>NC_077229.1:305681775-306285525 GCF_027887165.1 Monodelphis domestica | reverse complement strand
GACACCCCACAATCCCCACAGGAATATTCACAGAAGAATTTATCTACCAAGATATCATTCTTCAATTGCATTGACTTTTCATAGACTTTTGGGGCCTTAGAAAGATCATGCAGTCTGATTATCTTTTATAGATGAAGACACAGAGATCAGGAGAGGTTTTGCTACTTGTTAAAAAGAAATTAATGTTTCTTAACCAGAAGCATTTGATCTTGTGGCTTAGCAAAGAGAATGCCCATTTAGGATCTGGGGCCATTTGCAAAATATTAAGAAGATTAGATCATGAATAACATCAGCTCACACAGGATCCCAATCCTTAAGACACTGCCACTGGACCCAAGAATCCAAGACACTAACACTAACCTCCTCTCTTCAAAGAGCCTCTTGCATCTTTGGATCCAAGAATATGATTTAGTCCTGAGGAACTTGGCCTCTAATGAGAAGGATCTAGGCTCTCTTTTTCTTAGTCTTCAATTTGTTAAACCATAGCCCTGGAGCCCCTGGAATTTGAAACAGTTGAGTAGATTTTGGCTCATCTCTAGGGTATTTTTCCCCAAAAAAGGAAGCTCAAAAAGGTACTGTATGTATAGTCTGATTCATGTATGAGAGACAATTTATTCTGACATGTAAAAAGAGTACTAAACACAGGGCATTCATAAGTGTGCATTTGATAATACAAACTGAAAATGGGATTTAATAACCTGACGTAGAACAACTATTATAGGTGCTGAGAGGCTAATATTTAAGCATCAAAGTAGATTGCAGGACAACCAGGCATTTTATACTTCATCTCAGCTCTTGGTCCATATCTACTGGTAATATGGTCAGGATTGGGCCTTCCTATGGATAGTTGGCCTCTGCATGAGAACTAGAGTAGTTTCCAGTTCTTAAACTGGGGTCCATGAATTTGAATGGAAAAAGATTACATTTTTATTTTGATCGATTTTTTCAAAATTTATTTGTTTTATTTTTTCCTTTTATTTTTTAAATTTGGAAAATTGTATTTAATTAATTAATTTAAAATATTTTTTCATGGTTATGAGATTCATGTTCTTTCCCTCCTTCCTCTTTCTCCCCTCCCAAAACTTATGCATTTTAAAACAACATTCTGAGAAGGGATCTACAGGCTTCTTTCACCATCTTGCCATTACATAAAAATCATTAAGAAATCCTATTCCAGGGATTTCTCCCCTGCTATCTTTTGGTTCTGACCCCAAACCTCCAGACTTCTCAAAGTCGTAAGGTTGCATCCAGATCTGAACATGTCCACTGAAGACAGGCAACACCATGGGGCTTTTTTTGGCAGAGATACTGGAGTGGTTTTCCATTTCCTCCTCCATTGGATCGCCTTTTGTCAGAACTCTCCAGTGTGACCTGTGTTGGATAACTTTGCATGGCATAGCTCATAGTTTCACTGATCTACCCAAGCCCCTCTGCCTAGACAAAGCAGTGATCCAGGAGTGGAAACACAAAACAGACAATCTAAACCCAGGTGCTGGCTTGCCCAGGCAGGATTTATGGTTTAGATATTATGTGCTCATAACAATATGGCGCCAGGCTAGGAGATTATGCAGATCAGTCCTCCCTCACCTGACTTTCAGCTTAAAAAAATGTAACTGATGAATGGAAATGAAAAAAGATTGAGGAGGTAGGTAGGTAGTTTCTTTTTGTACACTGCCAGAGTTACCAACATTTTCAACTATAGAGCTAATAAGAGAATGCCACCATTTCTCAAGGTGAAAGCTCCTCAGTGATGATTCATACATATTCAGAAGCAGACAACTCCTCCACCTCAGCCTCCTAGACACACACACACACACACACACACACACACACACACGTATGTACATGGTTGAACAGTATGAGGAGAAAATACATGTTCTTCACATCAGATATAGCTAAAGAGATAGTTTAGAGTATATTTATGAAATTGGGAAGATAAAAGAGACATAAAATGAAATTAATTTATAATTATTTCTCTAGTGAACATTCTTTTTGTGTATCTGTTGACAAAATCTTAAATTTTCATTATTTTTATTTCTCCCTAATTATATGTAAAAAGAAATGTTAATATTAATTTTTTCTTCTAAATTGTGAGTCCTGAATTCTCTCCTGCTTTCTCTCCCCTCCCCCCTCACTGAGATGGTAAGCAATCTGATATAGATTTTACATGTGCAATCATATAAAACATTTTTCTATTTTAGTCTTTTTGTGGAAGGAAACTTGAACAAAAAACAGTGAAGAAAAAAGAAATATAAACCTTGCTCTGTAGGCAGATGATATTTTTCAACATGAGTCCTTTGGGATTGTCTTGGATTATTGTATTGCTGAGAATAGCAAAGTTGTTCACAGTTGTTCATAGTACAACACTGCTGTTGTGTACAATGTTCTTCTGGTTCTGCTTGCTTCACTCTGCATCAGTTTAAGAAAGTCTTGCCAGATTTTTCTGAAATCATCCTTTTTATCTATAGTGAACACTTATCAGGAATGAGAGGGCAACCTTGCTATTTGGCCTCTACCATCCCAATACTTGATGGAAGGTTTAGCTTCTCTGGTGAGGAGCCCTTTTCAGGGTTGTTCATATGTCTTTCCTGCCTACCTAATCACTCAACTCTCACCACTGGATCCAAGAAGCTGTAGCAAGCACAGTGGCCACACCCTAGAAAAATCATTTTGCTAGACGGGCTAAACTAGGTTGAAGGTCACTTATAGAACTTGAAGCTGCTGATGAGTTAGGGGAATGTATATTCCAAGCGTATGAAGACTTCTAGTGGAATGTATGGATGAGAACAATTTGTTTTTATAACCACGAAGGCAGCTAAAGCAGGCAATTTGGAGCACTAGAACTAGGTCAGACATCAAAGACTCCAAGGTTATTCACTGCATCCTGGACCATCTCCAATCATCCTGCCTTTTGTCTTGCCATTGAACTTCAATGACTCTGGAAAAAAGAATAAGGCTGATTACTTTGTGCAATTCTGCTTCCCTTAAATCCAATTTACTCCTGAGTCAAGAAATCACTCATTTGTGATGCCACTGGTCCTCTTCAAAAAAGGAAGAAGAACAACAAAACATTGATGTTTTATAAAAGGAAGTAGCAAGAACACCAAGATGAAATTAGAGATGAAATTAGAAGGAATGGATAGGCAACAGAAAAACATCCTTCTTGGAGATGACACATTTTTAGAAGGGATTTAGTAGTTGATTTGTGAAATATTTCAGAGGGGAGTGTTCCAAAAGAAATTTTCAATTATTTTCAGAACACACTTAATGATTTTACCAGAAGAGAAAAAATGCAAACGAGAAAGTGATAGCAATTGCTAAACTATATGCTTATTTCCCCCAATTCTGTTTTCTTAAATATAAGTATTTATTAAGAACTAGCTTGTGCAAGGCATTATGCCAACTGCAGGAACCACAATGAAAGATTAAATTGCTCCTGCCTTCTGTGAATTTGCTTTTTGTAATTCTCACCTTTATAAAGGCTCAATGAGAATGGGTTCTGCATAGAGTGATGCAAATGAGAGAAATGAATATGCTGGTTTTTGCAGATGATTTTCTAAAGAAGCAATAAGGTGGCACGGTGGATGAAGTACTATTCCTAGAGCCAAGAAGACAAGTTCAAATCCCACCTCAGACATTTACTAGTTGTATGATCTTGGACAAGTCACTTCTGTCATCTGTTTCCTTAAATATAAAATAGGGATAATTAAATCACCTACTTCCCAGGGTTATGAGGATCAAATGAGATAATTTTTATTAAGTTCTTAGCACAGTGTCTTGCACATAACAAGGCCTTAATAGCTGCTTGTTCCCTCTCTACAGTAAACCACATCATATATTGATTGAGAGATTAAATATATATATATATATATATATATATATATATATATGTACACACATCTACTTATATTCATATATATGTGTGTATAAAGAGTTTATTTTTTCAAAATGCTAAAGATGGCTCATCAGTGGAGCCCAGACTTTGACTGGAATAAGAAATCAGGTTCAATAGAAATTTGGAAATATTGGCATTTTTATGATGCTAAATTTATTTGTTTGTTTTTTCCTGTCATAAAGGCTTTTCAGCATCAGTGTTCTCCCTATGATGCAAATGCTATAAGTGGGTGAACACTGTTAACTTAGAAGAACCAAAATTGTAGTTGACATGAAGTATACTAGAAGTATATATGGTTACTATAGATGAGCAGGTATAAGATGATATCAGTGATGATTAGACTGCATGATGTGAGGTAAAGCCCATCCCTATCCCCAAGGATATGCATAACTTGCAAAGGAGATAAGCCAGCAAAGAAAGGGAGGGAGTGGTTAACAGATGAACAGACAGATACTCTATTACCTTGATGTCAAACCTTTTAGAGATAGAGTGCTAGGCCCTGCCCCCATTCCACCCCCCCCCAAACTGAGTGCCACCCCCCCTGCACTCCCTTTGCCTTGCTCCCCTTACCCTCCTTACCCCAGACAGAGAAGAAAGGAAGCATTCCCATTGGGCTGCTGGGCAGAGGGGTGGGTGATGAGAGGCATATGTAGAGAGGGAGAGGAAAGTAGCATCCAGGGCTCCACTCCCCTCCAGCTGTGTTTGTCAATGTGAGCTATGCTCCCCTCAAACCTAGCTCCTCTCCAAGCTAGCCACAGGGAATTGCCTTCATTAAAGATTCAATAGGCTCCCTCTATGCTGCACCTTCCCACACCATGGGATACCACCCCTCACCCCAGCACCTTTCCCGAGACAGGGGAGGGAGGAAGCACTCCCATTGGCTGCTGAGCAGAGGGGTGAGGGAAGTGAGGAATGTCCTTTGGCACATGGAGATTGGGAGGGGAACAGCTCCTCAGTGAAGACCTCTGACTTTCTAGTAAGGAACTCTGGCATACAACTGCAGGCATGCCCATAGAGAGGGCTCTGTGTGCCCTTTTTGGCACATGTGCATAGGTTCACCATTAAGGCTCTATTGGTATCCACAAAACATTAAAAGAACTATAAGGCTTCAAAAATATTGATTGTTCAAATTGATGTAGGACTGAAAGAGCAACATGGACATGAATCAGACCAGATGAAAAGTTCTATATGGGTTACAATTGAATCAGATCATAAATCCATCAAAATCTAAAAATACTTAAAACTAGAGTTGTGAAACTCCACTTAAAGTTTTTCTGAAAAACTCAGTCTAGGGAAAAAAGTCTTCATGCTAAAGTTTTATCATAAGTTTCCATTTCTAAAGAATTTTAAAGTTCAAACCCCCCCCCCCAGCCTTTTCTCATAATAGTTCCATGAAATAAGTAGTTTGATTTAAATACTTTTATGCCTATTGTATAGATCAGGATGTCAGAGAAGCTAAGTAACTTATCGAACATAACCCAGTTAGTAAATGCTAGAATTGGACTGGGACTTGAATTTGGATCTTTTGGCTGCAATTCAATTCCATTTTCTTTCCACTCTACTTTCTCTATAACAACTAACCATATTTCTAGAGCATTTTAAATCTCATGCAGAACTTTCATCACAGTAACCATGCAAGGAATATGGTAGTGTATTATTTACCCCATTTGGCAGATAAGGAGATGAATTAAGGAAATGAGCCGAGGTTGAATGCAATAAGTGGCTAAGTCAAAATTTAAATCCAGGCATCCTGACTTCTCTCTCTACCAAGATAGAAATAGATTTCTGGGCTCAATAAATGTTTATAGGTTGACTGATTGATTCTGCCTTTTCTATTTATTTATTTATTTATCATTTTTCACACTTTGGACACAAATTGCAATTCCTGCCCAATAGCTGGACTGGTAGCAGGCTCTTTGACCTCCTAATAGCCTAAAGTTACAGACACAAAAGATAGTTTGTTGCTGAATGTCCCAAATGGTCACCAATTAGAAATAGTTGGTGTTAAGCCAAACACATTCATTTTAATCTCTGCATGATATTTATACAGAACAAATTTCTTTCATCTCTTTTGAGCTTTCAGCTGCAATTTCTCACTATATCATGTGTGCAACATGTATATACATACAAAGTTATGCACACATTTTCACTCAAGATTAGAAGCACAAGTGTTTTTAATATTGCAGCATAATTCACATTAAAAATGTATAAACATATTTTAGAACAGGATAAAGGGGCCAAAACTGAAAGAATGAAAATCATCTTCTAGAATGTTCATCCTTCATTCCACTTCATTTGGATCACAAAATTTAATCCAGGAAAATTGCCTTATTCATAACCTAGAATAAAATAACGTAGCAAACCATAACAATTGTCCCTGTAAAAGTATTTTCTGCAATTACCAACGGAAATAACAGTAGCACTAGGAAAACACATATTCATCAAAATAGCACATTTTTTCTTTGTGAGCTGTAATTAGTTCCTGTGCCAATTTCCATTCTGCTCTAAAATGCAGACTAGACGATAGGCAAAAAAATTTGGTGACAGACAAATGAATGTAAGAAACTCCTAAGCATATCCTGACCAGATTATAAATTAGTTTTCCCCAAATGAATCATTAAGTAAGTAGGCTCTTCCAGAAAAAGAAGTCCATTTTCCCCCAGATTTTCAAAACACTATTTTCCCCTCCTCATTTGCTTTCATATTTCTTTTCTGCAACTTGGTCCAAAATGGAATAGGAGGATGGAGAGGAGGGGGCTGGATTATATTTGTGAAATTGTTCAGTTCATGTAATGACCTTAAACTTCTCTTTGAAACAAAAGCCCATATTTTTTAACATCAGTAGTCTTCTGGTGATTACTTGTATGAGTATGGATCATGAAATATCAATCTCCTAAGATAATAACAATAAATAATCAGAATGGCTAGCATTTATATAGCCCTTTAAGATTTTGCAAAAGTGCTTTACTTAGTTATCTCATTTCAACCTCACAATAATCCTATGAGGTAGATGTCCATTATTATACTCATTTTATAGAAAAGAAAACCGAGTTCTAAATGTAACACAACTAAAGTAAATGTTGGAGGCAGAATTTGTACTCAGAACTTCCTGATCTCAAGGACAGCATTCTTTCCACTGTGCCACCTAGCTGCCTAAGAGTTAGAATCTGGGTAATCTAAAGTATAGTTGTGCCCCCATATCTGCTGAATCAGCTACCCTCACTTAACCAGGGGAAAAAAATGAAAAAAATTGGGAAATTACAGAAAATAAAAACAGAAACAGTACCTAAGTTTCAAACCAAGCTAGTCCAGACTATAACATGGTGAAGTCCACCAGCCAAGAACATAACTCATCTCCCATGCTTTCCTTAAGGCAACCTCTAATATTTTCATTCATCACATTTATGGTAGCATTAACATTATCACAGAACCTTTGTTAAGAAAGACCTTCTTTTCTACAATAATGACCTCAAAGCCCATAATCTGCTGATTCAGTTACCCAAGGTTCATTTATATCCATGGTTTCAGTTATCCACAGAAGGTCTTGGAACACATCTCTCATGGTCATAGGGGCTCTATTGTACAGCCAAATTACTCCCAGATCTACAAGGTATTTTCAGCTCTGTCCTTTCTCCTAAATTCTAGACACACATCACCACCTGCTCATTGGATTTTTCCAAACATATGTCCCATTAGTAGCTCAATTTCAACATATCCAAAACAGAACTTATATCCCTCTTCCCTCAAACCCATCTTCCCCGTTTTTGTTAAGGGGAACTTCATTTTTCTTTAACCTTGGTTCATTACCTCTGAATCATCCTTGATTCTTCACTCTCTCTCTCTATTCCTTCCTGAATCCAATATTTTCAAGTCTTATTGATTCTACCTCCACAACATCTCTTGTATCCATTCCTTCTTTTCTACTCCCTTACACATCACCATAGTTAAGACTTTCATCACTTTTCACTTGGATGATTTCAATAGCCTAATTGGATCTCTCTGCCCCAAGTTTTGACCTACATCAATCCATCTCCCATATAGCTAAATGATATTCTTAAAACAAAGCCCTTCCCATGTCATTCCCCTGCTCATTTCCTGTAGTCTGTAGGGTCAGAAGTAAATTCCTATTTGCCCTTATCTTTTTAACAAATGATAGTATTGTGAAAATAAAAAAAATTAAAATTAAATATTATTAGCTTAATAGATTAAAAGTGAAGCATGATTTTTGTGTATTCCTCAGCACCTGGATATAATGCCTTCCCCAGAGAAAGTACTTCATAAGTATTTGATAAATAAATGAATGAATGGATGATTTTTAGCATCTGACATGTAGTTAGGATTGACAATATTTTTCTCAGTAGTCTTTTGTGGGGAAATCATTTCTTCTAGTACCTTTAGGTAATTTCTAGTGGGCTTTATACAGTTTTAAATTTGATAGTATTTTAGAAATATTCAAATGTATATCATTTTAAAAATTAAACTCAATTCACAAGATATGTAATAAGAGACAATACAGCATAGTGGATAAAGAGCTGGAGACCAAGTCAAGAAATCCTGGGTTCATATCCTGTCTCAGATCATTTGTAGGATACTGAAGAATTATTCTAGTTTTGGCTTTGATTTAAGGGGAAGGATGTAGGATAGGGCAGAGAAAGAGCTAAAAAGGGTACCTAGAACCCTGAAATGTATCTAGTTATTTAATTTCCATACAGAAAAGAGAATTCTAAGCAATAAGGAATTATAAAATGATTGCAGTCACTTGAGAAGATAGTATGCAACCAACCTCACTGAAACATTTGCAACAGGACTGCACATTAGCTATTTCACCTCCTTTGATTATTGTTGATTGAGTCATGTCCAACTCTTTGTGATTGTATTTGGGGTTTTCTTGACCAAGATATTCGTTTTCTATTTCCTTCTCTAGTGTTTTTTTTTTCTAGATAAGGAAACTACAGCAAAGGAGGTTAATAGACTTGCCCAAGGTCACACAGCTAATAAATGTCTGAAGTCAGATTTGAACTCATAAAGATGAGTCTTCTTGACTTTGGGGGTAACTATCTACTATATCAACTTTTCTCTAGAATCTGTCTAGCTAGCTAGTTATCACCAGCATTGGGACTCTATAGATCACACTACTTTTGAAATGTGTGCTTTCATGCTCATGTGTTTTATAAATCTTAAATGCTATGGAAATAAGAATTATTATGAGGAAACACACAGGAAATTTGATGAATAAAGCTATGAGATCCATGGAAATAGCTTAAAATACTTACTAGACTGAAATAGACTTATCTCTGGAAGTTGGCAGTTGATGTGTGTTTAGATGTCTGTGAAGACCAAAAAAGTCAGTATAGGAAGAGGACTAAAAATTACTTGGGTGCCTCTGAGTGTCGGTGTGTTCTGCCAGTATAATGCATTTGAGGATACATTATGCTCCTTTATAGGGAACGAGCTGCATGGGAGTTGGGTCTAAAGAATCTCATAGCTGCTATGGTCAAGGTTTTGGACTTTATTTGTGACAGCTAAACTACATTTCAGGCTTCAGTTTTTCTCTCGTTTGATGCCAATGTGAGCCAGATTGCTTGAGCAACAGCAGTCAGCATCAATTGTTAAAGAAGCTGAAATGTATGCTTTTTTAAAATCCCCTTAGTCATTTCACATGTGATTTTAGGAAGTAGGTCTGCAACACATTTTAAATGCATTCATAAACATGGACAATTCTTAAGTGCTTGTATTTGTCAGAGGTCCAAGAAGTCACTGAAATAATAAAGCCTCAGGATACTAAAAAATATCTTGCTAGCGGGAGCGAGCCAATATCTTTCTTACTTCAAAGAAGGATGGAAGTGCCAATCTGCTTTTGAGGTTTTCAGGATTTTGGACTTTCTCAATGCTAACCCAAATTGCTGTCAAAAAGCAGGCTGCAAATTCAGAGGGCTGAACTGATTTCTGGAAAGGGAAGGCATGTCTTGAGTGAAATTTGTCTATTCCTAGGTAGTAGCTCAGGTGCCTTGAGAGTTGACTTAACCAATTACAGGAAGCATGCCATAGTAGAGATTACTCAACATTCTCAAATACTTGATTGATCCCCAATAAAAATAAAAAGATCAACAGAAATTTGCTTTTATAAAAAATCAAAATGTTTTATATTCCTTTTCCCTTCCTTTCCCTTTCCTCTCCACTTCTCCCCAGTTAGAACTCTTCTACTACCTTTCTCTCCCTTCCTGATGTTTGTTTTAAATCCCTGTCTTCTCTCTTAGAACCAATACTGTTACTGGTTCCAAGGCATAAGAACAGTAAGAACTAGGCAATGGGGATTAAGTGATTTGCTCATGAACCCGCAGCTATGAAGTATCAGAGGTCACATTTGAACTCAGGACCCCCACCTCCTGGTTTGGCTGTCTATCGGCTGAGCCATCCAGCTACCCCTCCTCCCCTGTTTTGGAAGTGAAAGTGACAGCATTTATTAGCTGATTCCATAGGAATGTGAAAAGTAAAAATAACCCTCAAGTTTTGAACATGGGTGATTGGTTTGGGGGAAGGTGGGCACAATGGAAAGGAATGATTTCCTAAGGAGGAGAGGAGTAAGAAGAAAAATACAAAACTATTTACAAAACAGGAAATTTTAGGATTAGCATCTCATTTTCATTTATCCTCACAATATTCAGACTAGCTTCTTTCTTTCCACTAGCTATGGATTCAGTTAATAAATCCACCTTGAATTGTAAAATGTCACCTATCCCAAACATAGAACAGTCAGGGGTCATAACATGAGATGTTCAGAGTTAGAAGGGACCTTGACATTACTGAGTCTAAGTCCTTTAATTGACAGATGAAAAACCTGAGGTCCAGGTAAGTGAACAGATTGACACTGGTAGTAATTAAAAATCTGAAGCTAGTACTTCTGATTCCAATTAGTTCCTGGCTTCTGTTCTTAGAGTTAGACTTTTCACAAAAAAAACTTTTGAATGCCATTTATATTTTGATCTGACAAAAAAATACAAAAAAGTATAACAGAAGAATTTCATTTGGTAAGCTAGGTTCTTTGATGTTTTTTAACTCACTTTTCAACAACATTCTTAAGCATTTTCAGCACCTGATCTTAAGGGCATGCCTGTAAGCCACATTGATCAAATAAGCTGCAATTCCTCCAGAGGAGCTATTATGTTCTACCACCGCAATAATCCATGATCTGAGAAAGATTAGCATAATAGGTCATAACAGCTCTAAAGAAATGGAAACAGAAATGTACTTTCCAAAGGGCTGGACAGATCTATGTAAAGAACTAGGGGAATGGGCCATTAGGCTAACTGTACTGTCAAACAGGAGACTCAGATATTCTTGACTAATAGAGCTAACAATGAGTAGGAATCCTACAGGCACTGAAGCCCATAGATGAGTACTGCATGTTATATTTGTGTAGACATCCCAAATGTCCCAAGTGATTTTCAGTCAGGTGGGATAGGAATGGTGTAGGGAAAGCACCTTTTTGCGTTCCTTAGCTATCATTAGCAGAAAGTGAGGGAGGCACATACTATGAATGGATTTGGGAAGATTGGGTGAGATGTTGCTCACCATGATTCGATTAGGCTTACTCCTTCTATCTCTTAACATATTTGTTCATGGACTCAGCTGCCACCCAAGCCATATCTGGTACGTTTGGTACCAATATTGATGATGTGAGAAAACATCCAAAATCTAACTACACTGGATCTCAAACTGTATTATAAAGCAGCAACCTTGAAAATAATTTGATCATGTCTGAGAAATAGAGTCCAAAGTAAAGAAAAAGAATAGAGTAGGTGCTCAACATGTAGTAGTAAATGACATAATAACCTAGTGTTTGACAAACTCAAAGACCTAAGCTTTTGGAAGAAGTCACTATTTAACAAAAACAGTTGGGAAAACTGGAAAACAGAATGGCAGAAATTAAGCACAGCCAAATATCTCACTTCATATACTTCATATACACAAGGTAAAATCAAAATGGATAAATCATTTAGAAATAAAAGGGGATACCATAAAAATTAGGGGAGCACAACACAGTTTACTTTTCAGACTTATATTTAAGGGAAGAAATAATGTTCAAATAAGACAGAGAGGATATTATGAAATGTAAAATAGTTAATTCTGACAACACTGAGTTAAAATGTTTTTGAACAAACAAAATCAATGCAAAAAAGATGAGAAGGCAGACAATAAATTGGGAAAAATCTTTATAGCAAGTGTTTCTGACAAAGGCCTCATTTCTCAAATATATAGAGAACTGAGTCAAATTTATAAGAACAGAAAGCATTCACCAAATTTATAAATGGTCAAAGGATATGAACAGGCAGTTCTCAGATGAAGAAATCAAAACTATCTTTAGTCATAGGAAAAAATGCTCCAATTCACCATTAAGCAGAAAAATGCAAATTAAAACAACCCTGAGGTAAAATAATTCATACTTATAGAATGTCTAATATGATAAAAAAGGGAAATGATAAATGTTGGAGTGGTGGGGAAAAATTGGGACATCAATGCACTTTTAGTAGAGCTGTGAACTGATATAACTATTCTGGAGAGCAATCTGGAACTATACCCAAAGGGCCATTAACTGTGCAAACCCTTTGGTCTGCAGCAATACCATTACTAGGTCTATACCTCAAAGAGATCAAAGGCAGAGGAAAAGGACCTTCTTGTACCAAAATATTTATAGCAGCTCTTTTTGGAGTAGCAAAGAATTGGAGACTGAAGAAATGCCCATAATTTGGGGAATGGCTGAACAAATTTTGGTGTATGTTTTTAATGGAATACTATTGTGCTAAAAGAAATGACAAATATGAGGATCAAAAAAAAAACCCTTGGAAACTGTATTTGAAGGGATGCAATGTGAAGTTAGCAGAATCAGGAGAACCTTGCACATGGTAACATCAATAAAGTACTATGCTATTTATGGTTTTATTTTGGGGTTTTGGTTATGCATGACTGGCTCTTACAACAATGACCAATATGGAAGTGTGTTTTGCACGACAATAAAAAATTTTTTAAAAAGTACTAGGATCAACTGTGAAGGACTTAACTATTATGGGCAAAGGATTCATTCATGATAAAAAAAAACTTCTCACTGACATAGAAAGAACTGACAAAGTCTGAATGTAAGCTGAAACATGTCATTCTTCATTTTATTTCCTACATGAAATTTTCTCTAGTATAACTGATGTGTCTTATTTGATGATATGAGGAACAGGGAAATATGCCTTGTATGATAATACATGTACAACCTATATCATATTATCTGCTCTCTTGTGCAGGGGGTTAGTGGGAGGGATGGAGAGAACATGGATCATGGAATGTCAGAAAATTATTATTAAAAATTCTTTCAACATATAACCTGGAAAAAATTAAAATTAAAAAAAAATGGAGCTACTGATACCTCCCTCCAAAAGAAATTAGTCAAGGTGATAGGACTAATATCCAAACTTGATTATTATTCCTAAGAGTAAATTCAGATCTATATACAGACTATAATATTTATTCTTGATTTAATAAAAATATCATGAAATTTATATAGGTTAGCCTTCTCACTTCATGCCTGAATTACAGCAATTGCCTGCTTGTGGGGCTTCCTGCCTTCTCCTGACTCCAATTTATCTTCCATTCAACCATCCTCAAGTGATCTGATCTCAAGGTCTGAATAAATTCTGATTTTTTCCTTATTGCCCCAGGAGCAGATGCTCTGTTTGGCATTCAAAACCCTTCATAACCTAGTACTCTCCTACCTTTTCAGTCTTCTTACACCTTTTGCCCTAACATATATATATATACTCTTTGATCCAGTGACGATGGCCTCTGTGTTGTATTAATGAACGAGATACTCTATCTCTCAGCATCTGATATTTTTTTCTGGTTGTTCCATATCCCTGGAATTCTCTCCCTCTTCTGCTCTGTCTACTGATCTCTCTGACTTTCTTTAAACTCAACTAAAATCCCATCTTCTACAAAAAGCCTTCCTTAATCCCTCTTAATCCAGGTGCTTACCCTCTTTTAATTATTTTTTATTCATCTCATATGGAGTTTTCTTTGTATTTACTCATTTGTATTTTGTCCCTCATTAGCTACTTGAGGTGAAGGACTGTCTTTTGCCTCATTTTGTATATCCAGAGCTTAGCACAATGCCTGGCAAATAGTAAGTACCTAATAAATGTTATATTGTATACCTTTTGAATTATATACTCATACAAACTTAGTGTATATAAGTATAGTAACAGCCCAACCATGTTAGACTTTCATCTTCATGTTATCAAGAAAGTTTGACATGGGGGTGAACCCAACATGCCAGACATTTTCTTTATTTTTCTAGCAACATCTCAAGGGTATTCTGGCCATCCACATGTCAGCCCTCATTCTAATCATAGGACCAGTCCATCTTCTCGTTCTGTCATAAATTTCCTTGATGAAATCTTTTACCCCTGTTTTTCAGAACCCTTTGTTGGTTATGTTGAAGTCTGCTCAAACCGACCATTACCTTTACCACTGGCCCTTGTGTAAAATTCAACTGTAGTTCTTTCAAGAAAGCAGCATTCCATGTCTTTCTGCCATACAGCAACACTGATAAAACATTTGAATTGAAAAGATGAGTCTTGCTTTCATGGAAAACTTGAGGTTGATAAAAAAAGCTTTCTAATTTTCTCAAAGGAATGTAGCCTATTCTGCTCTTCCTTTTCAGTTCTAGGTCCAGCTCAATGTCTATGTGTATTTTCTGTACTAGATACACATTCTGTTGAACATTTTCTATAGCATGTACATTCATGTGCACAGTGAAATTTGTTTAGTAGATATTTTTCATCCATGTGGTCTTTCCTGTGTGGATGACCAGACCAAATTCCTTTGTCTGATAACTTGTCTATTTTAAGAGGCTCTCAAATACAGTTAATATAGTATTGTCTAGGAGCATGTGGAAGATTTCATCACCCACAGGGAATTATGACTTCTCCTGGAGTCTGAGATGGATCCCCTCTATCACAGATGTGAAGAATTTTGGCAAATATAAATCTCTCTGTTTAATGTCTTGATTGATATTCATTACTAAATTGTCATTGAAAAGGGTTTTTTTTTCTGTTGTTACATCTTCCTAGTAATCCCAAATGATCTTGATATATAGAAGAAAAACCTTTTTTTTTGTAAAAAAAAAAACAAAAAACAAAAAACTATTGAACCCAATTGTATGGAGACTATGGCTAGATTTAAAGCTGACTCAGTCCATTCTCATTTACTTTTCTGCAAGGAAAGGATGATTTTGTTTTTTAATGTGAGCAAAGTCACTGAGAATGACTCTGCACTTAGTCATTTTCCTAGGGTATATATCACCCAAGGATTCCATGGCAGAGGATAGAGGAAGAAGGG
This sequence comes from Monodelphis domestica, assembly GCF_027887165.1. Taxonomy (NCBI): domain Eukaryota; kingdom Metazoa; phylum Chordata; class Mammalia; order Didelphimorphia; family Didelphidae; genus Monodelphis; species Monodelphis domestica. Next base: position 306,270,248 of record NC_077229.1, on the reverse strand, counting down.
ATTGGTAGGTACATACATATGGCCAAGCTGCTGTCTGTACAGATGGCTTTCCTATATTCTTCCAGAAGAGGATGACTGTGTTCACCTTGAAGTGAATGTAGCAATGTTACTCTCCTGGCAACCTTAGGGCTCCACCAGAGTTTCCAGTGACTGTAAAACCATTTCTCTCTATTTAGAATTAGAGTTATTTAGATGAAGGAACAAAGTAGGAGGGAAAGTAGAGAATTCCTTAGCTCTCTTCTGGGAGGCTGCCTTGGAAAAGTATTGAGTTTACTGTCTTCTTATAGCAATCAAAACATCAGATAGTAGTTTGACAACCTGATATTATGATAGAGACAAGCATTGTGAATTGCCATCTGAACAAAAGAGGTTAAATGCATTCATTATTTCAACAAAAATTGAGAATCTTTATAGTATCATCAACATGATGCAATATGATGGTCAGTTGAAGGAATCAAAAATATTTAGACAGACCTCTATCATATTACTGTATGATGGTGGGAAATCAATTCAAATCTCTGGGTCTCAGTTTTCTCCTCCATAGAAATAATGAAGTTGTACTAGATGGCCTCTGAGATTTTTTTCAGCTTTATATCTATGATCTTATGACATAGGGGCATGACAGGAATTTTAAAATATCTTAAGGATTAGAATATTCTTATTTTAATAAAATCTTAGACTGGGAATGGACTTTAATGATCATCGAATCCAATCTGCAGCTGAGTGAAAATCTCTTCTTTAACATATCCAACAAGTGGCTATCCATCCTCAAGAGATGTTATCTAAGTATTACATTAATACTAATTCATTATGAACTAATGCAAGTGAGTGTTAGAACCAGGAGAACATTGTATAAAATGACAGCAATAATATGAAGAATGACTTTGAATGACCCAACTATTCTTAGTAATACAGTGATCCAAGATAATCCCAAAGACTGGTGATGAAAAATAACATCTGCCTCCAGAGAAAGAACTGATGGAGTTTGAATACAGACCAAAACATACTATATTTCATTTTCTTTCTCCTTTTTCTTATTCAAGATCTCTTTCACAAAATGAGTAATATGGAATAATGTAAAATGTGTAAAAACATAATTGCACATATAAAATCTATATCAGATTGTGTATTATCTCAGGGAAGAGTAAAGAGAGGAAAGGCATAAAGGAAAGAGAGAATTTGGGACCCAAAATTAAAAAAAAAGGATATTAAAAAAGTAATACATTATTAACTAAATTCTGCAAACTAAGAGCCATAATCACTTGAATTTCCCTAATTTGCATTTTAGTTCTTAGAAGAAGCAACAAGACTTACTGGAAGACCTCTAATGAAGACTTTCCCAAGGCAGCCCATTTAATTTTGGCCATCTCTAATTATTAGGAAGTATGACCCTTTTTTAAACCTAAATTTGCCTTTTTTGCACCTTCTACTTAGTTTTCCTTGTTCATTGAAAAGCAATTTGTCCAAAGATTAGACTTGGTCCCATAAAACAGAATCAGGACAAATAGAAGTTGCAGAAAACAGATTTCACCTTCATTTAAGGAAAAAATGTCCTAATAATGAACTCTTTCTAAAAATGGAAAGGATTGCCTTTTGGCATTGTGAATTTCCCATCACTGCAGGTGTTTAAACAGAGACCGGATGACCATTTGTCAAAGACTTAAATGGGATTTATTATTTGGCAGGTGATAGACTAGGTGACCCTTCCAACTCTAAAATTCTATAATTATGTGTTTGGCGGCATTAAGAACAAGCAGAATCAAAGATACCTTTGGAAGGTTGAAAACTTTTAGAACAGTTTATCTAGATATGTTCACATGACCACGCCATCTCTTGAAGATATTTGTGAACAGTTACTATATATATTTTTTATCTTTGGACTTTCATATGTCATAGAAAATTAATGATTTGTGCATATGTTGTAAATTATACCAATGTGTACTCTGTTGTAATGTGGTGACCCTAACTTCTCAAAGGCTATACCAATGCAGCATGAGCTCTGACACATTTACTAACCTGTCTAGACTGCTAGTACTTAAACTATAAAAGTCCAGCTCATAGAAGTTAGGAGCAGCTTATTACCCGCAGTGTGAGTGGCAAGGGCTCATGTTTTTAGATCAGCACACAGGTTGTGATCCATGTCAGTGGGAGGTCTACTTGGACCAATGAAATCACAGATTCTTTATATCAATGTACATACCCTGATTTTTGGACTTATTTGCCCTAAAAGTAAATCTAATTTCTTCAAAATTTGATTTCCTTTATGTCTGAAGAAACAGGTTTCTATTTAGCTCATATTTAGAGGGTTAAACAGTTTAACTGATGTTATTTATGAATATAGGGGGTACGACTCTTTTTCAAAAGTCAAGTTAACATTCTTCTAGTGAGTAGCTGGGGGAAAGCCAAAGTGCCTGTAGTATAAAAGTCACCTGGGCTCTGTCAGACCTTGCTTCAGGCTTTAGAAGAGTGAATTGCCCTGGAGAAGGGGACATGCCCAGAAGGGAGGCTGTTCAATAAAAAATGGAACTGAACAGAGGCTGGCTGCTCTGAGAAACAAGAATCAGCAAAGGTGAATCCAGCCTTTTATGGTACTCATAATTTCATGGGTAATGAAGTACCATTAATTTGGTATTTAAAGACTTGGAGGTTAGCAACCAAAAACAAACTGAAGGATTGTCAGAGTTAGAGTTCGACAGCTAATTTAAGATACCCACCCATATACATAACTTACACCTTTTTCATACTTAAAAGCTTTGCTTATCTCTGTTCTATTTATGTTTATGTATATATATATATTATATTTATATACACATATATTTAGCAAATAGGGTTAAGTGGCTTACCCAAGGTTACAGAGCTAGTATCTGAGGCCACATTTGAACTCATGAAGTCATGAGTCTTCTTGACTCCAAGCCCAGAGCTCTAGACAGTATATCGCCTAGCTGTAGATATCTGTTATTTTTTTTTAGACCCTTACCTTCTGTCTTGGAGTCAATACTGTGTATTGGCTCCAAGGCAGAAAAGTGGTAAGGGCTAGGCAATGGGGGTTAAGTGACTTGCCCAGGGTCACACAGCTGGGAAGGGTCTGAGGTTCATATCTGTTTTTTTTTTTTAATAAATGAATGAATTATCAGAAAATATTTTCTGACAAGTATTTATCCTTTTAATATAAATATGAATCTATCTGGTCTCCAAGCAAACCTGAAATACAGTCATGGAAAGTTTGAGCCTAACCACTGGATCTGCAAGGAAAACTGGATAAATACTACTCTGCCATTTTCCTTGGACTTCCACCTTATTTTTTGCACTTAATCTTCTATGGTCACCATGTTATATAAACAAGAGTTACCACAACTCACCTGGCAGTAGTGAGCATAATCTTCCTTGGGTGAAAACAAAGAAGCCCTCAACCGAGTTTAAGCTGCCATGGGAAAGCCATAGTAGGAAGTTTTTCCTGAAAACATTCCCATCTAGGATAAACAGAGAAAGTTTAAAAATACAGCTGACCACTTTTGTATAATTGTTTTTAAAATATTGAGATCTTAGGAGAATGTATAAAAAAAGGTAGTCCGTTATGGTAGATGGGAGGGCAATCTCTGAGTCAGGATGATCTGAATTGTTCAGGGTGGGACTCCCATGTATAACTAACTGGATGCAAATCACTTCACTCATTTTGCCAAGAAACTCTTTAAGCCTGTGAAGTGCAAGGCTGGCACTAAAATAACAAGAACTGACCTGCACTGGTTGAGGAAATTTCTTTTTTTTTTTAATTAATTTATTTAGTCAATTTAGAACATTATTCCTTGGTTACAAGAATCACATTATTTCCCTCCCTCCCATTTCCCCTGACCCTTCCCACAGCTGATGCGCAATTTCATTGGGTATTACATGTGTCTTTGATCAGAACCTATTTCCATGTTGTTGGTATTTGCATTAGGATGTTCATTTAGAGTTTACATCCCCAACCATATCCCCTCCACTCATGTATTCAAGCAGTTGTTTTTCTTCTGTTTCTACTCCCACAGTTTTTCCTCTGAATGTGGATTATGTTTTTTTCTCGCAGATTCCTCCAAGTTGTTCAGGATCACTGCACTGCCACTAATGGAGAAGTCCATTACATTTGATTGTACCACAGTGTATCAGTCTCTGTGTACAATGTTCTCTTGGTTTTGCTCCTCTCACTCTGCATCAATTCCTGGAGGTTGTTCCAGTCCCCATGGGATTCCTCCACTTTATTATTTCTTTGAGCAAAATAGTATTCCATCATCAACATATACCACAATTTGTTCAGCCATTCCCCAATTGAAGGGCATCCCCTCATTTTCCAATTTTTTTTTTTTGCCAGCACAAAGAGCGCAGCTATGAATATTTTTGCACATGCCTTTTTCCTTATCTCTTTGGGGTGCAAACCCAGCAGTGTTCTTGCTGGATCAAAGAGCAGATAGTCTTTTAGCACCATTTGGGCATAGTTCCAAATTGCCCTCCAGAATGGTTGGATCAATTCACAACTCCACCAGCAAAGAATTCATGTCCCAATTTTGCCACATCCCCTCCAGCATTCATTACTTTCCTCTGATGTCATGTCAACTAATCTGCTAGGTGTGAGGTGATACCTCAGAGTTGTTTTGATTTGCATTTCTCTGATTATAAGAGATTTAGAACACTTTTCATGTGCTTATTAATAGTTTTGATTTCTTTAATTGAAAATTGTCTATTCATGCCCCTTGCCCATTTATCAATTGGAGAATGGTTTGACTTTTTGTACAATTGGTTTAGCTCTTTATAAATTTGAGTAATTAGACATTTTTCAGAGGTTTTTGTTAAGAAGATTGTTTCCCAATTTGTTGCTTTCCTTCTAATTTGGTTTGCATTAGTATTGTTTGTACAAAAACTTTTTTTTAATTTGATGTAATCAAAATTATTGATTTTACATTTTGTGATTTTTTTCTAGCTCTTGCTTGGTTTTAAAGTCTTTCCTTTCCCAAAGATCTGACATGTATACTATTCTGTGTTCACCTAATTTGCTTATAGTTTCCTTCTTTATATTCAAGTCATTCACCTATTCTGAGTTTATCTTAGTGTAGAGTGTGAGATGTTGATCCAAACCTAATCTCTCCAATACTGTCTTCCAATTTTCCCTGCAGTTTTTGTCAAATAGTGGGTTTTGGTCCCAAAGCTGGAATCTTTGGGCTTGTCATAGACTGTCTTGCTGAGGTCACTTACCCCAAGTCTGTTCCAATGATCCTGCTTTCTGTCTCTTAGCTAGTACCAAATTGTTTTGATGACCACTTCTTTATAATATAGTTTGAGAACTGGAACTGCAAGTCCTTCTTCCTTTGCATCTTTTTTCATGATTTCCCTGGATATCCTTGATCTTTTGTTCTTCCAAATGAACTTTGTTATGGTTTTTTCTAATTTGGTAAAAAAGTTTTTTGGTAGTTCAATGGGTATGGCACTAAATAAGCAAATTAATTTGGGTAGGATTGTCATTTTTATTATCTTAGCTCGTCCTACCCATGAGTAGTCGAGGTTTTTCCAATTGTTTAGATCTAGTTTTAATTGTATGGAGAGTGTTTTGTAGTTGTGATCATATATTTCCTGTGTTTGTCTCGGAAGATAGATTGCTAAGTATTTTATATTGTCTAGGGTGATTTTAAATGGAATTTCTCTTTCTAATTATTGCTTCTGAGATGTGTTAGAGTTATATAGAAATGCTGATTACTTATGTGGGTTTATTTTGTATCCTTCAACTTTGCTAAAGTTGTTGATTATTTCCCACCAGCATTTTGGTTGATTCTCTGGTGTTCTTTAAGTAGACCATCATATCTGCAAAGAGTGATAACTTGGTCTCCTCATTATCAATTTTAATACCTTCAATTTCTTTTTCTTCTCTAATTGCTACTGCTAGTATTTCTAGTACAATGTTAAATAATAGAGCTGATAACGGGCATCCCTGTTTTACTCCTGATCTTATTGGGAAGGCTTCTAGTTTATCCCTATTGCAGACGATGTTTGCTGATGGTTTTAGATATATACTGTTTATTATTTTTAGGAAAGGCCCTTCTATTTCTATGCTTTCTAGTGTTTTCAATATGAATGAGTGTTGTACTTTGTCAAAGGCTTTTTCTGCATCTATTGAGATAATCATGTGATTTTTGTTGGTTTGCTTGTTAATATGGTCAATTATATGGATGGTTTTCCTAATATTCAACTATTCTTACATTCCTGGTATGAATCCTACCTAGTCATAATGAATAACCCTCATGATGACTTGCTGGAGTCTTTTTGCTAGTATTCTATTTAAGATTTTTGCATCTATGTTCATTAAGGAGATTGGTCTATAATATTCTTTCTCTGTTTTTGAACTGCCTGGCTTTGGAATCAGAACCATATTTGTGTCATAAGAGGAATTTGGTAGAACTCTTTCTTTGCTTATTCTGTCAAATAGTTTGTATAATATTGGGATTAGTTGTTCTTTGAATGTTTGATAGAATTCATTTGTGAATCCATCTGGACCTGGGGATTTTTTCTTAGAAAGTTCTTTGATGGCTTGTTCAATTTCTTTTTCTGATAAGGGTTTGTTTAGGTAGTATATTTCTTCCTCTGTTAGTCTAGGCAATTTATATTTTTGTAAATATTCATCCATATTATCTAGATTGCCATATTTATTGCCATGTAATTGGGCATAATAATTTTTAATGATTGCCTTAATTTCCTTTTCATTAGAGGTGAGGTCTCCCTTTTCATCTCGGATACTGTCAATTTGGTTTTCTTCTTTTCTTTTTTAAATTAGATTGACCAGTACTTCATCTATTTTATTTGTTTTTTCAAAGTACTAGCTTCAAGTTTTATTCATTAAATAGTTCTTTGACTTTCAATTTCATTAATGTCTCCTTTGATTTTTAGGATCTCTAATATATTCTTCATCTGAGGATTTTTAATTTGTTCATTTTCTATTTTTTTTAATTTCAATGCCCAATTCATTGACCTCTGCCCTCTCTAATTTGTTAATATATGAACTCAAGGATATGAATTTCCCCCCGAGTACTGCTTTGACTGCAGTCTCATCACTGTCATTTTCTTCAATGAAATTATTAATTGTTTCTATGATTTGTTCTTTAACTGATTTTTTAGGATGGTATTGTTTAATTTCCAATTAATTTTTTATTTGCCTCTCTATGTACCCTTACAAATTGCATTGTGATCTGAGAAGGTTGCATTTATTATTTCTGCTCTTTTGCACTTGTTTCCAATGTTTTTAAGCCCTAGTACATAGTCAGTCTTTGTGAATGTACCATATGCTGCTGATAAGAAGGTGTATTCCTTTTTGTTCCTATTCATTTTTCTCCTCATATCTACTAACTCTAATTTTTTCCAAGATTTCATTCACTTCTCTTACCTCTTTCTTATTTATTTTTTGGTTTGCTTTATCTAGTTCTGATAGAGGAAAGTTCAGGTCTCCCACTAGTATAGTTTTTCTATCTATTTCATCCTTGAGCTCCACTAGTTTCTCCTTTAGAAATTTGGATGCTATGCCATTTGGTGCATACATGTTGAGTACTGTTATTTCCTCATTGTCTATACTGCCTTTTATCAGGATGTAATTACTGTCCCTATTTCTTTTAACTAGATCTATTTTTACTTTGGCTTTGTCAGATATCATGATTGTGACTCCTGCCTTCTTTTTAGCAGTTGATGCCCAATAGATTTGGCTCCATCCTTTTACTTCCACCCTATTCATATCTACCTTACACATGTGTGTTTCTTGTAGACAGCATATGGTAGGGTTTTGGATTCTAATCCACTGTGCTATTTGCTCAAATTTTATCAGTGAGTTCATTCCATTCACATTCAGAGTTATGATTACCAGCTCTGTATTTTCCAGCCTTTTGATTTCTACTCTTAGTCCTGCCTTTTATTCCTTCACTATTTCCTTCGACACCAATGTTTTGTTTTTAATCAGTCCCTCTAATTCTCACCCTTATTTTACTTCCCTTTCTACACCCCTCCCTACTCATTATCCCCCTTATTTTCTTGGCAGTCTTTTTAAACTATCCCTCCACCCTCTCCCTCCCTTGTACTGCTTCCCTTCCTATCAGTCCATTTGTCACCCTTCTACTTCCCTATAGGGCGCAAATCAATTCTCTGCCCCAATGGATTGGATTGTTCTTCCCTGTTTGAGTCAATTTCAATGTATGTAAGAGTTATGTATTTCCTATCTCCAACCTCTTTACCCTTCCAGTGTATTGATGTTCTCCCCCCCCCCCTGCCATGAGCTTCTTTGTGATATATAAATTTGTCCCCTTTTGTTTCTTTTCCTGTTTCTTTTAGTACTAACCTCTTTTTTAGCTCTAGCTGTATATACATAAACATATATGTATTTATCTATACATATATCTAGATATATATTTATGGCTTGGCATTTCATCCTATACAGTTTGTCACTGTTCCCTCTAAGTGTAATTCTTCTAGCTGCCCAGGTGATAATAACAATTTTTAAGAGTCACCAATAACCTCCTTTCTTATAGGGATACATATAATTTTAACTTACTGGGTCTCTTAAAAAGTTTTTTTGTTTTGTTTTTCTTTCTCCCCCCTCTTTTTTAATTACCTTTTGATGATTCTCTTGAGTTCTGTGCTTGGGCATCAAATTTTCTGTTCAGGTCTGGTCTTTTCTTTACAAATGCTTGGAATTCTTCTATTTTGTTAAATGACCATACTTTTCCCTGTAAGAATATAGTCAGTTTTTCTGGGTAGTTGATTCTTGGTTGTAGACCTAGTTCCCTTGCTTTCTGGAATACCATATTCCATGCCTTTTGGTCCTTCAGTGAAGATGCAGCTGGATCCTATGTTTTCCTCACTGTGATTTCATGGTATCTGGATGACTTCTTCTTAACAACTTGTAATATTTTTCCTTGGTCTGATAGTTCTTGCATTTGGCTATAACATTCTTTCAGTCCCCACTTTTCCCTCTTGTTCTAGAATATCAGGGCAGTTTTCTTGGACAATTTCCTGTAGTATGATGTCCATGCTTTTTCTTTTGTCATAGTCTTCTGGTAGACCAATGATTCTTAAGTTGTCTCTTTTGGAACAATTTTATAAATCCTCTGTCTTTTAAATGAGATGCTTCATATTTTCCTCAATATTTTCATTCTTTTGATTTTGTTTTATAGTGTCCTGCTGCCTTGTGAAGTCACTTGCTTCTAATTGTTGTATTCTGGTTCTTAAAGACTGGATTTCATCCCTGGCTTTTTGGTCATCCTTCTCCTTCTGTTCTGATTTTCTTTGGAGGTCATCTTTCATCTCCTTTGCCTCATTTTCAAGCTGATTAATTTTGGCTTTCAAGACACTGTTTTCTGTTTCTAGATGACTTCTCTTGCTTTTAAAGTTGTCTTCAGCCTCTCTTAATTGTGTTTTGAATTGTATTTTGAGTTTTTCCAGAGCCTGTATAGAATTTGCTGCGTTTTCTGTTTTTTGTTTTTTTTTGCTTGGCGTTCCATCATCCTTCTCTGTTACATTTCCTCTGTGTTCATTGCCTTTATAGAAGCTATAGATTGTAATTTCTTTGTTATTTTCTTATTGTTTGCTCATATTTACCCCTTCTTTACTCCTTGCTGTGGCTTGAGCTCTTGATCCTCTCATTTTTTGTGTGTGTGGTTTTGGGTTTTTCTTTCCGCCTTCACCCTTGGAGTTTTGTCAGTAAATCTTTCAGTGCAGTCTGTGGGGCAGGGTTGTTGGAGCTTGAGCTTCCCTGACCTCTGAAGGCTTTGATGGGATTAAGTCTGTTTGGGTTGCTGGATATGCCCTGGGGTCAAAACCTTGGGAGGGGGGGGAGCAAAATGGAGTGTCTCTGCTGCTGCAACTATGCCTCCTGCTCTGAGCTCTGTGTTTCTCCTCTATCTACTTCCCCACTGCCTGTGTTGGATGCTCTTTGCCTGGCACAGCTTTGCCTGCAAGGTACTCCCTCCTGACCAGCACCTTTGCCTTCCCAGAGGTTCCAGCTGCCATTGGAGGCTTAGCACTCTAGGTGGGAGTGGGGTCCCGGGACCTTCCTTCTTCCTTCCTCTTAAACTGGAGTGTTCATGAATTCCAGCTTTTGGGGGCATACCTTTTAAGTTGAGTCCAGCAGGAGGGTTCCTTGGCTTTGTCTGATTGTTAGGTTTGATTTTCAGTCCCCTAGGAGCATTTAGTTTGCAATTGGTAAGGAAGGGTTTTCAGAGGTCTGAATGTTTGCTGCCTCTTCGCTGCCATCTTGACTCCAACTCAAGGAAATTTCTTCCTGAGGAATTCCCTATATCAGTGAAATTAGAGGACTAGTTTGAGAAAGAAAGAGACAAAGAGATAGAGAAAGAGAAAAAGAATGAAGACAGACAGACAGAGACAGACAGAATATTTTTAAGAATCTGTGTTGGATGTATAGTTGACCAATTCCTAACCATCATTGTATGATGCCAAAACATTTAATTTCATGGGGGTTTTTCCCATGAAGATGAGCAAATAGTATTTCTCTTTTGTTTGCTTTTGATGAAATTTTAGACATTTGAACAGATATGAATCTTCCTGCCATGTAAAGAAAACCCCAAAAGGAACTATTGGACATTACATTTTTTTGCTGAATGTTAGCAAATCAATGAGAGTCTTGTCAGACCCTAAACAGGTTTTGTGTTGGGTAAAATATCTTTCCAGGTCTTATAAAACATTAATTGTAACTTTTGGGATGAGCAACTGAAGCTGGAAAAATCTAGCTGTTGTGAGGAAGTCAAGACAGGGAGGGGAGAAAAATCAGTATCTTGATTTGGTGACTGTTAGGTGCCATGACACTAATAAAAAGATCACATTACAGATGGAGTTTTAATAATGAAAAAATAATTATTGAGCACATATTGTCACCTAGCACTATGCTAGGCACCTAAAGGGACCTTGCTCTTGAGGGATTAACAATCTTATTGGGAATATAAAATGAACACGCATAGTAGTTTTAGAAAACAATTATATAGTAATTGGTATGGAATGGACTTTGTTAAAGTACAAAAAGAATTCAGAAAAGAGGGAAGTTAATGTGCGTTTGAAGTGGCCAAGGCCAACTTCATGGAAAAATCTTTAGGGTTTGGATACACACATTAGGGATTTTTCCCACTTAAAGAGAAGTACAGAGGTAGGATTGTATTAGGATTATTGGGAAGAAAAGAATGGAATAGAAAAAAATGGTGGGAATAAAAGATGTATGTGGGTAAGTCATGGGAATTTGCGTTGGATAGGATTCCTTCAATGCCAGGAATAGACATTTAGATGTGAGGAGAGAAGGTTTTGAGCAGGGGAGTGATATACTGAAATTGATGCTTTAAGGAAAGAAAAATCTGGCAGTGATGTATGATATAGATTGGAGCAAGAAAGAGACTGGAATGAGAGAGATTGGGAGGTGATAGTGGTAATAGAGGCAGGAGATGAGGAGGACTTGTATTAGCATGAAGGAAATGGAAATATAGATGAAACATGAGACATTCTGAAGGAGAAAAGACAGGATCTGATGCTACAAGCTAGACAAGTAAATGAAAGAAAACAGGCCAAGAAATTTCTAGACTTGTTATGACAATATAGTTTATGTATATGAGTTTGCAAATATGTGTTTATGTACAGTGTATGTACATATGCAACAAAAAGAGAGAGAGGAGAGAGACAGAGAGAGAGAGACAGAGAGACAGAGAAAGGAGAGACAGACAGACAGAGAGAGAACATTTCATCAAACCTATAAAGACTCTTCTGACTTTGTAATTCCTTGTGTATGTAGTTAACAGTAGGAATGCTTAGGTTGAAGTTTTTAAAAAAAAAATTCTTACCTTCTGTCTTAGAATCAATTCTAAGTATTGGTTCCAGGCAATTGGCAGAGGAGAGGTAAGGGCTAGGAAATTGGGGTTGTGACTTGCCCAGAGTCACATAGCTGGGAAGTATCTGAGGTCAGATTTTTACCTGAGACCTCCCATCTCCAGGCTTGGCTCTCAGGTCCCTGAGCCACTTAACTCCCCCAGTTGAAACTTTAATAGCTAATGTGTAGAAGAGGAAAGAAAAATAGGGAGCCACTGAAACTTCGGAAAAAACAACTGGTAAACTTTTGGAATTCATATATAAGTTGAAGGGCAATGTATAGGTGGAAGGACCATGGTATATCAGGTTTTTACATAATTGCACCAATAGGGGCTTTACCTGGGAAGGGCAATTTTGCATGGGGAATCAGTATCATGGTGAGTGAGATAAACTATAATAAGTATTGCCTTTTATATAATATTCACCTGCCTTTTCATAGAACTTTTGCATCATATTTACATGAAACTATGTAGGCATCTCAATGATAATATATTGTTTGATATGGCTCTAAGATATTAAAAATAATATTATTTAATATAGCTCCAAGAAACCCAATAAATAAAAAAAACCCAGTTTACTGAAGAAATGGAGTAGGGAGAGATTACTGAGACTGCTACTTAAGTCCTGGCTTTACACAAAAGGATTTCCCAGAGTTCTTTTAAATAACAAGCTCTCTCAGGAAACTTAAAATATAATAATTCAATTTACAAAAATTAGATATGCAAAACAGCTTTTCCAGAATATACCTACTATGCAAAGGGAGGTATGCTGATATTCAACAGCTTAGTTACAGTCATGACTAAGACTTCACAGTGGGGTAGATTCCAAAGCAATAACAGGTGGCCTTGGAAATAACTTATGAACAAATAACATTCCTCCTTGTTTTTGACAGGGTTTAAGACACTTTAACAAGCTGTTTTAGTAGTAATTATTGCTGTTATTTTTAGATACCCAGCACACTGTAGGCATCAATTTGTTCTGCTATCTGTATATTTGTCTGATTTCTACAAGTAATCAAAGTTATCATTTCTCACCCTGATTATTCATTAACATCAACATTCAGATTTCTCCCTACCAGGAGAGAAAGAGGGAGCCTACTGAAAGACAGAATTGGCTCCGTGCCTGGAACACCCCCCTCCCCTTTTATTCAAATGCTCCCATTGAACAAAAAGTAGGATGTGTTAGAAGAATTAGATTGTGCTGATTTCCAGGTGGACTTCTGAAACATTTAATATCGTTCTTTTAGAGTCTTTCCAAAAAAAATGGCATACTTTTTCTATTCAAAGACTGTAAAGTTTCTAGACCGAAGCAGGGTTCTTTCTGTTCTGTCACCTGAGAACAACAGGATCTCAAGTTCACTTAAAAAGCAAGAATGTTAGCATCACTTGTTGAGTGATCCTGGGCTTCAGGACACTACAGAAAGCCAACAGATTCACAAAGCTTTGTTGGAGTATAACTTGGTTAGACTTTTAGGAAGCTTCCACGTTGCATTTTGCATATGGCATTTTGGAAATCACAGTCTTTTCAGATACAGGGAGGAGAGTGGGCAGCCAGCAAAATATGGTCCAGAGAGAGGGTCAGAAGCAGGTTAGGAAATGGAATTATTAGATTTACTACCGGTTCTGCAGTTGGAAAACCATGAAGACGGGCAAAAGCATTTTCTTTCCAAATAAGTGCTTTCACACCTTCTCTGTAAAACACTTGGTGTGGCCAAGCTATGGCTAACATCAGATTGAGGAAAGGAGAGCAAGGCAGATTGCAGGCAGATATGTAGAATGAGACCACCATACTATTAAGGGCTGGAAGAAGGAGGTTTCAATTGTACATGCAAACAGCAGCAGGTGAAAGATATTAACAAGCCAAGCATGAATTTGAATAAGATATAAGGGAAAAGTTTAACTTAACCACTAACACAAAGCTTTCCTTATTCTTTTTGGCATCTCTATTGGGGCACTCTAAGACTGTGCCAATTTTTCTCAATGGGGCTTTGTAGAACCACATGAAATTTTTAGCCCAAATAATTATTAAACTCTCAGTTGAACAGGGTCTAAAGTTCCCTGCAAAAATTATTCTTATTGTTCATCTGAATATCTATGATGAGATAGGTGGGGTGATCCTTCGCTTTCTAATTTGATACCTAAGTGTCGATTTTAAGGAGTGTTTAGAGATAATGAATGAAAGAGGCTAGCTAGAGTTCCATAATTACTAATATCATTACTGTTCACAAATAATATAGATAGATGATGGAAATATTACATATATATTTAAATGGTACTCTATACCTAAGTCACTGGCAGCATTTCTCATCTCAGAGGGGGAAAATGCTCTTAATTATCTTAATTATTTGCATTTCATTTTAAAATAAAACAATATAAATTTATCTCTCTTCCTTCAGTCTGGAGTCTATGAAATTCTCTTTACAATGTCTTCTGAAAGCTTTACTTGTCTCCTTGTTTATATCGAGCTAATCTGTGGCATCACATACCATCATTCCCCCTTTTTAGCTTTTTTATTGACAACACCAGTCTGGAGGGAAAAGTGATCACTCATCTTACATATAATACAATAGCTTAACTCAAGTTGACAATAGGAAATGTGCAAGGAAGCCTAGTTAGAACTAAGACAAGCCCATGCCTGTTCTATTAATGGGTGACATTTTTTAACAATAGAGCTGTCGGACCCCACTGGTAATAATGGGGCTTAATCATGGTGGGAATTAGTGTACCAGGACAGGTGATTATGTGTTGGAAATGTGCCAGGACCAGCTGTGATCCTTCATGTTATTTGTAACCTCAGTAATTGCAGCTTTGAAGAAAAAATATTTGGAATTGGGGGAATCGAGGCAAGGGTGAAAAACCATAAAAAAACTCAACTCATTTGTTTTCACAAAAAGAGCTATAAAAGTTTGAATACTTTAACTCAATGCCTTATATTCCTCATTTTATTAAAGTTAACCCACCCACTGCAACCTTTTCCCCTCTTAACTACATGCTAATATAATTATTCTCTCATCTTTTCTTCCTTTATCAAAGTCCAATCATAGGTCTGCTTGCAAATAAAATAGGCCTGTAAACATCTGCCTAATTTAGGAAGGGAAATCCTCTCAAGTATCCAGGCTATAAAAACCACGGTTGCTTAGGAAAATACTGGTCTTGCTTAGTATTCAATCTCGAGTCCTATTTGTTCTGCTACTTAATTATGGTAAGCATTTGATTCATTTCTGCTCAATTGGTAACATGGACAGTTCTTTGGCTCCAGTATCATTAGAGGGGCTATGTTGAGTAAGTGGTCATAATGAAGTGCTGGGAAACTGAGAATCAAAAAGAAAAACATGAATAGGGAAGCAACAGGACTTACAGAGAGTCAGGAAAACCCAATTCTCATCCACATGTCATTTCAGTTCCATAGCACTCATACATGGGATTTTTGCACTAACATGGCCCTGCAAACATTTAGGGGATATGTACAAAAAGGAGGCAACTGGAATTAAGGGGGATTTTCAGCTGGGATGCAGGAATTGTCCAGTGGGGTCATGCTCCCCAAAAAGCTAATGTAGATTCCTTCCTAAGTCTCAGTAATGACCTGATGTGGGAAGTTGGTAGGAAATCTTTTTGCCTTAGCTCTGGTTCAATGGACTACTTATGGAATTGTTGCCATTACAAGAGAAATATTACCTTAATTCTTTTCTTTCCCCCCCCCTTTATATTCATGTGCAATAGAAAATGCAATTCAATGGACCTTCTGTAATATCTTTTTTGCTTTAATATGATAATTATATGTAACACTTCAAAAGTTTATAGGAAGGAGGTTAGAACAGTGGCAAGGATATTGGTCTTGAAGTCAGGGGTACTGGGTTCAAATTTCAGCTCTAATAATAATCATGTAAACATGTGAAATTAATTTAATTCTCCTAAGTCTTAGTTTTCTTATCTGTTGAATCAAATTGATAACTCATACCCCAGGCAGCTGGTGGCACAAAGGATAGAACACTGATTTCAGAGTCAATATCTGAGTTGAAATCCTGCTCCTGACACTCCCCAGCTGTGTGACTCTCAGAAAGTCACTTACTGCTTGTTTGCCTCACTTTCCTCAAATGTCAGATGGGGATGATAGCATCTACCTCACAGGATTGTTATGAGAAAATATGAGAAAATAAAAAGTAACTGAACAGTGTCTGGTCCATAGTGGGTGCTATCAAAATGTTTATTCTTTTCCCTTGTCCCACCTACCTCACACTGAGACTTGTCGTATGTATGGAAAATGTTTTTCAAACCTTAAGAGCTCTACAGATGTGAATTGTTATTGCAGATTTTCAACTAAATTAATAGACCAGGTGTTGATATTTATATTTTTAGGTTCCACTTCCTGAAGCAGGCTGGAAGGGCACAAATCAGGTTTATTCTTCTTTATATAGTGCTCTGTGTGCAGAAAGTCTTGGATTAACATTTGGTCATGATAAAGATGAGTATTTTGTGTCCTTTTGCTTGAGGGTTTACAGTCATGTTATTAAGGACAAGGATGGACATAATGATCTCTTGATGCTCCATTGATATAAACTGCTTCTTTAACATTGGAAGTGTATCCATTGGTTATGTGTGGGGATTGGGATGGAGCAATGTGTGGAAAGTGTGGAGCTCAGATACACTGTATTACAGGGTGCCTAGCATTAAAACAAACAATAACAACAAAAACAGACCTGTGGTTTCATGTATGTATGGAGCTCCTGATAACTTCCTCTATCAGGGCAGTTTCTCACCTTGCTCTATAACCTATACTTTTATTTTTATTTGGAGTTTTAAATTTTATTTAATTAATTAATTCAGAATATTTTCCCATGGTTACATGATTCATGTTCTTCCCCTCCCCTTCTCCCTTCCCCCCCATAGCCAAGGAGCAATTCCATTGGGTTTTACAAGTGTCATTGATCAAGACCTATTTCCATATAATCACTAGAGTGATCATTTAGAGTCTAGATCTCCAATCATATCCCAGTCGAACTAGGTGATCAAACAAATGTTTTTCTTCTTTGTGAAACCTATATTTTTAGAGGGTTATGTAAGGCACTGAGAAATTATGGTTAAGTCCAGGATTGTAAAACCAATATATATTAGCATCAGAACTTGAACCTAACACTTCCTGACTCTTAGGCTGGATTTCTTTCAACAGGTCTATATTGCTTCTCAACTGGAATATTGCAGATGCTTAACAAATGATTGTTGAACGGAAATGAATAATGAAATGACACTGAACTTGAAATCTGAAGAGCTGGATTTGAGTCTTGCCTTTGCTGCTTCCAAACCTGATGAGTGCCCCCTTTCTTAAACCTTGATTTCCTCTTCTGTAAAAGAGATCGTTGCCTAATCTACAGGGCTGTTTTCAGCATTCAATGAAATAAAATCCATGAAGGAGTATTATACCCTGAAAAGTGAAACCATTCAAAGTCTCAACCCTCTACAATTGTCTTTGTTGAATACTTAAGACAAGGAAAGCACAAACGTACACGCTGTGCCCCCTCCCACAGGCTGTCTCCAAAGTAGTGTTAAAGGGTGTTCCAAAGAGAAGGTACTCGATCACCTGGGAGCAAGGCAGGTGTAGAGACAGTTTCTGATCCGAGCTGGGTATCTCTTCCTGAATCCACTTTTCTCAGTGGCAACAATTCGGGAGCAAGTACTTTTGTCCCTGCTTCTGCCATCTGGGATTGCTGAAACCCACCTCTTTTTTTGTGGGGGGACTGGCGGGGGAAGGGGAGCGGAGAGCAACACGTGAGAAAGGAAGGAAGTTCGAAGATCTTTCATTGGGCAACGGTTGCCAGGCAACCATTTCACTCGGTAATCAATATGTTCAGCCTTCCTCGCTTGCTTTGCTTTGTGCTAGACTCCTAAAGACAACATGGTAGGATGGCACTAGGGAGAACATCAGTGGAAATGAAGAAGAAAACAAGCCTTGAAATATGAAACACAAAGAGAAAACCTGCATAACTTAGCCCCGTGAAACTGAAAATAATCGAAAAACCGATGAGTTCTGTCTGTAACTGTGCAAATTGAGCAGAATGGGACTTCTGTTTCAATAGCAAATTGCTAGAGTTAGGTCGAGACCCTGGAATTCTCTCACTGAGTTTTATGAAGGTCCCTTGAAAGTAAGAACCAAACTCGCCCCTCACATTAAGGCTTTTTAAATTTTATTTTGAATTGTGGGTATGTGAGCACATTTAAACTGTTGCTGCCCTCATTCATCTCCTCTTAAGCCTTTTCCTGTCTTAAACATTGTTTTAATGAAGAACATTTTTTTTAGAGTTTTACTTCTAATTTATATGCTATATTTTTTTCTGGCACTTTATTCTTCCCTGTTTGTTAGGGACAGTGAGCTAGTTAAGGCATGGTTTCACAAAGGTGATACATCCTTTCTCCTGACTGTTTCAGGAACAAAACTCTCAATCTCTCAGCTCCTTGGCATTTTTTCTGGCTGCCTGATATGCCTGGAACATTCTCCATCCTCTGCTCCAACTACGGACATCCCTAGCTTCCTTTAAATCTCAAATAAAATTCCATCTTCTACAGGAAGCCTTACCCCCCTCCTAATTCTAGAGCCTTCCCTCAGTTAACTATTTAGGCTGAATATAGCTTGCTTTATATCTGCTTCTTTGCATGTAGTCTGCCCCATTAGACAGTAAATCCCTTGAAGGCAAGTGCTACCTTTAGTCTTTTTTTTTAATGACCTTTACTTAACACAGTGCTTGGCCCATAATAGATGCTTGATAAATGCATATAAACCTATTTCAGCCTCTAAAAGACTATTGGCTTCACTAACTCCCCAGGATAAGATCTTTGGGGGTTCGTTTTTGGGTTGGTTTAATTTATAAGGAATCTGACAGTAGTCAAGACTTGCATGCTAGAAAACTAACATGATACTGTGTAAAGAGAACTGGACTTTACATTGGACAACTTAGTCTTGTGATCATTTTTGCCTTTGAGTCATTGATGAAAACGGTAAACTAAGGAATAGCAAAAAGAGCCACATGCCATTGAATTACCAATTCTTTCAAGATTAACATCAAAATGCTGATCCACACCCTTTGGTTCTTAAACAAATACAGAATTACCTGTAGTTTTTGTGCTCATGTGGACATTGTTTTTCACCATTTTAGTAAAACTGTATTCTGTAGTAAATCTAAATCCAGAGACCTTAAAAAACAACATTACTATGTATTTTAAGAACTGATAGATAACTTTCATGACACCTTTTTAATAAAATCTCAAAAATTGATCGTAAGTTATAAACTAATTATAAAAGCTTATAAAATATACATTCATATATGTTTACTGCTTCCAAAGAGTTTTCTCTTATTCTTTTGTGTGACTTTCCCCTATTGTATATGACTACAGATTTTTAGATCCAGTTTACCAATTTAGAAACTATAGATTCTATTTGTTTTTACTTTATTTACACCTTACTAAGTTACAAAGTAGCAAAATAAAAACCTTTTTTCACATCCCTAATCTTTTTTCCTTCTAGCTTTACAATATTTTTTTTTTCAAGAGTAGTCTTTTCAGCACAGATAGCCACATTTTGGTCTCTTCCTTGAGTTTAGGCTAGATGTAATTTTGAATGGTCTTGTGTCAATTGTCCTCTATAACAACTGTCATCTTTGTGTCACAGCTGAAGATTTTTCTCCTCATTTTGAATGGAAAATTTTGAAAAGTGTGAACTAGTAAGGGATAATATGTTTGACTTCAGGAGCAATAGTCTGTAATCTGTGGGCTCATAATGAGATTTTCTTTCTGAGATGGAATTTCCATTTTGTCATTAAAAGTCTGGATTTTCCTATCTCAAGAAGCAAATTTAAAAAAAATGCAACTAAAAAATCAGAATGTGACATGGCTCTCTTTTCTTATACACCTGTCCCATAATACTGCAAGGCCTTTCATTTTTCAGATAAACAATTTTCATTCTTTTAATTCCCTTTTTGTGCCAAAATGTCACTCCAGTACTGCACGAGGTTTATGCAGGCAAACAATCTTGCTTGTAATTCCCCCAAAGCAGTTCAGTGAATAGTGTATTCAATTGTGCTCCTTGCTGAAGCTTGGAATTTGAAAGGTTAGAATCAAATTAATTTTATATACATATTTTTTTAGAAATTTTATGCAGAAATACTTATATTTGGAAAGTTTTTTTAGAAAGTACATATTGGTGGAAAAAAGAAAGTATATATCAGAGGGGAAACAGAGTTATTCTTTAAATAACTGAATCATAATTCCATTCTCATTATCTTCCTGAAGCTGCCAAAAACAGGTTGTAAAAATTAAATCCTCTAGAGTCTGTCTCACATTCATATTATGCTTTCAAATGCTAATTCTTGCATTGGGATCTTTACAATACATTCAGCTTTGGGCACTTCATTATGAAAAAGGCATAGGGAAATTAGGTTGAAGGGGTCAGAGCAAAAAAAAATGATTAAAGAAATGTTAGGATTCGTTCATGAGGAAATATTAAGAGATGACTGAGCCCCCAAGGCAAATGCACATGAAAGGTAAATATGATGATAATAAATAATAGCAATAATACATTGAATGTACATGAGGCCTTTTCCCCAAAGGGCTCTAAACCCTTCACTTTCACTTCATGTGCTTTCACAATATCTCTGTGTGTTAAATTGGAGGAATATATTAGTACCTTGCTTATAGCTGGGGAAATTGGATTCTACTTCCTGATTTGCTTATAAACTTGTATAATAACTTCACCAGTGAATTACTTCATAGTTAGTTAAATATCCCTTAGATTGTGTGTATCTTTGGTTTTTCATATAAAATTTTAGAGCAAAAATACTAATTTAATTTATAGACTAGTTATTAGAAATAAATTTTTAAACCCATATTAAAAATATTAATTGAAAACTAAAAAAGATACAAGTTGTAGTTCACTCCCAAATTTGTTTTTTAAAAAAGGCATGCTTTCTTCAGCCTGATGAAAGTTTGCATCTTTAAAATATACCAGAAATGAAGGTAGCTGAAATCATACTTGGGATTTTCAGTGCAATTAATTTAGAATCCTAGAATCTTAAAAAAAATTCTAAGAGTTGGAAAGGCTCTTAAAAGGCAACCCATACTGAAATTGTTCATTCCTTCTTTGATATCTATGACTAGTGAGCATCCAGTTTCAACTTGAAAACTTACCACAATTCAGAAATCAGCATCACCACCACCGCCACCATCATCCTCATCACCACCATCATCATCATGCTCTGGTATTTTTAACACATTCTTGAGTGTGACAATAATAGGTTCAAAAAAATCTTCAAAAAAGGAAGGTTCTAAGATATTTTCATGAGAGAATATGGAGACATGAGATAAAAGGCATCTCAATAGAAAGAGAGATGAGAGTAGACTTAGAAGGACTTGTGTTCAAATCTCACCTATAACATGCTTTGTGACCTTGGGCAGGTCATATAACCTCTATGTGTATCAGACCATTAAGCTTAGTCATAGATAGCTTGGAAATCATTTGGATAGTCAGAGTTGCTGCGCGAGTAGAGGATTGTGCTGATTCAGAGTGTTTGAGTATAGGGAGACATTTTACATTAGCCAAGCAAATAATAATGAAAATATCTCAGTAATATAGCAAAATATTGGTAATCTGAATGTGAGAGATGAAAAAATATGTGGAAAGAGAAATTTCATAAATGAGTTTTCATTTCCAATTGAGAATAGAATACATGAGATACACTTTGTGAATTAAGTGAATTGTTGTACCTCAAATAACAAACATGAAGATGAAATTTGAGCCAACTAGTTCAATAATATACATACACACATGTCTGTGGAAGAAGATGATGAATACATTTTTTGAGGAGAAGATTTATTTCTATACTCAACCCCCCTCCCATCATCTAAATTTATTGTAGTTCCTTGACAGCTTTATTTTGAGTAAATTTTGTTTTATGATTATAGTAGAACCATTATATAATAATTTGACATAATATACAGTATCTTTCTCCCAGGAGAGAAGTCTGTCATTATCTTATATTGGAGTCTCAAATTAGTCATTATAATTATCTCAGAATTGAGGTTCTTTTATTTTACATTTTAATACCCTTTGAATATTGTTTTTCTGGTTCTGTTGACTTACTTTTTGGGTTCATATAAATCTTCTTATTTTTCTCTGAATTCATTTAATCTTTTCCCCATTAGTGGATCCCCAGTTTATGTTGCCTATTAATGGCACCCAATTATTTGGTACCATAAAAAGAGTGGCTTTGGATGTTTTGTTATATATATATATATATATATATATATATATATACCCTTCAACTTCAACGCAAGTGGGATTATTGAGTCAGAGTGTAAAAACAGTATGGTTACTTTGCTTTCATAATTCCAAAATATCTTACAGAATGAATCAATTCACAGCTCCATCAACAATGTCCTATTGTACCTGACTTCTCATAATTGCCCTGGCATTATGTTTGTCTTTTATTATCCATGTTAATTTTATGGGTATGAGGTGAAAACTCATAGTTTTTAAATGAGCATATTAGTGGTTTGGATCAGTTTTTCACATAATTATTTATAATTGCAATTTTCCCTTTGAAACATGTTAGTTCATGTTCTTTGAATAGGTGTCTATTGGGGAATGGCACTTGAACTGTGGCAGAATCGTATTTGTATCCACTAAATAAGTGAAATGAAAGAAAGAAAATCATTTATTAGACACCATGTGGCAAGCTCTTTTCTATGTGACTAGCAACATTGTAAGTGTTAGGAATACAATCACAAAAATAAAGACAATCCCTGTCTTCAAGAAACTTACATTCTAATATGAACATGTATAGAATGGTGGTTAGGGAAGGATATTTTGCTTTGGAAATTTGGTTTGGATAGTCAGTGGAGCTCATAGGGGAACAGACTAAGCCACCTTTTCCAGAAACAGTGGAGTCATCAGCAAATTAATTGATTTGATTATGGTTTCAGGAAGGGGAGGGCGGGAGGGAGGAGGAGACTAGTGGCTGATGAGAAAATAGTCAGGGAGAACAGTGAAACATCAGAATTTTATCAGTGATATTTAATGTGATCTCTCCCCCACCCAAGCAGTTCTTTTTCCAGCTTCATTGATTTTATTCATGCAAAAGCTTTTTGATGTTACCAAAATTGCCTGTTTTGTGAGACCACTGCCATTCCTTGTTTGGGTAATGATTCTCTCCCAATCTGTAATTGTAAATGTACCTCCTTCTATTTATCTGTATTTTTAAAATGGATTTTAATTTGTTTCTGTTTATCCTATTACCTAGATTGCCCCTATATCCCCCAAGAGAGCTAGCCCTTTCAATAAAGAAGTTTTAAAAAGAAAAAGTAGAAGAAAAACTGATCAAAATTCATTAATAAACAAAAAAAATCTAATGTTACACGGATATTTCCACTTGAAAAAATTCTAATCTCTGCAAAAGATTGGAGGGAGGTGTCTTTCCAAATTTTTTCTTTGGAGCCAAGTGTTTGGTCTTTATGATTTTAAAACATCCAGTTTTGGTGATTTTTGAGGCTATTGTTATTTCCATTTTTGTTACTCTAGTCATTGTGTATATATTTGTATATTTTTTTTCCTGGCTCTGCTTACTTAACTTTGCATCAGTTCATGTAAACCTTTCCCGCCATATCCTTATTTATTATATTATTGTCATTTCTTATCACACAGTAATCGTCTTTTTAAAAAAATGAACTTTTATATTTAAGTTGTGTATTTACTAGAGCTTATGTGAAAGCACTGGGTGTAGAGTTATAAAGGACTGGTTAAGTGACAAAATTTCAGACAGACTGTTGCAATAGTCTGGGTAAGTTGACTTACCCAAAACTCTGAGCCTCAGTTTCCTCATCCGTAAAATGGGGATAATACCTACCTCACAAGATTGTGAAGAGCAAATTAGATGTATATGCAAAATAATCTGCTATTAAAAAATACTATATCAATGTGTCCTATTGTTAATATTATATGCTATATATAAGGTGCTGGTCTATTGTGGTCTGGTAAAACTTCAGGTTTTCTGAGGCAGCTAGGAGAGTGTTAGACCTGGAGTCTCTCCAAGTTCAAATTCAGCATCAGGCATTTACTAGCTGTATAACCCTGGACAAGTCATTTAGCCTATGCTTGCCTCAGTTTCCCCAACTGTAAAATGTTGATAACAACAGCACCTACCTTGCAGGGTTGTTGTGAAGATCACATAAAGTAATATTTGTAAAGCACTTATTCCCTCCCTCTTATAGCCTGGTCTTTCTTTGTCCTATTAGATATCTGTTACTTAACAATGTACCCTTTACTTATTCATTCATTCAACACACATAAGTCCTTAAAATGGTATTACTAGTTACTGAAATAATCTCTGCTGGAGCTAACATTCTGGAGAGGGTAATGACAGTATGTGTAACACTGAATTTTAAAATATATATTTATATAATAATATAATAAATATATATATGGAGAGAGACAGAGAGAGGGAGAACTATTTAGGAGTAGGAGGAGGCCACCAGTTACTTGGAGAATCAGGATAGTCTTCCTCTAGGAAATAGCACTTGGATTGAACCTTGAAGGAAGATTAAGGGATTCTACAAGCAGAGGTGAGAAAGGAATATATTCCAGATGCAGGGAATAACCTATTCTAGTATAG
This sequence comes from Monodelphis domestica, assembly GCF_027887165.1. NCBI lineage: Eukaryota > Metazoa > Chordata > Mammalia > Didelphimorphia > Didelphidae > Monodelphis > Monodelphis domestica. The sequence goes on along the minus strand of NC_077229.1, from coordinate 306,245,737 downwards.
GGATGGGACATGGAACAGTATATATGAGAAACTTTAAAGAAGCTAATTTGGATTAAACAGAAAGTGTGGTAAGGAATGTGATGCACAAATTATTCTGGAAATGTAGAATAAAACAAAATTGTAAAGAGCTTTTAAACCCGAACAGAGTTTGAATTTTTTAGAAAGGTAACTGGGAGCCACTGGAGCTTTCTAAGCAAGAAAGCAACAGTAAAACCTGTGTTTTAGGAATATCAGTGTCAGATATGTGAAGGATGGATTGGAAAAATAGAGTCTAAAGGCAGGGAAACCATCTAGGAGATGGCTACTACAGTGCTCCAGTGAGAAATAATGAGGATATGAGCTAGGAGGGTGCAGGCAAGAGGGCAGTGAGGGTCGGTAATGAGAGATATGAAGGCAAAATCAGCAAGACTTGGCAAAGGATTGGATATGGGAGGTGAGAGAGACACAGAAAGGCAGAGAGAGAGAGAGAGAGGAGAGAGAGAAGGAAGGAAGAAAAGGAAAAATGAAAACTACATGTATGCATGTGTATAGATATAGATATACAGAGAGAAAGAGAAGATTCAAGAGAAAGTTTTAAACCTGCATAACTAAAGGAATAGTGGTAGTACGCCCAACAGAAATAGAGAAGTTAGAAATATGGGAAGGTTGTGGGGAAAAGACTGTGAGTTCTTTTTTGGACATGTTAAGTTTAAATCCTTCATCACACAGTTGGAAATATTGAATAGGTACTTGTTTACACAGGACTGGGTGTCAGGAGAGAGACTAGAGATGGATATGTAAATCATCTTTTAGGGAAAAAAATGTATTAACCCAATGAATGAATGAACCCATTCTGCACCAAGAAATAGTGCAAAATGAGAGAACAGGGTCTAGAAAATAGGTATCCACAAAAGTGGATATGGTGTAAATGACCCCTCAGAAGAGAATAGTATTATGAAAATCAAGGGAATGGAGAGTATCCAGGAGAAGTTGGTTCTCAGTGTCAAATGTTTCAGAGTGCTTAAAAGGATAAGAATGGAAAAGATATTCATCTAGTTTGGCAATTAAATTACAGGTAATCAGAAAGAATAGCTTTACTTGAATGATGAGGTAGGAAATCAGGTTCTAAGATATTGAGAAACAGAAGAATTAAAATGTAAAGACCTAGGAAAGAGAGAAGTTTTAGATGATAACCTGAGGGAATGGGAGTGAAAGAATGTGGGGAAAAGACTATATTTGCATATGAAGGAACCAAGTAAGTCACTGAGTTGTCCAAAGAGAGGACACCAAGGCTGGTTGCTACTCCAGGCTTGGGGTTGCCAGTTCATCCACTCATCCACATGGGAGAATGTAGGAGACTTGGGTTTTAAAAACTGAACAACTTCAAACTCCTAGAGTTACTGGACAGCCTGCTAGTCAATTACCATTTTCTGATGTATGGCTTGGTCTTCAGTGAATGAGAATGGAATGATCAGGATAAGCCAGAGTAAGAAAGGACCAGATCCTGGAAAAGGAAGAGTAATCCAAAGAAAAGACACATTAATTAACAATAATTAATAAGTATTTATTAAGCACTGCTTGCATTCTATTAATATTGATACATCTACATAAATGGATATATATATATATATATATATATATATATATATATATATATATATATATATATATATATATATATATATATATATATATATATATATATATATATATATATATATATATATATATATATATAAACACAAGCCAACTGGGAAGGACCCAGGAACCCTTGTTTCAAGTTTTGCCTCTGCTCTTTACTTTGAGTACGATCTTGGGCCAATCATTTAACCTTTCTGGGCTCATATTCTTCATCTGTAAATGAAACAGATGATGTCTCAGGTCCCTTTCAACTTTAAATGAATAAAATGATAATAATTTCTAGTCTCTACATCTCACTTTAAGGTTTGCAAAATAGTTTGCATATATATTATCTCATTTGATCCTTTAAAATGCCCTGGGAGGCAAGTCTATTGTTATCTGCTTTTTGTCAGAGGAGGAAAATGAGACTGAGATTAAATGGTTTGTCTAAGGTTGCACAGTGAGCAAAGGAACCAAGGTAGGATTTTAACTCCCAGTCAAGCACTTCGGGAAGCTAGGTGACACAGTGAGTGTATAGAGCACCAGGCATTGAATCAAGAAGTTTCATCCTCTTGAATTCTAATCCAGTCTCAGACCCTTATTAGCTGTATGACTCTGAATAAATCATTTAATCTTACTTGCCTCAGTTTCCTCATCTGTAAAAATGAGCTAGAACAGGAAATTGGCAAAGTACTCCAATATCTTTGCAAAGAAGACCTCAAATGGGGTCATGAAGAGTCAGACACAATTGAAACAACAGTAAAAACAAGAACTACCAGCACTTTACCAATTTATAAAACTGGGCCCTTCTTTCTTCCACAGTCACCAGATTTATTCTGGACCTATCCCTGTGTTCCAGGACAGATTAGATTCATGGACTGAACCTTGGAGATAACTGGTGTCTGACTGGACAATCATCGGTGGCTTCTTCTCTACATTTCCCAAAACCCACATAGTGGCAGTCCCCAAACCCTCCAAACTGTCCAAGATAGTGTGTTAATCAGTCTTAGACTTTTAGGTTCTACGTTTTTCTACAGCTGCTACTATTATTTCTCTCTGTTTAGGTCTAGTCTGATTCAGGGGTGTATAAGGTAGTGTGCTGATGGTGGTGCAGGTGGTGTGGGGAGACTCTCATTAGAATTTCAGTATGATAACTGTGGCTCCCCTCCAGCAGTTTATGGGAAGTGAGTTTATGGAAAGAGGAAGCTTCAGGCTATTGGAAAAGGATTGAGTCCTTGAGGCCAAGGAATAGGGCTTCTGTTGTTTTCTGAAAGATTTTCCTTGGGGGGACTGGTTCTTTTCTTGTTGCTACTCACTATTACCTTTCTTGTTTGTGTGAGGTGTTAAGAGAGGAACTGGAGCCTAGGCTATTTGTTACTCTGCTCCCTTGAAAAGTATTTTTTTAAAGAGCAGGAATTGGGGAAAAGTTAATTGGGAAAATCATTATGAAGATTAATAGCATTACAGAGAAGATTAAGTGGTGAAAGTGAGATTGTTTATACCCCACAGGTACTCTAAGGATTTAAAAAGAACTAGAAGTAGGAAACTGGCTTATTTAGGGTAATTCAAAAAAACAATGGGGAAGGTAGATAAACAGATAAAAGGAAAGAGAAAATCTAGGCTAAATTTTATTTGAAAAGGAGTCTTACATTAATCCTGCAAATAATGAACTGATTTTGAACTCTGAATTAAAGGAAATCAATGACAGATCTGTCTTTCTCTTAGCCTAACCAACTTTCAAGTAGACTGATTTTAGCTCAAAAAATTCTCAGTTCTCTCTTTTTGGTTTTTGAGATGGTGATAAAGCCCTTTGCGAATCAATGTTTTAAAATACTTGAATCAAACTAAATTGATCCATTGTCATTGTTGCTGAGTCCTTTTCAATCTTGTTCAACTCTTCATGATTCCATTTGGGATTTTCTTGGCAAAGATACTGGAGTGGTTTGCCATTTCCTTTCCCAGCTCATTTTACAGATGAAAAAACTGAAGCAAACAGGGTTAAGTGATTTGCCTAGAGCAACATAGCTAGTCAGCATCTGAAGCTAGATTTGAACACAGGAAGATGAGTCTTCCTGATTCCAGGCCCAGCACTGTGTCCACTGTACCACCTAGCTGCCTCTAATTGATTCATTCTAAGATGCTAAAATTGTTTCTGTTTTCAGAGTGGTTCCTTGTTAAAATGGTTATAGAGTAATTGAGCTCATCCCTTCTCAAGGTTCCAAGAGGGTTCCCGAGTGCCTCAGCAGTTTAAGCACTAAAATGTCACATTTTTCAAAAATGAGATTGCTCACTTTCATCTGGGGATGTTTCTTTATTGATATGAAATTGCTTCAGTTCAATTTAACAAAGACCAAAATCAGATCGAACCAGTAAAAGAAAATGCAATTTGAAAGGATATTATTGCAAAAACAAAGGACTGCCATATTCTCATGAATAGAAAAGAATACATCATTTACTGAGAAAGGTGGCAACATTAGAGGGCACATTCATTTCTCTACTATAAAACTAAGCAAATATAGCTGGAGATGCATTGACAATTTATGAAGCACACTCGGTAGATTTTTTGAAAAAGCAATTATTAGAACAATGTAGATGGAAAGAACAATAAAATACACCTGAATATTATATAATTATAAAGATCAAGCTAGTCCTAAAGAAGAGTTGAGAAAATGAGCTTCCCATCTTTTACTAGAAAGGCGGAAGGACTATGGGTATGGAATGGTGCATATATTTATACATTATTTGGTTTGGATGGATTTTAAAAGCTATTCTTACAGGGATAGGTGTCAAAATACCTCGGTTGGTTATAGAATCATAGATTATGATTGGAAGGACTCTTAAAGCTTAAGTAACTTGCCTAAGGTCACACAGACAATGATTAGGAAAGCCAGTCTTTGAACCCAGTTTGGTATTTATATTATATCACACTTACTAAAGGGTTGCCATTTAAAAAAAAAAAAAACTAGACCTGTTTCATTGGTGTAGCAAAAAAAGACTTTCTTTAATCACTGCAATTTATTAGCAGCTCTACAACTTGAAGTGTTAGTCACTGAAAGGCAGTGACTTGCCCAGATTTCCACAGTCAGTATGTGCCAGAAGAATGAGTGAAACTCGCATGAGTTCAGTTCTCTCTTCACCATGGCATGCTACACTTTTCTTATCTATTATTGTTGTTTTTGTGGCTATTTCACTGTTTGATACTTGATTTGAACTCAGGTCCTCCGGACTCCAAGCCCAGCACTCTCTTCCCCACACCCCTTTGCCTCCCCTAATCCATCATCTAGTGGCAAATCATCATCACTCTTAAACTTAGCTAGATGGATTCTCAAGGAGGCACGCAATCTATCAGCAGCCAAACTCAAAGACTTACAGCTCAGGAGTATTTGATGCAGCTTGCCAGTATTGAGCTAGCCTTCCAGAATCCAGGATCATCACCTTTTCTTCTCTTCTTTCTCCTCAGAGTCCTTGACCCAGTCTTACTCTAAGAGGTGTCTGTGACATGGATGTGGGGGAGCTCTTGCTTCTGCTACCTACTGTCTTGTAGTTCAGTAGCAGCAGAGTAGACCGTTGAAACCCAGATTCCAAATGAGGGGTCCACTTGCTGCCCCATAAGATCCCTGCTAACTCTGGATCTATTAACCTACAGTCCAAATCCAACACTTTTCCCCACTGACTTCCTTGTAAAATATGATTTTCTGTTGTACAAATTAATGTCCAACTTCCAAATCATTCTTAACTTCCTTTTGAATAAAAGTGTCCTCAAACAAATCTGAAGCAGATAAGCCTTGAGTGTTCCCCTTGGTCCTACTTTCATGCTGGTTCTTAAATTTCCTTATTCTATAGTCAACATCCACAGGAGATAGTTAGGTGATGTGTATGTAATAGATTAGATAGTCTTAAACTTTCACAGCTTACAGCAGGAAGTGCACTCAGCTGTGAAATGTTCTATTGATGCCTTATATTAACAAGAATACAGATCCATGTAATACATATTTCATGAAACTAGATCAAATCAAGAAGGGGCAAAATGGAATTGGCTTGCTTCTAGTAAGATTAAGCCATGGTTTTCAGTGGGGTTATTGTCATTAGAATGGGACATACTGGTGAGCTGAGAAGAGTTCCATACTGGGAATTCTCTTTACCCTTGAAATGACAAGGGAGGACAAAAAATATTTAAAAATCAGATAAAGGTTACAACCATTGTTATCTACTATTATATTTTTCAGGTAAAATATTATTCCGATTCTATATTTTCTTTTCCATACTGACCAGAACAGTCATTTTATAATCTAGTTTAAATTATTAGTCATAGAATTATACCACCAATTCCTCAAATTAAAAAACAAAAAACATTAAGCTATATTAGTATTTTGAAAGGGGATTAAATTATAGTTCATTATCTAACACAGTAGGATCACACTAATTCATTATCCTTTAAATTCAGAAAGGTTAGAATTTTGGAAAGGATAAAGTATTATTATCATACTTTTAGTTGGAAAAAAATCTGTTCAACACCTCAACCCCAGTGACTATTTTATGAGAAATAACTGACAGAGGAGGAAGGAACTCAGATGTTTGAGAGGAAGAGAGAATATAGTAGGGAGTGGGGAAAACTTATGGTGGCACATGGTGAAAGTAGAATCAATTTTAAATGGAAAAATTCAATTTGGAGGCTACTCTTTCACATTTGTGCTGCCCCTCATTCACAAATTTTTCTTGTTAGCTCTTTACAGCTCCCTGATGTTAGATTGGCTTTAGGTTTTGCTCTGATTGATGGTCTTAGGAGCAGAGATTGGAAAATGGGAAGGAAGTTTGGTTTTTGCATTATCTCAGTATGTCATGTAATTTATTATAAAGCTACTAGTATGTATTCCCTAAAAGAAATCCTGAGAACTGTTATAAGAAAATGGCTGGGGGGTAGGGAGAAGAATTTACCAACTGAATTTTTAAATGTTGCTATTGCTTACATTTCTATCATAAAAGTAATGTCTTTGCAATCCTTACCACATTGTATCATCCTCACCCCAAACAGTGATGTTTTGCCAAATTCTGTGAATCAAATACTTTGGACATTAATCGATGTTTGGTGAGTCGAATTGAACTGAATTGAGTGGAAGAGTCTAACATTAAAGTGATTGTATAACTTGACAAATTTTCCTATGTCTCTCTGGCACCTTTCATTTTTAGGCTGTAAAATGGCAATATCAGCACTTTGAGCATCTAAAGGTTCTCAGATATAAAGAACCAAAGCATAGAAATTAAAATCCTGTTGAATATATGGGAGTTTATATCTCTGAGTGATAGGAGGAGGCAGTGGAAAGAATACTGGATCTTTACTCAAAGAGGACCTGAGTTCAAATGTTGCCTCTAATCCTGGTTACCTGTATGATTTGGGGCAAGCCAAAACCTAACCAGACCTTGGTTTTCTTATTTGTAAAATAAGGGATTGGATTGAATGATTTCTAAGAGGCCTTTTCAGCTCAAAATCTATAATCTGGTCAACTACAAGCTTCTTGAGGGAAGGAGTTGTTTAAGTTTTTTTCTTTATATTCTCAGCTCCAGATATGTTGCCTAGCACATACTAGATACTTAATGAATCAATTTTCAACAAGTCAATGACCCGAGACAATTCCAAAGGGACCCAGGATGAAAAATACTATCCCCTTTCAGAAAGAGAACTGATGAGCTCTGAGAGCACATCGAAGCCAACTTTTAAAAAATGTTATAGTGTGTGCATGTGTGTATTGTCTTTAGCAGGATGGCTGATATGGAAATATGTTATGAATGACTTTACATGTATAATTACTATCATATTGGTTGCCTTCCTAAGGGGTGAGGGAGAGGTGGAAAGAGGGAAAGAAGAACTCCAAATTTTAAAAAAAGTGAATGTTAAAAATTATTTATATGTAACTGTAAAATAATTAATGAAGTAAATAAAATACATTAAAAAGTAAAAAATGTTAATCATCAAGCATTTATTAAATAATTGCCACCAGCCAGCACTGTGCTAAGCATGGGAGCATACAAAGACAAATTAAAAATAGTCCCTACCCACAGTGAACTTACACTTTCATTAGGGAGACGATATATATATATATATATATATATATATATGGAGGTATTTGCAATCAGCAAATTAGCCACATTAGTTTTGAGAGCTCAATTACTATTATCCTACTTCTGTCCTAGACTCTGATTGATTTTGTATTTAACTTCTTAGTGAATTAAACCTCTAATAATTAATTTTGGGGACGACAAAGTATAGACAATTAAATTAACCAAGAATTAGTTTGCAAGGCCCTGTGCTAGTCCTTGGATAAAAAGGGGGGGAAAGGAACCATTGACTCTTCTCAAATATGTTACATTTGGGGCAGCTAGGTGGCTTAGTACATAGAGAGTCAGACCCAGAGACAGGAGGTTCTGGGTTCAAAACTAACCTCAGACACTTTTTAGCTGTGTGACCCTAGGTAAGACACTTAATCCCCTTTACCTAGCCCTTACTATTCTTTTGCCTTAGAACTGATATTATTTATTTATTTTAAAAGAAATTACATGTAATAAATTCCACATGTGTTTTCCTAAGTTATATGATTGAACTTATCTCCTTCCCTTCCTTCCCTTACCCCTCCTGGTTCTGGCAGGTGATTTGCTCTGGGTTATACATGTATTATCATGCAAAACATATTTTGGAACTGATATTTAGTATTGATTCCAAGATAGAATGTAAGGGTTTAAAAAAAAAGCTATTACATTCTCTTGAGAGGTTATACTGGATAAGTAAATGCAATTCACATGCAAAAGGATGTATTGCTTCAGGTGGAAGAAGAATTGATCAGGATCCCCTCGCTCCTCAGCACATGGTCAGTTAGTTAACAAGCTCTTATTAAAGACTTATTATGTGCCAAGCACTGTGTTAAACATAAAGGGGCAAAGGGTTAAATCAACCAAAATTACCCTCTCTCGTCTCTTTATAGCTTTCCCCCTCTCTTCTCCTTTTCTTCTTTCCATTCCATCTTTTCTCAATTTGACATATAATTTATTATAGGGTCACTCCTCTTCCCCTTCCTTGTCTGCCTGTTCTTATTACTCCTATTATTATTATTCACATCAGCAAAAAACAATCCACAAACCTTATAAATTTTGAAAAAATTCCATGAACTGACTCAGAATCTACAATTTCCATCAGACCCAGTTTAAAGATAAAGTGTTGTCTCTCCAGTAAGAAACTCTCTACACAGCATTTTCCCTCTGAGTAATGAAGAGCACCTGCTTTTGACAGAATTTAATGGTTAGAGAACAGAAAACTGGAAGTAAAGCTGTTTTTCTGACAATAATTTTAAAAACTCTATTTCTCCCTAGGGAAATTGGCAGTAGTAACAGATATTCTCAAACTCCATTCCCAGGAATGTTCTGGAGCAAGTTCTTACTAGCTTATGAGAGCCCATTGTTAAATTTTCAGTGTGAGTATGTATGCTTCAGAAGTCCCTACATAACAGAGGATAAGTACATTTGTTTTGTTGATTGTCTAGGCTTAAGACCGTATTAATAATCAGACTCAACTTAAATGTGTGCATGGTTGTTAAACATTTCCCAGCACCCACCCTGCTGTTTTTTTTCTATCAATATTGCTTGAGCCCAGCTGGAGGGCAGTAGAAGTAAATGAAGTCATCACTAGACAGGAGGTCTGGTGACTGTAGGACAATATAATAACAATAACGAGTGGCATTTTATAAGGTGATTTAATGTTTTCAAAGACTTTCATATCATTATCTCGTTTGACGTGCACAACATTCCTGCCCATCCCTCTCCCCAACTAAGTTTGCCATCACTGCTTCTTTTTGCCCTTTACTCAGCTGTAATAGGGAGTCCCTCTCTAGCCAGGGAACAGTTCTAGATTTCATCAAGCTGAAACAGAACCTCAACAGAGAATGTGGGAAAAAGGGCTAAATGTACAAAATGCTTTATCTCCTGCATCTTATCCTCCTTTTGAGCAATTTATCAGATTATTTTACTTGTTATTTTATTTTATATCATCATTAGTTTTGTTTTTATCTGAATCCCTTTCTTCCTTTTTTTTTTAACAGTTGGTTCCATTATAACTCCTTGAGATTAGGAACTGTTTCGTTCTTTGTACAATGTTTATATTTTTCAGCATTTGGTACAGTACTTGGCACATAGTAGTTTAATAAATTGAGATGATTTATTTTTAATATGTTGAATTACTTCAATTCCTGGGTTCGAAATTGAGGCTCAACCTCAACCCTAATTTCTTTTTTCCTAGGAATTTCAAAGAATACCCTACCCTAGAGCATGCTGGATAGAAAGGGGAGATTATAGGTTCATCTTGCTCAGTAAATAGTAACTAGTTAAAGCTGGGAAAATCTGTCAGAAGTAAAATTAATTCCTTGACTCTTTCATTAAGAAATATTACATAAAAACAATCCTGACTGGGCAGAATTTCTCTCTTTGGACTTTAGGGGCATGGAACTAATCATGTGACTAATCATCACCCAAAAGTCACCCAGTCTTACCTCCTCATCTTTGATAATATCTTTTATGATGCCTTTAACCTTCAAGTGACTCTTATGTGTGACTATTCAAATTATACCAGGGATGCATATATCCTGCTTCAATTTCTCTTATGAGCTGAAATCCCACATCAGTAATTACCTATTATACCTCTCAAACAGGATGTTCTTGGGTTAGCACAAACTCAATATGCTCAAAAATGAATTCATTATCTTTCCCTCCCCCCATATCTCCTCCTCTTCCAAAAATCCCTGTTTCTGTTAAAAGCACCACCATTCTTCCAGTCTCTCAGGTTTCTAATGTCTACTTCATTCTGACTCTTCACTTTCATATCGAAGTTGCCAAACTTGATATTTCTAGCTTCTTAACATCTTTTGTATATGTAACCTTCTCTATACTTATACAGTGACAACCATAGCTTTTGCTCTCATCACCTCTTGTTTAGATTATTGCAACAACCACTTAACTGGTCTCCCTGACTCAAGAGTCAACCCCTTTTGAATCTATCTGGCACACTCTACCATAGTGATTTTCCTTAAGCACTAACAGTATCAGTCTCCTATTAAATTAACTCCAGTGGCTCATTATTACTTCAAGAAGAAAATGTAAACTATATTTAGCTTTTAAATATTTCACAAATTGGCCTTAACCATATTTCCATCCTCATTTGACATGACTTCCTCCCTTTTACCCTACGATCCAAACAAACTGGCCCTTTCTCTGTTCCTTAAATTGATGACAGTGCATCTCTAGTCTCCCCACTTTTTCATTCACTGCCCCTTATGCTTGGAATACATTTCCTTCTCACCTCCATCTCAAAGTATGTCTCTCTTCCTTCAAGATGAAGCCCAAAGTACCACCTTCAACATGAAACCTTTCTTGGTTCTCCCAAATGCTAGTGCCCTCTCTCTTAAACTACTTTATAGTTAACTATTTTGTATTTACTTGAATTTAGTTTCCTTATATTTATCCTGCTTAGCAATCTTTGTGTGCTTGTTATTTCCACATTAGAATTTAAACTCTTGTGAGGAGGCATTGTTTCATTATTTATACATATGACCCCACTGTCTTGCACAGTGCCTAGCACATAGATCAATGATAGTTGATTATCAAGACATATGCTATAGCTTACTTATATTCATCATGTGTGTCTTTTCCATTATCATTTGGGTAATATATATTTTTTATTCTTCTGATATCATGGTTTTCCCATAGTAAGAGCCATATAGAATCCTCAAGAGAATTTTGGTGTTAGGAAGACAAGCTCTTACTAAGCAGAATTTGGGGGGCTTAGAAAGCACTATCCAAAATGTAACCCAAACTGATCTACTATTCAGTACAGGGTCCAGCTCATTATAATGTAGTACCCCTCCAAGTTATATATGTCAATGGTCTTTAAGGACTCTGTCCTAACTTCCTCTCATAGCAAGGGCAATATGCATTTTTCATCCGCTTTGTTTACCATGTGGATTGATAGTCTTTTTGCATTATTAAACATTTCACTGAGGAGGCTTTACAGAACTTGACTGATGGGTGTAAAATGCTTTTTGTAAGTTTAAGAGCAGTTAGAAAACTCCCTTAATCAATAAGGAATCCTTCTTAAGAATGTATAGACTACATTGAACAACTCATTATATTGTCAAAAACCTACTTTGAGTAAAATTTTCCTGGTTTATATTCTATTTGGTATGAGTAGCTTCTCATAGACCAAATGTATTTCTGTGGTTGAAACTGTGGGAATCAACTTATTTGAGGAGACTGGCCTAAACCTATATTCAGCTCTACAGAATCTACTGTTTTAAAGACAATGAACTCTCCTTCTTTCTAGGATATCAATCACATGAATTTAAAAAAAATATGGTGTGTTGTAGAAAACTGTCCATCGGATCTTCCTATTTACTCTCCCATGGTTTTTATCAAAGATATTGTTGATGTGTACAGAGACCATTCTCAGAGATAAGAAAACAGACAAATGTGTCTAGACATAGTCTTTTAAATTGCTTTCTTTTTTTGTTTTGTAAAACCATCTGTTCTCTTTTTTATTCTTTTGAAATTCTCTCTTTGCAATATATTGGAAGTCTTTCCCTGAATGCCTGTAAAAATGTGTAGCCTCCAGCTACACTGATTTCATCTGTATCTATTTAGTCATTTTGTTTTTTACTTCATGACCATGAGATCCACTTTTACTTGTACATTGGGTACTGTGACAGAGGTTGGTCTCTGTCACAGTACTGAGGAGGTAATGCCCCGCGATGGTATCATTACCATTGTGGACTAGATTAAATCAATATTAATAGCTAATGATATTCCATTTTGCATCGTACATAATACCAGCTTCATATACAAATACTTTTGTTATTTTCTGTCTTAGATTAATTTCATGCCATACTCTCTGTGGAATTGTTTTCTCATCAACTACCTCTAAATTGTTTTCTGGAGATACTAGTCTTAGTTTTCAATCATCATTGTCTGTAATATGTTGCAGATGAGTTTGGACTCAAAACCTGTATTGTTTTTGACTGCTATACCTCCTTTCTTAGCAAAAAGATTGCTTTTTTGATGGCTGAACTTTTCTCTTTGTGTATGTCTCATTGTCTCTTGCTTCATCATTTGTACAATTATCCTTTGGATTTATCTAAGTATCTCTTTTGGTTCTTTACATATATATCTTCACTTTTCTTCAAACTGTAAGAGCAAGATATGTTACATTTGTATCTTCAAAGTTTAGCATCTCAAACACTAATGTGTTCTTAGTGAAATCCACAGCATTGTGAAAAAGCTCTGCTTTGGTTTTCCTATGTAGATGGTTATAAAGATATATACTGCAAAAATAAAGTGAATGAAAAAAATATATTACCCATCAATATGTATCTTGGAAAGGTTCTGCAGGCATATGATGAACTAGCCCTAAAATTTGTTTTCTTTATAAAATCAAATTAACTACTGGCTTATCTATTTTTATTATTTCTTACATAAAAGCAGTTCTTAGTTTTGTTTAGTAGTTTGATTGGGGGTTTTTACTTTCCATTTTATTGTTTCCTTGATTTTCAAGATTTCCATTTTGGAGCTTAATTGGGGATTTCAAATTTTTTCTTTTTATAGGTTTTTTTTTTAGCTGAATGCCCAATTTATGTTCTTTCTCTCTTCTATTGACATATACATTTAGAAATAGAAATTTCCCCTTAAATACTGCTTTGATTGCTGTCTAATGAAATTATTTGCTGTTTCTGTGATTTATTCTTTGATTAGATTAGTTGCCAATTAATTTTTATTGATGCTTCCAATGCTTTTTTATCAGTGTAATTTGTTATTGCATTATGGTTTGAAAATGTATTTGATATATGCTTTTCTGCATTTCTCTGTAAGATTTTAAGGTCCCAATACATAATCAGTTTTTGTGAAGGTGCCATGTACAGTTGAGCAAAAGGCATATTTCTTTCTATTTCCATTCAGTTTTTTCCAGAGGTATATCATATCTAACTTTTATAAAAAATTATTCATCTCTTTAACTTCTTATTTATTTTATGGTTATATTTATTTAGCTCTGAGAGGAAAAAGCAGAGTCTCCCACTAGTATAGTTTTATAATCTAATGCCTCATGTATCATTTAACTTTTCCTTTATGAATTGGGATGTTATGCTTATTGGTACATATTAGTTTTAGTACTTCATTGTAAATGGCACCTTTTAGCAAGATGTAGTTTCCCTGGTTACTTCTTTTAATTAGGTCTAGTTTTGCTTTTGCTTGTTTAAGATCATAACTACTACCTCTGCCATTTTTACTTTAGCTGAAGCATAATAGATTCTGTTCCAGCCCCTTATTTTAACTTTGTGTATGTCCTTCTATTTCACATATGTAACTTATAAACAATATTCAGTTGGATTCTGGTTTCTAATCCATTCTGCTTGTTCCCATGTTATGGGTGGATTTATCCCATTACTATTCATTTAGTTATGATTACTAGCTATGCATTTCCCTCCATCCTCAGAAGTCTGTTTTACTTCTAACCACTGCTTTCTTTTATCTACCTTCTCTTTTATTACCCCCTCTTTCCTTTTCTATACGGAATTGAGTATATGTGAATATATTTCTTTTATGTGAAAGAAATTCCAGTTCTTACTCTCCCTTTCCTCTTCTCCTAGTATGTTCCTCTTTCTCATCCTTCCATTTCTTTATCAGCTCACTCCCTTCTATCTTCTATCTATATGGAATCTTTCTAACTGTCCCAATACTTTTGAATTTCTTAGGACTTAAATGTATCATTTTCTACTTAGGAATGTGAATAGTTTAACTTTATTGAATCTCATGACTTCTTTTTCATGCTTACCTTTTTATGATTCACTTGAGTCTTGTATTTGAAATCAAGTTTTCTCTTAATTTCTGGTGTGTGTGTGTGTGTGTGTGTGTGTGTGTGTGTGTGTGTGTGTGTGTGTAGGAAGAATACTTGAAAGGAAAGTCCTCTATTTCAGTAAGTATCTTTTTCTGTCCTAAAGGTTTACACTCAGTTTGCTAGGTAAGTTATTCATTTGTTCCTTTGTCTTCCAGAATATCATATCCCAAGCCCTTACATAATGTAGTATCTGCTAAATCTTCTGTGTTGCTGACTATAGCTCTTTGGCATTTGAATTATTTCTTTCTAGCTGCTTCAAGTATTTTCTCTTTGACCTAGGAACTTGGTTATACTATTCTAAAGTTTTCCATTTTGAGATCTCTTTCAGATAGTGATTGGTGGATTTTTTCCAATATATTTTACCCTCTGGTTCTAGGATATTGGGGTAGTTTTCCTTTATGATTTATTGAAATATGATATCTAAGCTCTTTCTTTGATCATGACTCCCAGGTAGTCCAATAATTCTCAAAACACCCCAAACAACCTTATCTTCTGTCTTGGAATTGATAGCAAGTATCAGTTCAAAAGCAAAAGATTGGTAAGATCGAAGCAACTGGCGTTAAATGACTTGCCAAGGATCACACAGATAGGAAGTATATGAAAACTAATTTGAATCTAGGATTTTCTATCTTTAGGACTGGTTCTCTGTCCACTGAACCATGTAGCTAACCCTCCAATAATTCTAAAATGACCTCTCCATGATCTATGTTCTTTTTTCCTCTTGATCTTTTTTCCAGGCCAGTTATTTTTCTATTCTTTTGACTTTATTTTATTGTCTCTTATTGACTCATGACATCATCATATTCCACTTGACCAATTCTAATTTTTAAGAAATTATCTTCTTCAGTAACCTTTTGTGCCTCTTTTTATATTTGGCCTGTTCTGCTTTTTATGGAGTTCTTTTCATCAGTGAGGATTTGTACCCTTTTTACTACTTGGCAAACTATGTTTTATTAAGTTTTATAAAAACACTTCAGTGTTTTGTGCCTCCTACCATGGTATTAATTCTCTTTTCATAATTTTATTGCATCATTCATTCTTTCCACAGTTTTTCCTCTACCACTCTTATTTGATTTGGAAACTATTTTTAATTTTTCCAGGATTTCTGGTTGGACTTGTGTTCAATTAACATTTTTTCTTTGGAGTCTTTGCTTGCAGCCATTTTGACATCACTGTCATCTTCTGAGTTAGTGTCTTGATCTTCACTGTTACTGTTGTAGATTATTTTATGGGCAGTTTTTGTTGTTTTTTGTTATTTGTTCATTCTAACCTATATCTTGACTTTAAACTTTATGTTAGAGTTTGGCTCTGTTGCCAATATGTGGGTGAGGGTAGGAACTGTTGCAAACTTTAGGCTTTTTTTGAATATTATTTTCAGAGCTGGATCTGGAGGTTTGGAAGCTTTTGATGATTCCAAGGTGGTATGGTATGGGGAGAGATGTAGTTACTGGGTACTCGATTACTTCTTGATATAAGCAATATGGCTTCTCTGGGTCCCTGCTCCCTTTACACCAGAAACAATACTTCTTAGTTTTCTGATCCCTTGTGACCAAAAGCACTCCTCTTCACTCTAGAACTGTGACCTGAAAATGGGTATAGGCAATGGAGTTGCCAGACAGCATCCAATCATGTGCTCAGTGCTAGCAAACTGGTTTCCTGTAATTTCTTTCCAATTGTCTGATTAATTCCTTTATCAGCTCTAGTTTGAGAACTTCTGAAGCTGCAACTACTGTTTCACTACCACCAAGTTCCATTACTGGTGTTCTACCCATGTAGTCTCTGGGCCAGCCCCCATCCCTGAGTCACAGACCTTTCCTTCTGACCTCCCAAGTTTTCTTTGGTTAAAAGAATGTCTCATGCTGACATTTTGTTGGCTCTGCTACTACAGAATTTGATTTGAGGAATTATTTTAAAGTTGTTTAAAGGGGAATATTGAGAGAGCTTGGATACAGTGCTTCTTTTACTCTGTCATCTCATTCATTTAAAATTGATTAAAGGACTTGGGAAGTAAATTAAATAAGTTGCTGTAGTCATATTCAGTCTTTTTTTCTCAGATTTACCTTTTGATATGAATTACCTTTAGCATCTGACCAAATTATTATAAAAATCAACATGAAATCACAGTCTGAAAATGTCTAGAAAAGGTAAATATATGAAACTGTATCTTCTGATGATACCACACAATTGGGGGTGGTCAAATGGTAAATCATCTTGGCAGGTACAGATTTATGGATGATCTACTGGAAACTTGCTTGAGAGATATAGGTACAATCAATTGTGAACTGAGGAAATCCAAGTTTTTCCACATCAAAAAAGTAAACTTTCAACACGACCTCTCAGGTCTTCTGAAATCATATTAAAATGTCAAATTACCTACCGACATAAGTTTTTAAAATTTATATGAGGTTTTGTGGGAAGAAATCTAGGAGTTGCTCTGCTTACTTAATGCCATCTCTGATGGTGTGCTTTCAGTGACAAGAAATGCCTTTGTGAAAATGTCCTTGTGCTCACACAGAAAATACTGGCTAGAAATTGACTAGGGTACACTAGCATGTTAGCTAATGAATAGAGTGGAGGAAAAAGAAAAAGAAGTAACAAAATGAATAGCAGCATGAATGCTGTTTTCTCATACTAGTGTTGCTATATTTATATATTTTGATTTGCCTAGCATACTTTTTCTTCCTCTCCAATCATCTCAAACCTGTAAAGAGACTAGTTCCTGTAGGAATTTCATCAACCATCAGAAAAATTTGAGAAGAGAACATTTCCAGCTGTTTCATTCACTACTCATCAGTGCAGAATAGAAAATGGTGAACAATACCACGCTCACAGTTGCAACTCTGGTGGAAAATAGAAGAGACAAAATTACTGTAATTGGATTTTCTCCAGGACATGTCAGCAGCAAACCTTACTTTTGCAAAAAAATGTTCATGGGGCTATTAATCACTGGTTCTGTTCTGCATCTCACCTGAAAGTTGAAATCCCTCCCTTTGGCCAGAGCCCAAATGAATTCCAAATGATTTCATGCAATATTTACTTTTCATCCCCACAAATGCTCATGTTGAACTCTTTGCAGCCACAGCCTGGGGTTCCCGTCTTGTACTGTTTCATTGTTATTTTTTTTGTTGTTGTTTTCTTTGTTGCTTGTTTTTTTTTTTTTGTTTTGTTTTGTTTTTCTACCAGCAAGTCTCATCTAATTCTTTGCTTTCCTGTAGTGAAGGCACAGGTTTCTGGCTCTTTTTCTTGTTCCTGGAAAATGGTCACTTTTCTGTTTTGGTTTTATATGATGTTTATTAGTGAGGTGATGTAGCAGTGTGACCTAGTAGATAGAGAACTAGACTCAGAGTCAGGAAGACTTGTGTTTAAATCTCTCTTCCAGGGCTCACAATGTTGTCTTACAATTGGTAAGTCACTTGACCTTTGAGTCTCAGGCAACTTCTTAAAATATCTATGAACTTGGTGGAAGGAATTCCCATTCTGAAGAGATCTCAGGTTCTCAGTATACAGAAAGTATTCCAAGTGAGTATATTTGGGGTGGGCTGGGGTAGGGGAAAGGGGATATTGTAATATAATCCAGTCGTTGGCTGAATACTGTCTCTGATGTCTAGGGATTCTCTTCATAGCCTCTGCAATTACTCTACTTTAGGTCTCCATCTTTCTTCATCTAGACTATTTTGTTGTTCAAGTCATTTTAGTCATGTCCAATTCTTCACTTATTCATTTGGGGTTTTCTTGGCAAAGATACTAGAGTGGTTTGTCATTTCCTTCTCCAACTCATTTTACAGAGGAAGAAACTGAGGTAAATAGGATTAAATGGCTTGTCCAGGGTCACAGCTAGTAAGTGTCCCAAGGCTAGATTTAAACTTGAGTCTTCCTTGACTCAAAGCCTGATACTCTGTCTACTGTACCCTCCACTAGTTATTCAATTGTTTTTTCTGTGCCTAATCTATGCCCTTTCCAACTCACTCTCCATAGCATTGCTCTGGTAACTTTCTTTTTTGTCATTGTGACTATGTCACTTATTTACTCAAAAACTTTTGTAAACTCCTGTTGCCTTTCAAATATTTGAACTCCTGACTCTAGTATTCAAGGATCCAAACATGCACATAAGCAACTCGACCCACTTCTTTCTCCTTTTTGATAGCTGAACTACTTTTTAGCTTTTTTCCATGCTATTAGCTACTAAACTTTCTAGGCTAGATACATTTCCTTTCTTGGTTTCCAGTGAATGGATTTGCTTTTGAAAAGTTATAGATTTCTCAGCTATTCAAGAATATACTTTGCAAACCCTTAATACTGGGTCTTGATGTCTTTGACCTTAACAAAGTTTTTTCATCCTTTTCTAACCAGAAAAATCATTGACCTTAACATTTTTTTATTCATCATCAAGTCTACTGTCTTAACAACACCCCCTCCCCCAAATAAGCTCTTCCTTAGAAGTACAATGGAAGAATCCTGCCTTTGACCCTTTCTGCTTAGATGAGAAATCTCTAGTTCTCCAGGATTACTTTGTCTTTTCTGAGCTGGGATTTAGACAACCCACTTTTTTAGAAATCCTGGTGGTTGGTCTTCTGAAAGTGTGTTCTTTCTTTATATTGATGGCTCTGAACATGAGCAAAAGCAAACTCTGCCTTTACTAAAATGAGAAACCATGATTTTAAACTCTGATGACCAATTCATGGACTAGTTTATTTCAGTTGCATTTTTACTACTTTTATTCACCAGTCCACTACTTCTTGGTTCTCTTCTAATGGTCTTTCCCTAACTCTCCTGGACTCTTCTAATTCAATCTAGGGCTTGCTTTTCAAGGTTGGTTTGACTGTGGGAGAGAAAGACTATTTCCCCCTTTTGTGGGGTTCCTAATAGTGAACTTAATGTCCTTCTCATTGAGTGCTAAGGGATTAGTTCAGAGTGTATTCCATTGCAGAGATATGACAACCTTTCAGATCTTGTAAAACATTGTCCCCCATTCTCTCATATTTCTAGTACATACAATATAAAGCAAGTTAAAGAGGGGATAAGGAGGTAAATTTTTAACTGATCTTGTTAACAAGTTGGTTCTATTTGAAAGCCTTATTACAAAGGCTTCTTAAAAAAATCTTATTGGTCATCTTAGGAAATAAATTGAATGGTGATATTGCTTAGGACAAAAGACATACACAGTTTTATAGCTTTTTGAGTAGAATTCTAGATTGCTCTTCAAAATGGTTGGATCAGTTCACAGTTCCACCAACAGTGTAGTAATGTCCCAAATTTCCCACATCCCCTCCAACATTTGTCATTTTGCTCTTTTGTCATTTTAGCCAATCTGATAAAGTGAGATATCTCAGAGTTTGTTTTGTTTTGATTTGCATTTCTCTAATCAATCATGATTTAGAGCAAACTATATGTTCTAAAATATTTATACTAGCTCTCTTTGTAGTGGCAGAGAACTGGAAATTGAAGGGATGCCCATCAGTTAGGGAATGCCTAAACAAGTTGTGGCATATAATTGTGATGGAATACTATTACATCATAAAAAAAGAGAAGCAGTTTAATTTTGGAAAAAACATGGAAAGATCTACATGAAACGATGAAGAGTGAAACAAGCAAAACCAAGAAGACATTATATACAGCAAAAGAAATATTATTAGAAGAATGGCTTGTGTGTGTCTGTCTACCTCCAGAGAAAGAACTGATAAATAGAAATAAGAAAGACATAGTTTTATATATAAATATATCTTTTTATCAGTTGATGCCTTCTCTAATGAGTGAAGGGGAAGGCAAGAGAGGGAGTTGCCTGGGTATTTTAATGCAACAAATAAATATATTAATTTTTTTAAGTCTCTAGCAGATTAGACTCTAGCACTGATTCTATACTAACTTGTGCAACATTAGGTTAGTCTGTCTTCTTGTGCCTCAATTTCTTCTTTCCCAAAAGAGAAAGTATTAGATGAGAAGATAATAATAATAAACAACATTTACTTAGTTCTTACTATGTACCAGGTGCTAGGCTAAGTGCTTTACAGTTGTTATCTCATTTGAACCTCAAAACAATTGTATGAGGTAGATATTGTTGTCCCCTTGAGACAGATGAGGAAACAGAATCAAAAAGAAGTTGTGACTTGTCCAGGGTCACACAGCTAGTAAATGGCTGAGGCTGTATTTGACCTCAGGTCTTCTCCATTCTAGGGCAAAATCTCTATCCCTTGTGCTACCTACTTGATTTCTAGAGTTCCTGCCAGTTCTAAGGTTATGTAATTTAGAGCACTGAATTATAGCAAATCTTGGCCAACTTTATGATCCTGTGAGTCCTAGCTCTTCTCTGGGTTTCAATTGTCTCAGGGTTGGAACAAATGATTTGGAAAGTTCTTTTTTTGTCCACCAGTTTCCCTAGATAAGAGAGGTACTTTCCATTCTATCCTCCTGAATGTTTCTTCCTCTGGATTTTAAAAGCTGTGAAGCTAGGATTATCCTGATAACTTACTTTTGCTTTAGAGGTGAGAAGAGGCAATTATTAGCTTACATTTAGTGAATGCGTTAAAGAGGGAGAAGAAAGGTCATCAGCATTTACATAGTGCCTACTCTGTGCCAGGCTAGGTGTCATGTTTTTTTTTTTTAATCCTTACCTTCAGTCTTAGAGTCAAGACTAAGTACTGCTTCCAAGACTGAGGAGCAGTAAGGTCTAGGTAATGGGGGTTAAATGATTTGCCCTGGGATCACACAATTAGCAAGTGTCCAAGGCCAAATTTGAAATCAGGACCTCCCATCTCTGGGTCTGGCTCTCAATCCATTGAACCACCCAGCTCACCCTGTTAGATACATTTTTTTTTACAAATATTACCTTATTTGATCCTCGAGGAAGATATAAATAATTAATTTAATTCTGTAATTGAGAAACTGAGGCAAACATAGATTAAATAACTTTCCTTGGATCATATTTCTAGTGAGTGTCTGAGGCTAGATTTGAAATCAGGTTTTCCTGACTCGAGGGCCAACACTCTCTCCACTATAACACCTCGCTGTCTAATCATTTGGAAACTATTTTTCCCCTCAATTTGGAATCCTAGGACATATGTTCCAATTTTGGCACTGACACCTACCATATATATCAACTTGGTTAATTCATTTCAACCTCATGAGGTCTTGGGTTCCTCTTCAAAATCATCAGGGGATTGCACTAGATGAACTTGAAGCTTCCTTGCAGCTCAGGATCTGGGATTTCATGATCCTATACTGTTTTTGTGAAACTAGAAAGCAACTTTTTTGAGAAAAAAGTGGTATGACTTGACCACTCAAGGCTCAGGAAATGGAATAAAACAAAAGGAAAAGGCAAGAAAAGGTATACGATTTATTGATTCCAAAGTGAGTCTTTTATCATCACCTTCCCAAGTGAGCTGAGAACAAAAGGAACCCAGATATGTGAAACCTGATGAAGAGATTACCAGTGGGTGTGCATTTAGAGGTGAAAGGGAAGTTCAGTCTCAAAAGAGGAAGGGGTCCAGTGCTTGGAGGGAGCATAAAAATGGTGGGAGTAGGGAAAGGGATTGCAATGAGCTATACTTCCTCTTCATAGAGTCATATGGTGTCAAGAATGGAGGAATCAGCAACTTGAATATACTGAAGTTGAAAATGGGTTAACTGCTCTGCTCTATTATGCAGTTACAGTTAGTAGAATTGTGCTATTCTAGCAAAGAGATCTTGAGTGACTGGAGGGTAGAACAGGGGAAGTACAATCACCTGTCCCTTTTCTAGCTCATTCCGACATCAGACTCTCCCACCAAAGAAGTTCTTCTTTAGAGACTCAGGTTAAGAGGAACCTTGTCTTTGTCCACCAGTTTCCCTAGATAAGAAAGGTACTTTCTGTTCTCTCCTCCTGAATGTTTCTTCCTCTGGACTTTAAGCCACAAGAAATTTGTGGTGGCCTTTTAAATTGATTTTTAAAATTCATTTCTTCACTTATTTCCACGGATTTGGAAGAATTCTCTTACTCTTCGGAGGGGGGGGGGGTGTTTGAGCCACTGTAAAAGCTGATTGTTAAATTTTCAATGTGAGCATTTACACATTGGAAACTGACAAATACTATAAATCAGAGCTTGATTTATTGTTTTGTTGATTGTCTAGTCTTAAAGTGATGAAGATATTATTACAAACTAAATGAATATAATTGAATACTGATTTAAATTTTTTTAAAGAACGAGCTATTAAACATTTACCAACATAACTCTGTCTTTGACCTATCTTCTCTTTCTTAGCTGTTTTGTAGCAATTCTTCCAATCACTTAGTATGGTTCTTCTTGCTTTTAATTATCAAATTATCTTCCCTTATCTGTCTTCTGGGCTCCTCCTGGAGGAATTCTCTTTCTCCCTGGGTTTTTCCCCTTGACAACAGAGAGAGCAAGTTCCTGTATATTCAGATAATCAGCTTAATACTAACAATAACTGAAATATATGGAGCTTTCCACTCATGATCTCATTTTCACAACTCCATGACGAAAGAACTGTAGGCATTACTACTGCAATTTGTTGTTGCTCAATTGTGTGGGATTCTTTTGTGACCATAGCATGGACCATGACCATGGACCATAGCACACCAGACCCTTCTATCCTCCAATATATCCCAAACGCTCAAAATGAAAAGTCAGAGGCAACATTTGAGTCTCAATTTCCTTGACTCTAGGTACAGTTTGTGTAGTTGTCTCTCCTCTGTGCCATATGAATATTTCAACTGTCCATTATTGGGGGTGCTTTGTTGGTAGAATGTACTTGTTGACCATGTAACCCCTTCTCTGCTATCTAAAGTCCTAGTTGACAAGAGCGACACACTACAGGGCAACCATCCCTACTGATTTTCTACAAGGTACTGTATCTTGTGTGCTAAAATCTCTAGCACTGCACTTTCGAAAGTGATGAAATAATGCTCTTCCTCCAGATAACTCTGTGGATTTATGAAATATCTTGGATGTGCTCAGCATACTGCAACATAATGTGCCAGGCAGCCAAGCAGATTTCTTATGCTTAGGGCAGACACTGAGAAGTAGTTTCCTTTATACGGTTTCTGGTCCAAATGTCTTTTATCATATTAGGAGCTGGCCTTGGTCGCCTCACAAATTCCAGTCATTTCCTGCTTTCCTGCACCATGGACAGCCCCTCAATGTGAAAATGACATACAGCATTTGTATCACCTCCAAAATGGATTAAAACTTTCCTCCTCTGGCAAAGTGAAGTTTTGTCACTTTGTGGGGCATACTTGCAGGCCTTAACAATCTTCAACTGTGTTACTAATCTGGGTCAAGATATTGATTCTTCTGATTTGGGCTATGAATGATACTCTAGAAAAATCAGCAAGTCAGCTGCTTAATTCAGTGAAGCAACTTTACCCCACTGGGATGCATCACTTTTGCTGCTGAGTAGGAAGAAACCCAAAGTATGTACTTTTGGTCCTCAGAACCCTATTAAAATGTTTGAGGTACTTTTCATGACTTCTCTCATTCTCTCTTTGAAAAAAAAAAGAAGAAATGGATGCTTTCTTTCTCAAAAGACCCACATAGCCCCAAAAGCAGCACCCCATGGTGACCAGGGCCACATTCTGAAATGTCATGCAGAGAGAAGAATTTTCCATCTGGAATTTCATTACCAGATAAAAAATTGTAATTAAAGGTGGCATTTGCAAATCTCTTACTGTGTCACCAACCATGTCATCTGCCAACAACCCCTTTTTAAGATTAAGGGTTTAGTAATGAAGATAAGTTGGTCTGTGTGTGTGTATGTGTTTAATATTTAAAATCTGGAGAAAATTATTGAGTTGTCAAGGTACAGAAAATGTTAACAAAAGGAACTTGACAATTTAAACACAATTTTCAACTCACATCACCTCTCTAGGACTCAGTTTCCTCACCTAGAAAAGGAGAATATCAGTCTGGAAGATGGCAGAGGTCCTTTCCAAAGACTGGAATCTTATTCATTCTCTGAACATGGAGAACGTCTGTGCTTAGAGGTCACAGAAGGAGGCTGTTAGAGTGATTCAGTGTGCAATGTCAGAAACAAGATTGCTTAATAAACATGATGATCATCATCAAATTACAAAGTCTCCCTCAGAAAAGCAGAGCATCTCTTGAGCCTGATGATATCCTCTGGGGAGTCCATAAACTATTCTCTGGGAATTAAGGGTGTTTCCAAACACAGGCAGTAAATTCTTTTAAGACTTTAAATGATACTATCATTGCCCTCGAAAATATAATTTACTAGATGATGTAGCAGTGCTCAGAGAATTTATTTAATGTGCTTCAGTGAATGTGGGTCCTGGATCACCAGTGAATCAGACCTAATAACAATAATATAAATAATCATTCCAAAAGCAGGGAAAATAGATTATTGTTTCTTATCATAATTCCCCCTAGATATACCAAGAGGGCATAGATTAAAAGAATCCTAGAATTAGAGAGAAAGGAACTCAGCATAATTGAATGCCTAAAAAATATTCTCCCTTCCTTCTTCCGAAGTATAGTCTAGTAAAAGAAAACCTAGGTTTAAAACCTGGCCCCAAGTCTTACCAGCTGTGCGGACTTCAGATGAGTTATTTTATTTCTCTGACCCTCAATTCCCTTATTTCTAAAATTGAACTGCCTACCTAACATAGAGGAGTTGTATGACTCAAATGAGATAAAGTATGTTATAAAATTCAAAGTGCTGGCTATATAAATGTAAACTGCTATTATCTGAGCTTAACAAAGATTGTCAGCTTTGAAAACCCACTTCCTCTATAGATATCCCATTACATTACATTTCTGAGCAGCTCTAATTGTTAGTAAGTTCTTGGTTCTTTTAATTCTAGCTCCCAATACTAATCTCACAAACAAGTTCAATATGAGCTTTTTAAAAATGCATGGACAGATAATGATTTCCAATATTCAAAACTGAAAAAAAAATCACAAGTAGAGTAATTAAAAGTTGAATGATATCATGGAAAGAGCATGAGATTTTGAGTCAGAAGTCCAGGGTTTCAGTCCTGGCTCCTTTATTTATTAACTTTATGACCTTGGCAAATTACTTAACTTCTCTGAAATTTACTTTCCTCATTTTTAAAATGGGGGTAATAAAATCACATCGATTATCTCACAAGATGGTAATGAAGATAAAATTAATAAAGACAAACATACTGTCCATGAAGGGGTGCTTTGACAACATTAGTGATAGGCAAATGTAAATTATTATTACAATCATTCTTCATTGACTTTAATAACAGTATAGTAGAATATTCTAGATAAAGGTAGCCCTTGAATAATTTCTTCAAAATTTTAAAATGATCACTATTTCACCTGAGAAATACAATTCTTTTTCTTCCCTTAATAAGTCTATGATTGACAAGGAAATGAGTATTTGGCTGGTTGTTCAATTTCATTGTTCCCAAGACACTGATACAACATAAGATGGCCAGCCTTTTAGGTTTCTTTCTTTTTTATTTTGAAAGCACAGCATAATTATGTTATTGGGCTTTTTATTAATACCCTAGTATTTTTAAAGTCCAGTTACAACAGAAAAGTTCTCTTATAATTTTCTTACCTTACTCATCTCCTCCACCCAGTCATTGAAAAAGTCCAAAGTGTATCTTTTGCTTTATAACATAAGAACTTTTATCTCTTAATTGCCAAACTTCAATCTCAATCCTCATCCTTTTGTACCTTCCAGTAGCCTTTCACATTATTGAATACTCCTCTTTGATCTTTTCCCCCCCTGAGTTTTCAGCACACTACTCTCTCCTGGTCCCCCTTCTATTCATCTGACTTCTTAATCTGCTTTGTTAGAGCATCATCCACCTCATACCTACTAATTCCAGGTTTCCATAGGGCTCCTGGGTACTCTTCTTTTCTTCCTCTATACTATTTCACTTGGTGATTTCTTCAGCTCCCATGGATAATCAGTTACCTTTTTACTGGCTATTCTCAAATCTACCTTTTCCCTAATTTCTCTGCTGACCTCCAGTCTCACATCTCCAACTGTCTATTAGGTATCTCAAACTCTCTTAAAGACATCTTGAACTCATTATCTTCCCCTCCCAATTCTCTCCTATTTCTAACTTCCCTAATGTTGTTGAAGGTACTGCTGTCTTCCCATTTACACCAAGTTCCCAACTTCATGGTCATCCTTGACTCCTTATTAAGATCTGTTGATTTTGCCATTTTAACAATTTTCTCATATATTCCTTTATGCTCGTGCTGCCACTACCCTGTTGCACTATCGCAATAGTCTGATGTTTGGCTACCTGCCATATATCTCCCTACTTCAGTCTTTTCTTCACTCAGCTATTGAAATGATCTTCCTAAAGGGGGGTCTAACCGTATTAATCATCCCCTGCTCTACTCCCACCCAAGTAAACTCCAGTGGGCTCCCTATCAATTCCATGATGAAATATAAAATTATCTGACATGCACACACACACACACACACACACACAATACACAAACACAATATAATCTGTGATCCAATGATACTTATCTACTTTTTTCTTCCTGAAACAAGATATACTGTCCTTTATTTTGGGGCATTTTCATCGGCTGTCTCACATAATAGAAATGTTCTCCCATCTCATCTCTATTTTTTTTTTTGCTTTGGGAATGTCATTAGTCCTCTGAAAATGAAGGATGTCCTTTGAATTTCTCTCTGTTAATGTTCATTGGTTCCTAAGACCAAATTTGAAACTTAATTAAAAAAAAACCTCTTTTCCCTCTAAGTCAATACAATTCTGATAATTTTCTGATGACATGGTTCTCTTACATGTGTTTCTAAGACTTATTCTTTGCCACTCTATATTTAGGTTGTCTTCTATTTGTCCCTGTTTGATTTACAAATGAATTCTTGCATTGTATTTCCAAAAAGATTATGTTATTTTAGAAGCAAGGACTGTGGTGTCTCATTTTGTAATTTTCCATTGTTTAAAGAGAAAAGCAAAATACAGGAGACTTTCTGCAATTTTTTTTGAATGAATGATATCATACTGAGTAATTCAGAAAACTCTGTATGGTAGCAGCAGAGCATGGATTATACCAGGAAACATTAAAGGTCATCTTCCTGGGTCAGCACAGTTCTGTGGACTGGTCATATGTTTCCTGAAGATGAGTGGCATTTCATAACAACCAGCGTTACCAATCATATAATAAAAATTTAGTCAGCAGTATTGAGTTGAATGCCATTGTTAATCCTACTACATTTAGTAGCACAAAACCAAATCAAGAAATTCATCCTGCAAGGTTGTGAGAAAGCATGATGCCAACAGGAAATCAAAACCAAAACCAAAATCAATATATTAGTAACCAATCCTTTGCATGATTGTGAGACTTAGATTTGCTATAAACACTGCTTTTATATTCTTTTTTTGGTCAATTTCATCATTATCATTTATCACAGAACTGCAAAATTTGAGTTGAGAATCTTCCATAGCCATCTAGCCATCTAGCCATCTAGGTTCCATCTCCTCCCCATAACAAATTTAACATATGACTTTAAGCTTCAGCTTGGAGGTCTCCCAGGAGAGGAAGCCTATATCCACTTGGGGCAGCTCATTCCATTTTGAGGATGTTTTCTTGACAACAAGTGATGCAAGTGAGGTCAAGTGCTTTTTTCTTAGATTCCCTCATCAGGATTCAATCTCATGCCTTTTCTAGATCTGTTTGGAGGAGGGTTTTTTTGGGGGGGGGTATATGCAGGGGGAATCTTTTAACTTCTTCCTATTCTCTGAAATCTTGGACTTAATTCTTTGCAAGATCTCTTTCAAGAGATAGCATTGCATAAATAGAAAAGAGAATGTCCAAGGAACTTGATTCAAACCTGGCTTTGCCACGGACTTTAATTTCTTCATCTAAAAATGAAGTAGTTAGAACAGGACTTTAAGGTCGCTTATAGTCCTAAATGTATAATCTAATCATGGCTCCTGAAAATCATTCAATGATTCACTTTACACATGGAACAAAATTCATATATATATATATATATATATATATATACACTTACCTTCCCTCTTGGAATTAGTACTGTGTATTGGTTCCAAGGCAGAAGAGCAGTAAGGGCTAGGCCATGGGGGTCAAGTGACTTGCCCAGAGTCACACAGCTGGGAAGTGTCTGAAGTCATATTTGAACCCAGGAACTTCCACCTCTAGGCCTGGCTCTCAATCCACTGAGCTACCCAGCCACCCCCAAAATTCATATTTCTTAGTGGGACATTCAAAGTTTCCAAACTGGTTTCTAGCTTAATAATTTACTACTCTATATGTGCAATGCTCCAGCCAAAATGGACTATTCAATATTCTTGAAACATGCCTCTCTCTATGCCTACTGAATGCTTCCTAACCATCCTCTAAAACTCATCATCTTCTATGAAGCCTGCCTTGATTTCCCTCCCCTTCATCTCCTCTGATTTGGTAATAACCCCTTTCCCAGTCAGATATCACATATTTTTTTGTGTTTATACCATCCCTATCCCAGAGCTATCTTGATTGATGAGTGAACAAGTACACATTTACGGAGCCCTCCCTACCTATCTGATCCCAGACCAGACCATGCTTCTCATTCTTCCCAACCACATCCCCAGGCCATATTGGTATTTGTCCCATTTCTCCCTTCACATTAGCGCTGCCTTCTATCCCCATTGCTCTCTACTTCTTTATAATGTCTGTTCTAGGAACAGTAATTTAATTAATACCACCATTGCTTCTGGAAAGGGTGAGTCTTGACTTTCCTGGAGCTCCAGTCACATTCCCAATGACTCCACAGACTAAAGTTTCCTTCCAGAATCATTACTCCCTCATACATATTGTCTCTTTGATTGGAAGGAAGGCTCCTTAAGTTTAGAGACTGTCTCACTTTTATATTTGTTCAACTGGAATTTAGCATAGTAACAAGCATATAAAAAAGCATAATAAATATTTTCTCATTCATTTATTCACAAAGCATTTATTGTGTCCTATTAGGTCCCTGGATGCTGGATGGCTCAGTACCTAGAGTGTTGGGACTGGAGTCAGGAAGAACTGAGTTCAGATTTGACCTCAGACACTTGCTAGCTTTTTGAACCTGGGCAAGTCACTCTTTGCCTCAGTTTTGTCATTTGTGAAATGAGCTGGAGAAGGAAAGGACAAACATTCCAGTATCATCACCAAGAAAACCACAAAAAGGGTCACAAAGAATCCAACACAATTAAAAAATGACTGAATAACAAAAAAAAATCTTGGAATTCATTCATGATGAACGTATCTGGAATTATATTATATTATATTATATTATATTATATTATATTATATTATATTATATTATATTATATTATATTATATTATATTATATTATATTATATTATATTATAT
Organism: Monodelphis domestica; assembly: GCF_027887165.1. NCBI lineage: Eukaryota > Metazoa > Chordata > Mammalia > Didelphimorphia > Didelphidae > Monodelphis > Monodelphis domestica. Next base: position 306,215,890 of record NC_077229.1, on the reverse strand, counting down.
TACATTACATTACATTACATTATATTATATTATATTATATTATATTACATTTCATTACATTACATTACATTACATTATATTATATTATATTATATTATATTATATTATATTGTCATGTCATGTCATGTCATGTCGTGTCATGTTATGTTATATTACAAATTATGTTATGTTATATTATGCTATACTATATTATGTTATGTTATGTTATATTATGTTGTTATATTATGTTATGTTATATTATAAATTATATTGTTATGTTATGTTATGTTATGTTATGTTATGTTATGTTATGTTACGTTATGTTACACCAGGTTAGTGTATATCATATTACATTACATTATATAATGTAATATTATGTTATGTTATGTTATGTTATGTTATGTTATGTTATGTTATATTTGTGTTTGCATCATATTACCTTAGTAGATGATGGTGAGCTTTCTGAAGGCAGGGGTCATCCCAACTCTAAACTTTTCTATTTTCTCCTAGGATCCATCATGGTGCTTTGTACATGACAACTGAATAAGAATTCAGTTCAATGCAACAAACATTTATCTCTTTCTAATAAGTTAGAATTTCTATTAAAGCTCAATTCAAGTGTCCCATTATCCAGCCTTCAGAAAGCTGAACTGATTTCTAGAACTGTATGCCAATAGAATGCTAGTTTTTTTTGTCCTATCAAGCTGGATAGGATTTGCACACAAGTACATTTGTTATTTGAAGACAAACCTAGCAAAGATTGAGAGATTTATTAATTTTAAACCCTTGCCTTCCATCTTGGAATCAATAATGTGTATTATTAATTCTAAGGCAGAAGAGCAGGAAAGGCTAGGCAATGGGGATTAAGTGACTTGGGTCACAGAGCTAGGAAGTGTCTGAGGCTAGATTTGTACCCAGGACCTCCCATCTCTAGACCTGGCTCTCAAACCTCTGAGCCACCCAACTGCTCCCTAGAGAAGAAATTTATTATCAGGATGATAGAAATTATAAACATAATGAATCTTAGAAGCCATCTGTCAGGTCATAGAAGAGTTACAGTCTAAATTCATAAAACCACAGAAGCTTCAAGTATTTAATGAATGTGGAAATTGTGGGCCCATATCAAGAAGATCAAACTTTCCTTTTTTTTCACTCCACTACTGGGGGCTCCAAAGTCATTTTGATAACTGTGTATGAAGATACTGTAAAATTAACAGTTCTGTGCTGAATAGCACCTCTACAGCCTTGGAATGGAGATGTAGTATTGAGTTCTACCTCTGACACATCTTCTGTATAACAGATCAAGGACTGACCAGCTTTGGTAGAGAAAGTACCATTACTGGACTTCACCAATGAAATCACAATCATGGTTAAAAAATAATTAGTTATGAATCTGTCTCCTGTTATTTCTTGTTCTCGGAGGAGAGTGTTGGCATTTTCAAGCTATGTAATTAGTTTTTCAGGGCAAAATTGGCTCTTCAGTTAAGGTATGAAACTTCTCCCCACAAACCTTGCTATGAATGAATGCTGTTAGAGAGGTAACTTAGGAGAGATACATATAAACAAAAGGCTTTTAGTTCAGAGAAGGAGACCTCTGGTCTCAGACCATTTCAAACATCGTTCTTTAGGGATGAGAATCATTACCCCTTTCCCCCTCCCAAAACATAAGTCTGCTTTTTTAAATACTGCATGAAGAGTGCCAGAGTTCAATTCAGTTGAGTTCGAATCACTTCCATTTCAGGAAAGTTTATTAAGGGCTTAGTATGTGCCAGGCAATATCGCTAGGCATCAGTTATAAAAAGACAAACCAACAAAAATCTTTTTTCCTCAAGGAACTTACATTGAACTAGGTGGACAGGAACAATATGTACAAAGAAATGTGAAATACATGTAAAATAAAAGATGATTTCCAAGGTTCAGCACTCACAATTGGCACAATCAGGAATGGCCTCATGTAGGAGGTAGCAGCACTAAACCGAGTCTTGAAGGGGACTCCTTCAGTGCAGCTCCCCACAGTTACCCATTTTGAAAGAGTATGAGAAAGATTTGTTTTCCATTTTTCTCAGGATGCAAGGCTTCATATATTAGTTTGGATTTATCAAGTGATCTAGCCCTATTCAAAATTCAGCTATTGTATTTGGGTGGATGACCTCTATGGCAATGAATTTCACCAGACCCACAGTGAATGTACAAAGAGTTCTTTGCAGACTGTGGTGGGGGAGAGGTAAGCAGAAAGGAAGAGAGAGAGAGAAATAAAAAATCTCAAGCCTTTCCCCTATTACAAAACAATAATAAGCTCTAAAAAAGCCATATGAATGAATGTTTTTATTAAAATTCTATTAGAACTATGAAATAAGTTAACTTGCATAAACATGTACTTATATGTGGATACGCATATCAATATAGCTATAGATATATAGATTTTTATTTTGAATACGAAATACAAATTTATTCCCCTTCCTTGTATCTTTTTAACCTATACATGAGAGGGATAAAAAAAAAGCCTTAATTTGATTTTCTCACAACTTTATGAGGTAGGCCGAACTTGTTAAATAGTTTGTATAGCAAAAAGGGAAAAAATAGATTTGGCAACAGAAGCCAGTTTTAAGCTTTAATTCTATTATTAATTAGTTATAGGACTTTGGTTAAAGCATGTTACTTTTTTGGCCTCATTTTCCTTACATAAAAAAGACTTGGTTCCTTCCTTTAGAATGAAATCTCTCACTATCCCTCTTTCTCTCTCCATTTCTCCCTCCCTCTCCCTCCCTCATTTCTCTCTTTTTCTCTCTCTCCCCCTTTCTTCTTCCCTCCCTCCCTCCTTCCCCCCTTCTTCCCTTAATCTCTCTCTCTTTCCCTCCCTCTGTTCCTCTCTCCCCTTCTCCTTCCTTCCCTCCCTCCTTTACTCTCTCTCTTTTTCTCTCTCTTCTTCCCTCCGTTCCCCCCCCCCCCTCCCCATTGAAGTTTTACAGCATTTTGCAGGTGAAGAAATTGACCTGGAGAGTGGTATCACGGCTCACTTGCCCATTGCCACATTCCATTTAACAAACACTTAAAAACTGGTATTATTGCTTGAAAAATCATAAGTCAGAGCACCCTGTTAAGCACTGTGGATACGAAAACAAAAATGAATGTCCTCACTCTTTTTTAAAAACCCTTACCTTCCAATATTCTGTACTGGCTCCAAGACAGAAGAGCAGTAAGAGTGAGGCAGTGGAGGCTAAGTGACCAGCTCAAGGTCACATGGCTAGGAGGTGTCTGAGGCCAGAGTTGATTCCTAATGTTCCTAAATCTTAAGAGCCTACATCTGTGGTGGTGAGCCTATGAAATGTGTCAAAGAGGGCACACAGAGCCCTCTCTGTGGGCATGTGCGCCACTGCCCACCAGAGTTAGTTATTAGAAAGGTAGAGGGACTTGGGCAGAGCTATTGCCTTCTCCCTTTTCACTGTGCTTGAGGACATTTTTTCACTTCACCCACCCTTCTGATCAGTAGCCCAATGGGAGCACTTTCTCCTTCCCCTGTCTGGGGTAAGGCAGTGGGGGGGGCACTTGGTCTCTTAAAGGTTTGCTATCATCACTGGCCTACATTCTACTAGGACAGTGCATGCTATTTAGTTGTTCACCATAGTCCAAGAGTTTAATGTTTAAAAGTCTTTATATGAGTGGGGGGCACAAGAATGGGAAATACTGAGGAAATATGAATCTCAGAATTGATGTGATTTTTGAGGAAGATGAGTTTCTGGAAAGGAAAGAATAAGATGAAGGACATGGGCACTCTTCTAAATGGAAGATCTGGGAGCTGCTCTTCAACATCCATCCTTTCCAATAACAAGGTGGATTGAGCTTCAGGGGCAAAAAGTACCATGGTAGTATGAGTAATGTCACCTTAAGCAGTAAATAGTTGCCCAACTATAATGCAAATATATTTTTCCTCTTTGACAAGCTTTTGTATTTCCCCACATTTTTTAAAATTTAGAAAATTTTTCCATAGTTACATGTTTCATAATTTTTCCCATCCTTCTTCTTTTCCCCCTCCCTGAGCTGACAAGCAGTTCCACTGAGTTATACGTGTATCATTGTTCAAAACATGTTATTCATATTTGCAGTAGAGTGATCTTTTAACACCAAAACCCCCATCAAACCATGTGATCAAGCAGTTGTTTTTCTTTTGCATTTCTGCTCCCACAGTTCTTTCTCTGGACGTGGATAGTGTTCTTTCTCATAAGTTCCTCTGGATTGTCCTGGTCATTGTGAATCTTAAAAATTCTCAGACCCTACTTCAGAACACTTGGTTAAGACCATTCCCCATTTTAAACAATGAAGGGACTTAGATCAGGAATGTGAGAACTCTATTCCACCCCTACTTAAGCATACTTCAGGGGAAGATAAAGTTGTAAACTCCTTGCTGAACAATGAAAAGTACTTAACCCACACTTATAGTAAGGCAAAAGTCCTTAAGCTGGACCTATTTTTAGATCTAATACAAAAGGGTGCTAAGTACCTATAAAGGTCAGGCAACTTGTGAACTTGCAAGTGGCAAGGAGGTAAGAACTTACTCAGAGATTTTAGTCTATTCAGGTGTGAATTAAGAATGGTCAGTCCTTTGGAAACTGTCTACTGTGATTGGTAGATGTGAGAACTTAGGGGAGGTGACATAGGAGAAAATTCCCTTTAAAAGGAGGTCAAAAAGAGGTCTCTGGGGATTCAGCTGGGAAAAGCTGAATTGAAGGAGGCATCTGGCCAAAGCTGCCTTGCAGGGCTTGATGGCTGAACTTGATTGAGCTAGTTGAAGCTGAACTGATGTCTCTCTGAACACTAGAATCTTGCTAGGGACAAATCTTATTGTGAGTGGATTAAAGACTGACTGATCTCTCTCTTAGGGTTTTCAGCCTAGGCTGGCTCATGCTGGCCTAGGCTGGTCTAGCCCTTTTCTCATTATTTCCTTTTTCTCTCTCCCTTTTTTTAATTCCTTATTTGTATTAATTAAAATCTCTATAAAACCCAGATGACTTGGGTATATTTAATATTTGGGAATCTTTCCCTGGCGACCACCTTATATTTGATTAAAATCAATACACTGTCTTGAACCCATATTTCTGCAGTCACAATTTAAGCCAAACACTCTTTTATCTGCCACATTTTATGGCTCCAACTATTTTAATCATTACATCATTGCATTGCTACTAGTAGAGAAGCCCATTACATTTGATTATACCACAGTATATTAGTCTCAGTGTACAAGGTTCTCCTGGTTCTGCTCCTTTCACTCTGCATCAATTCCTGGAGGTTGTTCCAGTTCACATGGAATTCCTCCACTTTATTATTACTTTGAGCACAATAGTATTCCATCACCAACAGAATATGACAATTTATTCAGCCATTCTTCAATCGAAGAGCATCCCCTCATTTTCCAGGTTTTTGCCACTACAAAGAGCTCATCTAGGAATATTTTTGTACAAGTACTTTTCCTTATAATCTCTTTGGGGTACAAACCCAGCAGTGCTATGACTGGATCAAAAGGCAGGCAGTCTTTTAGTGCCCTTTGGGCATAGTTCCAAATTGCCCTCCAGAATGGTTGGACCAAGCTTCTGCATTTTTGAAGCATTATTAGTTTGTTATCATTATAGTTATAAGTACTTAAACAATAAATCTAAAATAATATTATGAGTAGTGTATTAAATTACTCTGCAGGTTTATAACAATTTTTTGTTATTGTTTAGAGGGTTCAGTACAACAAATAATTTTGGGAACCATTCTTCTGTGATATACCGCATGTATACATAAATAAATAAATGTAGGTTAATTAGGAAATTGATAAGTGAATAATTAAAAAAAACATTTATTTGGTGTCTGCTATGTGCAAGGCATTTTTCCTGTTGCTGGGATACAAAGGTAAAAATGAGAGTCACTGCCACCAAGGAGTTCACATCCCAATAGAAGGAGATAACACAGGAAGGAGAATAGTGGCCAAGGAAAGGAGTTGTTATCTAGGAAGTCACAGAAATGTTGATGCAATCTTTTTACATCCCTTAGATTGCTATTCCCAGAGCAAGAGGTCAATTTTAAGGAGGGAGTGGATTACTTGGGAGGACTGAATGGGAAGATAGTAAACTGCATCAAGATGTTCAGGTATCCACAAAAGATGAATGGATGTGTGGGTGCACATGCATGTGTGCATGTATATATGTGTATTTGAGTGTCTGTGAGAGACAGTGAGGGATAGAGACAAAGAGACAGAGAAATAGAGAAAGGAGAGACAGAGTCAGAGAGACAGGAAGAGAGAAAGAGACAGGGAGACAGACAGAGAGATAGAAGAAGAAGAAGGAGGAGGAGGAGGAGATGGAGCATTTTAACAGTCATTCCCCCATTTACTTTACAACTTGTATGTATCTATTTATATACATATTGCTACTCTCACTAGAATGTGAGCACTTTAGGATAAACTGTGAGAGTAAAAACACTGAAGAAAAGCAACTGCTTGACTACAGGGGTGGAGGGGATATGACTGAGGAGAGATGCTAAATGAACTCTCTAGTGCAAATACCAACAACAGGGAAATGGGTTCGAGACAAGAACACATGTGATAACCAGTGGAATCATGCGTCGCCTATGGGACAGGTGTGTGTGGGGGGAGAAAATCATTTTTTTTTTCCAATGAATAATGTTTGGAAATTACCAAATAAAATAATGTTTTTTTTTTAAAAAAAAAAAGACTGTGAGCACTTTGAGCACTGCCTTTATGTTAACCTTTAGGTTTTCCCTCGCCCATTTTTGACCACAGGAAGGTGACTTATACTTTATATTTTAAAGGGCATTTAGGTCACATAAACAATTTTGCATTGCCAAATACCATCTAGAAAACACGATTTTCTAATGCAGTTACCCTTTCAAAGAAACTATAAAGGTTAACCAACATGATTTGAACCAATATTCCCCTTCTGGCAGAAGCTCTCGGAGCCTTGGTTGAGTAAAATAGCTTCCCTAAACCTATCCATTTCCAAATATTTTAGTTTCCTCCTTCACTTAACTAAGAGTTCTGTAGTTTTATTATCAAATTGTGAGGCATAATTTGTCCAAAGATTTTACTAGAGCACACAACACATGGAGGAATTTACAACCAATACATCAGGAGACTTAACACACAAGCATCATGGCACCCTCCATTACAAAGGGAGATATTTATAATGTATGTGGGATATAGTACTTAGAGGGAGACAAACAGAGCCAAGAATAAAACTGATAGCAGCATTTTGCTTCTTTAGCTACAGTGAAATCAGAATTAGTTGGGCAAAGCTCATCCAGGGGGAAAATGAATTTTTAAGATCATGTCTCCTCAGGATTTAGACACTGAAAAGACCATAGAGGAAAATGAGGTTTATAAACATTTAATATGTTTTTTAAGAATTCCCATTTATATGTTTCTCATACATGCTTCCTATTTATTCCCATTTTTGAGAGACAGTATTAGATAACAGAGCACTGGATCTGGACTCACGAACACTCAGGTTAAATTCTAGCTCAGTGGTCAAGTAATTTAATTTCTAGGTGTCTCAGTTTTCTCATCTGGAAAACTGAGGGGATTGGACTTGTGACCTCAAAATCTAGGACCTTGTATTCTATGACTCTAGTCACCACTGAATTTGGTACTCATTAGACCCCATTGTGGTCCTTTCTTCTTACCTGCATGTTTCTTCTTCCTCACTGTTCCTGCTGGTACTAAATTCCAAAATATAAAACACTAGGGATTTGGGAAAATGTGTTCAGCCATGTGTCTGCCTCATCTGAACAATACCGTGAAAAAATGATCTTTATCATTTCAGTAGCAACATGTGTGCTATAGTTAATAAACTAGGAGACAGCCAAGTATATCTCTTTGTCTCAAAGAACAGACTAAAACATACCTACGTGGTAATACGATTTTCTATTGTGATGTTTCGTCAACTACTCATCAAATGGTAAATGGAATTGTTTTTCAAGTTGATTGAGGTGGTGTATTTTATGTGTATATATTTATACATATAAATGAAATATGTGTATGTATGTAGTGTGTATATTTTATAACCGAATATGTGCATATAGTGTGTGTATATAGAGAGATATATAAAGAGAGAGAGAGGGAGAGAGAAGAGAGGGAGGAAGAGGAAGAAGAGGAGGAGGAGAAGAGGAGAGGAGAGGGAGGGGAGGCAGTGTGGCATAATGAATAGAAGACTGGAAAACTGGCCTCTCAGAGTCAAGAAAACCTGGGTTAAAGTCACACCTCTAATATAAATAACCCATAAATATATATGGGTTATGTAACTCTAGGTAGATCATTTAACTTTTTAGGTCTTCAAGCCATTATCTTACGCTATACATTTGTAGAGGAGGTTCTTGATATAGTTTTCTTAATCAAGAATTTCCTATAATTATAAAACCACAGGTTTTGTATACACATGAACTTGAATAGAAAAGTTTAAACATGATCCGGACACATGTATATACATGTGCATGTATCTACACACATGTATTCATATGCATTCATGTCAACTAGGAGGCAAGGTGGATAGAATGCTGGATGTGGAGTCAGGAAGACTTGAGTTTGAATCTTACCTCAGATTCTAATTAGTTGTGTGATTCATAGCAAGTCACTCAGCCACTTTCACCCTCAGTTTTTTCATCTGTAAAATGCAGATAATAATAAAAAAATGATGAAAAAAAGATGAAAAAAAAACCAACCTACCTCACAGGGTTATTTTGAGGATTGAATAAAATAACATCTATAAAGTGCTTTGCAAACCTTAAAGATTACATTCTTCTACTATTATCATAAAATAATAATTATTAATCAATATTTAGGTCAAGAATGGATGAAAATATGGACTATATATAATGAAATATGTATTATATGTGTGTATGCACATATGGATATAAAGCCTTCTCTCTGTTCCTCACATTATCACACTTAATCTCCCATTTTTTGCCTTTTCACAGACCATTCTCTAGGCTCAAAATTTACTTCTTTCTTATTTCCACCTCATAGAATTCATATTTTCCTTCAAAGTCCACTAAAAAATCACCTTCTACATGAAATCCTTTCTGATTTCGCAGTTGCTAGAACTGTCTTTTCTAAACTATCTTGAATTTAACCATTTCATGTTTATTTGTATTTATTCACTTTATATTTATACTTTATATTCTTGTATATGTTCTTGGCTTCTGCATTAACATGCAAACTCCTTTTGAGAAGGGCTTTGTTATTTCTCAATTTTTAGTGCCCTGTCCATAATTTGTATTTAATAAATGCTTCTTGCAATGTGTATGTATATCTATAAATTCCTTTACATATCTATAGATGTACATATGTGCATACACTAATACATAAATATATATACATGTGCATATATATATATACACATATAGCACACTTTTATATGTAACTGTATGTAAATGATGCTTACAGGGTTGGGAATTGGTGAAAAGAACATTGTAAATCTTAGTACATAATTATGCTTCTCAATAACATTTAAAATCAGGAGTAATTTCTTCTCACAAAGAAAATAATCATTAGGTTATCATGAAGAGGGATTATAGACTCAGAATTGCCATTATAATATCCCTAAATAATGCTGATGCAATAAAGACTGTAGCAGAGCAACAGAGAGACAAAATAGAGTAGCAGTTTGGGGGCCAGTCTTGGGTTTCAGCCCTGTCTCTGCCTTCCTTGGCCATGCGCCTCTGTCACTTAAAGTCTCAGCATCTTGGTCCATTCTCTAAGATAGTAAGTTTCAGAGATCCCTTTATAGATCTAGACAATCAATTAATTAGTAAATAAATCAATGAATGTATGAATGAATGAATAAGTAAATGAATCAAAAGTTCCATCTGAAAAAAAAAACTACTAAAAGGTTCTCGCAGTGGTCTTTTGGCTTAGTTAAGTGAAAACAGCTTGAGTTTATCAGTAATTCTCAAAGGAGATCCATTTTTAGGTCCTATACACATCAGTGTATCTCTTCTATATAAAGCTAGATAGTGCAGTGAGTGCTGGGTCCAGAATCAGGAAAACTCATCTTCCTTAATTCGAGTCTGGCCTCAGACCCTTTATTAGCAACGTGAACTTGGGCAAGTCACTTAGTGCTGTTTGCCTTAGTTTCCTCATCTGTAAATGAGCTTGAGGAGGAAATGGCAAATCAAATGGGGTCATGAAAAGTTGGACACAACTGAAAACACCTGAACAACAGTCCAACAGTAGAGAGCTGTGGAAAGAGCACTGGATATTGATTCAGAGGACCTGGATTTGAGTCTCAACTTTGCCTCTTCCTCTGTGTATAACCTTAGTTAGCTCCCATAACCTGAGTCATACTGTTTTCACCTATCAAAGGAGAGGGTTAGATTTTATGATGTCCAATGTCCTTCCACCTTTGATCCTAGGACTAAAGTTATTATACTAAGATTCACAACCAAACAGTCCTATACGATTAAATTACCCTATACCAAAAGTTCTCTTTGTTACTTTGGTCAGTTACAACAAATGATGTAATTAAATTCCATAAAAAGTGCACATGCTACATTTTCCTCATGGAATTGGCTTCAAGCTATTTTCCTCAAGAGATATCTGACAATACTAAACACAAGACAAAACCCTCCATTGATGAATTTAGACAACAAAGAAAAAGAAAAAGAAGGTAATTAAAGTGAAATCCGAAAAGCTCTTCACTCTAAGAGCAAAGAAGGAGTCTCCAAATCCCAGCTTAATTTTTCTTGTCATGCAGAATATCCAGATGCAGTGAATGGAGGGAAATGTTCTAGAGCTTCATCTTTTGTGTACACATTTTAAATTCTCTTTTCTTTCTACTCAGGATCAGTTAAGAAGCACTGAAGAAATCCCTTGCACAAAAGGTATTTGCCCAATACTCGATAGGGTTTTTGGATTTAAAACCATTTGAAAAAATGAATTGCATTATGTGATAATTAAATATGAAAGAGTCATTTACTTGATTTTATTAACAAAGCTGACAGGAAAATGACTTCTTAGGAAGGAAATTTATAGTGAACATCAGCAAAAATCCTTTCTAGGTAAGAAAGAACTGTCTTTTTTTTTTTCTAAGTGAGCTATAGAGGGAATTTCCATTACCAGATGGTTAAACATTTTATTGCTTATTATTGTTTAAGAGATGTACTTGAAATTCCTCAAGACAATGGGAAAATGTTCAGATCACACAGTTCTTTTAGGCATAAAAGGAAAATGGAAGAGTTAAAATTTGAACATCTTTCTGAGGCTACCTGGAAGGCCAAGCAAAGTCCATAGCCTGACTCTTGTCTGTTTGGCTGACAAGTTCAGTTTATTTCTCTCCTGTTCTTTCTTACTGCTCCCCCTCCAATTTACACACACCTCTTTTTCTCCTTCCCAGATCTACTCTTTGTTATCTACAGAAAGGGAGACACCTTTCTAAGAAGTGACCTTCATTGACCTATCTTCCTGAGGACATAGATGTTCAAAAACCTAACCTATTTTTTCATACTGCTTTACTGTAACTACTGAATTAGGATTCTCCTATTTTATGGTGATGCTATTGACCAAACCCAGTTTCTTTGTGTGCTAAATATGGCCCATTCTATAATAAGCCTAGTTTCTTGGATTGGGATCAAAACCACTCTTTTTTTTCCCATCAGGACCCCTTCTGCCCCATTTCTTCTATTATTATTTAAGTTACATATACTTTCAATTCTGGTTTGCTCATATTCCCAAATCAGATGAATCAGGCTTGAAAGGTTTTCCTTGAATGAACTCTCCTTCATGCCTCTCATTCTTTTGTTTATATTCTTACCATTCATCTTTAATTTTGTACTAACTTCTCTCTTTTATAGATATTTTTCTAGCTTTTGGTAGCCTCTGTAACACATTTGCTATCCTTATTCTACTTACCAGTTTATTTTGCTTATTTCCATTGCTCTATTTATCATCTCTGCCTACTGCTTCCAAATGAAGCAGCTTCCTTTCTGATAAACCTCACCTATTCTCTTTCCTGCTGTTTTATTTTGTGTTGCTCCTCGGTTCTCTGACTTTCCTTTTTCTTCTGACTATGAACTGAAGTTCTTTTCACTTCCTTACAACCTTTTGGAACATCTTCTCTCTAGCTTCTAGACCCTTTGATGCAGTTTGTGCTATCTCTGCTTGCACTTGGCCAGCAATCTCTACTATTGAATCAGCTATTTCTTTTAAAAATATTGATACTCTTTTCCTTTATTACATCATTATCAGTTCCAATATATATGCTTTCCCTAACCTACAGATCAACATATTGTCGATAACTGAAAACACCTAAAGTCCACGACCTCTTTTCCAAGAGGTGGCATACATTTTTCTCCATTAATTCTATGAAGTCACAATTGGTTACTGCATGGATAAAAATTCCGAAATGTCTTATCAGTGTTTTATATCATTATATAAATTTTGTTTGCTTACTTCACTTTGTATCAGTACATGCAAGTCTTTCCAGGTTTCTTCATATTGAAAGGAAATTCTTGGTCCTCTTTGCCCACTCTGAATTTATACTTGTAAAAAGGGAGTCCTTTATTCTCTTTGCCAAGTTGGAGTTAACACTTTGGTTGGCAATAACTTAAAGTACCCCAGCTTGGGCTTGGTAGAGGAGCTCACAAACCACTTGGAGAGTTCACACCTCAGTCAGCCAGGAGTCTGTGGACTCTTTTGATGACTTTCCAGAGGGTGGGATTTGCAAGGTTCACACCCTCAGCTGTGAATCTTTTGATGAAAAATTGACCTTCAGAGGCCTTTGAAAAGAGTTGACACCTTCAGAGGATGAGAGGTGTGAATCTCACAGACACTGCCTCCTGGGCAGTGCTAGACAATTTGGAAGCTGTGATTGGTCCCTGTTTGAAGAGGGGAGGAGATCAGAAGCCACTATAAAAGGCTCTGAAGAGGCAAAGAGGAAGTCAGCTTCAAGGAGAAGTTGGACTTGAAGAAGGAAGTCAGCTCAAGGAAGAAGGTTGGCTCAAGGAAGAAAGTTGACCTCAGGAGTTACCTTCACCTTGAGTCATTGTCTTGACCTGCCTCTTGGAGAGAACTTGGGTGAGAGAATAGCTGGCTCTCCTGTACTGACTTTATTAAAAACCATTAATTTTTAATTCCTACATATTTTGGAGACCATGAAGGGATAACAAATATCCATAATCTTCAGATATTCTACTTTCTATTATCTCTAAGCTTTCTCTGGGATAGCTATTAGTAACTAATTCCTCAGCTGAAGAAAAGTAAGTTCTAAACTTTAAAATTAAATAGGCAACCAAACATGATACTGAGTAGCATAACCCAAATTAGGAATATACTATTTCTTGTAGATCTAAAACGACTTGTGATCTTAGAAAACACACCACAGTATATATATATATATATATATATATATCTAGCACTATTCCTAGGGATACTTATAATAACAAAATATTGTGCAGTTCATCTATCTCTCCTTAAGAGAAGATTGACATATGGCCTGCGTAACCTTGGGATCCAAAGAAGAAATTCATCTCACCTTGAGAGAGATTGTATAATTCTCATAAACAAACTTGAGGAGAGTTTGGGGGAGCTCAAGACATATATCAAAAACATCAAGAAAAGCTTTAAAAAAACCCAGAGTAAGAAGAAAGATTTATCAAACTGCCCCCCCTCTATCTCCCATCATTCCTCAGTTATCCCAATCTCTTCTGCCCCATATAGTAAAAGGCATTATGTAACCCTAAAGGTTGGAAACACATATTATAATTGTCTCTTAGATACTGGAGCTTCCAGATCAGTTTTAGTAAGTAAACCGGATGCTGAATGTGACTTGATTGGCTCTCGAAATATAGTAGGTGTATCAGGAATACCTCAAAAAGTCTCTGAACTTTCCCCTCGAATGGTATCTGTTGGACATGTATCAGTAGAACATTCTTTTCTTTTAATGCCTAGTTCCTCTTTAAATTTTCTAGGGAGAGACCTTTTATATAAACTTAGAGCCACAATAACATTCACTCAATATGGTACCATGATACTAAAATTACCTAAGGAATCAAATGTTTCAGTTTGTTCCCCTCCAAATAACAAAGAAGTCTCTGTAAAGAAGCCATCAAAAAGAAAAGGGACTCTTTAATTCAATCCCTGTATCCTGTCATATATATTGTATTTGTTGTTTGCTTGTTTGTTTTTGTAGCATTCCAAGCATATTTGCATCTAAGAAATATAATTGATGTATGGATATTGTATCTTCAGACACAAGGTTTGAACTCTGATATTTGTGGGCAGACTTTTGACCTAGCCATGCTGCCTTTGTTCAAGGCAGACTCATTAACATTTGGTGTGGAGTCAAATTCCTTTGTAAAAGCCCAGTTGAAGTCAACACGCCCAAAAGGTGTCATCATTACCATCCCATCCAATCTGAATTATCTATGCTTTGTTACATAGTCATTGATCCTGGCAATCCTCATTAAAGCCTGGAGTGAAGGCATGATTCCTTCCTTCTTGTTCCTGTAACCTTCAAGTTCTCACTACTGTCTTTATCTTTCCTAAGGCCTCTGTTGGCCACATGCTTTCTATCTCGGAATCCTTTCTTCCACGTGTCTGCAAACTTCTCACATTTTCCTTTAATTCTTCTTCCAAGGAAAATGTCATAGGGATTCACACCTGCCCTATCAAAAATATTGACTTGTCTGTGTCCTTCATTCTTCACCCATTTTCTCAGACTCCTTGCTCCTTCTCGAGCCCCAACCCACAAAGGAATATTCTTTTTATAATCGCTGCTGACTGGCAGGTTATAAATTGGCACCCCCAGTATGAACCTTTGTTACAGGCGTTGAGTTCAAGTGCACACAGCTTGAGAAGCACCATTGAGCCTGGAGCTGAAAAAGATGGAACCCTGCAGGTGTCCTCTCGGGTAAGAAGTCTTTTGTTTTAGAAAAATGAGTTCATCTGCCTCATCTCATACCTATTATATTAGATTGTTAATGTCTTTAGTTGAACAGACAGGTATTAAGATCTCTGAAGCATTACTTAAGCTTGTACTAAAAGCATATCCTGAATTTCCAGCAAGGGGAGTTCTGAAAGTGCAACTATGGGATCTAGATAGAGATAAGTTGAGGCAGTATCAGAATGAGGAACAGAAAATATCAAAAGTCAACGGCAGCACCTGGAAAATTATGCAAATGGATTAAATACAAAGCCGTTTCAACATTCCAATGATATGGTAGAAAAAGCTTTACAAATTCAAGAGGATGTTACTTCCTCGAAGGCTTTTAGCTCTCTTCAGCCACCTTCATCTTTTAATACTTTTCAAATGCATCCTGCTCCTTTACCCACAGACTTCTGCTGGCCAAAAGAGCATTAAGGAGGCTTCAGATAGCCCCTACAAAAAAGAAGCAGGATTTCTAGCTTGTGCTGTAGTTTGCAAAACTCTTGAAGGATCTCAGCACTATAGAGCTGATTAAGACTCTCTATCAGCAATTTCTTATACCAGATCATTGGAAATTAAGAAAAATATTACCTGCAATTGAGAGCAAATGGCCTCTAATTAATATGCTGCATTAAATGTGGAGGATTGATTTATCTTTCAGTCTTTTGCCCTTCCTTTCACTAATGATACTAACAATATACTTAACCCCCTTCCTTTAACTGACTCTTATCTATCCATGCTGTCATTCCTCGGTCTGTTTGCTGCAGAAACAGACAGAATTATCAATGTCAGCCTCTGCCTCCAAGAATGCTTAATGCAGTATTATGATCATTTAAATTAATAGAAAAAAGCAGGTAGAATTGCTTCTCCAACAAAACTTAGAAATGATTGGAAAAGTACAGACATAAATTTAATCCAAACTATGGGCAATGATATCCTGACTTCTAAAGAAATTCAAAGCATGGTAATTCAGTATGTTAATCACGTTCTTTTAACTCAAGGCTATGGAACTAGATAAGGCCAGATCATTGGTATCAATTGAATCTAAGTTCATTGCAAGGGATTTCTTTACTTAAATATGGCTTATTTTAAAAAGTTTTGCAAGGAAAAAACTAAAAATCATAAGGGAATACAGGTAAATTTTGAAGCCATAATAGGCAATTGTTATAAGGAATTTAAATGCAATTCACCTTGAAAGGAAGAACATATGTTTGCTTTGACTCAAGCAAAGCTGCATGCTACAAAGGATCAGGTCAATTTACGTCAGAGATAGTTTCTAAAAACTTTTCTTATAAAACCACAAGCCTAAGTAAAATTAGTAAATCTATGAAATAATCCTGAGTTACTTAAAAAAGATCATTGCTAATAAATGGAGATACTGTAAAGGCAAATATAAAAAAAATTAAATTGTTCTAATTTAGATTGGACATGGCAAAATCATATTATATTTATTGTTTTGATTATTTATTATATTTCCTGATAGGGAAAGTTAAAAATCTTTATCTGATTATTGTCATACACTACAGAATATTTGGATAAGACATATTTTATCTGTAATAAAATTTTAATATAAATTCTAGTATAACTGTAGATTAACTACCCAGGTACAAACAGAATTTTTTCAGGCTTTTAATTAGATGTGAAGCCAGCCAAGTGGCTTGCTTCTAAACATAAGTTGATCCTGCCACGTGGAGGGCAGCATTCCTGCAACTGAGGTTATAAGTTTTTTATCACAAGTACTGGAATTGGTCAAAAGGAAAGTTAATACCAAGTGCAAGTGTTTAAATGACAATCATGAATTGGCATAAGCTTTAGATAAATGTCTAATATATTCAGATTATAAATATGTAGAAACGATTATTTTTTAAATGGAATATAAGGTCAGCAAGGATAGAAATTAGCAGATATTGTTTAAAAAACTTAACTGAAGTTCAGAAATTTTATATAAGGCATATTAATGCAACTTTATCCAAAAAGCAAATTATCTATAATTATTCATTCTCAAAATGATATAGCATCAATTCTAAATATGAGACACATTCTCAGCATTACATGGCATCAGAGTGGACACATTGTTGGAAGGATTCACATTGTTAAGCAGTAGTTAATTATTAAGGTTATTAATTAATTTTTTAACCAGTAGAGTGATTTATTAGTGATTTAGAATTGGCAGTACTGCTACTCACTCAAATTACAAATATTGATCCTGATCATTATATCAGTCTAAAACCAATGACTAGTATACAAGTTCAAATGTTACTTGAACAATGTCTATTTTGGCAATGGAATTTTGCAAAGTTTGTAGATAAAATTGATAATTCTAGTCCCAGTATCAAGATCTTTTCAGTTATGAATTTAGATGTGATAGTTAAACAATAATAACGTCAGTTCAACTGTTTGATAATTCTGTGAATACTTTTACTGCATCTATTTAGGGAATAGCAGATATTGATGCATGCACAGTATAAGTTTATACAAGAGTTGCATGCAGGTAGACATGTGCTTAAGATCATAGCACAAATTTGTAAACTCATATATGATGCATTGTATGGTGTTTTTATGATTATTGGTTTAAAAGGTGAATATTAAACATCTATGTATGCTATCTTGCAAAGTCAAAGTGACAATGTTTTCAAAAGTAAATGGCCTTGAGGCCACTGCTTTTTAGCAGGCAGATTACTTGCACTCTCTAACCCATCAGAGTGCCAAGTCTATTCCTCAATATTTTATGCACACAAGTGAAATTGCCCCAGTGCAAAATTTTGTGAATTTTATCATGTCACTCATGCACCTCAAAGAGGTATCTGATCTACACATTGTGGACTAAGGGATGTATTGCAACATGCTCCTGTGGTAAAAAATTGAAAACTATTACCTGATGGGAGATAATTACTCTCCTGATGTACGGGATTAAGCTCAAAATGAAGAAGTGTGCAAAGTTATTACAGATCTTTTAAATAATCGTGCACATTTAACTATTATAAAACAATTTTGGAATAACAGTGCTTTTACCAGCAATACATGGAATAAATTGGATAAATCATGGCTTAAAGGCAAGCAATTGCAGAAAGGGCACAAAGGAATTTATAAGCCCCAAACTTCAAACACAAGAAGGATATATTTTCAGTTACTTTCTATCTTAATAAGACCCAATAAGACTTTCATTTGGGGTCAAGATTTTCTGTCTATTTTCTCAGATACCAGAAGTCCATAGAGGAAAACTGAAGGCATCCAGCTGAAAGAAAGTCTGCCCAGAAAGGGGACAATGCAGATGTGTCTGGCACCATCCACAGCAGGGCACAGAGGCCAGACACCAGAAAAAACAGCAGATGAACTGGAAAGGCAAAGCCACTGCCTTAAAGCTGGTCTCTGGTACTCTCCACACAAATATACTTTGCCTGAAAGACAATTTACTTACAGAAGAATATTATTAATTTGCTTACAAATATTCTATTCTACAAGTATATGGGTATTTGTTGTAAGATCAAACTTTATCATGTACCTAGAAATTTCAAATGGTATTTGAACAATGTGTAACTTGCAATTATTTTATTGGAATTGTTCCATGTTACCCAAATTTGATCAAATGCAAATGGTGCAATTGGAAATGTTATGACAATACATTGAATACTGTCCAATTGTAGCACAAATTGTTGCTATCATCCAAAATGTATGTATGTTAATTGTTTTATAGAGTTCATTTTATGTTTGCAAGAAGAAAGTATGTATTTATTAGAATCAGACTTATCTAAAAGTCAATTTTGTTAGCAATGGCATTTCAATTTTTAAAAGAAAAAAGAGGGGTAATGGTATTCCTAACCATCTATCTCTCCTACATCCCAGAAGGGATATAGGCTAAGCCTATGCGATCACACTTGGAATGTAATGATTAAGATTGCATTGTATGTTGTACCTGAATTGGGTTAAATGTTACCAGGAAATTAAGACTATAAGGGACCCAACAGGATGATAACTTTGGGTCGAGGTTTTATTTGTATTTTTACAGATAGTGGAAACATCTGGTCACCCACAAAGCATATCATGCCAGATGACACCAGAAACAGATGCAGACGAACAACACTGATGACACACCAGCCACACTCCAGACACGCTGGAAGAAACCACCACTGGTGACTACAAACACACCAAAGACTGACATTACACTGCCTTTAATGACATTAACTGTTATTCTACTGATGGACACTTGTCATGCTCACATCTATTGGTATATTATACCTGAACCAATATCAAGCATGTTAACTTGTATGGACTAAACCCCACTTATGTATATTAATGACACCAGATAGATCCCACACTCCAAAGACTTTACCATGGGATCAAAATGAAATAGCTACAATTGTTTAGCTATGTTATATATGTCAAAAGGAATTTATTTTGTATGCATTGTAAAATTCCTACTTGTATTGTAAGAAATGCTTCTATTAACAAGGGTATAGACATTGGTATGACTCTCAAAAGAGAAAGAGATAGAATTTTTCATTCATAGCATAGACTTAGTAACCCTGACAACAAAAAAATTATGTTCAAAGCAGGAGACGCTACACAGGGATGCATAATGGACAGATGGTCCTGATATAACTCTTAAAAAGGGATGAGATGTCAGGCAAAATACACTTTAAAATTTTTAATCAGGAACCTAAGTTTTTGAAAATGATCATCTACATCTATGTATAGATTATGTTCCTAATAATAACTATGTAGACATTATATGCCAACCGCCATTGGTATGGTTACATGTTAATACCATTGTTGATCATTACTCCTGAAACCCCATCCTTTTGGGTGATATCTTTATGGGAACTCTTTCTTGCTCTCTCCCACCAACCCCAGAGTTCAGGCAGGCCCCTGGATTTGGGGTCTATCAACTACCCCTTCTAATACTGGAAGACATTCTGGTCTGTGGGAAGTCTAGCCTCAGTGGTAAACTGAGTGCTCTAGGTTGGACAATCTCTGTGGATGCACAGTTTTTGACCCTCCTAGGTGGAATAGGCTATTACTCACCTACATGGAACAAGGGAAAAGTATACCCTAAGTTTCCCTTTTGGAGTATAGATTAAAAATAGGAAAAAATTGGCACTGATAAGCTTGTAGAAAAAGCACATTGAATATTATACATTTACAACAAGGAAAGAATAAGTTACATCAAATTCTATATGAACAAGTAACTGTAGAAATTGTTTCTACATGGAAAGCAACTTAAGCTTCTATTAATCCAAACATTGGTTTGGTAGAATGAATTTTGCAAACATTGGTTATGTTATATTCTTGGTTATTATATTGAATGGTTCATTTATACAGAAGCAGAGATTTAAATAAGGCTTATATAAGAAATATGCAGCCAGAAGTTGCTATGTCACTTCATTATCTTCAGTCTTGTTATTTAAACTACAAATCTGAATGCAAAATGTGTAGGAATATTGGTACTTGTTAAGTATTTGCACTAATTGTTGTATTTATATTTGTGTACAAATTTTACCATGTCAATCTTGGTCAATATAAATTAGGGAAATAGAAATCATTTTGAAGGGAAATTCTGACATTACACATTGGCTCAGCTGCAACTATGCCACATGAAAAGTGAGCCATGATTCTAAAATTTTGTATTAATTTCATGGTCATTTTCCCTGATCATTTTTTCAGATTATTTTCCCATATATTTTTTTCAGTGCTAGAAGTGCATTGAAAACAATATTAATGCTCTAATCCTGAGCAATGAGGGTGCACTTTTTGTCTTTATATGTACCCAATAGTATGAGATTATAAGAACATGACAACATTTGTTAAATTGTAGGTGACTATCCTGGGAGACCATGGCTGATTGCATGAAAAGGGAATGCAGTGGATACCTCAATTGGCCAGACAGCCGAAGCCACACACAGATGTATATTCCATAAGAGATGGATATATGTTGGCTACTGAGGTTGGAGGTACTGGGACACGGTGTTTTGACACTCTCATTCACAGGTCTCCCTGGTATCAAACTTCCAACCATATTTCTATGTGGCAGGCATCTTGGCTGGTATATCCCTAAAATGCATGATCAGTACAAGGGAGAGAAAAGAAATCCCCCTTCATCCCCAGATATAGTCATCTTTTTCTTTTGCTATGAATGTTCTGGCAACTTCTTATAATCCTGACTGTATGTGGGCAATAAAATCTGTTAATGCACCTGTCCTATGAACTATGGGACTAATATCATATTAATTCAGGATAAGTAGAGTGAAGATTATTTTCTTATTGCTTTTAATCATTATTTTTGATCTTTTATGAGACTTTTATCTTTGCTTTTGATAACTAGATATAAAGATCATTTTTATTATTACAAAATTATTAATAAATTGAGAGAAATTTTACTGTTGTTGACAATCACACTTATTTTTTTACATCCAAAGTTTTTGCAATATGATTTGGATGTCAATTTTGAATCATTTGAAGTATCATTGATGATGTTACATGATTTTTGTGTTTTTTAATTTGAGTTACAAATTTTTGTTATATTTTCATATCACTTACCCTTGATTTTATTTTTTAAAACAAAAAGGGGGGTATGTAGCATTCCAAGCATATTTGCATCTAAGAAATATAATTGATGTATGGATATTGTATCTTCAGACACAAGGTTTGAACTCTGATATTTGTGGGCAGACTTTTGACCTAGCCATGCTGCCTTTGTTCAAGGCAGACTCATTAACATTTGGTGTGGAGTCAAATTCCTTTGTAAAAGCCCAGTTGAAGTCAACACGCCCAAAAGGTGTCATCATTACCATCCCATCCAATCTGAATTATCTATGCTTTGTTACATAGTCATTGATCCTGGCAATCCTCATTAAAGCCTGGAGTGAAGGCATGATTCCTTCCTTCTTGTTCCTGTAACCTTCAAGTTCTCACTACTGTCTTTATCTTTCCTAAGGCCTCTGTTGGCCACATGCTTTCTATCTCGGAATCCTTTCTTCCACGTGTCTGCAAACTTCTCACATTTTCCTTTAATTCTTCTTCCAAGGAAAATGTCATAGGGATTCACACCTGCCCTATCAAAAATATTGACTTGTCTGTGTCCTTCATTCTTCACCCATTTTCTCAGACTCCTTGCTCCTTCTCGAGCCCCAACCCACAAAGGAATATTCTTTTTATAACAGCCACTGACCAGCAGGTTATAGTTTTATATGTTTTGTTGCATTTTTGTTGTTTGTACCTCCCCATATGACTGGGGAATTACAATAAAATACCATTATAAAGTACAGGAAAATTTAATCATCTAAAAATTTAATTGATTTTAAAGGGCTTTTTGAAGTGAAGTGCTGTAATTTTACCCACCCCTGCATTTATTAAATATAATGAATGAAAAATTTGAAGTGATTTTTTACTATTGTAGTCCTCACCTCCACATTCAAAAGGATAGGACATATAAAAGACATGCCTTTTAGAGCTGTTACAGTCTCATGCCAAAGGAGGGAGAAAACCCAAGGGATTTGGTTACCCCTTGATGGGTTATAGTCTTATACAGGAGGTGGAAAAGTTTTCTTAAGGGGCATGGTACCCCTAAATGGCCAGTAAGAGGGAGCATTTCACATGAAGCCTAGTGGCTTCTGAATGATTTTTTATATTAAAAGGAATGTCAAATTAGAAGTGGAGAACAAAACAAGTTTCTCCTATAAAAATTTTATATAAAGCAGTTTTCTAAATGAAAATTAATGTATCCCAAGTTGATCCAAATGTTGGTCAATATCCTCCTCAGGGAGATTTCCGGGGAGATTGTATAATTATCATAGGGATTACAACACCCTCCTCAGGGAGGATTGTATAATTGCCATGGGGATTGTACAATTGCCATTAAACAAAAAAAAATCTTTTGAGAAAGAAACATTTCAGGAAACAGAGCCCCATGACTCTTTGAATCTAGAAGATGAATTGTTTGAAGAAGGCACCATGAATATGCCTAAAGAAGATCCAGAACAAACTTTGGAGTGTAAGGGATTGAACTTTCGGGGGTTGAACACAAATATTTTGAATATAAACTTGTATCCACAGGGGATTGCCCCCATGATTGGCTTATTGTCAATGCGCCTAGCAAACATTAGTTTGCTCTAGCTCTTTTATTTCCCTCTTATCTCTAACTATTGAATATTGCATATACCTTTAGGTAGAAGATCTTTAGAGATACAAGAAAGTTATGTAAAATTATTCATTGGGGAGTCTAGCCTCCCAAAGAATCACAGGTGGATTGTGAAAGGAAATTCTTGGTCCTCTTTGCCCACTCCTTTATTCTCTTTGCCAAGTTGGAGTTAACACTTTGGTTGGCAATAACTTAAAATACCCCAGCTTGGGCTTGGTAGAGGAGCTCACAAACCACTTGGAGAGTTCACACCTCAGTCAGCCAGGAGTCTGTGGACTCTTTTGATGGGTATTCACCTTTAAGAGGGTGGGATTTGCAAGGTTCATACCCTAAGCTGTGAATCTTTTGATGAAAAATTGACCTTCAGAGGCCTTTGAAAAGAGTTGACACCTTCAGAGAATAAGAGGTGTGAATCTCACAGACAATGCCTCCTGGGCAGTGCTAGACAATTTGGAAGCTGTGATTGGTCCCTGTGAAGAGGGGAGATCAGAAGCCACTATAAAAGGCTCTGAAGAGGCAAAGAGGAAGTCAGCTCAAGGAAGAAGGTTGGCTCAAGGAAGAAAGTTGACCTCAGGAGTCACCTTCACCTTGAGTCATTGTCTTGACCTGCCTCTTGGAGAGAACTTGGGTGAGAGAATAGCTGGCTCTCCTCTACAGACTTTATTAAAAACCATTAATTTTTAATTCCTATAATATTCATCATTTCCCATAAAGGAAAAATACCTTGTGATATGCATATGTTACAGTTAGCTAGATATTCCATAGTACCCACTTTCCTTCAGATTTTTTACAAGTTCTGCCATAAATATTTTTATATCTTTGAAACATATTCCACTGTCTTTGACATCCTTTGGGAATTTGCACTGTAGTGCTGTTGCTAGATTGCCTTAGGAAATTGCAAAGTTCTTTTAATAACTCCAGATGTCTCCCAGAAAAAAAAGACCCATGTTTTTAGTGGCAATATTTATTGCAAATGTTCTAGTCGAGTAGTTATATGGTGAGTAGACTAGTATGGCAAGCTCTGAAGAACTGATGAGAATAAAATATTTCTTTTTTAAAAGTGGAATGATATTTTAACATTCATTTTTTATGTTCAGTTCAAAATTCTCCCCCTGTAGCCCTTCCCCACCTATAAAGAAGGCAATATGATACCAATTAAACATGCAAAACTGTGCAAAACATCTTTCCATATTAGCTATATTGCAGAAAAGCAAGAAAAATAGTGAAAGGGAAAAATATTTCAAATGGCGCTTAGAATCCATCAGATCTCTCTGTGTAGGTGGGTAACACTTTTATCATGTCCTATAGTGCTGTTGTAAATAATTTTCTTGATCAAAACAACTAAGAGTTTCACAGTTGATCACTGTTACAAAATTGCTATTACTGTGTATAGTGATCTCCTGGTTCTGCTTACTTCTTTTTGCATCATTTCATTTAAGTCTTCCCAGGTTTTCTGAAACCATTCTCTTTATCATTTCCTTCAACATAACTTTGCCCCAGGTCACACAGGAAATAAGCATGAGAGGTGGAATTTGAACACAGGTCCTCTGGCTTCAGAGCCAGCATTAGTATGCCAAACTGCTTCTCCAATTCTTGGGAACATTTAGCTCAAAGCAAAGAACCTATGCTTTTTTGATAAAGCATCTACATGGAAGACATAAGGGACAATAGTAGCATCATTTTGTGATATAAGAGAAAAGGGGGGAGGAAGAGAGGGAGGAAGAGGAGGAGAGAGAGGGGAGTGGGGAAGGAAAGGGAGAGAGATGCTGTGCATTCTTCCCTCCTTCATTTCTTCATATGTGCACTGGATAACAAATGGAGCTCAACAAATAATATGCTCTTTTTTATCCACATCTGTTACAATTTAACATCAACCTCTGAGGTGAGAACTGAGACAAAAGCTGGTCATGTCCTGATCTCCACTCTACCCCTGAGAGCCCTGGGGCAAGTTATTCAGCATCAATGTTACTTCAGCTGTAAAATAGAAATCATAACATATTGACCCTGTTCACAGAGATATTATGCTGAGTGACTGATTAATGATCAAAAGCTCTTTGAAAATATAAAAGGTCTATTATATAAATGCTTGTGTTCTTATTACTATGGCTCTGTGCCCTTTATCTGTGAAGACCTTAAGAGGAAGAGAAGGTATAATCATTGGACACAAGGGAGAGAGTGGGTGATGAGGAAAGGGAGGCCGAGAGTAGAAGTGGGGGTGAGGAGGAGGCGGCTTGCTGAAATAAAGCTTTTATGTATGTAATTGTCCTCAACATTAAAGCCCCATTATCATCAAAATGTAAATACCTTAAATTAAAAGATTGAAAGGAGGATAACCCATATATAAGCTTGCAACAGGAAGACTCTTTTCTAAAAATGATACATTTTTGTAATATTTGGGATGGAATGTTCCCTAACTAATCCCCAAACTTCTTTTTTCACCTCTATACTTAACTTTACATTTTTAATTGATATATATCATATTTATATAATTTCATTTCCAAACGAAGGTGATAAATTTTTAAATGTTCCCTTTTCTCCCCTCTCACAGAGAACTCCTGGTAATGAAAAATGAAAAGAAGGGTGAAAAAAGCAGTTCAGAAAACCTGATCCACCACCGTGAAGCAAGGCTTCACGCCTGCTGTCCACCACCATTACAAAGAAGAAAGGGATGGACTTTCTTCTTCCTGCTTTGGAGTCAAACTTAACTGCTAAAGTCCATAGGGTTATTTCTCTCCCCTCTACCCCTTCCCATTAACATTGTAGTAGTTACAAATATTGTTTTTCTGGCTCTGCTTTGTTAGCATCTGTTCACATAAATATTTGCAAGCTTTTATGTATTCTTCAAACTCATCTTTTCTTGAAGTCCAGTAATATTCTATTGTTTTCATATATCATAGTTTGTTCCAGGATTTCCCAATATTAGAGTATCTATTTGTTTATGGGCAGCTAGGCAGTGCAGTGAATAGAGTGCTGGGCCTGGAGTCGAGAAGATTTATCTTCCTGAGTTTAAATCTGGCCTCAGATGTTTCACCAGTTGTGTCATCCTGGCAAGTATCCTGTTTGCCTCAGTTCCCTTGTCTGTAAAATGAATTGGAGAAAAGAAATAGAAAACCACTCTAGTGTCTTTGCCAAGAAAACCCCAAAGTGGGTCACAAAGTGTTTGGAAGTACCTGAAAATGACTGAGCTGACTTTACGTTCCTAACTACAAAAAATATTGCTATAAATTTTTTTTACATATGTGAATTATTTCTGCCTTTAATCTTCTTGTATGTTCATGCCTAGCAGTAGAATCCTAGGGTCAAAATGCATGGATATTTTTTTAGTAGTATAATTGCTTTCCAAAATGTCTAGACCAATTCACCATTCCACTAGAGGTACATCAGTGTGACTCTCTTTCCATAACTCCTCCTCCAAAATTGACTTTTTCCATCCTTGTCAATTTACTGATTATGAAGTAAAATCTGAAAATTGTTTTGGGTTTTATTCCTATAACTAGTAGTAAATTGTAACAGTGTTTTATATAATTGTTCCGATTTCAAACTTCTCATAAAAATTCTTTGTATTCTTGATTGTCTTACCTATTGGATTTTACATATTTGTATTAGTTCCTTATATATCTTGGATTTTAGGCCCTTACCAAAGATTTTTTATGTGAATATTCCTCGTCCCCCTTCCTGCCTCAGGTAACAGCTTTCCTTCCTATCTGAACTGATTTTCTTTATCAGTTTCCTTCCTCTAGTGAAATATTTTAACTATTGCAATTGCTACTATCTCTTCTTCTTTAAAAGAACTCTCCTAGTAACCAAAACTTTGGGAGATGCTGTATCTGATTCACTTCTGACTTTTAAAATTCATCAGACATTTTAAGAATGTCTGATTAAGAAAGAGAAGCTACCATTTTTCCTAGTTGATTCAATGGATAAAGTGCCAGGACTGAGACCAGGAAGACTATTTTCAGCAAGTTAAAATCTTTTCTCAAATACATACTGGCTTTGTGATCCTGGGCAGGTCCAGTAACCTTTTTTACCTCAGTTTCCTCATCTGTAAAATGAGCTCAAAAAGGAAATGGAAAACTATTCTATTAACTTTGTTAAGAAAACCTCAAAAGAGGTCAAGAAGTCGGACACAACTGAAAAGTTATTGAAAAACCCCAACAATTAAACTATTTTTATACATATTGTCTACTTTATGGCATTTCTTCATGTGGCCCAGACCCAATTATTGTAGGGGATTAATGGTTTCAAAAAACACCAACTAAAAAAAACCCACCTTTTATGAATATTGTGCAAATTGCTATGGGACAGAACTCTCTCCCCAGGATTTAAAAACTTGGCCGAGTAACAACATGCAAATTCAGTCTGTTTACAGGATCTGGCATACTACAGTCCATTGGGTTTTTCTTCATTTCTTTTTTCCTTCCCAGGAAAGTCTGTTTCCTTAATAAGATAACATGACGTTTTTTGGTTATTGTTGTTAAAAGCAGGTATTTCTGTGGAGAGCAGAATTTGGCTACAGAAGAAGACTTTCCCATCTCCCAAATGGAAATAGGAGTGGTTTATCCCTCCAAAGCCACAACTCTTTCCTTCCATTTGATGGCTTCTAGATGTAATCTTTCCTTTCTATTCTACATCTTGCTCTTCATGGGAGAATTGGAATCTTGCTTGAGACCTTCTCAGTTATACCTTTTAATAACTATGTCCTTCCTTTCAGTGTTAAGGCAAAATAATGGCTCCCAGTTCCATGTGGATCCCTTTCTCTATTGCTTTAGAGAAATTGTTACAGGTTAGTCATTTTAAAAATCACATCTTTCTCTTAAGGATCCAAAATTGAAATCTGATCGCTAAAACAAGGTCTAGTTCCCACAACCTGTCTTTTTAGTTTGATGTATCCCAGCTAGGTATTGGTAATTTTATTTTCCACTCTCTTACATGCCCCCCATCCTCCCTTCAAGCACAGAATCAAATATTTGGTATAATTATCCATGATTAACTTTAGATTTTTTATATGGGGTAAAATTAAGGATAAAGAAGCAACTTAAGATAAAGAGTAAGAAAAGATTATATAAAAGTGGCTTTTATCATATAGACTTTAAAAGTGTTGTTTGGGAAAAGTAAACTATTTGGAATTTTCCTTAAAGTGACTATTGTAACTGGCATCTGGAATATGAGTGTATTTTTCTAAGATGCTACAGAAATGCAACAATCCCTTGAAAGAATTCTATCCCTTAGGGGGCAGTTGGGTGGCTCAGTGGATTGAGAGCCAGGCCTGGAGATGGGAGGTCCTAGGTTCAAATCTTGCCTCAGACACTTCCTAGCTGTGTGACCCTGGGCAAGTCACTTAACCCCCATTGCCTAGCCTTTACCACTCTTCTGCCTTGGAGCCAATATACAGTACTGACTCTAGAAGGTATGGGTTTAAAAAAATGAATTCTACCCCTTAGACTTCTGTCTCTTTTCTTCACTCTTCCATCTCTTTCTCTATTCCCAAAGAAGACTGTCTCTCCATGTCTTGCGTTGTCTCTGCTCTCTCTGTCTTATCCATGTTGTCAAAAACCGTGTGTGTCTTTTTCAAAACTGGGCTCACATCTCAAAAGTCCCAGGCTCTTTAAGGCTGGAAGCTACAAGTACTAGAATTCCTAGTTAAAGTTTCAACAGTTTTACTCTGCCCAAGGGAAACTCTGAATACCCAGTTATATTCACCTTGCTTTGTGCCAACCAACACACAGCTAACCTGCTTATGTAGAAACAAAACAAAGTAATGCAGCCATATCATCAAAGGAATATAGAGTTGAAAAATTGTGAAAACAGACATGGGGATCTTTTCCCAACCTATGTTAGAATATATAGAGAGAAACAGAAGTATACAAAATCAGTTTAACAGGAAAAGCAAAGAAAAAAAGAACAAAGATTATTTACACATTCCTGCCATGAGTATACAAAAGGCCAATGTGTCATATGCTGCTTTTGTAAAACAAATGACAAGAATAATGATGATAGCTAGAATTTTTATTATTTATGTGCCAGCATTGTGCTAAGTGTTTTAAAAATATGATCTTATTTGGTCCTTAAAACAATCCTTGGAAGTAGGTGCTGTTCTTATTCACTTTTTTTTATCTGATGATAAAACTGAAGTAAGCAGAAGTTAAGTGACTTTTCCAAAGTCACATTAAGAGCTAAGTGTCTGAGACTGGATGTGAACTCAGGTCTTCCTGATTCTCAACCCAGTACTCTATCCATTGCTATTCATGATCTTTGACTTATTGGGATTCAAAGGAGGCTGAGGTGATGAGGGTAATGATTCATTGCACTTGTTGCAGCTTCCACCTCCTGGGGGGGAGGGGGAAGAAGTCATAAGAGTGATAGTTGAGTCATGACATTCACTAAAGGTCTCTATTCAAGCTATTCTTCTCAGTCGTTTATAACAAGTGGAGCAAAGATGGTTTTATCATGATGGAACTCTGTGTATAAAGGTTACTTACAAAGGGTCATTCTTTCTTTCTCTCTGTGGGAACCTGATTATTCAAAGAAAGGATCTCAAAAGGGACATTTATTCTACCTTGCTTATGGGATGCAAGGTGGACAGGGTAGGGGACTAACCCTCACCAGCCCAACAATATATCTGTTCTGTACTGGAAGAGCAAAGTAGGAAGAGAAGACAGAATCCATTTTTGACATGATATCTTCTCAGAGGTTTGGAAGCACCCCTGAAATAACATACCTGCTAGGGAGCTTGGGAATGTACAATGTATCTTAAGAAAAATATGTTTTTTTAAAAGTCATTTCATTTGCACAATGGAACAGTGTGGCTTCCGTTTAAGCTGGTGAATATAATATGAATGTAGAAATGCTAGTACCTGAAGCACCACAGGACATGACAGAGAGACAAACAGCTGGTTATCCACATAGAGTATCATTTTCTGTCTTTATTTCTGACAGAAGCCTTAAATAGGACCCCCAACTTTCCTATTTTCAAATACTTTTTTGTGTAAATTGTTTGTATGTTTCCCAGTTTATGCTGATGTAGAATCTTTGACAGGCAAGCATATTATAAGTAAGTTCACAGAACCCTGCCCTGAAGAACTGAAAATTACATGAAAGCAGTTTAGCTCACTATTTTCTCTACTTTGAGATGTGCAATTCTGAACACTGTTAGCAATTTATATATTTATATTTTTTAGCCTTCCATGGTCAAAAATAGCCTTCTGTTTACTAAAGATATTGCCAACATTATTACGATTATGTTGTTAATTAAATAATACTGCTATGATTAGTAAACAAAAAGGTAAGGGACATAATACAAAAGCTATGTTAGAATGTTAAGAGATGGAAGGGATATTAGACTCTATGACAGGTATGTTGTAAAGGTAGGAATGTGATTATAAGGTCTTCCCAACTAAAAGATTCTGTCTTTCTTTAATCCAGTGCCAGTTTTCTTAGTACATTTCTCACTAAAGAAAAGGAGACAAAGAACCAGAGGAAAGAAGCTTCTTTTGAAGGTTTTTTTCTTACTTTAAAAATTATTATTTATTTTATTCCACATCATTTTCTTCTTTCTTTCTCCTTCCCTTTCTTTTTCCCTTCCTCCCTCTCTCTCTCTCTCTCTCCCTTCCTTCCTTCCTTCCTTCCTTCCTTCCTTCCTTCCTTCCTTCCTTCCTTCCTTCCTTCCTTCTCATTGACCTAGGGGAGCTGGAATTTGACTATAATATTCCTGGTAGTTTATATTTAGGGATCGCTTGCAGAAGGTGATTGACGGAATCTTTCCATTTCTATTTTACCTTCTCTATCTAAGATATTGGAAGTAGTGCTCCTTGATATTTTCTTGAAATATCATGTCTAGCTTTTATTCTGATCATATCTTTTGGGTAGTCTAATTATTATATATAGTTGTTTAACCTATGAGATAGTTCATATTTTCTTCTATTTTTAATACTTTTGACTTTTAAAATTGTTTCTTGATATTTCATGAAATTATGAACTTCCACTTGCCCAATTCTAATTTTTTATTTTCTTTACTAGGCTTTTTTACACTTTTTCCATTTGGCCTATTCTACTTTTTAAAGAATTCTTTTCTTCTGCAATTTTTGGGCCTTTTTATTGAATTATTAATTCTCTTTTTATAATTTTCTTGCATCACTCTCAATTCTTTTCCACTTTTCCCCCTAACAGTCATCACTTTTTTGAACTCTTCCAAGAATTCTTTTTGGGCTTGTGTACAATTAGCATTTTTCATTGAGGCTTTGTTTATAGCTATTTTTAAACATTGTTGTCTTTTTCTGAGTTGCTGTCTTGGTCTTCCTTGACACTGTAGTAGCTTTTTATTGTCAAGTTGTTTTTTTTTTTGGTTGTTTTTGTTGTTTGTTCATTTTTCGAGGGAATCTCCTGATTTTGAACTTTATGTAAAGTTTGGCTTTGCTCACCTAGAAGTGGAAAATCCATATTGTAAGCTTTTACATTTTGTTACTGCTGCTTTCTGGGAGGGTACAAGTTTTTGGGGATTCCAAGATGGTGTGAAATGGGAAGAGGTGTGGTCACTTTTCATCTAGTCTTTACTTTGGTCTTTAACCAGGAAGGACCACTTGTTTCCCTACAATCATGAGCACAGGCACTCCTCTTGGTTCTGGAATCATGACCAGGTGTCCTATTTTCTATACTCATAAGCATTAGTGATTTTCTCTGCCCTGGAATTGTGACCAGTGCCCCTACTCCCTTGTGACTGACCACAGGCATTCCTCTCCATCCTAGAAATGTAACCTAGAATGTCTGTGAGATAATGAGAATCCACAGACTCTACTGCTGCTATCACAGCTGTCTACAAGGCTCACTTCAGGTGCTGTGCAGCCTGTGCTCCAGACTTCACTCTATAGTCACAGTTCTTTCTTGCTGACATACCAAGTTTTCTTGAGCTCGAAAAATATCTCTCTGACCTTTTGTTGGCTCTGCTGCTCCACAATTTGATTTAGAACATTATCTTAAAGTTGTTTGGAGAGAAATGTTGAGAGGGTTCAACTGAGTTGCAACCTCTAATCTGCTATCATAGCTTTCTTTGTCTACAGGAAACAAACTTTTTACTCAAATAACCTTATGATGTCACTTAGCTCCATCTTCATTTTCATTATATTTTAATTTATATGAAAATGTGAATATAAATTTCCCCTTTAAAAATATTAGATGCAGTATGCTATTGTGGATAGCTATCTAGTCTCAGAGTCAAGAAGACCTTGGTTCAGATCCGTTTCTGATGCAAACCTGTGTGACCCTGCTTAGTACTCTATGCTAGTGGATTAAAACTCAAATAAAAACAAATCCATGGGGAGTGTCTATTGACTTAGAAACTACAAATTTACATTATGAATATTGTATTATATTTTTATCTACTTTGTTAAATAATTCCTAATTACATTTTAATGGAGAGTGCCTATTGACTTAGAAACTACAAATTTACATTATCTATATTGCATTATATTTTTTATTTACTTTGTTAAATAATTCCTAATTACATTTTAATTTGGTTAAGGTTCCACTTGGGAGCTTTGTAGGAAATGTATAGTAGTGGGGCAGTGTACTTAATTCTATTCTAGGGAATTTTCTAAAATTAAAACTTGCAGAGAAGGTGCTGAATTGTATTGAAAGAGTAACAGTTTCTATGTCAGGAAGTTCCCTATGAGAATGAAATCTCACCCACTTTCTACAACTATCCCTTTTATGTAGTGGAGGCAGTGTATTGTGAGTAAACAAATGCTAGAAATGGAATCATAATACCTACAGGAATCACTCTGCTACGTGCCAGCCATATGATCATGAAGAAGTCATCTATTCACATAAGTTCAATTTCCTTACCTGTAAAATAGAGGCAACAATATTTGTATTCACTGCTTCATAGTAAGGAAAGCATTGTGTAAACTTTAAAACTCTGAGCAAGGATGAGTTATTACTATTGTCTACCTAGTGTAGTCATAGAATTACAAAATGTGAATTGGTGGGGATGGATATTGGTGGCCATCTTGTTCAACACAGACATCAAATACCTACCATAATGAATATAACAAGTGATCATATAGCCTCTACTTGAAGGAGAGGAAAATTACCACTTCAAGCATCCTGTTCCATTTTTGGACAGCTCAAATTATTAGGAAGTTTTTCCTTATATCTAACTTAAATTTGCTTATTTTCAGCTTCCACTCATTGCTCTATTTCTTCCCTCTGGGGCTAAATAGAACAAATCTAACTCTTTGAAGTGACAGCCCTTCAAATACTTGAAAACAGCATGTCTCTTCTGAATCTTCTCTTCTTCAGTTCTTTCAATCAATCTTCATATTATAGTCATGTATTCCAATGTGAAGCCACCTCTTATTTTATTCAGAAATCATTATCATTGGGATGTTGTAGATATGCACAGAGATTAAAAATAAACACTAGCATTGATTTTTTCCTTTTAGAAATATTAACAAACTATGATAATCTAAATGACATGTGCCAAATTAGCAAGAAGTAATCACTGAATGCAATTTTCCTTTCCAAATTTTACCTGCCCTTTAAACACTGGGGAAGGAGAAATGCATCAGTTTCCCACCCTCCACTCCAGGAAAAATAAAAGTCTTCAAGCAAAGAAAGGACTCATTTGATTCTATGAAAAATTTAAGTAAATGTAATACTTCAATGAATTCTAGAAACATTTGTCTTTTTCTCCCATTCATACAGATCAAAATACATCCATATCGTTTCATTTTATGCAAGTTTTGTTTTTTCTTTCCTTAAGCTTTTATAGAGGATCTACCCAATGTATCAGAGAATTTTCTCCATTTCTTCTAATTCTTATTGCATATCAGTGCAGTACTCGGGTTGTTAAATTTCTTTTTCTCACTTTCAATAAACACCGGGCATCACTTCTTTTCATAGTCATCATGTCCTTCAACATGTATATTTTAATAAAATCATAGTTCTTATTTATATAGCACTTTAAAGTCCACAAGCTACTTTAAATTCATTACATCATTTGAACCACACAACAATCCTATGACATAAGTATTTTTATTATCCCCCTTTTATAGATAAGGAATCATAGGCTCAGATAAGTTAAATAATTAGTCTGTTTTCCTACAGCTAGCAAGAGTCAGTGGTGATATTTGAACACAATTCTTACTGATTTTCAGGTCCAACACTTTGTTTCCTTCATCACACTGTTTCTCATATCATATATGCCACATCTTGTCCTTTGTAATAGGACCATTCATACCAAACATGTCTTTTCTTTATTCTTAAAGTTTTCTACACTTTTGATCTTTGGGTTATGGTATTCAATCACTTATAGTCATATGAATTCTCTATAAGAATATTGGCACTAGGATGATATATTTTATACTAAGGAGTGGCTTGACATCATTGAATGTGCTGGGTAAAATCCCAAGAGCAGACCTGCATAATTGCTTCATAACATTTCTGGGCCCAATGTATTTATTTAACCTGTAGGACTCATCCAAGATATGTATACTGATGAACAACTAATTCAAAGGGAGAAATCAATTAACTATGTGCTAAAATCTCAGCAAAGATCATTCTTCCTACAAATGTTTTTTCTCGTGTGAAAAACCAATCTCTTTTTATTGATCATGTTTCACACTATGGAACTTGGTGCTTAGTAACACATTGTCATCCCCATACAGGAGCATCTGGAGAACATTACCTTATATGGACAAAATCTTTTTCACTTGAATTTCATGCATCATATCCTCCATAACACTCATGATTACTTTAGATGAGCATATGTCTCCCTAGTCTGTGCTTCACAACAGTGATACTCATAAGTTTTGAACCACGTTATTTCTTTAGTTACATCTATCATGAAATCTTATATTATCTTAAAGTATGCATGGGAAATTCCTTCCTGAGGCAGTTCTTTAAGGTCATAATATGCTTTACTGAATCAAGAGTACATCAGTGTCTTATATTCTCTAAATAAATTGTAGGACTCTGAAGATGTGGCTCCTTACAAGAAGTTACCTCTGGAAGTTTGCCTATCCCCTTTCCTTGTTTTCATCAATAATACCTTTGATACATGCAGAAGATTCCCTAAGACTTTATATGAGAAAATAGACATAAAGATTTTTATGGTATATTCTCATCTGCTTCCTCCCTACTCCCAACTCATAATTATACTATCCTCCAGCTTTTCCATTGTTTTGATTCTTTCCTTTGGGATCTCTTGAAAATACAGTTTCTAAACATTAATAAAATGATGGTCTCCAACACAGATCTGTTTTTGTCTGTATATGGTCAGGTCTAGCTGCTATTTCTGACTTCATTATTTAAATGTCATTAATTTCCACTTCCTCACATTTTCTTTTGGTACTGGAATCTAAATGTAGTTGTTTTGCTATATTTCAGATGTATTTGCCCTTTTAATTTTATATATATAAATGCTTTCATGATGTTCTGGCCTAGTAATTCTCACACCAAGTTTTCTACAAACTTATTTTCCCTACATTACTTTTCATTGTTTTATGAAGCAATAATATTTATAATCTTCTGTCAATCTCTCCTGTGGTGTTTTGCAAATTAGTTTTCATTGATTTCATTTTGTCCTTGGTTATCAAATTTCTCCATTTTGCAAGGAGTCAAGCACTTTAGAGTTAAAGTTATTGCAGGGCTTTTCTGACTTCCTTCATTCTCTTACCCTTCCTATTCCATAACCAATCAATGGTTAAGACTGGTAATTTCCACCTTAATAATTTATGATGATTTATGATGATTTCTTTCCCTTAATATTGCCACTCCCCTGATGTAGGCCCACACTTCATCCCTCGACAAAATAGCCTATTTCTTGGGTTACCTAATTCAATTCTCTCTCCACTCTAATCTATTTTCTATTCAACTGTCAAATTAATCCATCTAAAATGCATCCTTTATTAAATAAACTTAGTGGCTTACTATTATCTTCAGGATGAAATATAAGTCCTCTGGCTTTCAAAGTCCTTTATAACACACTATCCCACCTTTCTGGTTTTCTTATGCCTTATTTGACACTACATATACTGTGATCCAGTGAACTGATCTCCTTACCATTCAACACTCCATCTCCTGAATCCAAGTATTTTTTTTACTGGCTATCCATCAGTCTAGAATGGTTTCTGTCCCTATATCAATCTCCTAGCTTCCCTGGATTGCTTCAAATCTCAACTAAAAATCTCTTCTGTAAGAAGAGTCCCAGTCCTCTTTAATCTTAATGCCTTCCCTTTGAAGTTATCCCTAATTTATCCTATATTATGTCTTGTCATGTATATAGTTGTTTTGCTTAGTTATTTCCATTAGACTCCGAACTTCTAGAAAGCAGACTTTTTTCATTTCTTTTATTTGCAATGGTTAGTGCTTAACACATGATAGGAACTTAATAAATGCTAGTTGACTTTTGGATGTAACTGAATCATAAATGACTACCACATTGGTAACAATTTCTGGTCTATTAAAATCAGTTCTACTTTGGGATTTAATGTCATCATCCTCTGCTTCTCTTTTTGAAATTACTTCCCTGAAAATACTATATATCAAGGGATATATTGACTTAACATGGGAGTATCTGGCAAAATTTTTCAAAGAATTTCTCTATTAATCTCTGTTCACAAACTAAACTATCTCAGTGATAGTCTGCTTGCTTACACTATTATGCAAAGTAAGATGAGGTGATTGAATGCACTATGAAGTTATATGTCCTGTTACCTTTGAATGGAACAAAAACAACAGTAACTATTTGCTTCTGAAAGTGTAGGGGTCATCCTTTCCTTTATGTTAATTTCATTATGCCTTCTGTTTTTGTTTGTGATGAGGATTTCCATGTGATTTACTTCCTTGAATAGAACAAATACAAATTATTCCTTGGACAGAAATCTTTTGGAATACAAACAATGTAATTAAAGTTGTAGGCAGCCTAAAAAGTAAGATTAATAACACCCTTTAATCCCTATTCTTTTATTCTGCCACTATAATAGAAGGCAGTCCCATAGGACAGGGTTACTGTATATTTTTTCTCTTCTGTTACTCTCATCAAGAATTCAACTTGCTAATTTTTTGGTGATGGGATTCTCCATACTTATATTGAGGCTGTTCCTTAGACAACTGACATGTTTCACTAAGGCTGCAAAAGTATGCCCTCAAAATGATGGGGATAGAGTTGAAGAATTACTCTATTATAATAAATGCATTCAAATTTATTCATGTAATGGCTAATGACAACTTCATCCTTTACTGGAACATTGCTAGCTTATTTTAGGATGATAGTACCAAACATTGCTGTAGGGCATCAGACACTCAGAAGAAAGATATGTGTAGACATATATTTTCCCTCACTTCTATCTTATTGATTAGAGCCCTGGAGAAGAATCATAAAGACCTACTTCTTTACAAAAGTTGTATGAAATCCAGGCAATGTAATGGCCCCTTTCACAGGTACATAATGTTCATGAGTCTTTTCTTCTCATTATGTATTAAATCCGGGTCAGTAAGAGACACAAAAGTAGCTTAATGAATACCTTCATGTTTTCCATACATATTCCCTTGAAACACTGACCCTCACACAACCATAGTGATGATGGAACGTGGATACAAACAGTTTGATATTGCACAGAATGATTGGCAGGGCTATGCTCAAGTATGCCACAACCACTGGCCATGGTCCTGAAGCTTCTCTTCACAACAATGCTAAAGGTGAAATCCTTTTGACTTTTCCCTCACCTCCCAATATCCAATCAGTTGCCAAGGCTTGTTGACAGTACCTCTACAATAAACACTACCTCTATTTCCTTTTCTTTATTTCTATGGTAATTACCTAAGTTCAAGTCTTCATTACCTCTCAAAGGGACAACCAAAATAACTTTCTAAATTATCTCACTGATTTTATTTTTCCCATGTCCCTTCCCAAACCAAACTAAACTGCAACACAGTTGGCAAAATATTCTTTCTAGGAATTATAGCTGACAATGCTATTTCACTTTTTAAAAATGTTTGGTGGCTCTCTAATGCCTTGAGATAACAAACAAACAAACAAACAGATTTCTAAGCTTGGCATTTAACACCGTCCACAGTCTGGCTCTACCTTTTCAGGCTTATTGATTATTATTATTCACACATACCAACAAACAACTACTAATTGCTTCTCAAGTTTGACATTTAATTTCATGACTCCATGGCTTTGTCAGTCTCTTATGCGATGAATGCATTCCCTCTTCCATCTCTGCCTGTCCTAATTACCCTCTCTTCTATTAAGGCTTACCTCAGTTGGTATCCCATCTATGAAACATTTTCAGATCTACCCAGTTATTAAATATCTCTGTTTCCTCAGATTATCTTTTATTTATGTATGTATGCATGTGTTATAACAACCCAACAAAAAGAAAATTCCTTGATTCCTTTTTATTTCTTTGTATTGCCAACACCTAGCATAGTACCTTGCACACAGTACCAACAAAGCTTAATAAAATTTACTTTCTTAAATTGAATTGACTATACTTGAAATCTTTCCCACTTGGTAGAACCTGCTGTCATGACATTCTAGAACTAAAGGTCAACTCTATGACATTGTAAAACAACAGTGTAGGAGTAGGATGAACACATATCTTTTAATAATCTCTTATCTAGATTGTATCTAAGCATTATACTGTAATTTATCTAAATAGCTCCATGCTAGTGTATGCCAAGTCAAAAATGTTATTTTCAACATCAAAGTATTCTGAAGTACACACATATGTGGCTGATGGTGTCTCCGATGCTGGTGCTTTCAGACTATATTTTGCACTTATTTCTTGTGTAAAAGTTCTTCATGGTTCCAATTCCAACATACTGCATCATTGCATCTATTTAACTTCAGAGCATTGCTGGGAGTTCTGATATAACTCCAACAGGAAATGATGTACAGCTCAAATCTTATCTCAACAGGAAAGAAAAAATATGATTAAATTTTCTCAACAGGAAGCCATATACCTCTCCATTTTGCTTGACAAGATGATGGCATATATATTATCTCTACATTAACTTCAGAACAAAATAATGGTAACCCTGAGTTAAATATACATGAAATAATTCTCAATGTCAATCAAAACACATTCTGGTAGTACTGATCCTATTAGTTTTAAGAGACTCATATTTCTGTCAGTGGTACCACCATTTACCTAATCTTCTATGTTCAAAACCTTGAGTTTAACCTTTGTTCTTCCATAATCCTCATCTCTCAGTGTAATCAAGTTACCAAAACATGTCAATTTCTTTACATCATTCATATTTCTTGTCTCCTTTTCATTTCCACTTCTATCACCTACCTGAACTATCACTATAGCCATCTAATTCAACCCCATCTTTCTTACATACCACTACTCTGTTCAAAACCTTGCTGAATCCCTATTGCCCTCTGAGTGAAGACTGAAATCTTTGTGTAGCTTTCAAGGCCTTCCTCAATCAATGCCATTCTATCATTTAAAAAAAGTTTGTTATTTTTATTTTCAATTTATTATTTATTTCTTATACATTTGTACAGTTTTATCTCACAAGGAACTCTTATCCATGAACTCTGCACTCCAACCAAATTGTCCTCTTTAAATTAACACTAGGTTTTTCTGTCTCTGTGTTTGTTTTTACTTATATACTTTTACTTTTGCCTGAATATTCACTCCCATTTTCCTATGTTTCTACTTATCCTTAAAGCCTAATTCAAGAGATTCCTCCACAAAAACTTGAAATCTCTCTACTGATAATATTTTGAGTAACAACTTTTCCCTTCCTTTTTCATATAGCACTATTTGCACTTGCCTAAAGGATTTATATAATATTGTCTTACAGTTTTATATATATTTGGATCATATCCTTCAAGTTTCCTGGGGGCAGGCACCATATTTCACCTCAACTTAATGTTTTGTCCAGTCCCTCATGCTGCATACAGTAGACTCTTAAAATTGTTAATCTAAATACAAATTTAATGAAAGATACTTCATAATAAATTTTCTTCTCATGTTTTCAATTCAGGAAAATTTGAATTATAATCCAACTTTTAAAATATTTTCCTTGCAAGGGCTAGGCTTTATCCTCACACAATTTTTAGGAGTTTTTTTTGAAAATTGAAATATATTCATATCATGAATGTATTTACTGAACACATTAGGCTAAATCTAACCTTTGCAATGAACCACCTCTTTAAATGAAGCTTCCAGATGCAGAAATTTCCTGTTTAATCCTCAATGGTGGAATCAGGTTAATTTTTCTTCAGAGATATATTCAATTGCTTTCCTACTTGGAAAAAAAGGAGTTTGTTAAAGTTTAAACCCTCCCTTCCTATCCAGCTCTATAAGTGAATATTACAAAAGTAAGAGTTTGATTTATTGACAAAGACTATGTCTTAGTGGGTGGGTATGATAGAGTAGATCCACATGTGTTGTATTTGGGACTCATTGCTTACTCATGCATGGCAACATTTCTTGAGAAACTTATAAAGGCAGAGGTACAGTTGGGTAGCACTATGAATAGATTGCCAGGCTTGGAGTTGGGAGGACCTGGGTTCAAATCTAGATTCAGATACTTCCTAGTTGTGTGACTGGGGGCAAGTCACTTAACCAAAGTTGCCTAGCCTTTAATACTTTTATGTCTTAGAATTGATACTATGACAGAAAATGTTTTTTTCAAAAAGAAAGAAAAAGAAAGAGACACTTATAAAGATGTATCAGTGAGCAGGTTTTCATAGCTAGGTTTATGAGCTCTCTAGCTGAAAATTCTCTTGAATCTAGGGATATAATCATTTTTACTTCATTTCCATTCTGCATGTTTAATGAGCACAGGATACTATGGTAGACACTGTTAGACATAAGTAATACTTTGTGGTGTGTAATGAGCTTAGATCAAGGAGGTTCTCAAAGGTGTCCAGGATATTTTTTTTTCAGTTGATAAGGATAAAAGGGCTTAAGCTATTAGGTCAGTGATGGTGAACTTATGGCATGGGTGCCAAAGATAGCATGCAGAGCACTCTCTGTGGGCATTCACCCATGGGCTCTGACTCTCCTTCCCTTATCATCCCTTCCTGCCCCCCACCTTGTTACTAGAAAGGCAGAGGGACTTAGGAAGAGCTGCTCCTCTCCACTGTGCCTGCTCATATTTTTTCACATCCCCCCATCCCTCTGCCCAGCAGCCCAATGGGAGTGCATAGGTGGTAAGGTGGGCAGCTAATAGGCAGCAGAGGTGGAAGGGAGCAGAGAGCTCAGGCTACTCCCCTCCTCATCTCTATGCACTCCTGAGGACATTACTTACTTCACCTGCCCCTCTGCTCATCAGCCCAATGTGAGTGCTTTCTTCCTCCCTTTTGTGGGGTAAGGGGAGGGGAGGGCTGCCTGGCTCTTGGGGGTGGGGTGGGGTGGGCATGGCACTCAGTCTGGTGGTGGGGTGGGGGTAGGGCCACCCACTTCATCTCTATAAGGTCATTATCACTGTATTAGGTATTCCTGGATCCAAGGCACTATAGGAATGAGGAAAAGTTTAAAAAAGTGGAGAATGGTCCTTGATATTTAAAAGTATCTAATCAAACAACAAACACCTCAACAGATAAGGATTCTCTTTCCAAAGCTGTTTTTCTTTATTTTAAAGGATGCAAATTTAAATGAATACATTTGGTAGTTATGTAACTGTGTCAGAGAGAGAGAGAGAGAGAGAGAGAGAGAGAGAGAGAGAGAGAGAGAGAGAGAGAGAGAGAGAGAGAGAGAGAGAGAGAGAGAGAGAGAGAAATACCATGTGGGACAGAGAATAGTAAAGGGACCTCAGATTCAGGGAGAAATGGATTCAAGTCCTCACATAGAGGATGTGT
Organism: Monodelphis domestica; assembly: GCF_027887165.1. Taxonomy (NCBI): domain Eukaryota; kingdom Metazoa; phylum Chordata; class Mammalia; order Didelphimorphia; family Didelphidae; genus Monodelphis; species Monodelphis domestica. Next base: position 306,174,042 of record NC_077229.1, on the reverse strand, counting down.
GTCTTGGAGCCAGTTGGTTCAATTATCCTTAAGTGCTTCAGATATTCTCTAAGTCATAGAGAGCTGCTTATCTTCTTTATTAGAGGGCATTCCATCATTGGAAATTTCCTAAATCAAGGAAAAGAGGTCAGGTCAAAATGCACAATACACATCTTAAGAGTAACCAAAGAGCATTTTTAGAGCATACCATCTGCACAAAGTTTTTGCAGACACTAGTTTGGACATCTTAAAATAGATTCCTACCATTAATTTGATGGCAAAATTCTTTTTTATAATTGAGCCAAAATTAGATTCTGCTCTAGCCCTGATAAGAGTTTTGGAAGAAAGAAAGATGCAGTTCTTTGTTGGGTTTTTTAAAGCCTTTCCTTATGTTTCCAATGAAATTTTCCAGAAGACTCTTACCATGTGCTGCAACCACATTCTCACTGCAAGGCAGATTAGTGATTAGTAGAAGTAGAATCTTTTCCTATTGTTTCTGGCAGGGTTGCTGTCAGGACTTGCTTCCTGAGAGAACTGAGTTGAGTTAGTGGGATCTTTTATCAACGAACCAACAAACATATATGTGCTTACTCTGTATCAGATGTTTTCTTAGGTGTTAAAGACACAATGATAAAAATGAGACAATTCTTATATTCAAGGAACTTGCATTCTAGAATCTATTCCTTTTCATATACATACCATTAAAAGTAACTCCAAAATACATACTTTTCTAGAAAAGTGGTCTTCATTTGATGCTTTGATGAGTATAATATGAAGTTTCTAGTCAATTCAATTTATTTGTTCTTCTTCAGTTCTACAAGCCTGGGAAGACTAACTTCAAATCTGGCTTCCCATACGTACTAGTTGTGTGACCCTGAGCAAGTCATTTAACTTTGTTTGCTTCAGTTTCCTAATAGAACCCAACTCCTAGTATGATTGTAGGTATCAAATGAGATAATAACTGTAAACCCCTTAGCACAGTACCTGGCACATAGTAAGTGCTATTTAAATATTAGCTATTGGTGTAAGGGAGGAGTAACCATTCCCAGTTCCAAATACAGAACACATTTGGCAACTACTTTAAATAGCAATCAAGGTTCAGAGATGCATTAAGTGAAGCCAAAATTGGAATGTTGTTTCAAAGCATTAAAATATTTAACACCATTAGATGACTTATTGATTAAAACGAGCCCTTGTAGAATAAACTTACTTGAGGTAAGAAGAGAAGAAACTAACACAATCATTTCCTTGGTTTGCTGAAGTAGAGAGTCCAAGAAAACAACTAGCAGAATAATTTTAAAACAGTCCATTGTTATACTACTCTAATACAACTGCTGATTAAGAAATCTCTGAATGACTCAGTTTGCCTTGTGAATGTTCTGATGGCCAACTATTAAGTTCTTAAGTAAGCCCCACATTTGACAGCTATTATGATGTTGGCATCCTTTGTCTACTTCAACTCAAATCTGGTTCATATTTATTGGTTACCTTGAATCTTTGATGAACCTGTGATTTCACCAGTGTTGGGACTGCCTCTGACAAGGCAAATCATAGCCTGTCTATGAGCTCTAATGTTGTATAACATACATTCTGTGAGGTTTCAATGTGATATAGTTAATAGAATATCAGCTTTCAAGTAAGGAAAACTTGAGTTTATATCCAATCTTAGGGACTTACTAGCAGAAAGATCCATTTAATCTTTCTTAGTCTCAATTTTTCATTTCTTATATGGAGATAGTAATATCACCCATTTCACAGAGTTGTTGTAAGAATCAAATGAGGCAATAGATAAAGCACTTTGTAACCCTTATGGTGTCATATATGTGTTAGCTATTGTTACTGTTCATGCCATTCTAGAAATATTCCATAGGTAAACCACCAAAAGTGCTCAGGAACACTCCTCTATATCTGTGTATATTGTCTGGATATAGACATAGCATATGAACTATCCATTGGTTATCCCTTGTTCTTGACATGGCCAGCCTACTTTATTTTCTGGACATACATTTCTTGTTTTGATTTATTGATTGGAAAAATTGGGAGCTTATTTAACTAGTGTCATGTGATAATAAAAATAATTCTGGCTAAAGGAAGCTTTCATTTGGATTTTTACAAAAAATTGTCTGCTCTACAGTTTATGTTACAAGGGAAAAAACATAATTGGACTGAAAGGGCCATAAATGTATCTTTAAAAACAATACATTAAAATCCACTGAGCCAAACTATGACTATGCAATCTGATTAATAAAAAAGAGACAATTCCCAGAAAGCTAAGATATAACATCTCTTTACTGCCAGTGAGAGAGAATATCTATATTTTTCTCTAATGTATTGAAAGTTCCAAATTACAATCTTTCTTTTAGAGTTCTTTGGATAAAAATATACTTCCAAATTAGTAAAAAATAAAATTTGTACCCTTTAAAATTAGTGAAAGAAGTGTTTACAATTAATATTATATAACCTCTAACAGTTATGACATCTTTAAGGTTAAAGAACATTTTATAACACATATTATTTGATTCTTAAAAACATGAGAATGAGGGAGAATTTGTAGTAACCAATAATTCTAAAAATAGAGGGCACCCCCCTCCTTTTTGCAGATGAGGATACTAAGGCATAAAGGGGCTAAGTGACATTATTCCAAATTGATAAATGACATAGCCAAGACTGACTGAAACATAGGTCCAAGTCTTCTTGGAATTATACCATGCAGCCTTTTAAAGAGGCTCTTTTTTTTGTATCACATCTATAACACGGCTCCACATTCATAAGAATTGTGTGAACCAGGAAATGTTAGACAATTATAATCAAATAAGCAAGGGGCACTCTGTTCAGATATATACTCCCCCAAATAAGTCAGAATACTCTGGTATTGCAGTCCACAAATTGTAATTTCTTTCAGGAATATTTATCACCTATGTTAGGTTTATATTATGATAACCTTTAATATGGTTTATTTCATAAAACATTTTCATGAAATGTTGGATGTTAGAAGATGCCTAAGGGGAAAAATAAAAAAAAACCTAAGAATTTAGTTTTTGACATCAAAATTTTACATTTCTGGTGCTTTCTCTAGGAAAAAATTATTCCCCCACCCACAGAGATAGAGATTTTGTATTCTTTTCAGGAATGCTTTTGTGTTTCCTGTATGTTTAAAATTCTATTATATTTTAGGAGTTGATGATTATGACATTGCCAAGAAGAGCTAAGCAGGAAGATTCCTGACATGCTTATTTCTTCATTGATTAGAGCTTCAAGAAGGAAATCTGCATGGGTTACCTCCAATTGCTCAATAGCCAATCACTCATTCTTCAATCCTTACAATATAACTTCTTTCTCTCTTGATCTATGTTATTTTTTAATTGTCACATTCAATGATTTTTTTTAGTTCACAGATTCCTCAACTTTTCTGCAGCATTTGATATTATTGACCACTGTCTCCTTGGTATTTTCTTCCTTGGCTTCTTACTTGACAATAGTGAGAAGACTGAATTATTAACTCTTATTTTGCTTGTTTTTTTTTCTCACTAGGAGAATTCTTTTTTGAACTAGAAAGAATAGAACAAGAAATTTTAGCAGAGGGGTGAAACTGAAGGTGCAAGAAATTGTTATAGAATTACTTGGCTGCCCTCATTTGATTCCTTATGAAAATTTGATATGGGTACTGATAGAATTCATAGGTATGATTGTTAAGCCACTGTCAATTATTTCTGAAAGATATTGGAGGACACAGAGCCAGGCCTGGAGGCAGGAGGTCCTGGATTCAATGGCCTGGGACACTTCCTAACTCTGTGACCTTGGGCAAGTTACTTAAATTGTCTAACTCTTTGCCTAGCCCTTACCAATCTTCTCCCTTGGAACTAATACCTAGTGTTGATTCTAAGACAGAAGGCAAGGATTATTAAAGAGAGAGGCAGACAGAGACAGAGAATGAGAGAGACAGCAAGAGAGTTTGGAGGACAGAAGGAGAACAACATGACTGATGAAGGACAGAAGTCCTGATTAAAAAGAAAATAAGTAGAACAAGCTCAAGATTTGAAATTATAGACTAATGAATGTGAACAATTCCAAACAAGATTCTAGAATTCATTTTTAAAGGCATGGTTTGTGAGTAGTTAGAAAGGAAGGGAGTCATCAGTAAAATCTAGAATGTCATGCCAGATTAATTTCATTTCCAAACTGATTCTTTATTATCTTTACCTTCCCCTAGATAGCTTTTGCTCTTGAAATTGTCATGTCACTGCTTTATCCTGGGTCTTTTCCAAAGTTCTGTTTGCTTCTCATCTCTTTTGCTTGATCGTCTCCCTTCTCATATCCCGGGGCTCTATGTCAAGCACTCTTCTCTTCTCTTTCTAGATTTTCTCTTGGGGATCTCAATAGATCCAATAGGTTCAATTACTGACTCTATGTAATTGAGTTTCAAATATACATATTCAGTTTTTATGGACATTCTTAATTTTTTCCCTAAATTACATGTTGATACATTTTTTAATATTCATTTTTTGACATTTTGTAACTCATGTTCTCTCCCTCCCTCTAACTCCTCCCCCTTCCCCAAGAAGAAAGGTACATATATTACCATAAAACACACAATTCCAAGTTCAACACTAGAGGCTATTCTTAAACCATGATTCTCATTCCTAGCCAAATAGTGTTTACCTAATCTAACCCATCCCAGCCCCAGTTTGTGCAGGCCATTCCCTAAACACATCACTGTGCTAATGCTCTCCGAGGGTCCCAAATCACCTGGTTACCTTTTATGTATTGTTATGCTTTAAATCACTTTAGGACTTTCTTTATTACTTGTTTTAGTGTTCCCAATCACATTGTAGTCATCTAAAAAGTGCTCATTCATTCATCTATCTCTTGAGCTCTAGTCCCAAGTCACCAACTATCTGCTTGTTAAATATCTTCACTTGAGTTTTTAATAAGGTTTCCAAACTCGATATATCCAAAAGTTATTATTTTTACTTCTAAATCAAACCTTTTTCTTAACTTTCTTATTTTGTCATCATCTTTCTAATCACTCAGATCTACAACTTTGGGGTCATTCTTGACAAATCCTCCTCATTCTCAAAACCAGTCTTGTCTTGTCTTGTCAGATCTGTTTAAAATTTTTTTTTCCAGAGTTACATGTTGGTACAATTTTTAATAATCATTTTTTGACATTTTGGGATTCATGTTCTCTCCTCTCTCACCATGCCCCCCTTCCCCCAAGATAGCAGGGAATATGATCTAGGTTGTACATGAATTATCATATAGTCCACATTTCCATATTCATCATTGTTGTGAAAGACACATTACTTACATTTGAGAAAAATTCGTGGTGGAAATAAAGTGAAGAATGTCAAGTTTCTGACTTTTTGCATTCTGACTTTGCCAGTTCCTTCTATGGCTGTAGGTGGCCTTTTTCCTTCTGAGTCCCCTAGGGTTATCCTGGAACCTTGCACTGCTGATAATAGTTGTTATTCACAGCTGATCATTGTACTTCATTTTATCAGATTTTATGAGATATTTACAATCTTTCATATTTGCTCCCCTTCCCCCACATATGTTGGTACCATGTTAGTTTAGGTCTTCATCATCTCTCACTAGGACTACCACAATAGTAACCTTATTGGACGTCCTGCCTCTAGTCTCTCTCTTCTTCAGTTCACCATGCAAACAGATGCTGTATTGATATTCTCAGCTCACTCTCATGCTCAAAAGCTCCAAAGGCTTCCCATTATTTCTAGGATAAAATACAAACTCCTCTATTTGACATGTCCAGCTCTCTTAATTTGTCTCCACTCCTTCACAGACTCTTAATTCCAGCAAAAAAAGATAGATTCCATCTCCTATGTCCCCTGGATAACTTGGAATGCCCACTTTTCTCCCTTTTATCTCTTGAGTCCCGAAGTTCCACTTTAAGCTCAGCTCAGGTGCTAGCATGACTTCCTTCCTATTTCCCCAACCTTCTACTGTTCTTCTGGTAGAAATGTAAGTTCCTTGAGGGCAGAGACTTTTTCATTTTCTTGTCTTTGGATTACCAGTGCCTAATATAGTGCTTGTAACATTGTAGGTGCTGCACCCATAGGGCTGCTGGGCAGAGGGGTGGGTGATGGGAGAAATGCCCTCAGGTACAGTGGAGAGGGGGAAGGGAGCATCCCCCATGTGTGGTGGCACAGGCTTACCAACACAGGTCTAGGACTACGGACCTCAGGTCTAGATGTAGGACACAATGATGGAAAAGAAGATTTTTCAGAAATGATATTTTTCTTTTTTACCTTTCCCTCTACTTAATTTTCAATGCAAGATAGCAAAGATAGGTAAAACAGAACATTAACTATGTAAATTCCTCCAAGGGCTCATGCCACTTTTGGAAACTTTCCCTCAAGATATCTATAATTTGGCTTCTAGGAAAGATTTTAGGGAGAGGCTTCAGGAGTTGACTCTTCCCTGCTGTTAAGAGACAACTGGCTTGTTTTGCAAAATGCTGAGGGGTCAGGGGCTGATGTTTTAGTAGTCATGACATATGCTTTATTGCTTATATATTAAATATTGGGCTTTAAGCTCCAAGATGACAGGGTCCTTCTCTTTTCCCAAATGTTTAGCTCTCCTCATCCTGAGCATAGCTGTCTCCACTTGGTCAATGCACTCTATTATAGTGCATTGTAGTGTTGTGTAGTTTAGGGTAGTATAGTGTGGTGCAGTGGATAGAGAGCCTGGCTTGAAGTCAGGAGGACTCATCTTCATGATTTCAAATCCGGCCTCAGAGATACATATGGGCTGTGTGACCCTGGGCAAGTCACTTAACACTTTTGAGTTTCTTCAACTGTAAAATGAGCCAGAGAAGGAAATAGCAAACCTTTCCTGTATCTCTGCCAAGAAAATTCTAAATAGGGTGATGAAGAGTCTGACGGGACTGAAAATGACCCAACAACAACAGCAACAACAAGGTGGAGGAAGGCAGGGGAGGAAAAAATAGACTAGGGTATGGTTAAAAATGGTGAACTTGTGATGAAGAGAGGCCTTAGTTAAAAAATCTTCTTCTCTCATTTAATGACTTTGTGACTCCAGAAGTCATTTGACCTCTTTTAGTCTTAGTTCCATTATCTGCAATAGGGGACACTAATACCTGTACTATCTACCTTGCAAGGTTATTTTGAAGATCAAATGAGATAATGCACATAGAGCTCTCTGTACACATTAAACCATTATTTAATCATGAACTATTATTATTAATAATGTTTATTGAATTGAATGCTAGCAAACAGTGCTTTTAAATTAAGTTTGGTGAATTATTTGAAGGTACCTTTTCTGTTGCTTTTATTAGTAATTGGCTGGGCCTATAGAGAAAGTCTCAAAAGGCTTTGATTTTTTCCTCCTTAAATCTTACGCTTCATCTTGCCCATATAGAAATCACCAAAGTACATCATACCCAAAGTGGTGATTTATTACTTCATAATACACCACTTTGCCGTAGCTTTTTGCCTTAGGATGAATGCAAAATGCTTGCTGTAATATATTATGTGTATATTTTCTAGTTCCATCATCATATTTCTGTCCCTAATATACTTTGCTCAAGCTGTACCATTGCCGCTTCCATAAAAAGCATAGCTATCATCCAAACTGGAAATTCAAATCAGTAACCTAATATCAAGGACACAGGGTAAGCATAAGGTACTTTTTATGTCTAACTTTTTGATCAGAAGCCCAGGAAATAAGGACATATGAACAAACATCAATTACTTCTCAAACATCTGGGAGTCACGCAAACACCAAATTGCATTGGATTGAGTGCTTATGGGCACTTAAAACCCTTATGGTTTTAGAAAAACATATCTATGGAAAATTGAATCCATGACTTCTAGTTTCATTTACATTTCTTTCATAGGCTCTATCCAAGGAATAGTTTCCCCAATGATCTTTGCAGTGACAGTCTTGATAGAAACAGGAAGTCTAAAGTTTCTAAGAGTAAACAAACCCAAACCTTGAAAGGGTCAATTGTGGTTCAAAATCTGGAAGAAAAAAAAGTAAGCGAGGAGCCCTGGATGGACTGGATAACATATGTGCTCTCATTGTTTACACTATAGCACCTCAGAGCAAATACCTCCAGCTGTATAAATGAGAAGAGTCAAATGGGATACATAGAGAATAGCCACTAGTACAGAAGAATTAATCCAGTCCCAAATGGATTTTCTCCCTTCTGTTAGCAGACTGTGAGCAAGGAAATCATTCAAGACAATTTCTCAAGTCCCTGAAGTCAAAACTTCCTTGCCTGAGGATAGCAGCAAACAGACCCTGAGGGAAGTTCCATTGCATAGCTATAAAGATAACTGTAAACCATGGAGACCCTGAATACCTATAGATATACATCTATGTAGTGACAATAAATCCAAAGAGCTGGCTTAGGAAGTACAGAATTTTTTGGTGACTAATAGGTAACCCACCTCCCTATCAAAACAGCCTACAAGATAACATCAGATTGGCATTGAATCACTGAATCACTGAACACATCTTTTCCAACAGGGCTTGAGATCTGTATATTTAGCAATAATTTCATTGGAGCATCTATTTGGAGAAGTGGAAGAGTAGGAAAAGCATGAGGTCTAGAGCCAATGGTCTCAAGTTGAATTACTGGCTTTACCACTTAAACCTGTGGGGTGTTGGGTCACTTGATCTTGATAACATCTGAGATCCCTTTCAATCTCTAACATATTATGACCCACTGTGACCATTTAGTCTATATCCCTAACTCCTTGCATATCTATGCACATACCAACTCATAAGAAGTATTAATCGTCTAAATAAATTCTAGAGGGGGCACTTCTAGGGTCCTTCTTAGTGAGCTATTCTGAAGTTTTACAGCCATCATCATTAGTTTTTCCTCTTCAAAATCTAAACAAAACCTTTTAGTCAGCACTTGAGAATGTATTATCTTTTCTCCTATCTTCAGAGAAAATCAAGAACAACTCCTAATACCTAAAGGCTATTATTGACTCTCCCCACCATCTCATCCTCAGCCCTGATCCTCTAATCCAGTTCCTTACCTCTACCTCAGCATTCTTATTAACTCTCAAGGACATCTTACTGTTCTTTCCCCCACATCTTTGTTGTGCATTAAGTAATTTTGGGGAGAGGGGTAGACTGGAGAAGAGAATATTTCAAAATTTTGCTTGAGGACCCAGAATTTAAACTTGCGCCAGCTGCTCTTTGAGTTTTCCTTTCAACCCTTTAATCATTTTTGGTATTTTTATCTGGCCTGTCTCCAAGTTCTTAATGTTTCCTTTCAAATGTAGAACTTATTACTTAGTTGAGAGCACTAATTAGATCTCATGCAAGACCAGTTTTTAAAAAAGTATTTAATTTATATATTTGATTATGAATGTATCTTTGTCAAAGTGGGAAGAACTATTTATTTATGAAATTTGTTTTTTGAAAAATATTTAATTTTTTGGTTACATTTTGAGTTCTGATTTGTATCCCTTCCTCCCAACCCCACATGAGAGAAGGCTAATATTTGATACAGATATATATGTGGAACCATACAATACATACGTATATCATACATACATCTGTATATCAGTTCTTTATATGGAAGTGGATAGTATTTTCCTTTATACATCCTTTGTAGTTGATCTGAATAATAGCTTAGTCATTCACAGTTACTCTTCAAACAATATTGCTGTTACTATAATACAAAGTTTTCTTGGTTCTGCTTTTTTCTTTTTTTTTTTAACCCTTACCTTCTGACTTAGAATCAATACTGATTATTGGCTCCAAGGCAGAAGAGTGGTAAGGGCTAGGCAATGGGGGTTCAGTGACTCACCCAGGGTCACGCAGCTAGGAAGTGTCTGAGGTCAGATACAAACCTAGGATCTCCTGTCTCTAGGCTTGGCTCTCAATTCACTGAGACACCTAGCTACCCCCTGGTTCTGCTTTTTTTGCTCTACATTATTTCATACAAGTCTTTCCACATTTTTCTAAAAACCAATCTGCTCATCAATTCTCATAGTACAGTAGTATTCTATCACAGTCATATGCCACAACTTATTCAAGTATTCCCCAATTGATCCTCCAATTTCCAGTTCTTTGTCACCTCAGAGAGAGCCAGTAAAAATATTTTAGAATCTATAGGCTCGTTTCCTTTATTATTCTCATCACCTTGGGAAATATCCCTTAATAGTGGTGTTGTTGGATCAGAGGAGACATAGTTGTATAACTCTTTGGGCATAATTCTAGCCTGGTCTCAAAATGTTTGGATCAACCTTCCACCAAGAGTTTATTATTATTCCCATTTTCCCACATCCCCTACAAACTTTGTTACTTCCACTTTTATCATTTTAGCCAATTTGACAGGTATTGAGATGGCACCTCAAAGTTATTTTAATTTGTATTGTATATCTATCATAATTTAGAGCATTTTCATTTAATTATACAGAGCTTTGATTTCTTCATCTGAAAAGGCTTGTTCATATTCTTTGAACATTTATCAATTGGGAAATGATCCATTCTTATAAATTTGGCAAAGCTCTCTAGACTTTTGCGGTATGAGACCTTTATCCAAGAAATTATCAATAAAATTTCCTTCCAATTTTATGCTTTTTTCATTTGTACAAAACATTTTAATTTAACATAATCAAAATTATCCACATTACCTCCTGTGATCCTCCCTTTCTCTTTTTTTGGTTATAAACTCTTCTCTTATCCATAGATCAGACAGATAAATTTTCCTTCCTGCTCCTCTAATTTGTTTCTCATATTACCCTTTATGTCTAAATCATGTACCCATTTTTCCTTATCTTGGTACATATACATGAATACATATATACATATATAAATACACACACACACATATATATATATTGATAGATAGATAGACATATATATATATATATATATATATATATATATATAGAGAGAGAGAGAGAGAGAGAGAGAGAGAGAGAGAGAGAGAGGAGGAGGACTTTCTTCTACATGTGATAGCTAGGTAGCTAGAAATATATATATTTGCCATAAAAGAAAATCTTCTAGGAGCAAATAGTTCATATCTATATAGCTGGCCCATCTAAAACCAGAGGACTATGGGAGCAGGAATCTAAAAAAATCATCTAGTCTAACATCTCCTTTTCTCAGAGAATAACAATAAGTTATATAAATATCAAGTTACATAAATATGAATTATATAGTGCTTTAAAGTTTACAAAGTGCCATATATATTTCATCTAATTTGAACCGTATAAGAGCCCTGCTAGGTATGTATTATTAGTTTTATGATGTCCATTTTGCAAGTAAGGAAATTGAGTGTCTTGTTCTAAGATACAGAGCTAGTAAGCATCCAAAATAGGATGTGTGCAATGTGTCTAGGCAATGTGTTCCTGACTCTATTCAATGCACTATATTATATACATTACACAGTACTACTTTTAAATAAGGAAGTGATGAAGAAACTGAGGTCCAGATAAAGGAAATGATTTGCTCAGGCTATATAGGAAAATAGTATTACTTATTAAAATGAATTTTAAGTACAAAAACTATTTTCAAATGTCAACCAGTTTGAAAACTATCAATCCATTATAACAGACTTCCAAGTTTATTTAAAATAAGCTATCTTCAGTGGGGAGAGAATGCTTCAAATCACTAATAATTAGAAACAAAAATTAGATCAAATTTGAGGTTCTATCTTAAGCCTATCAAGTTGGCAAAGATGACCTCTCAAAAAAAGAAATGTATATATATATATATATATATATATATATATATATATATATATATATATATATATATATATATATATATATATATAGGGAGAGCTGTGAGAAAACAAGTTAATTAATGCCTGTTTGATCATGAATTGGTCTAGTCATTCTGGAAAACAATTTGGAACTATTGTCTACCCCTATCACTAAATTACTGAACTATGCCAATCTTTGGCCCAACAACATCAATATATAAAAGAAATAAAAGAAAGAAGGAAATGGTATGCATAAAATATTTATAGTAGTTCTTTAGTGGTTTTAAAGAACTAGAAATGAAGGGAATGCCAATTAATTGGAGAAGGGCCAAATAAATAATATCAATATGTCATCAATATAATGGTATATTATTAAGCTGTAATAATGATCAAGGGGTGGTTTCAGAGAAATCCGAGAAGACTTGTATGAAATAATACAGAATGAAGTATGGGGAACCAGCAGAACAATTTATGCAATAACAACATTGCAAAGATAGGAAGCTTCAAAAGAATTAGGAACCTTGATCAACTCAATTATTGATCAAAGAACTAATGATGAATATATTTCTCACCGCTGGTGATAAACACAGAGTGAAGAATTGATGGAGGGAAATCCTTTACAAGATCAATTGAAACAATGAGGCACTTTAACCTAGAGAAGAAAATGTTTATGGTAGACATGATAGGTGCTCCCTGGCATTTGAAGGCCTATCAGGAAGAAAAGAGTATAAGCTTGTTCTGTTTAACCCTAAAGATAGAATTAGGAACTGCAGATGGAAGTTATAAAAGTTATCTCCTCTTTCTCCACATTTTGGAAGAAGAAATTGTCTTGTAAGCAAGCCAGGAACTACTGTTGGTAATGAAAAAATACCCATGACAGCTGTTGGTACAGGCCTCTATTACTATTTTTATAACTTTAATAGTCAGTTTTAATTAATTAGAATACAGAAAAAAATCAAGACATCATCCAAGATAGAAAAAGGGCATTTTTTCATGCTATAATGGTAGAAAAGATAGAGAAATATGAACTAGATAAGAGTAGAATTATTTGGATCTAGAGCCAGTCGAACAGCCAGACATAAAGTTAGAAGACTGAAGAAACCTGTGCTAGAGATTACACAATTTAGAGGATTTGAAGGATTAATTGTCAAGGTATCTGCTGAAGGTGTGGAAAGAGCCTTGGACCTTATTACTACCAAAAATAAAGGTAAGCAAGATAACACTAATAACTGTCAACCTGAAAACCTATATTTAAAATGTTTTTGAGAATAATCTACAGTCACTATATATTTCCTTGATTAAGACATTAGATAGAAACAAGCAAGCAGCTTTTGTAAGGGATCCTCTTCATATTTAACCACATCTTTACCATTACAATTGAATGAAAGATCTAGATAATTCTGGTCAAAAAAGGAAATGAAGTTGGACAGTTTTTGAGGAAGCAAATACTAACACAATTCCTTGGTTTTAATTTTAACGTATTTATTTGTTACACTAAAATACATGTAACTCTTTCCCTCTTTCCTCTCCCCCCACTAGAGAAGACACATTTGACAAACATGTATGTATAAAGCTATGTGTTGCTTATTTCTATTTATTGGTTCTTCCTATAGAGGTGAACAAACAATTCATTCTCCAAATGATATTTCTGTTGCTGTATATAATATTCTTTAGGTCTGCCCATTTCACTCTGAATAATTTCGTGAAGGTCTTTCTATTTTTTTAAAATTAATCTGGCATTGTAGTATTCTATCAGAATAATCTCCTCTCATATTTGTCATTTTTCCCTTTTATCATTTTAGCTAATCTGATAGATGTGAGATAATAGTTCAGAGTAGTTTTGATTTGCATTTATCTAATGAATAAAAATTTAGAGCATTTTTTCACGTAGTTATATATATGGCTTTAATTTCTTCAACCAAAAACTTTGTTGATGTCTTTTGACCACTTATCATTTGGAGAATGGCTCAATTTTTTTTTATTAATTTGACAAAGTTCTCTCTATATTTTAGATATGAAACCTCTATCCAAGAACTATCTATAAATTTCCCCCCAAGTTACTGCTTTCCTTTTAATAAGCTAGATTAGTTTTATTTGTACAATCCCTTTTGAATTTAATGTATTCAAAAGTATTTGACATCTTACAATGCTTTCTAATATTTTGTTTATTCACAAATTCTCCTCTTATCCATAAATATGATAGGTAATTTGTTCCCTCTTATAATTTGCTTATGATATCTCTCTTTATGCCTAGGTCATATATCCATTTTGATCTTATCTTGGTAAATGATATAAGATATTGGTCTATATTTTTTGCCAGACTGCTTTTTGGTTTTCCCTACAGTTTTTTACCAAATAATGAATTCTTATTCTTAAAACTTAGATCTTTATTATTGCCAAACACAAGGCTACTATAATCTTTTTTGCAGATCTGTCCTATTCTACTGATCTACTCTTCTATTTCTTAGCCTATACCAGATAGTTTTGATAATTAATGCTTTTTACTATAGTTTAAAATATGGAACTGCTAGACCTTCTACCTTTAGATTTTTTTCATTCATTCAAATTGCTCATAAATTTTCCTTATTTAACTTCATTGTAGAAATTTTTCTAGCAACCAAAATCCAACTCACTAGCCTCTATTCAATTTGATTCAACTTTTACAAAGTGCAGAATATTAATAAAGAAATCACTTGGTATACAATGATTGATACAAAGTACAAAGGTACTTATATTTTGTTGATTATAAAACAGCATTTAATTCAATTCATTAAATTGCCTCCCTAAAGTCTCTCTTATAACAAAGTGTTATGTATGCATATATCAAAATTCTACATAATTTCTTAAAATGTATGCTGCCTTAAATGTGAATGTAGCTTGAGGTTCTGTTCTAGTAGTTTTCTAATTCCCTCTCTATACTCTTTTGATGACCTTATCAGCTCCCATGGGCTCATTTATCTTCCTAATGCAGATGACTCCTAAATCTGTAGATATGGCCCTTCTCTCTTTTATTAATTCTTGGTTCATATCACCTCCTGCCTAAAAGACATTTGCAAATGGATGTCCAATAGCCTTGTCAAAATCAATATGGTCAAAACAGTACTCCTATTTTCCCCCATCCCAGGCTTACTCTTCTTCCTGACTTCCCTATTTTCGTCAAGGACACCACCATTCTTCTACACAAGCCACACAACTCTTCACTCATTCCATATTCCAAATCTCTTGCCAATTCTTGCTGTTTCTTCCTCACACTCATTCCAATTCCCTTTTCCCTACTCATACACTCCTTCAGTTTGAGTCTTCATCTTCTCTCATCTGGTCTATTGTTGTAATGTCCTGATTGATTTCCTTGCTTCAAGTTTCTCCCAACCACAATTGATCCTTCACTAGCTGCCAAAGGAATTGTCCTAAAGTGCAAGTCTGATTATGATACTCAATCAATGCCTGTATATAAAATGAGGGAATCGAGGAGTTTAGGACAATACATGGTTAATTGTGGGAATGAAGTGAACCACATTGACTACATTTTATGACTCAGTTCTGAAGCTAGCTTAGTTCCCTTTCTATTCAAGCATGGGTCTGGTCCAACTTCTGTCTTGTTTATTCAATTGTAAGAATTGAGAGAAACCCCTATTTCATTGTGTGAACCTCGTCCTGCATGGCTGAAAAACTGGACTACCTCTATCCACTGCTTGCAGAGGCTTCACCAAGGACTTGGGTTATTCTGACCAGAAACTCAGTCACATTCAAGGATTGATGTAAGGAGTTTTCTCACAAGTATACATGCAAAGCAATCCATATGTCTTATCTGAAAACTGACCTTGTCCTGATCAATCAGTTATCGTTTCCATGCTCCTTTGATTGTTTACAGGTGCTTGAGGAGAAAGTCACTTCTTTTATCTGAATTCAGGGAATTCTACCTTTTCAGTCTCCCCATTTCAACTTGGAAGGCTGAAAATATTTTGTCCAATTAGAAATCAGATCACCACATATTGTATTTCCCTTTTAATTTATTGGTCTTATTTGATTAATTGGTTTTAATGAATAAAATGTCTACCTCCTCTGAATACAGGGCCCAACCCTAAGCTGAGGAAGGAGCCTGGCCCCAATTTGTTGGGCAATTGGCATGCATTGCTTAATAAATTGATATGTTCTTGCTGGTGGCATTGTGAATTGATCCAACCATTCTGGAGGGCAATTTGGAACTATGTCCAAAGGGCTCTAAAACAATGATCCAGTAATACCACTACTAGTCTATAGTCAAAAGAGATAAAAAGGGGAAAAGACCAACTTGTATAAAAATATAGCAACAACCTTTGAGGTGGAAAAGAGTTGGAAATTGAAGGGATATCTATTAACTGAGGAATGGCTGAACAAATTATGGCATATGTTGGTGATGGAATATTATTGTGCTATAAGAAATGATGAACAGAATGATTTCAGAAAGAGCTGGAATGAGGGAAATAAGCAGAACCAGGAGAACATTATACACAGTAGCAGCAATATTGTGGAAGGATCAATTGTGAAAAACTTATCTATTATCAGCAATACAATGATTTAGGATGATTTTGAGGGACTTATAATAAAGAATGCTATCCAATTCCAAAAAAAAAGGAACTATTGGAATCAGAATGCAGGTCAAAGCATGCTATTTTCCCCCCTTTTGTTTATTTGGGTTTTGATTTGGGGGTTTTGATTTTATATGATTAATCTCTTATAGCAAGCAAAAATATAGAAATATATTTTGCATGATAATATATGTAAAATCCAAATCAAATTACTTACCATCTCTGGGAGGGAGGAGAAAAGAAGGTAGGGAGACAATTTGGATAATATAACTTCAGAAAAGATATGTGGGAAATTGTTATTACATGTAATTGGAAAAATAAAATAAAATAAGAATTCTTTTTTTAAAATGCCAAATGAGGTCATAAAGAGTTGAACATGACTAAAAAACAACTGAATATTTGAAGATTAGCACAGTCTGTACCACCACCTCTCAAAGAATCTGAGAATTATAAGGGACCTCAGAGGCCATCTATTTCAATATATGCTTTTGTTCAGGAATCCTTTATGCAACATTCTCAAGAAGCAGACATTCAACTATTATTTGGAAGACCATGAATGGGGACATAAGTGGGGAAATCCAGTATCTTCAGAAGCAGTTCATTTTGGAGTAATTTCCACTGTTAGGCCATTCCTCCTTACATTAAACATAAAGTTAATCTTTCCTCCTCATGCCAGCCTTTTAAATAGTGAAAGACAGTTGTCATATCCATCCTAAGTCTTTTCAACTCTGGGTTAAACATCCCTAGTTTCTTCACCTAATTGTTATATGATAAGAAATGATTGCAAATCTTGTGGATACCTGCCCAATGTCCTTCCTAAAATATGGCACCCAACACTGGCCACAATATTCCAGATGTAATCTGCTCAGAGCAGAGCTCTGATTGAATAAATAACTCCTTAGTTATGAACACTATATTGTTGTTTATGCAAACCAATATTGCTTTAAATTTCATTGGTTCATAAGAGTTTGCAGTCCATTAAAACTTTCAGATACTTTTTAGAAAAACTGCTCTCGAGCTATGCCTCCCCAATCTTTTGTGAAAATGGATATTTCTCCTACATAATAGTTAAAGAGGTCTGGGATTCTTAATTTCAGGTAACTAGGAAGGACACTGTGAGGGTTACTCCATTGTTAGAATTTCAGGGGCAGCTGGGTGGCTCAGTGGAAAGAGTACCAAACCTGGAGTCAAAAGGATCTGGGTTCAAATTTGGACTCAGACACTTTCTACCTGTATGACTCTGGGCAAGTCACTTAACTCCAGTCACCTAGCCCTTACCACTCTTTTGCCTTACAGTCAATACTTAGTTGATTCTAAGACAGAAGGTAAGAGTTTAAAAAAAATAAAAGAATGTAGTTGGTCACCTTTGAAAAACCCTGCTTAGGCACCCAAAGAAAAATTCTTCACTAGTATCATCAGCCTCTCCCTTGAAGATGTAGCCACACCTGTCATTTAGCTCTAATCTTAAACTATCCAAACTATTTTTTTTAAGTAAAGTAGAAATATATTCAGTTTCTCCTCTCATTTCTCTTAATCTGTCTCTCTTTGCTGCCTTTTATAACCTTTCTTCCTCTCTCTACCTTTTTCTCTCTTCCTCTACCTCCCTCTTCTTTTCTAAATCCTCTTCTCTCTCCTTTCCTTTCTCTCACTTACCTTGATGAAACACATTTACCTTTCAAAGTTTTGTGACATCCATTCCACCTTACCATCATGCTCTTTTGACAATACAATATTTCCCCCCATCCATCCTGGGGTGTCATTGAAAACTTAAATGTCTAGAGATGTATCACAAAATGGAAAAGATTATGAAACATTGCGTGGGGTGGAGATAAACAATATTTTTGAAGAGAAACTATTAGACATCGAAACTAATCATCCTGAGAGAATGCTGAATGGCCTTTTCACACCATTACATTTTCTGTTTCATCTAAAAGTCAGTTCATAGCATTACATAATGACCCCAAATCAAAACAGCAGTCAACTCAGGGAGATGACTAATATTTGTTCCCTCATAACAACATTTCCAATAACCTGCTCAAGAAGCAGCAGGGTGTAGAGTACAATGGCTCATATCCTGGGGGGCATCGACCCATGGGGGACTTTGCAATTATTGTAAACAGTCTCTCATTGCTTCAACTTGACTTCCAACATCTTAAAATCACAGAACAGCTCTAGCCACTGTCAGATGACATGATTCCATATAAGAAATGAAGCAACTTCCTTCTGAATAATGAATAAATAATATTAAATGCCTCATAAATACATATATAATATGAAAGGATATATATTATTTTCAAATGCATATAAATTATTAGGATTAATAAAATGTATAGTATTTTAATAGTATAATGGAATCTGTAGTACCCTTTAAAAAAAAAAAAAGACCTTACCTTCCATCTTAGATTCAATACTGTATTGGTTCCAAGGCAGAAGAATGATAAAAGCTAGGCAACGGGGGTTAAGTGATTTGCTCAGGGTTACACAGCTGGGAAGTCCCTGAGGCCACATGTGAACCCAGTACCTCCCATCTCTTCCTCACTCTCAATCCACTGAGCCACCTGACTGCCCCCATACTTTAAATATAACATTTTCAAATCAATGGATATTAATGGTACAATTAATACCTTGTGAGGGAAAGGGGGTCTTTGATTATTTTTTACATTTAAAAAAAGAGTCCTTATATTCAAAAAAGTTGGGAACCAATAATTATTCAGGAAGTATTGATTAAATGCCTTCTGTGGTTCAAGAATTCTACTAAGCTCTGAATTGTAAGTTGGCCATCTTAATGACATACTCTGTCTCTCCACTTTAGTGATCCATGGATATTATTAACATTATGTATAAATGATGAACTTATCTTCCTATAAAATTTGATTTATTTATTTACTTTTTAAAAATTTTTCTTATTTACTTTTTTGAAACATGATTTTTCCAGTCACCCAGGATCAAAGTCTCAGTTATCTTTGACTCTGCCCTTTCCTGTAACCTACCTCTTATATCAGTTGCCAATTCCTGTTGATTCTCTTTTTACAACTTTAAGACTATTTCCCCCTCTCCTTTCTCCCCTCCTCCCTCCATTCAAAGGACTATTCTGCTAATTTCCTACCACTTATTTGGACTATTATAACTGATCTGTGGAATGAGGAGGTTGGAATAGATGCCCTCTGAGGTTCCTTCCAACTTCAGATCTATATTGTGAACCTTTGGTAATAACTTCTTCATCAGTCTCCTTTCTAAGCTCTAAGCCATCCTTCATACCACTGCTGGAGTAATCTTCCTAATATACTGGTCTGATTCCACCACTCTTCTGGTAAAGAACTTGGTTCCAACTTAACTTTCCAGCCTTACTTACTTCACACACCTCTCCATGAATGATACATCCCAATCAAAAAACCTTCACCAACCTATTTCTGCTTCTTTCAGCAAACCTGTAGAATATCAAAGATGAAAAGCATTTGAGAAGCCATCTAGTATTACATGCATTGAATGAGAACCCCCCACCTATAACTTAACTAAGAATCACCCACTAGCCTTTGCCTGAAGATCTCCAGTTTCCCATGTCTTTATGTATACTACTTCCCAAGGATGGAAGGGATTCCCTTGACATTGCCTTCATCTAATCTTTCATAGTACTCTGGGTCTTTCCTATTTATTTATGTTCTAACCTTTTCTAGAGCTAATTATATGCATGCTGTATCCATTTCTATTCTCAGTTAACACTATAAATTCTATATCATTTTTCATATTTGCATCTTAGACCTCATTATAGTACTTTATTCATAATAGGCCTTTGAAAAATGCTTGTTGAACATAAAATATTAGACTTTTTCTCTGTTTATTTATATGAAATCCCACCTGTACCCCCACTGAAATCTCTAGGTGCCATTACTAGGCGTTTAGCTGTGAATGAGTCTTGAATGAATGAATAAGTGAACAAATGAGTTCACTATTCCTTCTCCTTGCCTTTTCACTAGCCATGCTCCATGGCTAATTAGATGGAAGTGGAAAAGTTGAACAACATACCTCTGACCAGTTAGTTCCCATTGCTCATGGTTTTATTAAGTCACAGGAAGGGCCAGTGACAGAAACATGGTGTTAATGTCTTAAATAAAAGTTCAGGAAAAAGTTTTGGGTTTCTTAACCTTCTGCTGAGGTGTGAATTTCTCACTGAGGGATATAAATGAGTAGCTTGCCATTAGTTGGACAAAGATTAGGTGATACTTAAAAACCTAGTTTTCAAGTTCTGTAATCAATTCAGTCAAAATGAACCATGAAGAAGTGTGAGCTCTGGCAATCTAAAAGAGTCGTCTATGGAGAAAGAGCCCAGATTTTAAAAGGGTAAGATTACTCTTTATCTTTCCCCTCATGACTCTACCCTGGATAGCAGATATTCAGATTTCTTTTTCCTGTCCCTAACAGTAGCCATGGAAATGTAAGATTAAAATTAATATCCAATAATTCCAAGTATCACATTTTATAAGATTCATTAATAATCACTTAAAGTACAGGAAATAGATAAAGCCTGATTAAAGATAAGTTTATCGCACCAAGAAAGCAGGAGAAGAGAGGGTGATGATACACAAAACTTATCTCCCAAATGTAAGGACATGACATGAGGATGAAAGTAGGATGTTGGGAAAGGTAGTCCTGGGGTACAAAATTCTGGTTACTTGCTCCCTTATAGTGGAGTTACTCCCCAAATTAGAAATATCACTATCATGGAGGGAAGTCATTTAGTAGAGGCATTTCTGAAGAGCATGATCCTTGGTAGTGGAGAAAAGAAATCAATATGAAATTAAGAGAAACTTAGCCCCAATGGGGGAGGTGAACTATAGATAGGGGCAGGAAACCCAAATAAGCAACCTGCCCAGCAGAACTACTGTGCCTACTAGGAGACTGTCATGAATCATAAGAAGAGAAAGAGTCTCAGGGCTCTATATTAGGCATGAAATATCTTAGTTGTTTGTTTATCCCCATTCTTCCCACAGACACTATGTGTTTTTGTAATAGATTGTACCCTAGGTTTTGAGGAAATGTTTTGTAGCCTCCATTTTTTACTAAACCTTCTTAGTAAATGCCTTTGCTTTCACCAAATTGTGTTACTGGCTGACTGTTATAGGAAACACACTGGAAAGATTCATGATTTAGAGTTTTAAGAGTTTGGAACTACAGAGTACTTGGAACCCAAAGTGGTAACCAACTTTTGGAGAGAGCTAACCTCATCCATAACTTCCTTAAATTTTTTAAAATTTCCAAATTCTCCCTCTGTCCACCCTTCCCTCATCCAGTGAGAAGGCAAGAAATATAATACCCATTATACATATGGAATCATGAAGAACATATTTCTACTTTGATAATTTTGCAAAAAAAAAAGCAGGAAAAATAGTTAAAAATACTTTAATATTTCCTCTGTCACTGATTTCAAAATGAAACTGAAACACTTTCTATGATGTCTTCCCAGACATCCCAATTGTTAGTTCCCTCCCCTCCCCCAATTACCCTGTAACCCAATCACTCAATCAAACATTTATTTATTCTATATTCTTTTCACTGGGGACATGTGGTCTCCCCAACAGAACATAACCAACCTGACAACAAATTTCATTTTGTGTGTTTGTGTTTCCATTACATGGTACATATTAGATCCTTAATAAATTCTGGTTGATTGATTGAGATGAAAGATAATTCTTTTATGTTTGTTTTATAAGCTGCTATGGGGCATATAGGGAGTTTAAGGAGGACTGGCACCTCTGGTACGAGGGCTTGCACAGCCCTTTTCAGGGATGGTTATTCACCTCTGTTGTCCTTCTTTTGCCCACCTCACATGTGGCTCCAAGCTGTAGGATACACACCCTGGTAAAGATAGGCTCACTGATGGGGCTTAAATCCCTCAATAAGTTAGGTGAGGTATCTAGCC
The DNA here is from genome assembly GCF_027887165.1 of Monodelphis domestica. Taxonomy (NCBI): domain Eukaryota; kingdom Metazoa; phylum Chordata; class Mammalia; order Didelphimorphia; family Didelphidae; genus Monodelphis; species Monodelphis domestica. The sequence goes on along the minus strand of NC_077229.1, from coordinate 306,151,862 downwards.
CATGCATCTGAAGACTTTCCCTTGAAGAATGAGCAGATGAGAATAATTTGTTCCAATGGCCCATGAAGGCACCTGAGTGAGTGATGCTATGGAGCCCTTGGAGCTTGATCAGACATTGAAGATGCCAAGGTCATCCACTGCATCTAGAATGTAATCATCTAAGCCATTCCCAGTCATTCTGAATTTTGTCTTGTCATTGGACTTTGATGACTCTGAAAGAAAGCGCAAGGTTTAGTGACTTTGTGTAATTATGTCTCACTTAAATCCAAGTCATACATAAATCAAGACATCATTCCATGATGTCATTGATACTCTTTGAAATGAAGGACAAACAACATAAACTATTCATTTCTGCATAGACAATTTTTTTACCTACCTGAAGAATGCTATATTTTTCTTAAAAACTTCCACCCAATAAATCTTCTTAAGTCATAGGAAATTTGTGAATTTTTGTGTTAATTCAAGTGTAAAAGTATAACAACAAAAGTAATAATAATGGTTAACATTCATATAGTGCCAGCCACTGTCCTAAGAGCTTTATAATTATTATATCATTTGATCCCCACAACAACTTTGGTAGTAGATGCTATTATTTTCCCCATCTTACAGATAAGGAAAGTAGGCATAAATTTAGTGGATAATGACACCCATAAGAATTTTGCACTTTAATGTAAAACATCTGAATACTCATTTTGGCATTCAAGAGAAACTGAACAGTCTGGGATTCACATGCTTTTAATAAGTCTTATCTTTTTATACTACTCGCCATCTGCTTATGCAACAAATTGAAAATCCAGTGTGTGTGTACATCAAATATTCATGGAGCCCAAATAGTAATATATTCCTGAAGGGAAAAAAAAACACACCCCTTGCTATCATACACCTCTGCCACATTTTAAGGCTTATATTCATGCTGGTCAAAATGTTACATGGTATTATTCATCCTGGTATTGTTACTACCCACGTATGCCAATGGTTTTGATGGAGCCATTAAAAAGTATTCTCTCTCCTTCTGCTTGAAACCAATTAGGAGTGAAGGACATTATAAGTTAAATATAATCCTTATTCAGGAGAGATCTCACTTTTCTTTTATACCCACCTCAGATCTCATTATGGGTGACAGGTTCAGGGGTTCTCAGGACTGATAAGCATGCAGAAGTTTGGATGTTTATTCAAACCTCTTGCGTTTGCAAAAATTGGCCTGGAAATCTTTTGAGAACAGACTTTCTTGGAAGCCATCCAGTGCCGCTGGCTCTCTGTCAGATTGGCAATCCTAGGCAGACAGCCTTTCCTGTGGCATTTCGTCACTTCGGCTTTGGGTACGAAGAAAAATGTAGAAATGCAAGGATGGTACAAAATCTGAAACATGAGGAAGTTAAAAAAAATGGAAGGCATTTGATTGACTTGCCTCTTTTTGGCACAAGAACAATGGGAATTTTACAGGATGAAGATTCAAGCAGATTCAACTTTTCTCAAGGCCATTTCAAAAGGTGAGTGCCCACTCAGTATTTGTAAGCTACTGAGTCATAACCAGTAGATTTAAAATGAATGATTTTAGTGAGGTAACATGAGCAACTGGACTTTAATTAGACTAGGTTTAAATCTCAGTTTCTCCACTTTTAACCTGCGTGACCTTGAACAAGTCACTTAACCTCTTATGAGTCACAGTTTCTTCATTTATATGATGGGACAAATGATACAGTACCTATTTCCACTGGCTTGTGGTGATGGAATCTTATATTAAATTAACAACAAGAACAAAAATATTACTCCCATAGCACATCAATGGGGCAACTAGGTGTCACAGTGGATTGAGTGCCAGGCTTGGAGTCAGGAAGACTCATTTTTCTCAGTTTAAATCTGTCTTCAGACACTTCCTGGTTGAAGGACCCTGGGCATTAACTTAATGTTGTTGGCCTCAGTTTCCTCATCTGTAAAAATGAGCTGGAGAAGGAAATGACAAGTTCTTCCAGTATCTTTGTCAAGAAAACTCCAAATGGGGTCATGGAGAGTCAGACATAACTGAAATGACCGAATAACAACAAAATCACATCTGCATTAATTTATAGTAAATGATTTTTCTACAAAGAGATAGGATATAATTACCAGATTCAGGTTTTTGCTTATATTCCCCACTACTGTAGGATTAAAGAAGCCAAGTGACACAGTATGTAGAGATCTGACCTCAATTCCATGAAGATAGAGATAGAGAGATGATAGAGAGATAGATAATAGATAAGTAGATAGATGATAGATTGAGAGTTGGAGACAGATAAACATATAGAAAGACAGATATTTGATTGACAGAGATTATGGAGATAACAGATAAGTAGATAGATGAGAGATTGAGATAGATGACAGAGAAATAGACAGAAAGACAGACAGATGTTTGACAGAGAGAGATAGACAGAGACAGACAGACACACAATATTTTGTTAAGTTTCTTCTGTGTCAGGCACTATACTGGGAATACACATAAAGAAAAAAGAGAGAATCCCTGTAGTTTACATTCCAAGGGTGGAAGATAATACCTAAAATGAGCCAGAAAGGAAGAGGAGGAAGAAGGTATAAAGTTCTGGAAGGCAAAGTTACTAAAGAGGACCTATAAAACCCTGGAGAATGAGTAGAGCTAGGAATGAAAGGATCATGGAAAACCTGAGCATCTAATTAAATCGTGCTCTAGGGCTCATCAATCAGAGGAGCAGACCATGGGCAGAGGCATCACCAGAGTGAGAAGACTATCAGGAAGCTAGCTGGGAGTAATGGAGGACCTGGTTTCAAGTTCTGCCTCTGACACATCCTTACTCTATGACCTTGGGCAAATCATTGCTTCAGGAAATCCTCAGACTATAGGTTGGCAGAGAAGAAGAAATCAATTTGGCAGTTTCCAGAAGTGGAGTAAGAATATTCCCAGAAGCTCCAAGGTTGGTTCCTAGAGTCCAGGGAGTACCCTGGAAACAGCTACAGTTCAAACATAAACATGTTGAAGTATTGCTTAACCTTGCCTATCCACTGCTGTGTTGAGTAGAAAACAAGAACATCAGGATCTTACTCAGTATCCTAGAGCTAGAACTGCAAGGGATCTTCAAAGACCATCTGATCCAACTCTTTCATTTTATTATGGAGGAAATTGAGTTCCAAAAAGGTTGAGTCTCTTAACCTAAGGTCAAGTAGAGCCAGGATTTGAACTCAGATCCTTTGATTATGACTTGAACATCTTTTTCAATCTACCACACACTTTCCCCTAGCTGGGTCTTGTTTAGCAGGGTTTTTTTTTTTAAATCTCTTCCCAATCAAATGTATCTGCATTACTGACCTTGTTAATTTTTTTTCAAGGGGACCAATGACACGGGGTGATATCTTGACTTGCAGGTGAATTGGATTTAAGTGAGGCACAGTTACACAAAGTCATCAGCCTCAGTCTCGCAGTCATCAAAGTCATCACCAACTCTAAGGGCAATGTAGCTAAGCTATTTTATTTATTTATTTATTTGATTTTTAAAATTGATTTTTTTTATCAAGACATCATCTGATTAGAGAATATAGCCTCTCTTGAAATATTCAAAAGAAAACTCAAAATCATTAATAGCAAAAGCTTCACGGGAAAAGTCAAAAACCATCCAGAACCAGGCTAGCTTGATCAAATGGCAGTTCTGATATAGTGTATTCCCCTGGTAGGGGTATCAAGTTTGCCTTTTTTTATATTTGAGACATTTTCATCATCCCAAATTATTCTGGCTGTCAACGATCAGACTTAGATTGCTGCTATTGCTGCTTATATTTCATAATCGAGTTGGCTTTAATGCTGACCAAGTGGGAAGAACCATTTGGAGCATTAGGAGAAACCATTAAAGGTGGACTATTGATTATACTTGAATTAGGTCCTATTACATAGTGCTTTCTTTGCTTTCCTCCCTCCCCTCTTTCCTCCCTCCCCCCTGCCCCCATATAGTTGCAGGAATTTAAAAACAACATTTAGGTGCATTCAGAGGCTTGTTAGTCCATCTTCTCGGACCAGACTTACCCACCAACCTTAGATAGAACCAATCAGTCTAGCCTCCCCTGGGGGGAAACCTAGCCTTATTTCTAGGCACACTTCAGTCCATACAAGAAGTGCCTTTGATGGAGGAAAAGAAAATCCCACTGCAGATGTAGGAATTATTAGACATAGACTCTGAAAGAGAGTCGTCTCAGTTTTTACTTAGGGAGGCAAACCCCAACTTGATTTTCTGAGGTTGGAGATGACCCAGCTGTGGTTCTTCTAAATCAGCAATTTTCTAGCACCAAAGAAGATGACTCTCAATCCCTCTCAGTGAATTTTATTGGAGCTGGGAAGTAATAGTGTAGGCTCACTCTCCTTAATCACCTATGCTGATAATGCGGCAGTGTCTTTCCTCTGCCATGAGGTCTTTGTCAAACCAGCCTTTTGGTAAACTTCGGAATCCCCAGAAATAAAGAAACAAATAAACAAAAAACTCAAGCCAGTGTGTACTATAAAGAACTCTGGGTTTTCTCAAAAGATTTTTAAGAGCTAGCCTGTGAACTTATGTACAAATCGCAATCTTCAAAGAACGACAAAGCAAAACATATGAAGATTAAGCTGTAACATATTCTCCAACACCTGTATTTTGACTCCAGACAGGGCATGGAATGCTAAGATGACTCCTCTTTGTCTTCTCCACTGCTGGGGTCTGAGAAAAGAGTGGGATTACATAACCGCGCAACAAATATGGCCCGCATTCCCCAAAGCACCATAATAATTAGTGCTTAAAATTTAAGAGGATCACAGGTGTCCGTGGCAAAACAAGGTTCAGTAGGAAGAGTGAGATTTTTTTTTTTGAAACAACATACCAGAACTTTAAAAAAACGAACTGAGAGCTGTCAAAATTGTTTCTTTAGGAGGCTGGTATCCATATTCCAACAATGCTACTATTGTTTAAAATATTTCTGGAACTCCTCTTTTGAAATTGCCATCAGAACTCTGAGGCATAGCTATTTGGTGTAGTGGAAAGCTGGCTGGATTTAGAGAAGGCTCTTTCTTTTTTTGTAAAGGTGACTATTTTTGGAGAAAGAAGCGCCTTTCTTTCATCATATCTAGAACATAGCAACTCCTGGACAATCCTGGGTGCTTATCAACACAGCAACACTGACTGATTGATTTGAGTATAGATTAGACTAGAGAGCCCTTGAAGTACCTTCAAATCTGTAATTCTGCGACTTTGGACAAGTCGTGTCACTTTTTAGACCTTGTTTTACTCATCAGTAAGATGAGGGTTGAGGTGGATCTAGACCAGTGAGGACAAACTCAAATGCAAACAGGGGCCTCTAAACTCTACCTAAAGACACCTGTGGGCAAAATATGGCCTTGGAAAACTGCAAATTAACATTCTAGTTTATTGTATTGTATTATCTATGTTTTATTGTGTGTTTCATTATTTTATGAAATATTTCCCAATTAGATATGGTTCAGGCATGCTTGACATATTTCATATGTTTGACATTTTGGAACTATGTTAATTTCTTATTATGAATTAACTAGCATGACTTTAGAACAGTGACCTCTGCGATCCCATCCAACTCAACTGTGATCCTACAACAAGCCCTACTAGAAAGTCAAAGTCATTGCTTTGTAGTCAAAGCCCATGTGTTTACCCTGCATGATCTTACCCACTTGGATCAACTGCTTTATTCACCAGGGTTTGTTCTGAATACGTTTTGGTTGTTTCCAAAGATCAATCTAATTCGAAGGGACAAAGAGTGGCCACCACCATTGGGGTGATTCAAAAGTATGTATCTAAGGGCAATTCCAGACAGAGTTGTTCAAATAGTTGGTCTAACAGATAGCCTGCCAAGGTGACTAGTTTAAAGGGACAACATGCATTTGAGTATTGAAGCTCAGGTGTGTTTGCCAAAATACACACACATGCAGTCAATGATATTTGTGGTTTAGTTGGATCCCCCGAGGGTAGCAGACTTTCCCAGTGGGTACAGGTGTGTCTGGAATGTTCCCAGGACCCTCCCTAAGAGAGAGGTGTTGATTGGGAAGGCCCAGTCACCAAGTGTAACCTATAGTCACATAAAAGCTTCCGTGGCCACAGCCCTTGTGAACTAATGTATGTGGAGGAAAGAGTTTAGGGAGAAAGAATATAGGAGAAACATGTTAGTTTCATAGCTATCCTGAGGCTGTTGGGGTCTGCACATAATTTAAAAATTAGCTGAATTCTTCCTTTTGTCATTACATTTTCTGTAATAGAAATAGTAATAATAATAATAATAATTAACATTTATATAGCACTTGAAAGTGTGCAAAGAGCCTAACATACTTTATTTAATTTGATCCTCACAGTGCTAGGAATAATTATCATTTCCACTTCCATTTTGCTCCAATTGAGCCTTGGAGAGATTAAGTAATTTACTCAGGGTCACATAGTTAGGAAACGTCAGAGGTGGGATTCAATATAGGTTCTCCTTCTCCGAGTTCAACAAAAAAAGTACACATATCCCCAGCCCTAACCAAGCCATCCAACAATAAGATTTTGTGCATATGAAATCCTTTCCTATTATCGGTATCATGAGAGTTGGCTCTTGAAGAGATCTTAGAAAATATCTGGACTAATATCCCCTCGTTTGAAAAATTTTCTTTTAAAAAAAAATTCAGACTTGATAAATATCAACTAATACCAACATATCCATATTCAAAAAAGATTAAATGACGAAAAGAGATCATATATAGGAAACTCTGACTTTCTATTACAATCCAATTCAAACCAGCTCAATTTGGTTTAGAATTGCTCAATCTAGTTTAAACCAGATTAATGTGGTTTAAAAAATTCTATACATTTCAGTCCAGCTCAATCTAGGACAAATTGGTTCCATTTACTTCTGATCAGTTCAATCTTGTTTAAAACAGTTGAACTCAAACCAGTTCAAATGGTTTTACCTCCTTCCCCAGTTCCAGTCCAGCCACTTTTCTTTTCTTCTGAAGGGCTATGGACAACTTGCTGACCATGGCCAAGCAAACTACTGCAGCCTGGAGCCAGGGTCTCCATAGAACTAGAAAGGGGGTGGGGAAGAGAACACAGCATAGGGATGAGTTTTATTCTAAGTCCGTGTTCTACTCATTCAGCCTTGCTGCCCCTATTTTAGGACGTAGGAGAGGAATACCAAGTGATCTCAATCATTCTATAATTTTAATGAGTTTTGTTTTTGTTTTTAACCTTCCTTTTATTCTGGGTATCTTCATGGAGACGACTGGTATTGCTTTTATCTTTACTACTGTTTTGGAGATGTATGAGAGATCATAGGGATCAGACAGAAGAAATAACTAGTCTTCCATCTTGTTGCTCATGTGACCTGCAATTTCCAACTAATGTATTTTTTTGGTTCTTTTCACTACATTCTTTATCAGTTCATGTAAATATTTCCTAATTTTTCTGAATTCAACTCTTTAGTCATTTCACACAATCAATAACATTCCAATACATGAATGTCCCATAATGTGTCCCACCATTCCTCAAAGGATGGGTATAACCAAATTCACTGACAATTCTTTGCTGCAACAAAAAGTGTTGCTTAGCATATTGTTTGTATATAGTCATCCTTTACCTTTGTCTATGATCTTTTTGAAGTATGAACTTAGTAGTAGTATTAGAGGGCAGAACAGTTTAGTAACTAACTCCCAATACCTTCCAAATGTCTAGACTGATTTACAGCCCCACCAAGAATGCATTACTGTCTGTTCCTGGCCCCAAACATCTCCTCCATCAAATATAGTTTTCTAATTTGAATCTCCAGAGTTCTCTAAGTAAATTATCAGAGTTAACTCTTTTACTTCTAATTCTATTGATTTTGCTTGTGTAAAACTTTTCAATTCTACATAACCAAAATTTTCCATTTTATCTTTTCTAGCAAACTCTAATCTTTGTTTGGTCAAGACTATCTATAGTATTGACCCTATCTATATCATCTTTCCTTCTTCTCTAAATTATTTATGGCATAACCATTTATATCTAGGCCATGTATCCATTGGGACCTTATATCCATTGGTCCTATGGTATGGTATATATGATATATGGTGTGTCAAATGTTGGTCTAAACCCTAATTTTTTAAGACTTTTTATACAGTTTGTTCACTGTGACAAAACATGGATCCTTACCCCAGGACTGGATGTCCTTGGGTTTCCTGAATACTATGTTAATATGTCCTCTTTCTTCTGAATCTTATATACCTAATTATTCCCCAGTGATGGACTTTTCTATTTTTTTTAACCAGTGTAGAATAGTTTAATGATTCTTACTTTGTATTATAATTTGCCAAGAATCTTTCCTTTCCACTATTTATTTTCCTGGAGATTCTTGACTTCTCATTTCTTATTTTGTCCTTATTTTGTTTTGTTTTATAAAGTAAGGCTCTGATAGTTTGTTTAGTATGTCCCTTGACTATAAATTAATTTAGGTAGTATAGTCATTTTTATAAAATTATCACGGTTTCATCATGAGCCATTAATATGTTTCCACTTATTTTGTCTTTTCTTTCTTTAATGCCTTCCTTCTTTCATTCTCAAATATTTTGTTTTTGTATTCATATGATTCCTGTGTGTGTCTCATTAAGGAGCTCTCAGATTCTTTGGCATTCAGTAGCTATCTTAAATGGAAATTCTTTTTTTCTTTTTCCCTATTAGGTTTCTTGGTCAGTATGCAAAAAGATGAATGATTTTGTGGGTTTATTTTATATCCTGCTACTTGAGCAAAGCTACTAATTGCTCAATTAATTTTTATTTGAATCTTTAAAGTTCTCCAAGTAAATTATCATAGATTCTGGAACTGAGTGTGACCTTAGAAGTCATCTAGTCATCTTCTAGGTAACAAGGCATCAAAAAGAACTGCTGGCTAGATTTAAAACATATCCTTTGACTCTAATTTCAAAATTGGTATAGTTTGGAAAGAGGAGGGTTTGGAGAATAATGATTTGAGATGAAACTGAACAGCAGGGTGGTACAAGATTGTTGAGGGCATTGAAAACCAGGCAAAGAAGTTTTAAGACTTCACTTGGCAGACAATGGGAAGCAACAGATGATCTGTGAACACAGCAGAGCTTTGGATAACAAAAGCAGTTATAATGGCAGTAGCATGAAGGATGTTTTGGAAGAAGACATAGGAGAGACAAGAAGATTTGTAAAAAAGATGATTTAATTTTAATTTAAATACTCTAGGCAGGTCCTAGACCAGTGATAGGCAACCTTTTGAGCTTGGTGTGTCAAAATTCACCAAAAAACTGAGCATAAATTGGGTGGTGTGTCACTTTGAGAAAAAAACCATAATTTTGTGATATTTATAGTTTAAATAACAAAAATGTATAATTGTAATATATAACTGTATTTAATAAGCCAAAAACTAATTATTTGACTTACCTGCTTAGTGACATGAACTAAGATAAATGAGGGGGAGGGGGAATTCTTTAACTAACCTGCCTATTAGTGACTTTTTTGTTATTGAATTTCATTGGCTAAATCTTCAGTTGAAGGTTAGTATTTTGTACACTTCAAGCCCAAGCAAACACTACTAACTTTGTCTGTCAATCTGTTTCTTTTATTGGTTTTGATATTATTTAATACTGAGAATAAGGTCTCACAAAAGTACGTAGAGGGAAAAATTGTGAGTAAAGCCATTGCTATATTGTTCAGGGTGCTAAAAGTGTCTGGTAATCAGTTCCAGGTACTCCTCCTTTGCACATGGACCAGAGCCTCACCCAGTCTTCCACAGGCCCTGCCCCACCCTGCCCTCCCCTGCCTGGCCCCTCACCAGCTGGCTGCCCCAGGGGCGGCACAAGAGCAGTGGCTGCCACCCCCCCAGCCTACCTGCATGTGCCTGTTCACCATGCATGCTCCTCCTCCCTGCCCCCACAGGAGCCCCATGCACTCCAACCACTTGGTTAGCACTGCTGGACCCCCACCCTCCCCCCAACACCCCCCACCCCTGCAGCCAGCCAGAGCATGAAGCAACCCTCCCTCCCTCCCCCACAAGGCTGGGGCATGGCTATGATCATGGCTATGGGTTCACAGCTCTCCTTGGCAGCTCCTGGGCCCCGAGGCAAGCTGAGTCCACATGCAGCCACATGTCATTGAAAATGGCTACCTGTGTCAACACTGACATGCATGTCATAGGTTCACCATCACAGTGCTAGACTAATGAAGGCCTAGAATGGAGTTGTAGGAATGAAAATCGAAAAGAAGAGACAAATTTTTAGGGATAATAAGGAATTGAAATTTGGTCAAATAGGAAAATGAGGATGATTCAGTTGCTCATAAACATAAGCAATTTAGTCGAAGGTGGAGGCTCTAACAGAAAATGTGTTGTCAGAAGGAAGAACAGGTTTTTTAAAAGCTAATAATTTTGGCTTAAATTACAATGAGGGGTCAATGAGATTTCTTTTTAGAAATGTTCTTACAGGACTACAGCTCTAGAGATTAGGGGCCTTACTGATCATCTGGCTAGTCCTCCCATTTTACAAATGAGGGAACTGAGACCAAGAGATGTTAACTGACTTGTTCAAGGTCAAATAGGCAATATATTGGAGAATAGGGATCTCGGTTCATGTTTCAGAACTCCAATTTCAGCATTCTTTCCAATGAAACAAATTGTCCTGTAAACATTAGCAAATATGTGTCTGGATTTCACAAGGAAGTGCCAACAGGGTTGAAGATGCAGAATTCAGTTAGTCAATGAGATTGCTAAAGGAAGGGATACAGAGAATGAAGAGAAAAAGGCAGATTCTTGGGAGAGACACATATTAAGGGTTTGGAAAGAGAATGAGAGGCCAGTGAAGGGGAGGGAGAAGTAGTTAGAAACCTAGAAGGAGAATGGAAAGAGGGGGAAATGACACAGTCACAAAATTTCAGTTGATTGGGCTTTCAGCATTTATTAAGTCCAAACCATCACTGAAAAAAGGGAACCTGGCCCTACAAATCCATGACAATTGGTTACCTACACTTTGCTTAAAGATCTTCAGTGAAAGAGAACTGAAATTCATTCAATTTTTAAACCACTCTACTAATTAACTGCAGGATCTCTGTGGTTCAAGGGACAGCTAGGTGGACTTGGAGTCAGAAAAACTCAGTTTTGTGAATTCAAATCTGGCCTCAGACCTTTACTAGCTGTGGGACCTTGGACAAGTGACTTAACCCTATTTGCATCAGTTTCCTCATCTGTAAAATGACCTGGAGAAGGAAATGAGCCATTCCAATATCTTTGCCAAGAAAACCTTGAATAGGGTCATAAAGAGTTGAACTGAGTGAACAACAATAATTATTAACAATCTTTTAAAAAAATAACGGGCTTAACTTTGCTCCTGCAATTTATACACATTACTCCTAATTCTGCCTTCCTAATTCTGAGCAGAACAAGTTTCAACCCTCTTCCATCTGAAATTCCTTCAAATATTTAAACATAACTAATTTGTTATTCCCTTAAGACTTCTTTCTGTGCTAAAACGTATGTAGGTCTTTCTCTATATCCTAATATTGTATCCACTAAAGGCTTTTCAGCCTTCTGTTTGCTTTTGTCTGGACACTCTCTAACCTATGAGCATCCTCCCTGCAATGTAGTACCCAGACCTGAATGTCATTCTCCAGATGGAATCTGACCAGGGGAGAATATAGTGGGACTATCAGCTTTCTACACCTGGTGGCTCTGTCTCTCTCTTAATGCAATTGCTTAATCATTCTGTGGACTCATATTTAGCTTCCAGTTCATTAAATTCTTAACATTTTTTCTTACAGGCTATTGTCTCACCAAATCAACAGATCCTATTACCTGCACCGTTTATTTTTGAGACACAAATATAAGGTTGTGTGTTTGTAATTAAATTGAATCAATCCATTTGACCTAGTTCCAGCTCGTCAAGATCTTTTTGAAATTGTTATCCAATAGGTTAGCTATCCTTCCAAGCTTTATATCAACTGCAAATTTAATAAGTATGACTTAAATGCCTTTAACCAAGTCATTGATATATTTGTTAAATAGTAAAAAGTTAAGCATAGATGCCTGGGACATTCCTCTGGAGACCTTTTTCAAAGCTGACAATGAAATAATAGTGACTTTTTTTTTTTTGTCTAGAATTGTTTCAGCCATTTAGTCAGTTTGAATCTGCCAAACTCTACTATTTTCTAGCCCATGTCTCTCCTTCTTTTCCACAAAAAATATGAATCGTCAAATGCTTAATAAAATCTTTTAGAATGAAATCTAATTTGACAAAAACTGCTGGGAAAATTTATGGGAGAAATTAGGTTTAGATCAACACCTCACACCTTATACCAAGATAAACTCAGAATGGATGAATGACTTGAACATAAAGAAGGAAACAATAAATAAATTATGTGAACATAGAATAGTATACTTGTTAGATCTTTGGGAAAGGAAAGATTTTAAGACCAAGCAAGAGCTAGAAAAAATTACAAAATGCAAAATAGATCATTTTGATTACATTAAATTAAAAAGGTTTTGTACAAACAAAACCAATGCAGTCAAAATTAGAAGGGAAGCAACAAATTGGGAAACAATCTTCATAACCAAAACCTCTGACAAAGATCTAATCACTCAAATTCATAAGGAACTAAATCAATTGTATGAAAAATCAAGCCATTCCCCAGTTGATAAGTGGGCAAGGGACATGAATAGACAATTTTCAGATAAAGAAATCAAAACTATTAATAAGCATATGAAAAAAATGTTCTAAATCTCTTATAATCAGAGAGATGCAAATCAAAACAAATCATCTCACACCTAGCAGATTGGCTAACATGACAGCAAAGGAAAGTAATGAATGCTGGAGGGGATGTGGTAAAGTTGGGACATTAATGCATTGCTGGTGGAGTTGTAACGTGATCTTCCAAAGAGCCTTGACAGTGGTTCAGAATGTGGGAATTGGGGAGGAGGCAAAGATTTAGGATAGTTCTAGACTAAAAGTAAAAGTTTAAAAAAAGTTTATAAAAAGAACTGTTATTCTTAATTTGTTCAAGTGGCCTAACCCAGATGAATTCTGTCCTCCAGTTATGAAAGTACTTTAAAGCACAGTTTTCCATCCAGGGATACTTAATGGATATACAGCCATCATAATCTTCCTTAGACTTTTACCAGACTTTTCACACATAGTTCTTTTATTTTTAGTCTTAGTAACAACTCTAAGACAGACGGGCAAGAGCTAGGCAAATATGTATAAGTGACTTGTCCAGGGTCGCATGGCTAGGAAGTGTGTGAGGCTAGATTTAAACTCAAGTCCTCTAGACTCCAGTCTAGTATTCTATATACTGTGCCACCTAGCAGCCCTGGTAACTGAGTTCTTTACAGAGAATAGTTTTAGTAGTCTGTGCCAGGTTCTGTGCTAAATGCTAGGAATACAAAAACCAGCCAAAAAGAAAGGCAGTCTCTGCTCTCAAGAAGGTTATGTTCCATTTTTTAAACTTTAAAAATAACTGATATAAATTATATAAAATATAATTATAAAAATTATAATGGGGAAAGGAGTTAGAAACCTAGTTGTAAAGAGTTAATGAAGGCAGCACATTTCTGGAAAGTGTTGACATCAACTGTTAACAACTTTTTCAAAAAGTTGATGAGGGAAGAGAGAAGAGGAGAGGGAGACAACATGACTCATGTAACCTTGGAAAACTTATGCATAGGTTTGTTACTGGAATAAAATAAAGAAAAAAAATTAAAGCTTAAGAGTGGAAAATAAGAAGAGAGTGCGAGAGCAGGAGAGAGAATGAGAGAGAGAAGAGAGACACACAGAGAGACAGACAGACAGACAGACAGACAGACAGACAGACAGACAGACAGATAGATAGATAGATAGATAGATAGATAGATAGATAGATAGATAGATAGATAGATTGAGAGAGAGAGAGGAGAAGAGAGACAGACAGAGACAGAGAGACAGACAGAACAGTAGCTGAAGGTACTTGGGGGAGGTTTCTTCAGACTTGAGGAGGACTGAGTATAATTCTGAGTTTAAAGGAAGGAAGCAATGAGGATGAAAACTTATGAAAGCAAGGGCAGGAACAAGGTCTTGGACATGACTAGTGAGATATGAGCCTTGGTAATTCATAGAGATATCCCTTCTCTGGTGGGAGCAAAGGAAGAGATGGAGGTTTAATTGTGGGTATGTTTGAGGTGAAATACTGAGAAAATTCAAGTTGGAGCAGTAATCAACGAAGAGTCTAGGTCAAGTATGGGGAGTAAGGGGTTGGGTTGGAGAATAAAAGATAAAATAGAAAGTCTAGAAAAGTTGCTTTAAGGTAGCAGTTTAGCAGTTCTCAATCATTTTGGTCTGATGAGCTCTTTAAGTTCTTAAAACTCAATAGGATGGGGGGCGTAGATGGATGGATGGCTCAGTGGATTGAGAGTCAAGCCCAGAGACAGCATGATCCTGGGTTCAAATCTGGCCTCAGAAACTTCCTAGCTGTGTGACTCTGGGCAAATTACTTAACCCCCATTGCGTAGTTCTTACTGCTCCTTCCACCCAGGAACTAATACACAGTGTTGATTCTAAACTAGAAGGTAAGGACCTGAAAAAAAAATGAGTCAGGACTTGAGGGACCCAAAGATATTTTGCTGATATGGGTTATAGTTATTAATATTAGCCATATGAGAAATCAAAATGGAAAAAGTGACAATATTAATTTATTTAAATTAATTATTAAAAACACATTATATGTTAACATAAATAATTTATTTTCATGAAAAGTAACCTTTTTTCTAAAGCAAAAGGTGGGGATAGCCTTAATGTGAAGTTAGTGTTGGTGGTGAGCAAGAGATAACTCTACGTCCCAGGCCTTTTAGTTTTGGTGGGGGACGCAGGGCATTGCTTATGTATTCCCACATGGAGAGCCAGCTCTAGTGACATCATCTCAAACATAAAGTTAATGGTAAATCAAGTGGGTATAATAAGAGGCCTGGTGTCTTGCTGACTATGTCTAAGTTCAAATTTACCCCTTGACATATGAAAAGAATATTCCCTGTCAAACAGTGTCTCTCAAATGTTCCATCGATGGTAAAAACCAAGGAAAGGATTAAAAACATGATTAAAAACATGCTTCTTTGTAGCCAAATGGTCTTGGGTAGGTTTTGAAATTTTAATCCTTTTCTCATTACTAGCTTGTTTCCTGAAAAGCTAAAACCGAATGGAGGGAATTTTCCCTCTTGCCAGCAATTCTAAATTCCCAGATGGATTTATATTTATATCTTGTTACAAATATTTAAATAAAAGTTAGCCAACTAAACACATGTGCGTTAAATAGACTCCCACTAATAAGGAAACCTCATGTAGGGATAAAACATAAATATATCAACAGTGTAAGAATCATCTCACCTGGGTAATAATTGCAAGAAAGAGAGTGGTGCTTGTCAGCCCCAATCCTTTGAATTCTCCAGACAGAAGAGTATACTATAATTGAATAAGCTTAGAATTTTATCAGAGTCTCCAAGATTTGTGTAAGAAACCATTCCATGTTAACAATCTTTCTTGTTTGTTTTTTTCTTTGGGATTGATTACAGGAAAAAAAAAAAAGAATAGGCAGTGCTGTCCTGGTCAGGAAACTGGTGGGATGGCTAGGTCTGATGTAGACACCATCATTCATTCATTATCCAGAATAAGGTTTGTTAATAGGTAGTTGGGCCACAGATATATGACTAAATTAGTTAAACCAAAGGACAGAAGTTGAAAGAGCTATGAATTTCTCATCACTGTCCCAGTTATTATCAACAGGCCTTTATAACACTTCTGATTACTTAATTACTTATTATTTAAATTACTTATTTCCATAATTACTAATTACATAAATCCATATCAGGGCTATGGTTGATAATAAGTCATGAGTATATACCACAATTTGTTCAGCCATTACCCAATTGATGGGCATCCCCTCATTTTCCAGTTTTTGGCCACCACAAAGAGCGCAGCTATGAATATTCTTGTACAAGTATTTTTCCTTGTTATCTCTTTGGGGTACAAACCCAGCAGTGCTATGGCTGGATCAAAGGGCAGACATTCTTTTATCACCCTTTGGGCATAGTTCCAAATTGCCCTCCAGAATGGTTGGATCAGTTCACAACTCCACCAGCAATGAATTAGTGTCTCCACTTTGCCACATCCCCTCGAGCATTCATTACTTTCCATTGCTGTCATGTTAGCCAATCTGCTAGGTGTGAGGTGATACCTCAGAGTTGTTTTGATTTGCATCTCTCTGATTATAAGAGATGTAGAGCACTTTTTCATGTGCTTATTAATAGCTTTGATTTCTTTGGCTGAAAACTGCCTGTTCATGTCCCTTGCCCATTTGTCAATTGGAGAATGGCTTGATTTTTTGTACAATTGATTTAGCTCTTTGTAAATTTGAGTAATTAAACCTTTGTCAGAGATTTTTATGAATATTGCTTCCCAATTTGTTGCTCTTCTTCTGATTTCAGTTATATTGATTTTGTTTGTACAAAAGCTTTTTAATTTGATGTAGTCAAAATTATTTATTTTACATTTTGTGACTCTTTCTTTGTCTTGCTTGGTTTTAAAGTCTTTCCCTTCCCAAAGGTCTGACATGTATACTATTCTGTGTTTACCTAATTTACTTATAGTTTCCTTCTTTATGCTCATGTTAGTCACCCATTTTGAATTTATCTTGGTGTAGGGTGTGAGGTGTTGATCTAATCCTAATTTCTCCCACACTGTCTTCCAGTTTTCCCAGCAGTTTTTATCGAATAGTGGATTTTTGACCCAAAAGCTGGGATCTTTGGGTTTATCATATATTGTCTTGCTGAGGTCACTTGCCCCAAGTCTATTCCACTGATCCTCCTTTCTGTCTCTTAGTCAATACCAAATTGTTTTGATGACTGCTGCTTTGTAATATAGTTTGAGATCTGAGACTGCAAGGCCCCCTTCCTTTGTATTTTTTTCATTATTTCCATGGATATCCTTGATCCTTTGTTATTCCAAATGAACTTTGTTATGGTTTTTTCTAAATCAGTAAAGAAATTTTTTGGAAGTTCTATGGGTATGGCACTAAATAGATAGATAAGTTTAGGTACGATGGTCATTTTTACTATATTGGCTCGTCCTACCCATGAGCAGTTAATGTTTTTCCAATTGCTCAAGTCTAGTTTTAGTTGTGTGGAGAGTGTTTTGTAGTTGTGTTCATATAGTTCCTGTGTTTGTCTCGGGAGATAGATTCCTAGGTATTTTATTTTGTCTGAGGGGATTTTGAATGGGATTTCTCTTTCTAGTTTTTGCTGCTGAACTATGTTGGAGATGTATAGAAATGCTGATGACTTATGGGGGTTTATTTTGTATCCTGCAACTTTGCTAAAGATGTTGATTATTTCGATTAGCTTTTTGGTTGAATCTCTAGGATTCTTTAAGTAGACCATCATGTAATCTGCAAAGAGTGATAGCTTAGTCTCCTCCTTGCCTATTTTGATGCTTTCAATTTCTTTTTCTTCTCTAATTGCTACTGCTAGTGTTTCTAGTACAATGTCAAATAGTAGTGGTGATAATGGGCATCCTTGTTTCACTCCTGATCTTATTGGGAATGCATTTAGTTTATCCACATTGCAGATGATATTGGCTGATGGTTTTAGATATATACTGTTTATTATTTTTAGGAACGACCCTCCTATTCCTATGCTTTCTAGTGTTTTCAAGAGGAATGGATGTTGTATTTTATCAAAAGCTTTTTCTGTGTCTATTGAAATAATCATGTGATTTTTGTGGGTTTGCTTGTTGATATGGTCGATTATGTGGATGGTTTTCCTAATATTGAACCAGCCCTGCATCCCTGGTATAAATCCTATTTGATCATGGTGGATGACCCTTCTGATCACTTGCTGGAGTCTTTTTGCTAGTATCCTATTTAAGTTTTTTGCATCTATATCCATTAGGGAGATTGGTCTATAATTTTCTTTCTCTGTTTTTGATCTGCCTGGTTTTGGAATAAGTACCATGTTTGTGTCATAAAAGGAGTTTGGTAGAATTCCCTCTTCGCTTATTATGTCAAATAGTTTGCATGGTATTGGGGTTAACCGTTCTCTGAATGTTTGATAGAATTCACTTGTGAATCCATTGGGCCCTGGGGATTTTTTCTTAGGAAGTTCTTTGATGGCCTGTTGGATTTCATTTTTTGATATGGGATTATTTAAGAATTGTATTTCTTCTTCTGTTAGTCTAGGCAGTTTGTATTTTTGTATATATTTATCCATATTGCCTAGATTGCTATATTTATTGCCATATAATTGGGCAAAGTAATTTTTAATGATTGCCTTGATTTCCTCTTCATTGGAGGTGATGTCCCCCTTTTTATCTTTGATGCTGTTAATTTGCTTTTCTTCCTTCCTTTTTTAATTAGATTGACCAGTACTTTGTCTATTTTGTTTGTTTTTTTCAAAGTACCAGCTTCTAGTCTTAATTATAAAATCAATAGTTCTATCACTTTCGATTTTATTAATTTCTCCCTTAATTTTTAGGATTTCTAGTTTGGTTTTCTGCTGGGGGGTTTTAATTTGATCACTTTTGAGTTTTTTATTTGCATTTCCAATTGATTGATTTCTGCTCTCCCTAGTTTGTTAATATATGCACTCAGGGATATGAATTTACCTCTGATTACTGCTTTGGCTGCATCCCAAAAGGTTTGAAAGGATGTCTCGCAGTTGTCATTTTCCTTGATGAAATTATTAATTGCTTCTGTGATTTCTTCTCTAACTAAACGATTTTGGAGTATCATATTGTTTAATTTCCAAATAATTTTTGATTTGGTTTTCCATGTACCATTACTGATCATTATTTTTATTGCCTTGTGATCTGAAAAGGCTGCATTTATTATTTTCTGCATTTGTATGCCATGTTTCTGTGACCTAGTGTATGGTCAATCTTTGTGAATATGCCCTGTGGTGCTGAGAAGAAGGTGTATTCCTTTTTGTCCCTATTTATTTTTCTCCATATGTCTATTAACTTTAATTTTCTAATATTTCATTCACTCCTTTTACCTCTTTCTTATTTATTTTTTGATTTGATTCATCTAAATTTGATTATGGTTGGTTCAGATGTCCCACTAATATGGTTTTACTGTCTTTTTCTTCCTTTATTTCTCCTAGTTTCTCCATTAGAAATTTGGGTGCTATATTATTTGGTGCATACATGTTGATTAGTGATATTTCCTCATTGTCTAAAGTCCCCTTTAACAAAATATAATTACCTTCCCTATCCCTTTTAATCAGGTCTATTTTTGCTTTGGCTTTATCAGATATCATGATTGCAACTCCTACCTTCTTTCTATAAGTTGAGGCCTAGAAGGTCTTACTCCATCCTTTAATTCTGACCTTGTGGGTGTCTACCCTCCTCTTGTGTCTTTCTTGAAGACAACATATGGTAGGGTTTTGGATTCTAACCCATTCTGCGATTCGGCTACGTTTTATGGGTGAGTTCATCCCACTAATGTTCAAAGTTATGATTGTGACTTGTGAATTCTCTGGCATTTTGATATCCTTCCCTAATTCTAACCTTTCTTCTTTAGCTCTAACCTTTTAATCCAGGGATTTACTTTAAATCAGTCCCCCTCATCCCCTCCCTTGATATGTTTCCCTTTCTAGCCCCTCCCTTTTTGTTCCCTCCCCCTCCTTCCTCCCGTTCCCTCCCCTTTTTTTCCCTCCCCCCCCCTTGGTTTTCCCTTCTCCCTACCCTTATTGGGTAAGATAGAATTCAAGATCCCAATGGATCTGGCTGTTTTTCCCTCTCAGAGTTGATTTCCCTGAGAGTAAGGTTTAAGTAAAAACTCTCTTCCTCTCCTTCTTATAGGAGTTTTCTTCCCCTCCCCTTCCCGTGTGAATCTTTGTTTGAGAAAGATTATTCTATTTGATTTTTCTTTTCCCCCTATTTACACATTACATTTTCCATATATTAATATATATAGATTGATATAAATGTAGTCCTTATAGAAGAGAGTTTGAATAGATGAAAAGATAACAATTTTCTCCTTTTTCCTTTCCATCATATTTACCTTTTCAGATATTCCATGCTCTTTGTTTTTCGATATCGAACTTTCCACAGAGCTCTGGTCTTTTCTTTGCAAAAAAGTTGGAAATCTTCTATTTTGTTGAAAGCCCATACTTTCCCTTGGAAGTATATAGTCAGTTTTGATGGATAGCTGATTCTTGGTTGAAGACCCAGCTCTCTTGCCTTTCTGAAAATCATGTTCCATGCCTTACGATCATTCAGAGTGGAACTTGCAAGGTTTTGTGTGACCCTGATTGGCATTCCTTTATATCTAAATTGTCTTTTTCTGCCTTCTTGTAGGATTTTTTCTTTTGCTTGAAAGCTTTGGAATTTGGCAATTACATTTCTGGGAGTTGTCTTTTGGAGATTTAGTCTAGAGGGTGTTCTGTGAGCTCTTTCAGTGGCTGTATTGCCCACTTGTTCTAGCATCTCTGGGCAATTTTCTTTGATTATATCTTGTATTACTATGTCGAGTTTGCTGTTTATTTCTGGATTTTCTGGTAGACCAATTATTCTTAAATTATCTCTTCTTCCTCTATTTTCCAAGTCTGTCACCTTGTCAGTGAGATATTTTATGTTCTCTTCTAATTTCTTGATCTTTTGGCTTTGCTTTATTGATTCTTGCTCTTTTACCTGCTCGTTGTCTTCCAGTTGCCTAATTCTGACCTTTAAAGCCTGGTTTTCCTTTTCAGTTTGGTCAAACTGGTTTTGTAGTTGCGTGCAATTCTTTTGCATTAATTCCCACTTTTCCTGCCAGAAGGCTTCTATCTTTTTGATCATTTTCGAATCAAATTCTTCAAAAGTTTGTGAAGAGTTTCCATTTCCTTTGGAAATTTTTGGCGCATTTGCTTGTGTTTCCTTTTCTATCTCCACTGTATTTTGTATTTTTGCTCCATAAAATGTGTCCAAAGTTGCCCCCTTCTTGTTTTTCTTGTTGTTTTGAGGCTTTTTTGCTTCTGTGCTGTTTGCCATCTCTATCTGAGTGAGGGGGGCTGACTCTTCTGTTATCTGTCTGGTGTTCAGTGGCTTTAGCCCCAGGCAAATTGTCTTTCTTCCCCAGGAAGCCCGGAATTGCTGGTGTTTTGGTGTTTTGGTGTTACTACCCTCCTCAGTTCCCTCCCGATGCTTCTCTGTTGCCTTACTTCTATGCTCTGCTCCTGGCTTGACACTCTCAGATGTATTTCAATGTTTTTGCTGGCCAGAGGAGCCTGCACTCTGAGGGGAGGGGCCATGGCTTCCAGGAACTCTGAGGGCTTGTGATAGGATTAACCTCAGACTGAGTATGCCTTGAGGCAGGGACCTTTGGTGAGACTCAGGTGGAAGGATCTGGTCAGGGGGCTACAGGCTCCTGCCTTCTCTCTCTGTTTCCCTGCTGTCTGGGTGCCCCCGCGACTGGGTCAGGTTGTTTTAAGGGTGAGGCCTTCAGAATAGCTGGCTCCCAAGGCCCTTTTGCCTGCCCTGAGGTTCCTGCTGCTGCCTCGTGTTCAGCGCTCTGGGTTAGGGGGGAATGGGTCCTGGGACCTTCCTTTTGCCTACCCCTTAGATCCGAGTGATCTCGAGTTTTGACTTTTGGGGGGCTGTACCTTTTGATCCAGGTCCAGGAGGAGTGTTCCCGGGGTCTATTCTGTGGTTTGTTTTGAATTTTGGTGCCCTAGGAGCATTCAGTTTGAGATTGGTAAGGAAGGGTTTCTGGAGCTCTGAACTTTAGCTTTCTCTAAGCTGCCATCTTGACCAGAAGTCCTGAAATGCTTTTACCAGGTTATGGCCACTATGTATTCTATAGCTTCTTGGAGCCACAGGTGAGAGCTTGGTGGCAGGTAGACCATAAAGGAGAATGAGTGGCCATGTAAAGGGTTTAGCAAGCCCTCAAACCAGAGATACTAGTGTTCCCTAAAGATTCCACAGGATAAGCTCATGTTAAGAACTTAATGAATGCTCCATTCATTCATTCTACAGATTTACTAGAGCTGAAAATCAGCATGATACAATGGAAAGAGTCTCAGATTTGGAGTCTGACAACCTGCCACTAACTACCTACATGACTTTCAGGAAATCATTTAAGTCCTCTGTTTCTCAGTTATTTCATTTGTCAAATTAAGATGTCAGACCATAGATCTTTTCTAGCTCTAAATATGTTATCTCATGATGCTGCAACAAGCACCAAGGCTGGAATTTGAACCCAGGTCTTCCAACTTCAAATCCTGTATCATTCATATGGTACCACACCATTGATATATCTTCCCAAAATAAACACCATCCCTGCCTTCAGGGAGATTATGGTCCAGAAGTAGGATACACACAAACATACACATATGTGTGAACCATACACACAAAACAATAGTATGTAACAGTAAATTATACATGCATAAGAGAGGTAAAAACAAAATATTTTTTGAATTCCAAAGGTAGTTGAGGATCAGTGAGGTTCACTGGAGCAGGTGGCCTTTGAGTTGAGCTTTCAAAGTTAGTTATTAATTCAATCTGGATTTGTGGAGGGAGTTTCCATATGCCATCCACATCAAATCACAGAGAAAGAAAAGGAAGAAGGAAGGAAAGGAAAGGAAGGAAGGAATGAAACCAAGGCAGGATAAGAAGGAAGTTACAAAGAAAGGGAAAGAAGGAATGAAGAAAGGGGAGAAGGAAGAGAATGAAAGAAGGGAAGAAAGGGAATGAAGGAAAAAAGAGAAAAAAGATAAAAGAAGGAAGGGGAGGAAGGAACAAAGAAAGGGAAGGAAAGAGGGGGAAAGAAAGAAGGAAGGAAGAAGTTAGGAAAGAACAAAAGAAAGGGTAAGAGGAAAAGAAAGAAAGGAAAGTGAAAAAAGGAAGGAAAGAATGTAGTAAGATGCTA
Source organism: Monodelphis domestica (assembly GCF_027887165.1). Classification (NCBI taxonomy): domain Eukaryota; kingdom Metazoa; phylum Chordata; class Mammalia; order Didelphimorphia; family Didelphidae; genus Monodelphis; species Monodelphis domestica. The sequence goes on along the minus strand of NC_077229.1, from coordinate 306,128,985 downwards.
AAGAGAAAAGGAATTCTAAAAACAGGAAACTATGAATAAAATTCATGTTATTTTGGGATTAAGAGGGCTTAGACATTTCCTTTTATAAATCTCTTGTAGAAAATAAAGCAAAAGCAATGGACAAATTTGTTGCCAGGTGTGCCAGATTATATCTATAACTTTTTAATGAGATAAAAACAATTCTCATAGATTTCCATCAGCAGAAGAAGTTACATCTCAGTTCCTCCCCAAATCAGGAGCAGGACATGGCAATTTGTAGGTCATGGGTGGGAAGTGCCTGGACTGTGATAGACTGAGTAATGCCTCCCACCTCAACACTGATTGACAAGCAGATCTGGAAACAATGGGTCACCCAGGCAGCATAACTTTCTGTACTCCATGACATAAAACATTGAGCTACTTACATAGAAATGAAGAAATAGTGGTTTGACATAAATATACAGTGGACATCTGGAAAACTTCATAATTGAAAAGCCTGCACTGATGGCTGCCACTTTCCTGTTTTCTTGCTCTTCTGGAAGATCACTTGGACTAGATCATTGGTTAATCTGTTGCAAATTTCTGGGGTTTTTTATACAGACAAAATTTGAGTTGGAGAGAGAAAAGAGATGCTTGCTTATTAAAAAAACTAATAAAAAACAAAATCTGGGGTGTCACTGTTATCTTGGGTTTTCATATGAAGTGGCCTCAGTTTACTTGGTTTTCTCTTATTTCCTTTCATACATTTATTCTGCCCATCAATGACTCAGTGAATGCTGCCTGTAGCATGCCTTACACTAGGGTTTTTATGCTGATCTAGGCAAGCACCCCATTGCTAGCCATACACATCAGCAAATATATTTCAGTTTTTTTAAACCAGACTGACAGTCTGTTTTTACCTCAAAGAAGCACTAGATCACAGCAGGTTCATTATTTGATGATATTTTCACAAGCCACAGAGTAATTATACTGTGTGCCCTGTGGATGGACAGGTTCTTCTGCTCCTCATTGTCTAGTAATAATACTGGTGTGACCAGTGGAGGAAATAGACACAGGGTAAGAGGCTTGCAGCTGCCACAGGCTCCAGTATGGTTTTGATTATAATCTTATGTATTATTCTCAGTGACATTCATTTTATCTGCAAGGGTTCATGGTGGAAATGAGATCAGCATACTTAAAATACCATTTTGGACACAGTAATAAACATCCATACCAGCTCCCTATTATCAATGTATAAGTCACTACTGTTAACTCCCTCAGAAATCCCCTCAGTGATGCCCATAGGATAACCACACATCTAAAACTCATACCTGTGTTGTATTATCCCCGTAGGCTTCAGTCCTTCAAGGATTTGTGATTAACCTTCTGTTAGTGGTGATTTCAGTCACTTCATGCCTCAGGAATCTGTCTTTGTGAATTACTAAGGTCCCCAAATACAATTAAACCTTGATATTCCATGGTTTGGGAACTCGAATTTGGTAGTTGGAGCATCTTGATGAGAATGAATTGACCAGGTATTTGATGGCACTCCATACTCTTCCTATAACTTATTGGCCTCTTGGTCTCAGAAAACATATGCCATATGCTCTGTCCAGCTGAAACCAAGGGTCATTTGTTACTTCAAGAGCATAAAGAAGAGCTCCACATTGAGGAGATGCAGGAACTTCAAAGGAAGTAACAACTAGTGGCGAGGGTGTGGGCAGTTTTCTTCAGGTGAGGAGAAGGCAAAGGAAAATATTCCCATTTAATTAATCAAGAAAATGTGTGAAAAATGGGTGAAAGTGCAAAACTTTCTTTAAAAAGTCACCCTGATAAAGCTTTAACAAGCAGAACTGTGAATTTGTTAAATGACCCGACTATTTCCCATTTTAGAGGAATTTTGAAATATAGACTAAAACAAACATCATTGGAGAGGTTTTTCATGAAGTTTACACCTGGGGAATCTCAAGCAAGCTTTATTGGTAAAAAGAACAGAAAAGAGAAAGAACTCCAGAAGGGCAGTTGTCCTCAGATATTATGCAAGGGGACCCCTCTTCCAAACAATAACATGACTCCTTCCCACCATCCCCTTAAGCCATGAACTCCTCTCAATATAAGTTAGACTTATTTTATTTAATCTAATTATGTTTTTAAATTTATGTCAATGTAGTTGTTATTAGTGTTTATTTAGTAAAATACAACATCATTGATGCACATAATACCTTATAATTTTATCTGGGTTTTCTGGGTGTCTGGAATGGTTTAAATTTACATTATTCCTTAAGGGAAAAATTCATTTTTGGTACTCCACTTGCCTTCTAGAATAATGGTACCACTGTGCATCAATTGGAGGCTTACCTTCTGGTTGTGAGCCTTTCCAAACTTAAATGGGCTAGTTTAATGCTCAAATGGGCAATAGGCATGCAATCCATTGAATTTGTATGCCTTTTCCCTCCTGTCCCTTCCTCACATTCTTTGTCCACTGAAAAGAATGGAAATGACTTAGAGTTTGAAAGTCTGAGAATTCCAAATCTCAGAGCTATTTGGTAGTAAGGCAAGCAATCTTTATCTGACTTAAGTCCAGTCGTCTTAATTCTAGTCTTAGGAGGAATTGAAAGGAAAATTCTTCCTGTTGGCCTTTCACCCACTTTAAGGAGGTAAAACTTGGGATGAATAAAATTAAAATGAATTTAAAGTAAGTCAAGGTAGCAGCTCATTGTGGGTTGATCACTGGGGGATCAGTAAATTTGCTTCCAGGTGTGCCAATCTACATTGTATATATGGTAGCTTTTGTCATGAGATAAAGATTGTTCTGATAGGTTCACATCAGCAAAAGAGATTGGCTTCTTGTATCTCACTTCCTTCGCAAGTTAGGAATAGGACATGACAATTTGCAGATCATAAGAGGAAGAAGACTTGACTACATGACAGACTGAATGATGCCTCCCCTTCCCTAATACTGATTGACAAGCAGGTCTAAAATCAATGGGTCACTGAGTCAATATTATTTCCAATGAAGGTATATGAAATATTCATCATAAGCTGACATGTGGTCCATCAGAGAAATATTAGGAAAAGTATCACTATGAAATCCCTAGGTAGTCTGTAGGAAACTACTTTTTGCTTCAAAATACTTGGCATGTAGGACTGAGAATCTCTTACTATGGAGATAAGAACTCAGTGATCACTCAATAAACATTTATTAAACACCTACAATGTGCCAGGAACTGTGCTAAGCACTGGGAATACCAAGGAAAGCAAATGGCAGAGCTCACAATCTAATGAGGAACATACATAAAGAAAAACTGAGAAGGAAATTCCCTGGTGGAGAGGAATAGTCCTGCAGCCTGGTGGCAAATTATAAGATGGTTGCCCTGGGTCCTTTCCTTAAATGGAGGATCTGGAAGGAGTTCCACCTCCTTCATTCAAAGGAAAGGAGGAGCCCCAGGGCCAGGGATTGTTAAGGAAGTGTTAGTTTCAGAGTCGATATGATCTTCTAGAAAGATGTGTTTCTGGAAACAATGATGAATCTAGAAGAGCTTCAAGGTAGGGAAATGATGAGGTTCCCTTTTTAAACAAAGCATCTCCCAAAGGGTCATGAAACTGTGAACACCCAGCAATACCACTAGTAGGTCTATATCCCAAAGAGATCAAGGATGGGGGAAAGGACATACTTATACAAAAAATTTATAGCAGCTCTTTTTGTGGAGGCAAAGAATTGGAAACTGAAGGGTCATTCATCATTTGGGGAATGATTGAAGAAGTTGTGGTATATGATTGTAATGGAGTAATACTGTACCATAAGAAATGATCATAAAAAAAAAAACCCCAACCTGGAAAGACTTGTATGAAGCTATGCAAAGTAAGGTGAGCAGAACCAAGAGAATATTGTCCACAGTAAGAACAATAGTGTACAATAATCAGTTGTGAATACTTTACTATTATTAGCAATGGAGGATCCAGGACAACTCCAATGACAAAAAAAGTTATCTACTGCCATAGAAGGGACTGCAAAATCAATGCAAATTGAATCAAATTATTTTTCATTTTATCTCCTTCATGAATTTTTTCTTGTTTAAGTGATATGTCTTCTTTCACATCATGATAAACATATATATGTGTATGTATATATATATATATATATATTTCATGATTATAACCTATATCACATTACCTGCTATGTAGAGAAGGAGTAAGAGGAGGGGGAGAAGAGGGAAAAAAAAAGAGAACACGAATTGCAAAATGTCAGAAAATGTTATTAAAAATTGTATCAACATGTGAAAAAAAATAACTGGGAGAAGCCAAGAATCTGCAGAATGAGATAGCAACATGCAAGGGAAAGCATTCTGATGCTTCCTAAGCATGAGTTTCTGCTTTAAAAAATATGGAAAAAACAAAACAAAATATGGGCTTTAAGATAAGACAGCTTGGCAGCTCTGGTTGTTACTCCAAGAAGAGACAGTTAAGGATTTCAACTGAACAAGAAGCTGTAGGTGATAAAGGCCATAGCCAAGCAGCATCTGGAAGACACTCATAGTCTTGAACCATTAGATGTGTCGCCCTCCATCCTTGTGCCTTGGCCATGCCTGCTCCATATATATATATATAGCCTCTTTACTGAGGTTCCCTGCATGTACTCTTCCCAGTAAAACTGTGTATTTGTGGGAGAAAGATCCTGGGGCTTATGTGGGAAATGGTTTCTTACTATCTTTCTTACTATGCCATTTCAGTAAATGCCTTTGCTTTGAAATAATTATATCCTAAGGCTGACTTTTAAAGGTAAATCAGTGGGGGCTCATGGGCTATGGTTTTAAGGGATGTAGACCCACAGAAAACTTTGAGCTTGAGGTAGCCATATGCTACCTTCTCTGTGAGGGAAGTGGGGATGCCTTCAAGCACTGTTTCTACAGAATATTTATTTTTGTTTGTTTCAATCATTGTGAAAATCAATCTAAGATAACATTCATATTTCTGCCTATTGAGGTTCCCTGAAGACAAGAGGTTAACTAAATCTCAACTAAAATTTTGATTTCCCTTATTATCTAGCAGTCGGTGCTTAATAATGTCTTTTGAATTGAAGTAATTGAACTGAATTTGATGGTGTTGAGGCTCTGGTAACATGTCAGCACTTCCATTTTGAATATTATTAACATTGAATAGGATTATAGATATAGAAAATGTAGGTGGCGTAGAGAGCAGAGATAGCAAATATCTGATTCAGGCTTCACGTGACTGGTAATACTCCCTGTACTCCTAAATGGGTCTTGTATTAGAGGGCTGCTAAATCAGATGAAAAGGAAATTGAAAAATATTTAACAAAAGAAACAAAAATACAAGCTGTGTGGCCTTAAAAAATACAATCCTTTTTGTTTGATAGCACATTTGTTTTCAAATATATCCTTCCTTCTTTGCTCCCCAGAAAGCTGTCCATTCAGTAAATCAAGCAGTAAACATCTATTAGGTGTCCTCTCCATTCCAGCCAGGGTGCCGGTTCTGGACATATAGAGGCAAAAAGGAAACAATCCTTCTCTTCAGTGAGTTGACATTCCAAAGGCAGGATCATATATGTATATACAATTTTTATATACTAAGTAATTAATGTAAATATATAGAAGCAATTAATATAATCAGTATATATGGATATTGACATATCAACAAATAATCAGTCTATATGGCTATCAACATATCCATATATTTTGATTCATTCTATATAATATATATGTGTGTACTAAAATGCTTTGTAGACATTAGATACTAAGATGCTCAGGTGAGGAAGAATATAATCCAGGCATGAGAGACAGGCTCTGTGAAGGTTTAGAGATTGGAGATGGCAGACAGTGTTTGGGGCAGCTAGGTGGCTCGGTGGATAGAGCCATCAGGTTTGGAATCAGGAAGACCAAAGTTCAAATATGGCCTTAGATCCTTATTAGCTATGTGACATGAACTTGTACAGACTTTGGGAGAGAGAGGGGAAGAGAAGGACCTAGCATCTCTGGTCTATGGGACCACCAATATCAGACACGACTGAACAACAACAAATACTGTGTTTGAGCAAAAATGTTAAGGCTGGTTTGGGTTGAATTATAGAATGCATGAAGGCTTAATATAAGGATTAAAATTAGAAAGGCTGGTTGGAGCTGGGCTGTGACGGACTTTGCTTTAAATGATAAAGAAAAGAGTTTGTATTTGATGCTGAAGTTTGTACAGAGTCACTGAATTGTACTGAGGAGGAGAGTAGCAGGGTCAGGACTGCCCTCTTGGAGGTATGAAGCAGGGATTCGAGAAAGGAGAGACTTGGAGCAACAAGACCAACTGGAAAATTATTTTAATTGTCTATGTAAGAGGTCCTGAACTAGGTTAAAGAACCTTGTACCAAATATTAAAAAAAAAGGGGAGGGAAAGCCAATTAAGTTAAAACCAGCCAATTCATCAACGATGTTTGCAATATTCCCCACCAGTAGTGCCCCATCTCCATTACGACAGAAGGGAGGCACATTTTCCCAGGCCTTTTGTGGGTCCATTGCTGTTTGACTTTTGACAAGATGCTTCCTTTCAGTTTCCTCATCTGTAAAATAGGTATAGTAATACTTTTTGAACCTATATCAGAGGGCTGATCTAAGCACCAAATAATATCATGTGCAATATGTTTCATAATCAAAAAAACATTTTATAAATGTAATTTGTTAGTGAGGTGAATTAAAACCAACCCCAGGCCATCATCTCCTGGGGAAATGACTTTTTCTTTTTTAACTAACGCCCTGCTCTCAGCCATGTACTCAGTCTTGAGATTTTCCCCCTAAAAGTGGAGTTCTGAAAAACAAATCCAGCTCATTGAGGGTTTTGATTAGTTGAGTTCCAATTAATCTATATTTTATTCTACCAATCTCTATGAAGAACAGATGTTGGATGTGTGTAAATAGGAACTGTTATTTCAAAATCAATTGAAGTTGAAAGCAGTATAAAAGCACTTACAGAACTTCATATTTTTCTCATTGGGAAAATCCAATTAATTAATTTTTCCTTTCCCTGGAGCACCCAAAGAGTTCAGTAACAATGGAATACTCATTTGCTGTGGCCGTTATCGTCCTGTATGCAGAACCCTTCATTCACAACAAGAAGGCTGAGCATGTGAAACTAATTCAAAGTTTGGTAACTTAAAGCTCAATTGAGTGCACATGTGTTCAAACTCCCACACTCTACCAGACCCAAATGTCCATTTAAGAGTTACTTTAACCTTCTGGTCAAGACAAAAGCTCAAACCCTTGACTAAAGTCATTGCCCAGTGGAAAACAACAAAAACAAAAAGTTTGCTTGGAAATTAGGTTTTCCCAGATTAAGTGCCATAATATTAAGGCAATATTAAGGTTCTGATTGTAACTACATTTTCCTCCTCTCCCTTTCATCTTGACCTGTTTGTACAGACAGTCTACAATGACTGAGGCCCCAAATTCTGCTATGTAAATACAGGATTTGAGCAAAACAGGCACCATAGGTAATAACTGTGGTTATACTGTCAATCTGTGCTTCTTATAATTTATATTTAGAGAGATAATTGCTCTCATTAATAGGAGTACTTTCACAGGTGAAGATCTAATCCAAATCCTCCCATAATCCTCTTCCCCAGTGGGCTGGAAGCCATTCTCTAGGTCTTTTAACATTTTGTAGGTACCAGCACAGTGCCTGGATTTTATCCATCTGTTTGTCCTTTGTTCTTACCATTGACAAGCCTACTACCCTTTATATGCTTCTCTAATGATTAATGGCCTCACTGAGCAGCAAAAAGAATCCTATATATTAAATCACAGAACCTTGAATAAAGATTCAGCTCTGTGTGGCCTTCTCAGATCATTTCCCTTCCCTAGACCTTGTGTTCCTCATCAGTAACTGAAGGGGTTGGATAGACCATTCTAAGATGTCTATGCATTCTAAATGTATACCCCCATGCCTTTTATGCTATTGCTCATGGGAAAACCATCACTGGTAACATTCTACAAAGTCTACTTATACCCACCAAACTTCTACTTTGACTAAGTTGGAACTTGAATGCTTTGGAGATCTTTGCCATGATTTATGTAATTCTATGACATCGAGCCTCTGGGAGAATGTTGGTGTGAACAAGATGGGTTTGGTAGCTTTTCAATGAAAGCACCAAGCAACTTCCTACATTGGCCATCAACTCATTCTCCTATTCAAGTCTTATAATTGACATTCTATCATAATTATTGATTTTTGGGGGGATTTTTCCCTTCTAATCTTAACTGATTGGAATTACCACTCTCAGGAAATTCCCCTATTTTACATGTTCAGAAACCTTGGAATAGAAGGAAAAGAACACTAAAGAGTTTTAGAACTGGGATGCAATTTGGAAATCAAGTCCAATCTCATTTTATAGATGGAGAAAATACACAGCTATCAAAACAAATCAAATTAGATTTTTTTAAGTCTAATTTTTCGTAACCTGGACTGCTATGGGGGGCCTGCCCTCCACAGGGTTGGGGGTCTTCTGGCTGGGTGTGGTGGCCTTGGTGTAAATTGAAGAAGAAATGGGAAGCAGTTTAAAATTTCAATCAGCGGCCAGGCTCACAAGAGAACTGCTCCGCCTTTTGCTGGCTTGATTTTTATTTTTATGCCCTCAGTGGTTACACATACACATACATTTATTCCAACGATTCTAACAAACTCGAAGCTTTTATAGAAGATAAATGTTTTTCTCATCATAGGCAGCATGATTGGAGGTCAGTTCCTCATTAACCCATGTGGTGCTCAAATTTACAATTAAGCCAGGAGTGATTATTTGTTACTTTAATCAAATACATAATAAATCACATTTCTAAGGAGACAATCAACACATAGCATTGTTATCAAGTCTACGTTAATCAACATAACCCAGTTTTAAGTATTTTTTCAATACCAGGCTTTCATTTTCTAATGTTTCACTAAGGTTTCTAAGATTTTGCCTAGGCTTCAGTTAGCAAAACATATCAATGAAGTATAATGTATGAGCCTCTCCCTGAAGGGCAATTAATATGCTTGTTGTCCCTGGCCTGTACAGTGGTGGGGGAATCCAAGCACAGTTTTGTTAGGAGTTTTTTACCTGAGAAAGGGGTCCCATTTAAGTGGGTACATAGGAATCCTTAGGTTTCATTTTGTGAGTACGATCTTTCAGTAATATTCTGGGAGGACAAAGCGGGGCATCTGTATTAACCCTGCAGGCATTTTGTTCTCATCTATTTTCCTTGGGGCTAGGGAGAGAATAGCAATCCTAGCAATTACAATAATAAGGGATGTTTTTGAGAGAAGTCACACAGAGGGGGTCTGAGTGGGTGTTTCCATCCTTCCTGGGGGCCATTTTGCAGTCTCTGGCTTCCACTTGTGACCATGTCAAACAGTGTGCATTTGATGACTCCTGGCACTGGACCCTTCCTATTTTTCCAGTATTCTTAGATAAAACTTCTCTTCATGTATTCAGTAATTCAGTCACAATGGCTTACTTGCTGTTCTCCACACATGATGTGCCATCTCTCATTTCTATATCTTTGCATTATTTCTGCAAGGCTTTCCCTTCTCAAACCCTCCTCTTAGAATCCCTGGCTTCCTTCATGTTTAAGCTCAAGGGCCCTCTTTTGTAAGAAGACTTTTCTAGTCTCTCTAGCTACTGGTCCCTTCCCTCTAAATCCTCATGTTCTTAACATGAGGGTCATAAGCTTGTTTTTTTTTTTAAATAATATTTGTATTTCAATACAGATAGTTTCCTTTGTAATCCTATAAACTTTTTTATTCATTTAAAAGTATTATTCTGAGAAGGGGTTGATAGGCTTTGCCAGATTGCCAAAACAGATCTGGGATCTTTGACTCATAAAAGGTCAAGATCTCCATCTTTAAGTTTATCTTGTCTCTATTCTGTGTGTGTTTTAATATATGCTTATTTATGTAGATGGTGTCTTCTCACTCAAATGTGTAAAAATAGACTCAAATCCAGGACTTCAATCCCCACAAGCCTTTGCTCCACTTCCCCAGAATGCTTTGTAATCTCACCTGGGCCGAGAGCGAGATGGGGTATTTAAACCTGGTTGTGAATAGGCTCGGGCTCTTTTGGACTTCCGATTTGGAGCAGATGCATCTCTTTCATGACGTGAGATTATCTTGTCTAGGTCTCTGGCCTAGGCATGTATTTTTCTTATTCTGTATTTTCTTTAATCATTAACCTTTAATAAACCTCTAAAAAATATAATACTCCTTGCAGAGAGAAACTAATTTCTACCTGCCTCAGTATTCCCCAAAATTTTGATCTTTACAAATGTAAGGTCCTAGGAGACAGAGATTCTTTTTAATATTTCCTTGTATCCTCAAGACTTAGAGTCTGGCAGAGAATAAGTGCTTAATAAGTATTTTTTTATTGCTTGATTGTATTTGTAACACTTGGTTTTAGCACAATGCTTTGCATGCAGAAAGCATTTAATATTTTTTTTCTTTCACTAATGTCTTCCTGGTCCCTTCCTTCAAAGAGTTTTAATCTATGGAAAGCTAATACATAAAAATGTAAAAAGTCAAATACCCCTACAATATGTATATAATGGGCTCAAGACAACACTTAAGGGGATAACAAAAGGTCATCATTAATTGTCCAAAAAAAATTGCACCAGATGTCACAGAGCGAGAAAGAACCAGGGGAAAGCTTTCCAGGAGAGATGGGCTCTGAGCTTGACCTTGAAGGATGAGTATGATTAGGATAGGAAGGGAGATGGAAGAAGATCCCAGATGGTTCAAATAGGGTAAACAAAATACAACTCCTCAAGGTTCCTGAGGGAGTCTCTGCTGGGATTATGGCCAATACTGAGAGAAACAATCTTTTTTTTCACTGTTGATTCTTAAGTCTTCAGGGCCACTCCAGAGAAATAATACATTTACCACAGACCAGTGATTTCATCCCTGTGGAAACTCCCTGCATTAATGTCAAGGTGCCATGGCTAAAAATGTTTCTTATCTGGCAACCACTTCCCTGGCAATAAGTTTTTCCCCAGCTCAGCTGGTACTTAAATGAGAGGCACATGGGACACCAAGTTGTTCTGGAAGTCTTTCTATCTTGGTAGGATCTCCCTGAGCTCTCACTGTGACGTCTTAACCTTTAATAAATCAGTTACCTCCACACCATCATAAATGGGATCACATGGGTCAATGGGGATATGATTGGGGATGTAGACTCTAAGTGATCACCCTAATGCAAATATTAATAATATGGAAATGGGTCTTGATCAATGACACATGTAAAACCCTGTGGAGTTGCTCATTGGCTACCAGAGGAGGGATGGGAGGAAGGTAGGGAAAGAACATGATTCATATAACCATGGAAAAATAATCTTAATTAATTAAATAAATAAAATTTTTCAAATAAAAAAATTAATGTGCTACTATTAAAGTTGAATAGAGGTAGAAAAGGTGTACTGATAACTAATTCACAATATCTATTAACACACTTATGTTTTACTTCTTGAGAAAGGAAAGATGGAAAGATATCCAGGGGCCAGACAAAGAATTTGTGAGGACAAGAAATTAAACTCAGGTAGGTTCAGGGAACTCTTATGTGCTCATGCTTCCACAAATTCCTCTGATGGCTTGGCCAGACTGATCTATGCACCTCTTTAGGAAGATTCCAATATAGATGGCCAACTTAATACTTTTCCTGGATGTGGAGAACAGGAAAGCTCTCTCTGCTATTTCTTGTATTGTATATTGGGAAACTTCTTAAATATATTGCCTGGCTTGATTCTGGGAGAACCAGAGAATCACTAATTCTGTGACCTTGTTCCAACTGTTTGTTGGCTAGAAATGAGAGTCTTCTCATCACATTTTACGTGTTATATGGCTGATTTCATGTCCTTTTTCCTCCTGTTCCCCAAGAGTCCCCTTAAAAATTAACCATAATTACTTCAACAGAAACAAATCAAATAAAAATCACAATATAATAAACTCAAAATTATTTGTATCTTAACAGTATACTTATGTAAAATCTTTTGGGGTGTATGGGGTGCTCAGAGAGGGGTAGTATCTCTGGTATGGAGGGCTTGTTGTGCCCTCCTAGGGCAGCTCTCCAGCCTCTGACCCCCACCTGACACCCAGCTCTCACTTGTGGCTCCCAGTAGCTGCTAGCATGTGGCAGCGGCTAAACCCCGGGCAATGGCTTCGACAGGCCGGCTAAACCTTGTGAGGGTAGCCATCGGGTCGTCGACCCCTGGTGAACCAGGGCTTTGCTCACCCAGCATGTGAAGACTGCTTCGGCGGAACAGACGGAAGAAACCAATAAGAAGGTTCAACGGCTGAGAGTGCGACGCAGCAAAGCACTGTGGAGTACTTAGGGCGTGTTGGAGCACAAAGGACAACACGGCCATCCAATGCAGCTGAGGAAGTCTCCAGGTGTAACGACTTTTCGTGCCACTGGACCCAGGCTTCCAACGCCGAGAGAGTGGGACTGTCTCTGTGCATCTACTTTTCCACTTAAATCTCTTTCACGCACAAGTATCTTTGGGTACACTCATCTATCCTAACCCCGTCCACCCTCTTCAAGATCTGAGGCAATGGGGGAGTGGCGACGCAACAGGTGAAGGTGACCACTGGCAGTTGTAGTCATGATCCTGCACGTAGGCGGCCCACGGACCAGTGGTCGCTCGGCCCTGTAGGGTAGCAGGGACGTTCGGCAGCATCCTGGGTGACTGAGCAGACCTCTCTAGGACAGCACTGCTCACCCTAATCAAGGGAGGGGGCTAGAAAAGGTGTCCCAAACATTGCCTGTCCTACAAACACCCGGTCAGCACACTGAGGCTGGCTGGTCATCCCTTTAAGCGGTTAAAACCAAAAGAAACAAAACACAAAGAAACTCTTACTAGGAGCATGGAACATCAGGACATTACTTGACAGAGAGAATACCCCAAGACCTGAGAGAAGAACAGCTCTAATCGGTAAAGAACTGGCGCGATATAACATCGACATTGCAGCCTTAAGTGAAACACGCTTATCAGAAGAGGGATCACTCAGTGAAACCTTCTTCTGGAAAGGTAGAGCCTCAAATGAAGACAGAATCAACGGTTTTGGCCTGGCTATCAAGACCAGTTTACTCAAACAGCTGCCAGACTTGCCTGTGGGCATCAGCGAGGGGCTCATGAAGATCCATTTGCCTCTCAGCAAAGACCAGGAGACCATCGAGCAATTCTACTCTGACCTGAGTGCCGTCCTGCACTCAGTGCCCACAAATGACAAGCTGATACTATTGGGAGACTTCAACACCCACGTTGGCCAGGACCATGAAGATGGAAAGGAGTACTCGGCAAACACAGAGTGGACAAAATGAACAACAACAGCTTACTGCTGCTCAGCAAATGCTCAGAGTTCGAACTCACCATCATGAACACTGCGTTCAGAATGGCGAACAAATATAAAACAACGTGGATGCACCTGTGATCAAAACAGTGGCATCTCATTAACTACATCATTGTACACCACCGAGACATCCAGGATGTAAAGATCACCAGAGCCATGAGAGGAGCTGAATGCTGGACAGACCACCGATTGGTTAGAGCAACTCTTCAAATTCTCATTGCGCCTCGCCACCCAAAACGTGCCCAGACAGTTCACGCATTTTACAACGTGAGTCATCTTAGAGATCCATCTTATTTGCAAACATTCCAGTCCTGCCTGGATGACAAGCTGCCTGCCAAGGGACCACTCACTGGAAGCTCAACCGAGAAATGGAACCAGTTCAGAGACGCAGTGAAGGAAACATAAAAGGCAGTCCTAGGCCCCAAACAACGCAACCACCAGGACTGGTTTGACGAGAACAACACTGCTATTGAAGACCTTTGAGCAAGAAGAACAAAGCCTTTATGGAGTGGCAAAATAACCCAAACTCTGCTCCTAAAAAGGACAGATTCAAGTCTCTCCAAGCCACGGTGCAGCGTGAGATCAGGAAGATGCAAGACTGATGGTGGGAAAAAAAGGCAGAAGAAATCCAGCGTTTTGCTGATATGAAAAACTACAAACAATTTTTCAGTGCCCTCAAGACTTTCTATGGGCCATTAAAACCCACCACCACTCCTTTGCTATCCTCTGAAGGTGACACTCTCATAAAAGATAAACAAGGCATCAGCAACAGGTGGAAAGAACACTTCAGTCAGCTTCTCAACCGACCCTCTTCAGTCAACCAAAGCGCCCTTGACCAGATCCCCCCAAACCACTCCATTGAACAACTTGACGTCCCTCCTTCAATAGAGGAAGTCCAAAAAGCCATTAAACAAATGAGTGCAGGCAAGGCACCCGGTAAAGACAGGATCCCAACCGAGGTATACAAGGCCTTAAATGGAAAGGAGCTCCAGGCATTCCATATAGTGCTGACCAGCATATGGGAAGAGGAAGACATGCCCCCAGAACTCAGAGATGCCTCCATCATAGCCCTATACAAGAACAAAGGCTCACGAGCAGCCTGTGACAACTACAGAGGCATCTCACTACTCTCCACTGCTGGAAAGATCCTCATCCGTGTTATACTCAATAGACTCCTGTCATCTGTTTCAGAGCAGAACCTGCCTGAATCACAATGTGGCTTCTGACCAGATTGCAGCAACATTGACATGGTCTTCACAGTGAGGCAAATGCAGGAAAAATGCCTTGACCAGAACCTGAGTCTCTACATTGTCTTCATAGACCTGACAAAGGTGTTTGACACAGTGAACAGGGACGCATTGTGAGTGATCCTCAGCAAGCTCGGTTGCCCAGCAAAATTCGTCAAACAGATCCAGCTCTTTCATGTCGACATGACAGGGGAAGTCCTATCTGGTGGAGAGACTTCCAATCGCTTCAACATCTCCAATGGCGTGAAATAAGGCTGTGTCATCGCTCCAGTACTATTCAACCTATACTTCACCCAAGTATTACAACATGCTGTGATGGATCTAGACCTGGGCGTCTACATCAAATACCAACTGGATGGCTCACTATTTGACCTTCACCGCCTGACTGCAAAAACAAAGACAACAGAAAGACTCATCCTGGAATCTCTCTTTGCAGATGACTGTGCTCTCATAGCCCACCAAGAAAATCATCTCCAAACCATTGTGAACAGGCTCTCTCCCACAACAAAACTGTTTGGCCTGACTATCAGCCTCAGCAAAACAGAGGTGCTGTTCCAACCTGTACCAGGGAGGCCAATGAACCAGCCGTGCATTACAATCGATGGCATGCAGCTTTCTAACATCAACACTTTCAAGTACCTGGGCAGCACCATCGCCAACGACGGGTCCCTAGACCATGAGATCAATGCCAGGATCCAAAAGGCCGGCCAGGCACTCGGGCGGCTGCGCTGCAAAGTCCTCCAACACAGCGGTGTAAGCACTGCGACGAAGCTCAAAGTGTACAACGCAGTGGTCCTCAGCTTGCTCCTGTACGGTGTGAAACATGGACACTGTACAGGAAGCACATGAAACAGCTGGAGCAATTCCACCAACGCTCCCTCCGGTCAATCATGAGGATCCGATGGCAGGACCGAATCACCAACCAGGAATCCTCGACAGAGCCAACTCCACCAGCATCGAAGTCCTGGTCCTCCAAACCCAGCTATGATGGTCTGGACACGTCATCCGCATGGACCCCCAGCGAATACCAAGACAGGTATTCTATGGTGAACTGTCAGCTGGACTCAGGAAACAAGGTCGACCGAAGAAAAGATTCAAGGATCAGCTAAAGTCCAACTTGGAGTGGGCTGGCATTACACCAAAGCAACTAGAACTCGCTGCCTCTGACAGAAGCAGCTGGCGAACCCACATTCACCATGCCGCCACCACCTTTGAAGATGAGCGACGTCGACGTCTTGCCGCTGCGTGTGAACGCCAACACCAGGCCACAACTGCACCTCCTGTAACAACTGGCGTCCCATGCCCCGTGTGCCACAAACTGTGCACCTCAGCCTTTGGACTCCAAAGCCACATGAGGGTACATCATAGATGAAAACGCCCAAAGACAATTGTCATTCTCAGTCACCAAGAGACTACCACTATGTAAAATCTTTTAAAAACTAATAAGTTTGTTACCACCTTCTCTCAAGAGCTTTCTAAATGTAAAATTATCAGTGTTTATGACTGTTACTATCATTCCTTAGTCATAGTTAGCACATGCATTGTCCAATTTCTTCGTTTTTGTATCTTTCCACATCTTTCCATGTTTTTTTGTATTCTCCATATTTGTATTATTTGTCATTTTCAGTTAGGGGTTGTATTATTTGTGACTCTCAATCAATAAATGATCCAAATAACCAGCATTTATTAAATGCCAGCCAATCTATCTATCTATCTATCTACCTAGAAAATCAATACAAGGTAATGATGGAGAAGGGGGAACATTGGCTGTCGCGAGAATTAGGAAGGGGATGGCACATAATTTGAACTTTGACAGAACCTAGGAATTTTAAGAAGTGTGGGAGTACAATCCAGAATTAGGAAGGAACTTTTTCTCCTACACTCTTACACGACTGGATTCAAGTTCTGCCTCAGATTTTACTAATGGTATGACTCTGGGTAAGTCACTTAACTTGCGTGTGGTTCAGTTTACGTGTCTATAAAATGAGCCAGTTAAGCTCAATGATTTCTTAGTTTCTTTCAAGCTCTAAATCTATGGTGAATAACTTTGTGCTCTCTATAGTGATCCATTCTTCTTGATACATAGAAAGAACAGGAGTTTACCACCAAACAGAGTTTATTCTCTTTGGTATCTCCTCATTTCTTATCTAAATGTGCCCAAAGGAAATTGGCCACTCAATCAGGAGGAAAAGTAATAAAATGTGAGTTAGGAGTAAATAAATGTTCGAGTAAAACTCATGTTTTCAAAATGCTTTCATTACTAGCCTGAGATCAATCCTTGCTATCTGGCTGTATGTTTAGCATTTCAAACCTGCCTGAATAGAGTAGAACTTTAATTTGAAAAAGTGCCATATTGTAATTTGACCTATAGGACATGTGTCTAAAATAAATTTTCCAGAAACTCAACATGTGTAAACTTCCTTCTGCCCCTCTCCATCCACACAAACATTACCCCCTCTCATTTCAATGCAGTAAGCACAGAAATCCATTTTGCCAGTTAAATGGGATTTAAAAGGCATCAGGTGGTGAATTAAAAAGGTAAAAACAAAAACCATGGGACCCTGAAAGGCCTGAGAGTTCTCTATTCAGAAATTCCTTAAACAAAAGCAAAATCAGCAGATGGATGTGAATACTTAAACTCAGAGGAAGGGCTTTTTACTCCCCCAGGGAAAGGAGTGAATTTTTTTGCCAGATGCTTGTAATTTGATATTCTCTAAGAAACTTATAACGTGGATAAGCCATATCAACAGTGTTCCAACAGTCAGAGGCATTAGCATACATACTCCTCAACTATGTACAAGTTCACTTTTTAGAGGAAGCACTCATCTCTAAAACAAGGAATTCTTTGAAGGATGCTAGGGCTCTTTAGTGAAGTACCTGAATTTCATCTTAAGCTTTAGGCTCTCTAAACTGAGAAAAGAAAGTCCAGGAGCTAGATTCTTAAAACTGCCTTGAAACTTGACTTGGAAAAATGATGAGATTGAAGTAATTGAAAAGAGAATCAATGATAATGGGGAGGAAGATGATAACAGCTTTTGAAGGTTTGCAAAATGCTTTATAAATGTTATTTCAATTGATTCTGTCAACAAATTTGCAAGGTAGAAGCCATTCTCCATTTATAGATGAGTAAAGAGGTTAAATGATTTGCACAAGGTGACAGCTAGTATCTGAAGTAGAATTCAAACTCAGATCTTAGTAATTTCTGTCATAAACTCAGTGAAATTTCCAGAAGCAACTTAATCTGATTCTCTATCCATAAATGAGGTCATTTATTATATTTTTGTCCTAGTGCTGTGGTTTCATTAGTGTAGGACTCCCACTATGGAAATTCCTACCATTACTGTAAATCAGCAACTCCAAAGATAATTGATAATCTTAGAGAGTTGCCCAGGAGCATCAAGAGCTTATTTAAGGGAATTGCTTTTGATCACATAGCTAGTACCTGGAGTATATGGGGTAATGCTTCTGGTGTGAGGGCTTGTTAAGCCCTTTTCAGGTCTGTTTTCTTTCTTTGGTGTCTGTCCACTTGCCACCCAGTTCTCACTTGTGGCTCCAAGAAACTGTAGCATGGACAGTGGCCAAACCCTGGTAAATCCATCTCAGCAGGAAGCCTGAGTTCAACTAAGTTGAAGGCAACCAACAGATCTTAAACTTATTGATGTGTTGGGGATTGGGAGGACATTTCTACCCCAGGCATGAGAAAATATCACCTGGTTGAATGGGCACATGGGAATAATTTGTTCCAATGGCCATGAAGTCTGCTTTAGCAGTCACTGTTGAGTGCTTAGAGTTTGGCCAGACATTGATGATGCCAAGATCATCCACTGCATCCTGGGCCATCACCAGTCCTCTTGCTTTTTATCTTGCCCTTGGACTTGAATGACTCTAGAAGAGAGAGTAAGGCTGCCTTTGTGCAATTCTGCTTCACTTTAATCCAATCTAAGTGAGAGTTAAAAGATATCATCATGATGCCATTTTGTTCCTCTTAGAATATGAGGGACAAGAACTATTCAAACATTTGAGAGCGATTCTTGATTACATCTGGTTCTTTCTGCATTATTCTAAACTATCTTTGAGTTTGGAGTAGGAACACTTGGGCACAAATATTAGCTCTCCCATATAATATCTGTGTGATCCTGTGTGGGCAAGTCACTCTATATGGGATTAATTTTCTTCTTATGTTAATAATAGATTTATATTTGTATAGCATGCACTATGTACCAGGCAGTGCTAAACCCTTTACTATTATTATTTCATTTGATCCTCACAAATCTTGGAGATAAAGTGTTATTATTATTCACATTTTATAAAAGAGAAAATTGAGGCAAAGAGAGTTTTCATCCTCCCAACATCATGCAGCTGGGCCACCTTTGAACTCTAGTTCCAGGCCTGGCATTCTATCCATTGTGCTGCCTAGCTATGGTAAAATGAGGGGGATTGGGCTAGATGATCCCTAACGTCTCTTCTAACTTTGAGACTACATATGATTGATTTAAGGGAGGAATAAATCTTATGCCTATTTTATAGATGTGGAAACTAAGACTCAGTAGCATTACATGATTTGTCCTATGATCACACAGCTAATATTAGGGCAAAGACTCAAAAATCTGGTTCTGATTGCTGTTTTCCCCATCACACCAGGACAACAGAAATTGCTTAGAAATCAACCGAAAGACTCATGCTAATTTACACTTATAAAAACCATATATCAAGCACTTTCAGGAAGTGGTACAAAAAGTTATGCCTCCTATGTTTCCTCCTATTAGTTAAACTTCCATGTGTTACCATTTAATAGCTGCCATCAGGCTGTTCACTTGGGGGTGATAGTGCATTCATGCATGTCCATTCCTGATTAATGAATTTCCCAGAGTTTAGGACATTGAAGGGTGGCCAGTACTATGTCCACCGAAAGGCAGAAATGGAGAACTCATTGCAGACCTGCTTTATTGTCAAGGCAAATTATCCCAACAACTTAGTGTAATACTGGTGAACGCTGTGTAACTTAGATGTTTTCACTTTCTCTTTTCTGGAGATTGTGCTCAGAAATGCTGGTTCTACTTTTTCTTCCTTCATTTAATTTTTTAAAAATAATTTAATTTTTTCAATTAATAAGCATTTTTCTCATTCCTCTGTTTCCCTTAGAAAAAAAGACAAAGAAACCTGCTTTCTAACAAATATGTATAGTTAAGCAAATCCCTATATTGGTTAAATCTAAAAATGTGTCTCATTGTGCACATTTAGCTCATTGCTTCAGCACTTTCTCTCCAGAGGTGGATAACATTCTTCAATGGTCAAGGAAACTGATTGGCCATCCGTTTGATCAGAATCCTTAAAGTTTCAAGGTTATTTTTACAATGTTGTAACAGTGTAGATTATTCTCCTGGTTTGCTCAGTTCATAAACATTATTCTAGGTCCCTTTGCCTTTTCTTATAGCATTACCCTCACATACCGGTAGTTTGTACAACCATTCTCCAACTGATAGACATCTCTTTAGTTTCCAGTCCTTAGCCATTCCCCAAAGGGCTGTGGGAAAACAGGAACATTGATGCACTATACATTCATGGTGCTCTCAATTGGTCCAGTCATTCTGAAAAGCAATTTAAAGTTATTCTCCAAAAGTTTCTAAGTTATTGTGCCCTTTGAGCCAGGTATCGTACTACTAGGTCCATTGCCTCAAGAGATCTAAGAAAGGGGAAAAGAGTCTCTGTTTCAATGTCAGTATGCTCCTGCCTCATCACATGTAATTCAATTCAACAATTATTTTATAAGCATCTATTATATGAAAAGCACTGTGCTGGACACTAGAATCTCTGCCCTCAAAAAGCTTTCATTCTGCCCCAAGTGGTAAAATACAGCAAAGTAAGATGAAATATTCCATTTGGGGGAACTATATTCTCTTACATATCTTGTCTTTTAATTTCTGGGCAAGCAGTGTAGCCTGAGAAGAAGCATGGAATTAGACATCAAACTTGATTCTATTATTCAGTGCAGACAAAACATGTTTCCTTATTGTTGAAATGATTATTCTATATCAGATGAACATACATAATTCGCTGGTAATCATAAAGCCCATTAAGTACATGAGAAATGTTCAGAACTGGAGATCTTGAAAGCCAGACTCCAAAGGTTACTCTGCAGTGTCCTGTCCTGTGACCTTGTGGGGTTCTGCCTCACTGGGGAGCAATATACATGTGCTAGCCCTTCTCAGACCAAAAGAGGATGCTACAAACCTGAGTAGGAGGCACTGAGCTTGAGCATTATCTGTGATCATTTTGAGCATATTGTTTTCTAAACTGCTTTTGTTGGATTCAGACATTCATATATTCCTGGGCTCCTGGTTCAGAGTTCATGATGAATACCCTCCCCTTTAACTCACTCCCCACCCCCAACAATCTGGACCTTTTCACTGTACTTCTATATGTGTCCTTGAACTTCACATATATTTTTGTGTTCCTGGATCATTTTTTCCATGTCCTCCTTCTTGTTCTGGATCTTTTGACACCAACAAAGTAATGCCTTCTTGGCTGTTCTTTCACATTTGGCCAACCAATTCACACTGACTTGCGTTGTTCTCTGAATTCTCCACCTGCAGGTCTGATCATGACATTTTGGTTAACGTTAGTGGTTCCACCATCATTTTTATATTAAAATACAAACTCATGAGTTTGGTATTTAAAATCCTTCATAATCTGGCCCCAGACTGTATACTCTAGTTAAACTGGCTTGCTTGCAGTTTTTTTTTTTTAAACCTTACTTTCCATCTTAGAATCAATCCTTCCAAGGCAGAAGAGCAAGAGCAGTAAAGGTTAGGCAATGGGGGTTAAGTGACTTGCCCAGGATCAGACAGCCAGGAAATGTCTGAGATAAGATTTGAACCCAGGACACCAATCTCTAGGTCTGGCTTTCAATTTACTGAGCCCATTGACTGTCATATATACATACATTGGTGTCATCTTTAACTTCTTATTCTATCTCACCACCCTCCAAATCTTTTTTTATCTTTTCATCTCTTGCCTAAACTATTATAGTAGCCTGTTTGATTTTATGTCTCAAGTTTCTCCATTTTCACATCCATTCTTTAAGCTGCCCAACATATTTTCCAGAAGCTCACTCATGTTACTCTCATATTCAATAATCTTGAATGGCTCCATATTGGTTATGGAATCAGATATTTTTTATCTTATACTTTTGAAAAATTTGTTTTCTTATGATTTTCTATATAATGCATGATTATTGCAGTAGCAAGTGCAGACTATTTGTAAATAAGCAAATAAACATAAATTGGGGATAGAATCTCACATTTTTACTGATTAGGGCAAGCAAAAAAATAAGGAAAGAAGAAAAGGAGACAGTAAATATTCTAGTGGTTTTCTGTGCCATGAAAATCATAATATTTTGGATTTTCCTAATTTCTCTCTTTCCCAGTTTAGGATCTGGTTTTATATTATGCTTTTATGAAGGAATGCATTTCTTCAACTACATGTACTACTAGATAGAGAAAAATAATCGAGATCATAGGAGTATTATAACAACTTTGCCGTATTGCTAAACTAGAAAAATCTGATTCTCACTGAGGTAAATGAGGACATTCTTTACCTCTAATCCTATATGACAATTTCAAAAAATTACAGCTATCCATCAAATTTCACTTTTTGTTGAATATGTAAAGGACACAGTGATTTGATTAAATAGTCACTCTTTCCCCCACAGGGCCCAAATAACTACTCATTTACCATCCCACAGAGCATTGACATGATTAGTCAGCTATAACAAATTTGGAAAGCAAATGGACATTTGGTCACTTTTCTGGGTCAAAAGAGCAGAAGTAGAATGCTTGTTTGTCTAATACATCCATATTTTTCCTTTGCCAGGAGAGCAATTTGTGTATTTTTCAAAGGATATTGGGACAGAGTGAAATGAACACAGATAGTAACCCAAAATTTAAAGTTAATTTAAACTTGGCTGGCAGGAGATCTTATTTTGTCAGTCTCTGGATTTTCATTTGCTATGTGAAAATAATACACTGATTTCCTTTAAAGACTATCTTTTTCATCTGCTCTATTCATTAGATTGGACTCCTCTAAAAAAATAATCAAAACTTGACCTAGGATAAATTGTCCGTGAGTTAACTTTATTGGATCTGTTACTATCCATGCTTTTCACTTAAGGGTTTGGTGTGTTTGGTCATCATTATGGCACTTATACTTTCCCAATGGATAGACATAATATGGACTTAAACATAGCAAGGTTAGATAGCTCGCAAGTTTTATTATCCCCACCATTTCTGCCTAGGACACATGGAATGGTGTGGGAAAAGTAGCAAGAGGTAGCTAGGTGGTGCATTGGATGGAGAGTTATATTTGGAATTAGGAAGACCTGAGTTCAAATCCAGTCCAAGATATTTACTAGTTGTGTGTTCCTAGGTGAGTCGCTTATCCTGTCTGCCATAAAATGGGAATAAAAATAGCACCTTTCTTTCAGGATTGCTGTGAGGGCAAAATGAAATAAAATTTGTAAACAGCTCTGCAAACCGTAAAATGCCATCTAAATACTAGTTATTATTACTAAGTCATTGGTTTGATTTTTGACAAAGTACTGAGGAATTGCCACTAGGCAGTGGTCAGAATTAGATCTTTTTTTCCCATATTATAGAGGGTGAAATTTGGCATAAAAAATTAGGACAATATTCCTCATGATAGAAATTGAGGAACAACGATTTCAAGGACACATTTCATAAACCTCTCTATCCCAAATCAAGCATTTGTGAAACAAGGATACTGGAAAAGTATTTGTTTGTTTGAGGTGCCTTGTTTTGCTTCTCACAGTTGAACAGCTATGGCAGAAAGAAAACTATGGAGGCCAAATGGTATTAGTGGAAAGTGCACGAGCCTGGATTTGGCTTCATTGTCTTATATATTCATTCTGCCCAAATAGGGATATGCTGCAGTCTTTACTTGCAATCACCATGGGGCACCTGGT
Organism: Monodelphis domestica; assembly: GCF_027887165.1. Taxonomy (NCBI): domain Eukaryota; kingdom Metazoa; phylum Chordata; class Mammalia; order Didelphimorphia; family Didelphidae; genus Monodelphis; species Monodelphis domestica. The sequence goes on along the minus strand of NC_077229.1, from coordinate 306,105,429 downwards.
GTCATATTGGGTAGAGTGTTGGGACTAGAATTAGGAAAACCTGAGTTCAAATCTTTTCTCAGACTCTTAATAGATGTGTGATCCTGGACAAGTCACTTAACCTCTGTTTGGATCAGTTTCCTCATTTATCAAAAAGGGATAATAATAATAATAATAGCACTGACCTCTCAGGATTGAATCTGGCACGTAGTTAGTGCTATATAAACATTAGCTACGATTATCTTTTACTTGCACTTTGGCTCACTTGTGAGCTTCTGAGATCCATAGTGTTTCATGATTTCAAACCATAGAACATCATTAGGAATATTAGTGTTAAAAACAAACTTTAAGTAAAATTCATGAAAATGCCACGACTTTCCCCTAATACCTGTTCAATTCTGGGCCCAGTTTACTATCCACCTCATACCTAAGATAGTTTTATCAGTTGAAGTAACTGGGGATGATTAGCCTAGAGAAAATATTTTTTGGGGGAGAAGGAGAATCTTAGCTGTCTTTGAATATGTCTTACACTGTTGTATTTGAGGAAAGGTTTATTCTGCTTGGGCCCATAGGCAGAGTAATGAGAAGTTGCAAATTTTGTGTGATGTGAGGAAAAAACCTTCCTAACAATTCAGTTATTTAGAAGTGGAATGGATTCCATCAAGGGGGTGATGGGTTTTCCCTACCTGGAAGGCTTCCAGCATAAGATGACCACTTATTAAATACATGAGAGTGGGCATTCCCTTCATATCTGGGCTGAATTAGCCCTGGAGGATCTATTGAACTCTGAAATTCTCAGATATTTTTCTTAATGGACCTCAATCAGCTGCCAATCCAACTTCAAGTTACTATTGGAGCAATATGTAGCACAGGGAATCGTGAAATTCAGAAAAATAAAAGTTAGCAGTATTTGGTAGTAGCCTAAGGAATTGTTGAATTAATAATGATTTGCAAATTTATTTTTATTTCAAATGGAAAGTCTGCTGTCTTCAAAGCAATCTTGGGATCATCATTCTTTTGGTGACTTACATAAGGACACAAAGCTGATTCAGTTCTCTCTCCCCAATGTTCCATTAAGCACTTTTTTTTTAATTGAATGAGTACACTTCCAACCAATATGCATGACCCTTCTGGAAGGAAAAAAAAAATGATTGCTGATTGCTGATTGGTGTATTATCAAAATGCACCCCGATTTTTGAAATCCTGCCAAATTTATCTGCCATCACGGTGTTATCCTTGAAGTGCCCTTGATCAGTGAGATGAGGTACAGCTTTTAAATCACAGCCTATGGCCTAATCTCTTTGAACTCAGTGGGATGGATTGTTCACAATGGAGCAGATCGGAAGCATCCTCCTCTTTATTTCCTCACAATATTATTATCTATAAATTAACTGAAATGATGTGTTTCTGATTGTCTGTTACTTATTGTTCAGGCAGATATTCAAGATGGCATTTGACTCTTGCTTGGAAATGCAAATGTTAGGCAGCAGGTAGGACTTTTGAAAACTACTTGAAGACCTACGCTAAGAAAACAAGAAAAACCAAGTGCTTGGAAACTCTTTCTCTGTTTGGAGTGCCATTGGGCAATGGAATGTTAGAAGATGGTGCAAATGGTTCTATAGGGGTTTGTTGATGGTTGCAAATTTAGTCAGGCTCAATAGGGCCATACCAGCACCATCGTCCTTGCCAAACTCTAATTGAAGCATATGTCCTGAATTTTTAATATGACGATCCCAATGGATACCCCCGGAGTCAGTAAACCTTGGATCCAACTCTAGCCAGTGACACATACTATCTCTGTGAATATGGGCAGGTCATCTCAAGCCACTCCATATTTTGCCCTGAGCAGCCCTTTAGGTTAAGTTACAAAGGTATTGTTGATCTTCATTGGTAGAGGGAGTGTTCATGTTGGGAGTGCCTCAACACCAGTGAAATTATAGGTTTAATAATACTTAGGGCAAAAAAAAAACCCATCACTAACAACTATCATTACCTTTCATTCAAGCTTTTTAATTTGTAAGGAATTCTAGAAATTCACAAATTCTCTCAATTAGATTATAAGTTTATGGAAACAGAGACTATTACCCATTTTCTTGGTATATCCTGTGCCTACCTAGTACAATGCCTAGCACATAATAGGCACTCAGTGCTCGATGCATTGAATTGACTCAAGCCTTGAAAAAGTCACATCTGCACTCAATTTGTTTCCGTGGGGTTTATTAATGAATTGGTCTGGAAAAATGACTTGCAAATTGTTATATATCAGTCTGAGAGTAATCCAAATGTACAATACTTCTATGAACAGACTACCTAACCCTATTAAGAAGCCAAGAGAAATTGGAATGAGTTTCTCCCCCTTCTATATAAAGAACAACCTTAAAAGTTCCTATTTATAGAGAGGGCAATGCAAAGTGGAAATGCTGCCTTGCATAGATTTGCTCTGCACACAACTTGCCTGTGATTGGGAGGGAGAAAATGAGCATTTGTTAAGTGCCTACTATGTGCCAGGAACTGTGCTAAGTTTTACAAATAATTTGTTTGGTCCTTGCAACAACACGGTGAGGCAGTTGTTATTATGACCTCCATTTTACTGATGAAGGAAACTGAGTCAGAGAGAGATTAAACAACTTGCCAAGAGTCATATAATTAGAAAGTTTATGAATCTGGTTTTGAACTCCAATTTTCTTGACTCTAGGTCCAGTCCATTGTGCTAGTTAACCTTTTTAACTCAGCACCAGAAAACACAGAACTTTTGGTCTCAGATTCCTACTTGTCAAGAGGCAGTGTTTTGTATGGGCAAGAAGACTAGACTGGCAGTCAGGAATCTGAGTCTGATTTCCACCTCTAATAATTACTATGTGACTGACTCTGAGCAAGTCACTAGACCCCTCTCAGCCTTTGTTTCCTCATCAGTAAAATAGGGATACTATTACCTGTAGCATGTACCTCACAGGTTTTTAAAAAAAGAATTTACTTTTAAAAGATTAAATAACATAATGTCTATGAAGTACTTTGCCTTGGTCAGTTAAAATATACTATTCTTATTTAGGTGCATATCATTAGAGATCTATTGTTCTCTGAAAAAAGTAAAATTAGGTAGGATTTAATATGAATTTAAGGAGAAAAATGAATTTAAGTATTCTTTTGGTTGTTTCTTCATTTATATAATAAGAGAATTGGACTAGATAGCTTCTAGTGTCCCTTCTAGCTTTAAATTTATGGTCCTATGATGTTATAAACCTCCATTTTGCAAAAATCCTCTTGTCAGTCCTATTTCAAAGTCAAGTGGGACTCACAATAGAAAAAGTAACTTCTAGAAGAATTTAAATTGAATATAGAGATCCAAACACAATTTACATTCCCTCCTCCCTATTTTCAGAAGTGTGGAGGGTGAAAGGAACCACAGATTTCTGAGCGATGATACTTGCGAGTCTTGCATTTCCTCTGTTGTTTCCTGAAAATATGTAGAAGTGACACAAGTTTATATGAAAGACAATAATACCTCATAGGCTGAATTACAAATGGAGCTGTAATGTAATATTTACTTTTTCTATTATGTTCATCAAATTGTTATAGTAGAAAGTGTACTTGATTTTCTGTAAGAGGACCTGGATTCAAATCTTGCCTTGACACTTTGGGCAAGTGACAACCTCTGGGCTTCTGTTTTCTCATCTATGAGAACAAAGAAGGGGGAATGGACTAGATAAGCTTATACAATCTCTTCCATCTATAAATATTATATTTTTAGTTTCCTTTTTTCCTCCTTTTTTGATGAGTCATATGATAATGGAGAAGGGGAAGATTCCATTTGCAAACAAAGCATTCACAGTACCAACCTCTTTAAAAAAAATAATCCCTATGCAACAAATAGATGTCCATTGAATGAATCTACTACCCTCTTTCTCTCTAGTCCAGGAGTGGTTGATCCAATGAGAGTAAAAAGAACACCTTAAAAGGGAACTGAAATGTCCCCTAAAATGGAAATGTGAAAACTGCAGATAATTTCAGTGTTAACAGTGTTAGATTTCTTCAAATAAGACTAGCTATTTTGAAATAATGCCTTCTCTGTAAGAACATATAAATATTTACTACCAAGGAGTCATGTGAAAGACTTGCAAGAGATGTCAGAAATAGAGGCTTAAGACAAGAAAAAACCCAATCCTGTCAGGTAAGTGTGAAATAAGCAAAGAAGCAGGAAGCTATTTCGGGAGTCTGGATGAAACTCTTCTAGACCCACAGGAAGATGTTGCTATAGCTACAATTAAAAGCACTGATGCTCAGAATTATGGGAATTCAGTAGCAAGTCACCGCAGCAGAGTTTAATCCAGACTTCTTCCCACAGCTTTGGCTCATAGAGATACTGTGGGGGTGGGAGGTGAAAGGATAAAAGAAAACACCACCAAGAATGGCTGCACCAGGAGCAATTTATTAGCATAACACTTTTTTTTTAAGATTTCATAACAACTGAAGTATTTACAAAGTCTTACAGCATTTACACCATAAAAAAGTTTCTTATTAGCTGATGAAGTATATAAGGTAGGGATGCGATGTACTTCAAAGCATGAATATGAGAATAATGAAGCAGGCCACTGTACTTTCAACTTTTTTTTTGCTACCACACCACAACTGTCTGCTGAATGACAGTTCATTAAACCATTGGGAAGACATAGATTGTCTTGAAAGGGGATGGGGGGAGGGATATAACGGGTTGATGGGGTGCACTAACGACCATAAAGAGAAGGGAAAAGAAAAAAAAAATCTACATACTGTTTGGTTTCTACAGTTTCCTAGAGCTGTAATGGACATTCACAGCTCGAGATACAACATATGCAAGACTACAGAATCACACCTTTTCAGATACAGGTCAGCTATTGGATGTCTTTACTTTTGAATAGGAGGCTTTATACTAATATGGCTGTGTGTTTCCATTTTTTGTCCTTGAACTCTTCAAATAGGTCAAACCCCGTAAACCCACCCTTCCCCTAAAAAAAAAAAGGTAAAAAAGAAAAGATGGAAGGATGTATTTGATAAATTTTTAAAGGGAGAAAAAGAAGGCATTTAGTATCAGCTTTAGGGTCCAGCCATTCCTGTCAAAAGTTTAAGACTGGGAATCTTTGAATGATCAACAAAACACTGCTCTCTCCTTGTCCTCCCCTCCCCATACCAAATAGCCTTCCACTCACCACCACCCAACTTGATTCACTTGTGGATGTATATATGCTTATTTTTCCTTGGGACCAGGACTAAGTAGACCTAGAGGTATCTCTCTCTACTGATTCAAATTCAAGCCTTGGCTGAATTTCTCCTATAAGAATTGCTGAATGGTTCGTGCCTCCAGACTGCCACGTCAGGATATGGTATGAAAATTTCAGGCAGGAATTGATAAGTATCTTATTTTCCAATCTGTTCCTCAAGAAACTTGGATCCCTTCAACCTCGTGTAGGCCAATGCATCATTTTTGAGATGAAATCCACTTTTCCTCCCTATTCTTACTCTTTCACTTGCAGGCTAACTGGGCATTATTTTAAATAAAGAATTACTTAAAGAAAAGATTCCATTCCCAACTCAAAAGCCAATAATGTAGGTTGACAAATTTTAATTAAGACACATAAAGGCGGGCTATAAAAACACAACTACATAAATATTGAAAAGTCATTATGCCATTTTCATGTAAACAGTTCTGATTAGAATGAAGTTATGCCCTAACTAGATTCTGGTCTTAAACTTTTGGCAGATAATGCGTATGCTCAGCCAGGCTCTGCGGTTATTGTTCAAGTGGAAGCCAGGTCAGTTCACATGTTGACAGGCATGCAACTTGAAAACATTGCACAACAGGCAACACAAAGAGATTGGAGAAGTTTACGAAACTTCAAGTAGACTTCACAACCCTTCACAACTGACGATTCACAGACAAAGATATGGTCCTTCCTCATCTTATTAGAGGGAGCTGGTCTCTACCCTTCTCTCACACATGAGATACTTTCTGTGACTCTCTTGCTTGCTTGATGCTATACAACCACTTGATGATTCGGGCATTTCTCTCAATTGCAGAAATGCCATATGGCACACGGTCATTGGCACTGTCGTCATTTCTAAGGTCGCTGTTGCTGTCCTGAGACTGTTCACAGTCTGAGCTGATCATGCTTGCACTGCGAAAGTTGAGGGATATTATATCGGAGTTAGCCCTTGCAAAGTTTTCCATCCCAAGGTTTTCAAGTTCTTCAGGATCCAAGCCACAGTAGTTAAAGAATCTCTCCACATCTGCATCCACACGAAAGTATCTGTCACTTAAGTCTGATTTGGACCGTTGCAGGGAGGGTCTCCGGCTGACTCCACAACTGGAGGGTTCTATTGGGTCAATTTCGGGAGCTTTCATTGTGGCAATGGCAGCAACCTTAGGTTTGGGGGGCAGCGGTGGTGCTGAACTACTGCAAGGTATTGCTTTTAAAGGTTTCACACTAGTCACTTTGCGAATGTCTGACGAGCTATGGGAAACGTGCAGGAAGGACTCTGCTGAGTGTTCTAGGAGCCTTCTGCTGACATTTGAGTTGCTCTCTTGAGGACTGCTCCGGCCTTGGGTGGGGTAAACCTTTAGAGATTCTGCAAATGAGTGTCGGTTTAGTTCTGCCGAATCCGACCTGTGGGGTGGCCAATTTCTGGTACTGTGTTTGTGACCTGAACCTGAGCTGGAGCCTTCAGAACTATTAATAATATTTTTTAGTATCTCAAGTTTTAAGTTCTCCCTCTGCATACCACTCTCAGTCTTTGCATTGTTGTTAAACACTTTCAGCGTCGGGCTGCCCAGTGCTCGCTTTGCAGCAGGGCAGACAGGTGGCTTTGCGAGCACAGCTGGCTTCACAGGTTCTTGTTTGGCATTGATGACCTCTTGGCTCTTTACATATTTTGCCTTATCAGCTTCTAGTCTTTCCACCGCACTAAGTCTTTTGGGATTAGGCTCTGCTTGCCTGCGAAAATAGTCTGGTCCTTTGTTCAGGATGCGGAGGGGGACTGCCGACGTGAACGTAACGGCTGGACTGACAGGTTTCACCATGCTACCTGTCTGAAGTGTCTCTGTAGGCATGTTGGGTGGTCTTTCCCCCGCAGCCGTTTTGGATTCTCTTCTGGGCTCTTCTCAACGGACTTTGTAGAAACATATACATTAAGCACGAGGAATAGTGGATGGATCTTTGGAATTTGAGTGTCAGCAGTTCCTCATATCACTGTGAAGAGTTCATTAGATGCTACTGTGTTTCTCCCTCCCTCTTTGAAGGCAGACTTGTATACAAAGGGCCACCAGAAATGAGTCCCTTTAAATCTGCTCTGCTGATTCCTTTCTTCTCCCAGAAGGAGGTGGGAGTCTCTCTTCGGAGGTCTTTGTGCTCAACTACAGGCAGGGATCTGAAAAACAAAATAACCAACCACGGGTGAGGATGAGTGTGTGACATCATAGCTATAGCAACAGAGAAATTCTGTATAGACTTCTTTAGTCACTGGCTGAATTACAGCCCTAGGCGGTGCAGTCAAAGCGGGGCTATCTCATCTGAAGCATTCATACCATCATACCTTTGGGGAGTGTGCATCAGTTACAAATGATGAAAAACTCAGGAAAAATGGTTGAATGCACAGATGCATCTGCACCAGCATCTGATTTAATCAATTCTACATAGATAGGCTAAAGGAAACAGCAGCTCAATCAAAACTAAGTAACTATTCCAGCTGTTTCTCTAGAAGTGAGGAGCCTCCTCTGAGCCCTGATTAACAAAGGCACTGTGTAGGGCACTGGAGCCCGAGTGCTAGGAATTAGTATCTTACCTCATAATTCTTCTAAATAATCCTAACTTTCTGTCTTGGAATTGATACTAATTATCAGTACCAAAGTAGAAGAGCAGTAAGGTCTAGTCAATAAGTTTTAAGTGACTTGCCTAGGGTCACACGGCTATGAAATGTCTGCGGTCAGATTTGAACCCAAGAGTTCCCATCTCCAAGTCTGGTTTTCCATCCAATGAACCCACCTAGCTGCCCCTCCTGGCTTTCTTTTTTCTTTTTAAACACTTGCTTTCCATCTTAGAATCAACATTGTGCATTGATTTCAAGGCAGAAAGGTGGTAAGAGCTAGGTAATTGGGGGTTAAGTGATTTGCCTATGGTCACAGAGACAGGAAATGTCAAATTTGAACCCAGTACCTCCCAACCTCTATGCCTGGCTTCCTGAGCCACCTAGCTCCAACCCATCTCCCCCAAAACTTTTAAAATGCCACTGTTTCTGAGAGAAATCTTAATTTATTCTTGAATGCAGTTTTGATTGTAATCCATTCGTTTTCAGTGGAGAGAATGATTTCTCTCACCATTAATTACCAACTTCTGAATCACACAGGAAGTCATCACTTCCTCTTTATATTTCTCAAAAACAGAATGGGTTAGGGGTGGAGGTTGGGGGGGGACAACAGGGAAAGATAGAGATAATCCATCTGCTTGTTATCCAGTACATATCCATTACACAAGATTCAGTTTAAGCTCTGGGCATTTTCTTTGCCTGTACCCCATTTCTGGTATGCTCTCTGTCCTCAATCTCTCCCTGCTCTCTTTCCTAGCTTTCTTCAAATTCCAAACTCAAATCTCAAATTTTATAGGAAGCCTCTCTCACAATCCCTTTCTAATTCTAGTGCTTTTCCTCTCTTTTTTTCCCTTTATGCTGAATAGAGCTTATTTGTACATATTTATTTCCTTGTGTCACAATTAGCTCCTTGGAGGCAGAGACTGCCTTTTGCCTCTTTTTTTGTATCCCAATAGCACTTAGCACAGGGCTTGTCACATAGCAGGCACTTAATAATGCTTATTGACTGATTGAAACACACACACATATGAGAGGCAGCACCATATTCCTTTAGGATAGAAACCTGGCCCTGGTGTCTAGAAGACTTGGATTCCAATTTTGTCTCTGTATGATCTTAAACTTTCTGTGCCCAAAGCAAATCTCTAAGAATATAAATGATAGGAATTTGTAAAGTGTATCAGAAGAGAAAAATTGTACAAAGAAAGTTTGCTAAACTGATGAACTCAATCTATCAATCAAGGAATATTTATTAAGTTTCTACGACTTCGCAGACACTGAGTTCAGTTTTAGGGAAACAAAGACAAAATCAAGTCAGTTCCTGGCCTCAGGGAACTTACAAATAAGAGCTCATATTTCATTAAACTGCTTCTGTGGGACTTTTAGATTTTTCAATGAAATTATCTGCTCAAACTAACTCACCTGCCTAACAGAAAATCAGTTTTTCTCATGTAAAGCAAAATTATATATACTTAGAGTTTAGTCCATCAAACACTACAAACTATTTTTTTAAACATTATTGGGGGAGAGCAGTTTAGTTAGATGATTCAGTGGATAGAGAGCTAGGTCTGCAGATAGGAGGTCTTGGGTTCAAAATTGGCCTCAGTTATGTGGCCAGTTATTCTTAGTTATGTGACCCTGGGTAAGTCACTTAACCCTGCCTAGCCCTTTCCATTATTCTGCCTTGGAACTGATACTTATTTTTGATTCTAAAACAGAAAATAAGGGTTTAAATTATTATATATGTATATATTTTGGATAGGACATCTAGACTGATTTTAAATGTTTCAGATATATGGAGAAATATTTGCGTACTTGTCACAATTGCTCCTAATACTTTGATCCTTCCTTTAGCACCCAGGGCCTTCTCCTTCTGGAAGGTTCCTCCTTCATGAAGGCCTCCTTCTCCCATCTGTGATTTTTCTTTCAGGGCTTTCATTTTGGGGATAAGCTCAGACTGGCCAAGTCTCATTCCTCTCCCAGCTGAGCTGACTCTAAGGACTTTGCCTCCCTGCCCCATTGCAGGGACTTTCACCCTCCCCTTCTTCTCCCCCTTTAGCTCTAGTATTGTCTTCTCCCATTAGAACATAAACACCTTGAAGGCAAGGACTGGCTTTCTTTTTGTCTAAATTTGTATTCCCAAAGCTTAGCACAGTGCTTGGTCCACAGTAAATGCTTAATTAATGCCTACTGCTTTCCTGATAACACAGCTAAAAGCAGCAGTTACTTTATGTACTTAAAATTCCTAGTTTTCCTATGTTGCCAGTATTAAAATGTCAGTCACACTGAAAAAGTATGCCTTATATTATTTAAAACTTGGGTAATGTTGAACAATATCTACTACTGGGAACATGTATAATCTGAAATTAAATTTGAATAATTTGATATTTTAAAAATCAACTACAGCTACATGCTGACATATAACAAACAGCAACATTCCAACATAAGACTGCTACATAAGGAATGTTAACATTCAACTTAATACAAAATGTCCTGAAATCTATCTTGTTCAGCTGGATGACTTCATTCCCTGTGGCAAGGGTTAGAGAACATATGAAAAAAAAAATCTGCACTCCAAAGCAATTGGTTAATGGCCTTCCTAATTTTTATTGTTTTTTTCCAGGTATCTCTGACTACCCTTTCTTCACTTCTCATTTTAATTATCAGTGAAATAAAGACAGTTGTTTTGGCATGCGCAAGCACACATGTGCACACACACAAGCCTACAGTCTTACACTCTTCCTCCCCTTCCCCCTGACTCCCTCCCTGGGATTCTTTGAACCTGGGTTACTTTGATCTTACATCTTGCTAAGACACAGAACCAGTACATCTTATCACCTCCCTAAGAAAGCTGATTTCCATTACCTTCATGCAGGGTTATAATTAGGGAAATGAAAATTTAGAAGACAGAGGCATTGAACCAAAATGTCAAGTAACTGTTTACCTACTCAAATAAATAGTGATATTCACAGAAAAATGCTCCATTCTCACAGTAAGGAAAGAAAATAAAATGCATATTACTAATAGCAATATTAGAAATAACTCATTTCTTTTCCTTGAAGTCTTCTGAAATACATTCTCTAAATAAAAACCATCAATTTTGCTTTGATGATAAACTAGACACGATTTCAGTAATCTGCTCAGGGGCCTGCCATACTAAAAACATTTTCCTATTCAGGGTCTAAGGAGCCCCAAGGCAACTTCTGCATAAATGACTTCTCCTGAATTTGTAATTCTACATTGACATTTCAATTTTGTTTAAAAAGAAACCTCTTCTCATTAAGCTTAGAAAGTTGTTTGTTGGAACAGATTTGAAATGAAACTCAGAAGGTAAAAAGCAATTCTTCTCTGGAGAGTCAGTCACCTAATCAGGATATAGTACTTAAGTTTCACCTTGGAAAGTTATTTCCCCATCTTAAAATGTCATGACTATGAAGAAATTCCAACTTACTTAGGGGGAAAAGATGGCAACAATGGGCTACTTTGAGAGGGGAAGGCCATTGTTACATATCATACTAGAAATGGAGGAACAAACTTGGACACAGGAAAGCATAGTGAGATCTGGAGAGCTGATCAATGTGGCAGTTCTCTGGCCCAGCTGTTACTTGGTTGTTACAATAAGTTATTACCTAGGATAAATCAATCTCTACATATTGCTAATCCTGCTGACTCTAATAGTATGCTCCAGTTAGCCTACTTGAGAGGAGAATATTAAAATCGTTTGAAACCTATCAACATTTACTTGTGTTTCAATTGATGACCATTGAGACAGGGTGGGCTTGAAAAAATCCTTCATTCTGCAGTCAACCTATTCCCTCCAAATTTAGTTGGGTTGGTCTTTGGACAACAGACATGTTCTCCTATGGTGTCTGTACTAGAAGCTTTTCAAGGCTAAACCAATCTGCCAGAATTTGCTTTCCAATAGGATTACTCTGTGACAACCTAGGGTTACTTCCATGTTACAATGAATCACCATAGTAGGACTATTGTGGAGGAGGTTAGGACTAGATTCAAAAAGTAAAAATGTCAAAGAAAAGACTTGTCATTAATGATTTTACTTTGTTTCTTCCCAGGTTCTGCTTATTTTGTTGTCTTAATCAGAGAACACTCTGAATATGATCTAATGTTTGGACTACAAAATAAAGAATAGTATAGCCTTCAACTTTTGAACAATAACATATTGTCCGAATACTCATTTCTCAAGCGCCTCTCCTTTCAAGGATAACATTTACTACTTATGTGCCTCACAGAGACGTTATAAGGATTAATAACAATATATCCAGAAAGAGACTGGAATTTTGCTATTGTAGAGAAAAGAAATTTTTCCTCCTTGCTTTTGTTACTAATGTGAATGCTCTGCTAATGTGCATGTGCTCTCTCTCTGTCTCTCTCTCTCTCTCTTTCTCTCTGTCTCTCTCTCTGTCTGTCTCTCCGTCTCTCTCTCTCTCTCTCCTCCCATTAGACTGAATTTTGTTAGGGGGTATAAAAGGTATATAGAAGAGAGGAATGATACAAAAGAAAAGCATGCCAAAGGATGATTGACAGTGGTCATGGGGAGAATTCCCAATGCATGGCCTGTTTTAGGAACCATTCAACAAAATTAGAGAATGCTACCATTCTACCATGTTGAGTACAGCATTAGGCACTGGGGATAATGAAACAATAAAGAATTCCTAAATCTTCAAGGAGTTTATACTGTACTGAGGAGATACAATTATATACATGGAAGAATCAGAAGCCATGAATGGACATTGCAGAGAGGTAGATTAAATGTTGATGTAAGGAAAACCTTCCTTAACCATTCAAACTATTCAGAATTGGATCAGGAGATAATGAATACTCAATAGAAGTTTTCAAGCACAGTTTGGATGAACACTTTTGTCTGTTTCATTATGAGTTGGATAAGAAGTCCCCTGAGCTGTGGCATTTTAATTTTTATATCTCTACAATCTGGCATGGAGTCTTGTATACTGACAGGCTAGAAAAATGTTGACTGAATTCCAAGTAATTCTCATTGGCTCCAGAGGTTAGAACTGGTGGCAGAAAGGGAGATCAAAAGAACAAAACAGAACAAACTTCCAAACACTGAAAAGCACAATGTTCTACCTCTGGAAATACTAATTCCCTATTGCTGGAGATCTTCAAGCAAAGGCTGAATACTTGAAAATATTTCTACTCAAGTTTTAGACTAGAAGATCTCCACTTCCCAGACTCCTTCCAGCCAGTCCTTTTGCCTTCAATTCCCCTCGGAGTTTCATTTCCACTTACCATCGGAGCAAGGACTCCACCTCTGGAGTGACCACCTGGGCTTTGAAATGCCAGCTGTGACCTCATCTTGATCAATTTCAGGTCTCTCCTGAACTTTTGGGACATCCCTGGAAATGTTACCATGCTCTTATATATCTTTTCCCCAACTAGCTTCCAATTTCCATTTATGTGCTTTTACCCCATTAGCATGAAATGGCCTTGGGCACAGGCACTTTCTTGCTTCCTTTTATTTGTATTTCTATCATTTAGCACAATGCTGGTACATTGTACATGCTTAATAAATCCATTACCTATTTATATTTGCCTCTTAGGTTCTAGTGCAATGTTGAGATTCTATTGCTACATAGGCTATAGCTCTACAGAGGCTATGTAACTAACTAAGGAACATACTACCTGGTGACAACTGTAGGGCACAGACTCAGATGAAAATGAAAAGACATCGAAGGGTATATCCAACTTATTAAGCATCACAAGGAGCAATCTGATTGTTAGCCAATTAAGATTCTGAAATGACTGGAATCCCAGATTTTTACTGTTACTAATGCAAAATGTCAAGCATAATTGAGATTTATATAAGTAGTGTAGCTATTTCATTTTGAGGTAGCTTCATAGAATTTTAGGACTTGAAAGGGCTTTAAAGAATATTTACTATAACTCTCATTTTCTAGATGAATTAAAAGCACATAGGAAGGTTAATGAATTTATACAAAGTCAAAACTACCTAATTGTAATTTGCTTATTAATTTTTGACATAAGTTGGGTAGGAGCCAATCCCTTATCTCTATATACCTGGTTATTCAAATATAGGCAAACAGATTCAATATCTTCATAATTTAAGCTAAGATAGTTCTCAAAATTATCCTGAAAACATTAAAAAAATCTGAATTGTCTAACAATTAAAAACCTATGAGAAAATGTAATTCTACAATTTAGGGGTACACCTTACCACAAAAAGAGCCAATGTTTACTGAGTAACCACTAAATAGAAGTTATCATACTAGGTGCAGTAAGGAATACAAAGAAGCATAGGTTTACTCTCAGGAAATAGAGGAAGAAGGATTTTATAAGGAAGAAAGAATTTATAATCTATACAGAGAAAACATGCCACCATAAATAGGGAGCCAGAACATAAGTACCTCTGGAATTTGGAGAGAGATGAGAATAGCACATTCTGAGGTGGTCAGGGAAAATTTCATAACATTTAAGATGGCACCTAAAGTTGCATAGGATTTTAGGCAGGAAGAAAAGAAAGTTCCTTGAATACTGGAGATGGATACTGATTTGACCAATCAAGAAACATTTATTAGACATCTAATAGTGTCCCACAAACTAGTATTATAGTTTTAAATATTAAAAACTTCAGAAATATAAATGCTACAAACTTATAGAACATAATTTAGAAGTTTGAATATTAGAAATGAAATACTGATTTTTCTTATTAATATTCACTAAAGCCACCTTATTCTATTATTCATCACTCTAGCTGATTTTTGAACTTTGTAGAAAATGTCATAAGCTGCTGCTCAATGACAGAAAATATTACATTTATAACTATAGACTTCTGATCATGTAGAAAAAATGAGGATTTGATGCAAACACAACAGTTCTGACATGGCTCCACAAGAAAAAGTCTAACAGAATACATCAGGTGACCAAAGTAGTCAAGAAAGAGGATACTTGGTATTTATCCACCAGACTGAGAAAGTGGCATACCTGCAGAATACACTCTTTAGTTAAAATTTTAAAAAATATTCAAATTTATAAAATTAAAAGTAAATTTAAATAAACTTTTAAATGCTTTTTAAAAAGTTTATTATAGGAGGCAGAATCAAGAAGACAGCCTAGAAGGAGCAGAAGTTCAGACCTCTGAATACCCTTCCTTACTGATCACAAACTGAATGCTCCAAGGAGACTGATAATCAAACCTAAAAGAGAGAGCCAAGGAACCCTCTTGCTGTAATCAATTCAAAAGGTACCCCCCCCCCCAAGCTGGAATCCAAGAACACTCAGGTTTAAGGGGAAGGTAGAAGGAAGGTCCCAGGACCCTTCCCCCGGCTCACCGAGAGTGCTGAGTTTCCAGCGGCAGCTGGAACCTCTGGGTGGGCAAAGGTGCTGGTTTGGAGGGTGTACTTTGTGAGCAGGGCTATGTCAAGCTCAGAGTGTTGAACCCAGATGGTGGGGAAGGAGTGGGAGAGGGAGCATAGAGCTGGCAGCCAGGCCAGAGCTGTGGAGATCCTCCATATTTGCTTCAGCCTTCCAGGAGGTTTTGGCCTCAGAGCACACCCAGCCCAACCCAGCTGAACTTAATCCCATCAAAAGTCTTCAGAACTCAGGGAGCCCAGGCTCCACACCCCTCCTTCATTGACTGCTGGACTTTAATCCAATCAAAAGCCCCCAGAGAATAAGGAAGCTCAAAACCCCAACAACCCTCCTACACAGATTGCACTTGTGGAAAGGAAACTAGACTAACAGTTTGTGTGGGGGAGGGCCAACTGGGAGTGGCAGTTGGGTCTTGGGACTAGCTGTTTCCTCTCAGCAGGGGGCATCTCCCTCCCTTGACTCACCAAGCAGTGTTCTCTCTCTCCTCTTAACTCCTCCTTACCCCTATACAAACCTCCCATTATTCCCCATTTATCCCCATTTTTCCCAATCCTATTTCCTTTCCCAATAAATATTACACACTGAGAAATCTTCTGTCAAAGCTCCAAGAGGGGAGACTGACAGAATCCCCCAAAACCAAAAATATGAGAGGAGCAAGAATGCAGACAAATACGGGGAGCAAAGAAGGGGTGAATATGAGCAAACAACAGAAAAAGAAGAAAGAAATTACAATAGACAGCTTCTATACAGCAAATGGAACAGAGGGGGAGGGATCAGCAAACAATAAATCAGAAATCCCAGCAAATTGGATACAGACTTTGGAAGAACTCAAAATTCAATTCAAAACACAATTAAGAGAGGCTGAAAACAAAAGGGAAAAAAACTTAAAAACTAAGATAAGTCATCTGGAAATGGAGACACTTGGACTAAAATGAGAAAATAGTGCCTTGAAAGCCAAAATCAACCAGCTGGAAAATGAGGCAAAGGAGAAGAAAGATGTGGTAAAAAGGATGAAAGATGACCTCCATCGAAAATCAGACCAGAAAGAGAAGGATGACCAAAAATCCAGGGATGAAACCCAGTCTTTAAGAACCAGAATACAAGAACTGGAATTAAGTGACCTCACAAGGCAGCAGGACATTATAAAACAAAAACAAAAGAATGAAAAAATTGAGAAAAATATGAAGCATCTCATTCACAAAACAGAGGATTTAGAAAATCGTTTGAGGAGAGACAATTTAAGAATCATTGGTCCACAAGAAGACCATGACAAAAGAAAAAGGCTGCACACAATACTATAGGAAATTATTCAAGAAAACTGCCCTGATAGTCTAGAACAAGAGGGAAAAGTGAAGATTGAAAGAATCCACAGATCACCTCCTATGTTTAATCCCCAACTGACAACACCTAGGAATGTTATAGCCAAATTCAAGAACTATCAGACCAAAGAAAAGATATTATAAGCTGCCAAAAAGAAGTCATTCAGATACCATGGAACCACAGTGAGGATAACTCAGGATCTGCCTACATCCACACTGAAGGACCGAAAGGCATGGAATATGATATTCAGGAAAGCAAAGGAACTAGGTCTACAACCAAGAATTAACTACCCAGAAAAACTGACTATATTCTTATAGGGAAAGTATAGTCATTCACAAAATAGAAGAATTCCAAGAATTTGTAAAGACAAAATTCGATGCCCAAGCACAGAACTCAAGAGAACCATCAAAAGGTAATTTAAAAGAAACGGAAAAAAGAAAAACAAAACAAAACAAACAAACCACCTTTTTTTTTTAAAAAGAGACTTAATAAGTTGAAATGTTATATATCCCTGTAAGAAAAGAGGTCATTGGTAACTCTTAAAAACTGTTGTTATCACCTGGGTAGCAAAAAGAATTACACTTAGAGGGAACAGTGACAAACTGTATAGGATGAAAGGACAAGACATAAATAGGTATATAGATATATACATGCATAAATACATATACATGTGTGAGTATATATATGTATATATACATATATATATACACACACAACTAGAAATAAAAAAGAGGTTAATACTAAAAGAAATGGGAAAAGAAACAAATGGGGGTAAATTTATGTGTCACAAAGAAGCTCATGGTGGGAGGGGGGAGAACATCAATAGACTGGAAGGGTAAAGAGGTTCAACATAGGAAATACTCAACTCTTACGTGCTTTGAAATTGACTCAAAGAGGGAAGAACAATCCACTGGGGCAGAGAGTAGATTTGCGCCCTATAGGGGATTAGAAGGGTGACAAACAGACTAGTGGGGAGGGAAGTGGTACAAGGGAGTGAGAGGGTGGGGGTGTAATTTTAGAAAGACTACAGGGAAATAAGGGGGGATAAGAAGGGAGGGGGGCAGAAAGGGAAATAAAATAAGGGTGGGAACTAGGGAGACTGATTAAAAACAAACATAGGTGTAGAAGGAAATAGTGAAAGAAGAAAAGGCAGGACCAGGAGTAGAAATCAAAATGCTGGGAAATACACAGCTAGTAATCATAACTCTGAATGTCAATGGAATGAACTCACCCATAAAACGCAAGCAAATAGCAGAGTGGATTAGAATCCAAAACCCTACCATATGCTGTCTACAAGAAACACACATGAGGAAGATAGATAAGCAGAGGGTGAAAGTAAGAGGATGGAGATAAATCTACTGGGCATCAACTTATAAAAAGAAGGCAGGAATTGTAATCATGATATCTGACAAAGTCAAAGTAAAAATAAATCTCGTTAAAAAGAGATAGAGAAGGTAATTGCATCCTGATAAAAGGCAGTATAGACAATGAGGAAATATCCGTACTCAACATGTATGCACCAAATGGCCTAGCATCCAAATTTCTAAAAGAGAAACTAGTGGAGATCAATTATGAAATAGATAAAAAAAAACTATACTAGTGGGAGACCTGAACCTTCCTCTACCAGAACTACATAAATCAAACCAAAAAATAAATAAAAAGAGGTAAGAGAAGTGAATGAAATCTTAGAAAAATTAGAGTTAATAGACATGTGGAGAAAAATAAATAGGGACAAAAAGGAATATACCTTCTTTTCAACAGCACATGGTACATTCACAAAAACTGACTATGTATTAGGGCATAAAAACATTGCAAACAAGTGCAAAAGAGCAGAAATAATAAATGCAGCTTCCTCAGATCACAATGCAATGAAAATAATAATTAGTAAGGGAACAATTGAAAATTAATTGGAAATTAAACAATACAATTCTCCGAAACCGGTTAGTTAAAGAACAAATTTTATAAACAATTAATAATTTCATTGATGAAAATGACAATGATGAGACATCCTTTCAAAACCTATGGGATGCACCCAAAGCAGTACTCAGAGGGAAATTTATATCCTTGAGTTCATATATTAACAAATTAAGAAGGGCAGAGGTAAATGAATTGGGCATGCAAATTAAAAAAAAAACTAGAAAGTGAACAAATTAAAAATCCTCAGATGAAGACTAAATTAGAGATTCTAAAAATCAAAGGAGAAATTAATAAAATTGAATGTCAAAGAACTATTGATTTAATAAATAAGACTGGAAGATGGTATTTTGAAAAAACAAATAAAATAGACAAAGTACTAGTCAGTCTAATTAAAAAAGGAAAGAAAACAATCAAATTGACAGTATCCAAGATGACAGTACCAAGACCTCACCTCTAATGAAGAGGAAATTAAAACAATCTTTAAAAAGTAATTTGCCCAAGTATATGGCAACAAATATGGCAATCTAGGTGAAATGGATGAATACTTACAAAAATATAAATTGCCTAGACTAAAAGAGGAAGAAATAAATTACCTAAACAACCCCCTATCAGAAAAAGAAATTGAACAAGCCATCAAAACTCCCTAAGAAAAAATGTGTAGGTCCAGATGGATTCACAAATGAATTCTATCAAAAATTCAACGAACAACAAATCCCAATATTATACAAACTATTGACAGAATAATCCAAGAAAGATTTCTACCAAATTCATTGACACGACACAAACATGGTACTGATCCCAAAGCCAGGCAGGTCAAAAACAGAGAAAGAAAATTATAGACCAATCTGCTTAATGAATATAGATGCAAAAATCTTAATTAGGATTCTAGCAAAAAGACTCCAGCAAATCATCACAAGGGTTATTCACAATGACCAGGCAGGATTCATACCAGGAATGCAAGGATGGTTCAATAATAGGAAAACTATTCACATAATTGACCAAATTAATTAGCAAAGTGACAAAAATCACATGATTATCTCAATAGATGCAGAAAAAGCCTTTGATAAAATACAACACCCATTCCTATTGAAAACACTAGAAAATATAGGAATAGAAGGGCCTTTCCTAAAAATAATAAACAGCATATATCTAAAACCATCAGTAAACATTACGTGCAATAAGGATAAACTAGAAACCTTCCCAATAAGATCAGGAGTGAAATAAGGATGCCCATTATCACCTCTATTATTTAACATTGTATTAGAAACACTAGCAGTAGCAATTAGAGAAGAAAAAGAAATTGAAGGTATTAAAATTCGCAATGAGGAGACCAAGCTATCACTCTTTGCGGTTGATATGATGATGATTTACTTAAAGAATCCTAGAGAGTCAACCAAAAAGCTAGTCAAAACAATCAACAATTTTAGCAAAGTCACAGGATACAAAATAAACCCGCATAAGTCAACAGCATTTCTATATGTCTCCAACCCATTTCAGCAGCAAGAATTAGAAAGAGAAATTCCATTTAAAATCACCCTAGATAATATAAAATGCTTAGCAATCTATCTGCCGAGACAAAAACAGGACCTATATGAACACAACTACAAAACTCTCTCCACACAATTAAAACTAGAGCTAAACAATTAGAAAAACATTGATTGCTCATGGGTGGGACAAGCTAACATAATAAAAATGACAATCCTACCCAAATTAATTTACCTATATGGTGATATACCCATTGAATTACCAAAAAAATTTTTTTACTGAATTAGAAAAAAAAAAACATAAAGTTCTTTTGGAAGAACAAAAGATCAAGGATATCCAGGGAAATCATGAAAAAAAAAATGCAAAGGAAGGAGGACTTGCAGTATCAGATCTCAAACTATACTATAAAGAAGTGGTCATCAAAACAATTTGATACTAGCTAAGAGACAGAAAGGAGGATCAGTGGAATAGACTTGGGGTAAATGACCACAGCAAGACAATCTATGATAAACCCAAAGATCTCCTATTTTGGGACAAAAATCCACTATTTGATAAAAACTGTTGGGAAAATTGGAAGACAGTGTAGGGGGATGAGGTTTGGAACAACACTTCACACCCTATATCAAGATAAACTCAGAATGACCTGAACATAAAGAAGGAAACTATAAGTAAACTAGGTGAACCCAGAATAGTATACATATCAGATCTTTGGGAAGGGAAAGATTTTAAAACCAAGCAAGACTTAGAAAGAGTCACAAAATGTAAAATAAATAACTTTGATTACATCAAATTAAAAAGTTTTTGTACAAACAAAACCAATGTAACAAAAATCAGAAGGGAAGGAACAAATTGGGAAACAATCTTCATAACAAAAACCTCTGACAAAGGTTTAATTACTCAAATTTACAAAGAGCTAAATAAATTGTACAAAAAAAAAATCAAGCCATTCTCCAACTGATAAATGGGCAAAGGACATGAATAGGCAGTTTTCAGTTAAGGAAATCAAAACTATTAATAAGCACATGAAAAAGTGTTCTAAATCTCTTATAATCAGAGAGATGCAAATCAGAACAACTCTGAGGTATCACCACATACCTAGCAGATTGGCTAACATGACAGCAAAGGAAAGTAATGAATGCTGGAGGGGATGTGGCAAAGTTGGGACATTAATGTATTGCTGGTGGAGTTGTGAATTGATCCAACCATTCTGGAGGGCAATTTGGAACTATGCCCAAAGGGCGATAAAGGACTGTCTGTCCTTTGATCTAGCCATAGCACTGCTGGGTTAGTACCCCAAGGAGATAATAAGGAAAAAGACTTATACAAAAATACTCATAGCTGCACTCTTTGTGGTGGTAAAAATTTGGAAAATGAGGGGATGCCCTTCACTTGGGGAATGGCTGAACAAATTGTGGTATATGTTAGTGATGGAATACTATTCTGCTAAAAGGAATAATAAAATGGAGGAATTCCATGGAGACTGGAAAAACCTCCAGGAAGTGATGCAGAGCAAAAGGAGCAGAACCAGGAAAACATTGTACACAGAGACTGATACACTGTGGTACAATGGAATGTAATGGACTCCTCCACTAGGGACAATGCAATGTCCGTGAACAATCTGCATGGATCTAGGAGAAAAACACTATCCACAAGCAGAGGACAAACTGTGGGAGTAAAAACACCGAGGAAAGGCAACTGCTTGACTACAGGGGTTGAGGGGATATGATTGAGGAGAGACTCTAAATGAACACCCTAACGGAAATACCAACATGGAAATGGGTTTGAATCAAGGACACATGTGATACCAAGTGTAATTGTGAATCGGCTATGGGAGGGGTGGTGGGATGGGGGGGGAGGAAAAGAAAATGATCTTTGTTTCCAATGAATAATGTTTGAAAATGACCAAATAAAATGTTTAAAAGTAAAAAAAAATACTGCAGAAAAAAACATAACAAAACAAACCCAAGTCCGAGGTATCACCTTACACCTAGCAGATTGGCTAACATGACAGCAAAGGAAAGTAATGAATGCTGGAGGGGATGTGGCAAAGTTGGGACATTAATGTATTGTGTAAACCTCAAATTTCCTTAGACTTATAATTGTTGAAAATTTCACCATTGGGATATTTCATACTTGGAAAATTTCTTACTGATAGTCTATTGGAATGGGAACCCCATTGGCATGGGAGGTTTTTTCTCTTCCCTTCTTAAGATTACTTTAGGACAGAGACCCTTTGCTGAACAATGGAAAGGACTTTGACCTATGCTTAAGCATAGAACAGGAATTTCTTTGAGTCTTGATTGATTTTAGAATTGATACAATGGAGATACTCCACCCTATTCAGTCCTAATAGGATTGAGTAAGGGCTGCAGCCTAGATCAAAATTTAATTATTCCAATCTCTACCATACTCAAGTTAACAGGATTTAGAAAGGGCTGTAACAAAGGAGTATAGATTTAATCATTTGAAAATATGACCTTCAACAGACATGTGCAAAAAGCCAGAAACCTCTGGGCGGTCCTGGGTTAAGCGAGAGCCTCCATTGACAGGGAAATTGATGAAGAGTGATTGGTAGATGTGAGGACTGAGGGGAGGCAACTTGGATGGTGTCCTTAAAGATAGGAGGGTCTGGAGACTCAGGAGGAGGATTGAGTTTTTGGGTCGGTGTGGTTCCTGGACTCTGAGGAAGCTTGCTCTGAAGGAAGCTGAAGGTGGGGGCCTCTGAGACTGTTTCTCCATTTTGGACACGTGAGTGAAAGGGACTGATCTCTTTCTTTGCCCCAGCTATCTAAGGGCTTGGGCCTTTTGGCCCAGCCTAAACAGAAGGGGTATTTAAGCCCTATTCCCTTCTCTCCCCTTTCTCTCTATATATATATCTCTAATTCCTTTCTTGCTCCTATTGTAATTAAACTCCAAAAAGGCTGACGGCTGACTTGAGTTTTTCATTTAGGAATTACATAGCTGATTCCTTGGCGACCTTAAATTAATATATATCAGTCTTTTAAAGTGATTCCCTTGTAACATTGTGGCTGACCACACGGGAGTCTAAAGAATCCTCTCAATAAAACTTTTTCCTTGCCTTTTTACTATACTGTTTCACCACTTAGTCCTTTTTTTAAAAAAAAAAAACTTGGCTTAAAGACACAGCTGCTAGAACACGTGAGTATAAAAAACTTTTTCTCTTTTCTCCTTAAGTTAAATTGGAATCAGCAGTTTTTTCTTTTTCTTCCCTTTAATCTTAAGGGACAGCTGGGTAGCTCAGCGGATTGAGAGCCAGCCTTAGAGGCAGAAGGTCCTGGGTTCAAATCGGACCTCAGATACTTCCCAGCTGTGTGACTCTGATAGACAGAAAACAGCTGTTTTTAAATCTCAGCAACAGGACTCTAAAGTCCTGGCTGGAAGAACTGTTTCTAAATATCCTTTCCCTTAAGGAACAACTTCCTGGATTAAAAAAAAAAAAAAAACCCTGTGGAAAGTTTGTTGCTTTGCCCTGCTCCCCACGTGTTTTGTGAAATTACAAAATATACATATAAAAATGAGTACTACATTCTTTGACAATTATATGGCAGCTGAAGAAGTAGGGGCATTGAGGAATGAAGGATACCTCCAAATTTTTATATTAATAGGTACTGTCATTTTTGTACTCCTCAATACTATATTTAGAGATGAAAAAATAAAAAATATTGAGGATAAAATAAAACAAAATGAGGATAAAATAAAACAAAATGAGGATAAAATAAAACAAAATGAGGATAAAATAAAACAAAATGAGGATAAAATAGAAAATATTGAGGATAAAATAGAAAATGTTGAGGATAAAATAGAAAAAAATGAGGATAAAATAGAAAATATTGAGGATAAAATAGAAAATATTGAGGATAAAATAGAAAAAATTGAGGATACAATAGAAAAAATTGAGGATACAATAGAAAAAATTGAGGATAAAATAGGAAATATTGAGAATAAAATAGAAAAACTTGAGGATAAAATAGGAAATATTGAGAATAAAATAGGAAATATTGAGGATAAAATGGGAGATATGGAAGATAAAATAGGAAAAATTGAGGAAAAAATGCAAGCCCAATTAGAAGATCTAAAATGTTTCTTACAGGATCAATGGGCAAACACCCACTCTACCAGAAACAGACCTGTTTCTGAACCTTTGAATGAGGAAATTTCCTTCCCTGAAATAGAGATGGAAAACACCTTCCCTATAGCCCAGTTAACAGACTGCTTCTCTCGTGCAGTGCAAATCTTGTCTGAATTTAATCCCCAAAACCCTTCCCCTGCAATCCCAGCTTCTCATGTTCCTTCTCCTACAGAAAACCAAATTCCAATGCAAGGGAGATCTTGTCCTCCTAGAGAAACCTGTCCTTGTCAAACTGACCCACAGGTGCAAAATTCAACTAGAGGCCTGTTTCCTCTAAGAGAAGTACCTGAAATAGGACGAAATGGGGATGTGGTGACTTTAAGACATAGGATACCGTTTACTCCCCAAGAAATAAATGAATTTACACGAAATATCCCCACATATGAACAAGATCCTTTTCTAGTAACAAAAAAGATGGGAGACATATTTTTTCAATATAATCCGTCTTACAAGGACGTTGAGAGCTTACTACAGGCTTTTTTAAGTGAACGTGAAAAAAATAAAATAATTGCTCATGTCAACAAAACCCGGGGGCGTAATGCAGCACATTGGCCATCTCAGGATCCCGAATGGGACTATAATAATCCTGAGGACTATCTACAACTATACCGTTGTAGAGAGGCCATCCTCACGGCCATGAAGGAATGTGCGGACAGTACAGATAAGTGGATGGAACTGGAAAAAATTAAGCAAAAGGAAAACGAAACACCCTCCAGATTTATGGACAGAATTATCGAGTTTGGGGACAGATACTTAGATTGGGACTTAAATAAAGAGAATAGTTTAAGACAAGTTAGAAGAATCTTTGTAAATAATTCATGCAAAGTAATTAAAAATTATTTTAAAACACAATGCCCAAGATGGTCAGATATGGACCTTGAAGAATTGCGAAAAACAGCTATATATATTTTTAAGGGAAACGAAGAAAAGGAGAAAGAGAATAATGATGACATGGAGGAAATGAAGAAAAAAATGAGATGTGTAATAGATAGGATAACTAAATTAGAAAGTGGGCATGATAATGAACCAACGACAATTGCCCCTCTCCAGAAATCCAATTATCAATCCATTACTTGCCACTTCTGTGAGAAGAAGGGCCACAAAATGATGGAATGTAGAACCTTTCTTAAGATGTTTGGAAGGAATACACAGTTTAATAATGGTTTTAGAAATAATAACTATAGAAATTATGATAATGGTTATAGAAACCAGAATTCTAGAAATTATAATAATGACTATGGAAATAACTATAATGAATATAGAAATAAGAACTTTAGAAACCAGAATTATAGAAATAGGAATTGGGAATTTAATGACAATGCTCAAATTGAAGAAAATTTTAATGATAATACTCAACAATATATGAGAAATGGCGCTCGTCCAAAAATTACTCGAGGTACTAATGACCCTCAGAGAGGTGCCCTTCAGGGGGGTGCCCAAGGAATATCCCAAACACAATGATGGTGCCCGGGGGGGGCTGGGGCACAGGAATCAGAGGATACAACCTTTGATTTCCCAGACCCTGATGTCCTACTACCCGTTGTCCCTATCCACTGCCCTCCCCATACTAATGAACCCCATGTTACCTTAAAAGTGGGTAACACCTATTATGATTGTCTATTAGACACCGGAGCTTCCTGGTCTGTATTAAAGAGAACACCTGATTTACAATGTTATTCTATTGGCTCAGAGAATGTAATGGGAGTATCAGGAATAACCCAAAGAGTTAAAAGACTTCCTCCTAGAATGGTGTCTGTAGGACCCCTAGAGGTACAACACTCCTTCCTTTTGATGCCTGACTCCCCTTTAAATTTGCTGGGGAGGGACCTTCTATGCAAACTCAGAGCCACAATAACCTGCTCCCCAGATGGCTCATTATCATTAGAAGTACCAGAGGAATCTTTAAATTTACTCCCTGTACTTCTCTCTGAAAACCAGGAGGCAAAAGAACCTTCCATTTTTGAAATACCTAAAGATATACCGGAGTCTCTTTGGGCCACATCTTCTTCTGATGTAGGCTTACTTAAATCTGCTGTTCCTGTGCAGATAAAAACTAAATCTAGCCCACCTCCTTCTATCCCTCAGTATCCCCTCTCAAAGGAGGCAATTGAGGGTATTACACCAGTTATTAACTCATTAATAGAACAGGGAATAATAATCCCTTGCAAATCTGAATACAACACGCCCATCCTGCCAATTAAAAAACCAAAAAAAGGACCCGATGGCAAGCACATCTATAGATTCGTACAGGATCTAAGGGCAGTGAATAATCATGTTATAAAGAGACACTCCGTAGTTTCTAACATACATACTATTATTTCATCTATTCCTAGCACAGCTACATACTTTACAGTAGTAGACTTGTGTTCAGCTTTCTTTTCCATACCAATACATGAAAACTCCAGGCATATTTTTGCTTTCACCTGGAAGGGCTCACAATATACCTGGTGTCGGCTGCCACAGGGTTATGTCGAAAGTCCGAGCTTATTTGAGCAAATTTTGAGCCAAGACACAGACAATATAACATTTAAAAATAGCAAATTAATCAAATATGTAGATGATCTACTCTTGGCTTCAACAGATGCAGAAACATGTCAAGAAGATAGCAAACACCTTCTTTTGGAATTGCACAAAAGAGGACATAAAATCTCTAAGGATAAAGTTCAATGGTGTCTCCAAAAAGTAGAATATTTGGGATTCATCTTGACTGCGGGTGCTCGTTATATTTCTCCAAAACGAATTGAGAACATTCAAAAATTGAGTGCTCCTACCACTAAGAAACAGCTGAGAGCAATTTTAGGAGCAACAGGGTTTTGTAGACAATGGATTCCATGCTATGGGGAAATCACTAAACCCCTTATAGCATTAACAAAGGATTCGGTTCCTGAACCCCTCAAATTAGGGCCTGAACACTTGTCAGCTCTAACAGATCTGAAAAAGGCTATCATGTCTGCCCCTGCTCTAGGCATCCCAGATTACAACAAGCCATTTACCTTATATGTGCATGAGCGAAGAGGAGTAGCCTCCGGTGTGTTAACTCAGACTTTGGGACCTTCTCAGCGCCCAATTGCTTATTATTCTGCCCAACTAGACCCAGTAGCAGCAGGAGCACCACCATGCCTTAGAGGAGTAGCTGCTACAGCCTTACTAGTAACAAAAACCGTTGATTTAGTATTGGGATGTCCATTAACAATAATGTGCCCACATGAGATTGAAGCATTATTGGTAAAACATAGAACACAGGCATTCTCGGATCAGAGAATTACAAGGTATGAAATATCCTTATTAAATAGTGAAAATATTACCTTGAAACGCTGTTCAACTCTTAACCCTGCCACCTTGCTTCCAGATTTACCTACTTCAGGAGAACCACTACATAACTGTGAAACATTAGTGTCCATGGCAGAAAAGCCTCGAGATAATCTCTTGGACACTCCCTTAGACAATGCAGATCTGATTTTATTTACCGATGGTTCCTCTTTTATGAGGGATGGCATACGTTACACTGGAGCTGCCGTAGTCTCAGAATTTGCCACTGAATGGTCAGCTTCACTACCTTCTAACATTAGCGCTCAAGGAGCAGAACTCATAGCTCTAAAACAAGCTTGTATAATTGCCAAGGATAAAAAGGCAACAATTTATACAGATTCTAGATATGCTTTCGGCATTTGTCACTCAGTCGGGATGCTATGGCTCCAAAGAGGATTTTTAACCTCAGCTGGAAAATCCATAGCTAATGCAGAAATTATTAATGAAGTTCTTTCTGCTCTCAAACTGCCTAAAGCCCTAGCTGTAGTTCATTGCTCTGCCCATACAGGTGGCTCTGACCCTGTCTCTAGAGGAAATGACCGAGCAGATGCCGCTGCAAAACTAGCAGCCATAGAAGGACCTGGATTAATTTTAACATTAACAACCACTGATAATTTAAATTTATCACTCTCCTATAATGAAAAGGAAGTGGAAAAATGGAAACAAAAATTTAAAGCAAAACAAATTAATGGAGTATGGGTGTCACCTGAAGGAAAACCTCTGCTCCCTAGAAGTTTCTATAACCAAATTTGCCAATCTATTCATAAAAATGGTCATTTTGGCACCCAGGGCATCGTGGACTCTGTCAAGAGAGTATGGATAGCCCCTGGTATAACTACTGTAGCCTCTAAAGTATGTTCAGCCTGCCCTATTTGCCAGGCATATAACCAACATGCATATCGTGGAAAAGCCTTTGGGGGACGTCCTCTGGCTTACACACCTTTTGAACATCTACAGATAGATTTCATAACAATGCCAAAGGCTGGACGTTATAAATTTTGTCTAGTAATTGTAGATCAACTAACCAGATGGCCGGAAGCATTTCCTACAACCCGAGCCACAGCAGATTTTGTTGCAAAGATACTTTTAAAAGAAATTATCCCTCGTTTTGGCCTACCAGCACGTATTGACTCCGATAGAGGGAGTCATTTTACCGATTCTGTCTTAAATCAAATATATTCTTGCTTGGGGATAACTCCAAAATTCCATGTTCCATATCACCCCCAGAGCTCAGGCCAAGTGGAGAGGATGAATAAAGAACTTAAGACTATGATTGGCAAATTATGCACTGAGACCCATTTAAAATGGCCTGAAATTCTCCCTCTGGCCCTATTTTATCTTAGAAGCAGGCCTAGAGGAGACTTACATATTTCACCATTTGAGATGCTTTTTGGACATCCGCCTATACAGGCTAAGCCTTTCTCCCCGGCTTATACATCGCTATTAGGGGGAGATATTACTATTGCTTCCTATATACAGGAGTTACAGCACAAACTACGTGAACTTCATGAATCTGGAGCTGCAGTACAAGCTGGACCATTAGACTTTTCTCTGCATGACCTGAACCCAGGAGATAAAGTTTATATCAAGAATTTCAAGCGAACTGGAGCAACTGAACCTTCCTGGGAAGGACCATTCCAAATATTATTAACTACTCCAACATCTATAAAGATTGGAGAAAGAGACTCTTGGATTCACTGCTCACATGTGAAGAAAGCATCTTCTGCTGAGACTGATTGACTCTATCCTATCATATGAATTGTGACTCTATCTTATCATATGAATTGGAGATAATAATCCATAGACAAATGGATGTTTTTTTTTCAAGAATATATTAAATTACTGATTTTTTTTCTTATTTTTTCTTATTTCTTTTCTTTTATTTTTTATCAGAATATTTGATTTTTTCTCATGTTTTGTACTGAAGGTACACATAATTAATATTAATATTTTTTCCCTGCAGTAATACAAGTTAATATATATACTCTTGCTATAATATCAATATATGCCTAAAAGCTTTAAACTATGGGAACCTGCCATTTATTGATAAAATATTATAGGACTGTGATTAATGTTTGTGTCTGATTCCAGGAAAAGGGATAAAAACAAGGAGCACAGACTAAACCTGAATAGTGCCAATAGAGCACACAAGAAATATTAAAGTGAGACTCGAGGTTGCGACGCTTAACTTATGTTTAAGTCGTAGGACTTCCTTGTATCTACACTCTTTTCGAAGTACTCAAACAAATACAAAGCTTGACTATCATGCTGGCTCCCTATATCTCTGAAGGAAAAAAAATCAGACAAGGGAATGTCATTTCCCCATCAAAATAGAATTCTAATTCTTTCTTTCTTATATTATGGCAACTTCCTGTAGTCTTGGCTACAAATGGCTAAGTGAAATATTACTGCATTCTGTCCTACATACTTGTGGGATAGAAATTACTTTAAACTGGACCTATACAAGGTCTATTTTGAGTTTTTCTTATGTTTTTTATTATTTTTTCTATTCTTTTGATAATTGACACATACAACCCCATAACTGAACATTGCATTCTGAGCTAAACTTGATATTTTTTTTTAATACTTACTTCAGGGGGGATTGTATTTTAATTTAAAATCTAAGAATTTTTGAATTTTTTTTGTTTGAGATTTTATTTTTATAAAAATCCAAGACTTTTGTTTAAGATTTTACTGTTATAAAAAATTTTCAAAGATTTTGATTTTGTTCGAGAAAAGATCTTCAAGAAAGAAGCTTGAAACTTTTATATCCAGAGAATGAACTGTTGCAGAAAGATGCCGAAAACCTACACTTCATCAAGAAGATCAAGAATGAACTTTGGATGTGATTGATTGGACTGAACTTTTGATTGAACATTTATTGTAACATTTATGCCAAAAGGGACTGCCCCTAATTTGGCTTTCTGTCAATGCGCCTAGCAAACATTGGTTTTGCTTTCTTTTCTTTTCTATTTCCTCTCTCACTATTCTAATTTCTCCTAGAAAATTGAATATTGTCTATATCTTTAGTTAGAAGTGAATTTAGAACTACAAAATGATTATGTTAAATGATCAATGGGGAGACTAGTCTCCCAATGATCATCAGGGGGGATTGTAAACCTCAAATTTCCTTAGACTTATAATTGTTGAAAATTTCACCATTGGGATATTTCATACTTGGAAAATTTCTTACTGATAGTCTATTGGAATGGGAACCCCATTGGCATGGGAGGTTTTTTCTCTTCCCTTCTTAAGATTACTTTAGGACAGAGACCCTTTGCTGAACAATGGAAAGGACTTTGACCTATGCTTAAGCATAGAACAGGAATTTCTTTGAGTCTTGATTGATTTTAGAATTGATACAATGGAGATACTCCACCCTATTCAGTCCTAATAGGATTGAGTAAGGGCTGCAGCCTAGATCAAAATTTAATTATTCCAATCTCTACCATACTCAAGTTAACAGGATTTAGAAAGGGCTGTAACAAAGGAGTATAGATTTAATCATTTGAAAATATGACCTTCAACAGACATGTGCAAAAAGCCAGAAACCTCTGGGCGGTCCTGGGTTAAGCGAGAGCCTCCATTGACAGGGAAATTGATGAAGAGTGATTGGTAGATGTGAGGACTGAGGGGAGGCAACTTGGATGGTGTCCTTAAAGATAGGAGGGTCTGGAGACTCAGGAGGAGGATTGAGTTTTTGGGTCGGTGTGGTTCCTGGACTCTGAGGAAGCTTGCTCTGAAGGAAGCTGAAGGTGGGGGCCTCTGAGACTGTTTCTCCATTTTGGACACGTGAGTGAAAGGGACTGATCTCTTTCTTTGCCCCAGCTATCTAAGGGCTTGGGCCTTTTGGCCCAGCCTAAACAGAAGGGGTATTTAAGCCCTATTCCCTTCTCTCCCCTTTCTCTCTCTATATATATCTCTAATTCCTTTCTTGCTCCTATTGTAATTAAACTCCAAAAAGGCTGACGGCTGACTTGAGTTTTTCATTTAGGAATTACATAGCTGATTCCTTGGCGACCTTAAATTAATATATATCAGTCTTTTAAAGTGATTCCCTTGTAACAATTGCTGGTGGAGTTGTGAATTGATCCAACCATTCTGGAGGGCAATTTGGAACTATGCCCAAAGGTCACTAAAAGACTGTCTGCCCTTTGATACAGCCATAGCACTGCTGGGTTTGTAAGCCAAGGAGATAATAAGGAAAAAGACATGTACAAGAATATTCATAGCTGCGCTCTTTGTGGTGGCAAAAAATTGATGCAGAGTGAGAGGGATAGAACCAGGAAAACATTGTACACAGAGACTGATATACTGTGGTACAATCAAATGTAACAGATTTCTCCATTAGTGGCAATGCAATGATCCTGAACAAGTCGGAGGAACCTAGGAGAAAGACCACTATCCACATCCAGAGGAAACACAGTAGAAGTAAAAACACCAAAGAGAAATAACTGCTTGAATACATCAGTTGAAGGGATATGGTTGGGGATGTAGACTCTAAATGAACATCCTAGTGTAAACAACAACATGGAAATAGGTTCTAATCAAGGACACAAGTAATACCCAATGAAATGGCACATTGGTTGCGGGAAGAGTGGGTGGAGGGGAGGGAGGGAAATAATGTGATTATTGTAACCAAGGAATAATGTTCTAAATTGACTAAATAAATTAATTCAAATGGGAAAAAAGTTTATTATAGATGTTTGAAGTTACTGAAATTTAAAACTTAACTAAGTCTTATGGGACATCCTGTATATATCTAGCACTGATTTGGTCAAAGTATGACATAGGAAACAAAAGATGGAGTCTGTCTAGGAATTGTATATAAACTGAGGTTGTGTTGAAACAACAACTTCTTTGGGATGGGACTTACTTTGTTAATAAACTTTATTAATAATGTTAATAATTTATCTAGAACTGTCAAGAATCCATAGAACCCATTCAACCTTGCATGTGTAGCATCATAACTTATTAATCTTTGGGTATGAACAAATCAATGCAGCAGTGATTTGGCAGATGAATCCCTAGGGATACAGAGGTTTAATGATTGAACCCATTACCTTCTAATGTCTTCTAATATCTAGTACTCTGACTATACCATGCTGCTTTTATTCTATCTCTATGTTTTAAAATGGCAATTACCTTGTAGTCTCAAAACCTCTAGTCAACTCCTTTCTCCCTCCATGTCTATGTCCAAAATCTTCCATTAGTCCTACATAATGATTTCTTTCTGCCATGTTTGAATAGAACCTCATTTAGTTTTTGTCTCCATACTTTCACTTAGTCATTCCTTTATTTTCTACTTCCAAACCACACTGGGAGTATTGTAGTAGCATTCCTGTTTCAGTTCTCTTCTTCTAGTTAAAAAGGTGTCCAACACTGATTAATTTTGCTTCAGAGGTACTTCATACATGTCACTCCTGTAAAAACCTTCTTTTTCTCCTATAAGACACAATTGTAATTTGTTAGCCTAATATTTAAGAGCTCTCCCATTTTGGCTTATGTTTGGTTTTCCAAACTTTCCCCCTTAACTATCCTATGGTCAAACTCAGCAGTTGAGAAAAAGTTGTAAAAAAACTTTCTTTTTCATTAAACTGCTAAGGTAAGACTGTGACCCAAAACTTTCTTTGTTTTATCAATGATGTATGTTCACCATTAGCTATGCTAGTAATGAAATCACAGACCTTTGAAAAATGAAAATATTTTATTCTCTGGCTCTTCCATTCCCCAATGGAATCATCCACTTTAATTCAATAGTCATTCTGTACCATCTTAAATGATGCCTAATTTGGGATAACCACTCCCTCTATTGCAGATTCTGGATCTTTTGAATTGTATTTCCTTAATATCTATGAAAAAACCTAACGTAATTATGAAAGTTCATATCTAATTCGCTTGGTGAAAGTATGACAACTTCTTTTACTAAGGAGTGCATGAAGTATTGCATCCAACATCATTAATGGAAATCAATTGAATTTTCTTTGTATCTTAACATAACTTATAACCCACTACCTGCATTATTGAATTATTCCCCATGTCACTTTTGTATATGTATATCTAGATACAGCTTGCAATTTCCTTATCAATGAAATTTTATACCTAACATTATTTTTTTCAAAGCATTATGGAGGACTTCCAGGTAAACATGGTGTCAGTCTAGATGCAGGACTCTCCCTCTCCCCACCAAATACCAATATAGACTACCTTAAAAAGCCAAAAAAACCCCTAATTAATAGGTATGAAGGGACTCTACAGTAGGGCTCAGCACCGGAGGTATGTGGGAGTTGGGCATTTCCATACCATAATGGGGTGAAAAAGCTCCCACCCAAACTCGAGCTGATCCACCCTCCCCCAGTCTACCTACAGAGCCAGAGCCAGAGTGTGCTAAAATCAGTGAGTGAGCAAGGGGAACCTCTGGAGTGAGTGAAGGGCACCTCTGGGTCCTTGGCAGCTGACTGAGATCACAGAGGACCTACCCTTGAGAGCAGGTAGATCCAGCAGGCTGAGGAGCATAGACCATGGGCACCTGAGCAGGGACATAGCACAGAGAGAGGCAGTAAACAGAGGAAGCTGCAGAGACTCCATTGGTGGCCTTAACCAAAATCCTTGCTCCTTAGCTCCATACACAGAGAGCCTGCCCATCTCACTTGGATTTCTGACTGAAAAGGGAAGGAAAAACCACCTCAGTAATGGCAAATCGTGCCCAGGAACAACAACTTCCCAACCTCATGAAAAACAAGAAGAAGGGGTTGACCCTGGATAATTTTTACAGAGGAAAAACCCATGCTACAGAGGAAATAGAAGAGGAAATCCAAATAAATGAACCAAAACCTTCCAAAAAAACCAGAAATTGTCCACAAGCTCTTGAAGAATTCAAATTGGAGCTTATCAAAAAGATGGAAGATTTCTGGCAAGAAAAGTGGGAAATAGTTCAAAGAGAAAATAACAGTTTAAGGGACAAGAATTCCCAATTGGAGAAATAGCTGGAAGCCACAAAAAGCAGGATAGACCAAACCAAAAAAGAAATTCAAAAGATTATAGCAGAAAATCAGGCCTTAAGAACCAGAAATGGGCAATTTGAGACCAATGATCTTGCAAAACAGCAAGAATTAATAAAGCAAAGTCAAAAAACTGGCAAAATAGAAGAAAATATAAAATATCCCACTAAAAATATGACAGATTAGAAAAACAGAGCATGAAGAGACAATTTGAGAATCATTGGTTGACCTGAAAACCCAGAAATAAAACAGAAATCTTGACATCATACTACAAGAAATTATGCAAGAAAACTGCCTTGATTTTCTTGAAAAGGGGGGCAAAATAGACATTGAAAGAGTTCATAGAATACCCTCTACACTAAATCCTCAAAAGACAACTCCCAGGAATGTAATTGCCAAATTCAAGAGCTTCAAAACTAAGGAGAAAATCTTGCAAGAAGCCAAAAAAGAGACAATTCAGATATCAAGGAGCACCAATCAGGATTACATAAGATCTGGCAGCTTCCACACTAAAGGACCACAAGGCTTGGAATATGATATTCAGAAAGGCAAGAGAATTGGGTCTTCAAACAAGGATCACTTATCCATCAAAACTGACTATATACTTCCAGGGGAAAGTATGGGCATTCAACAAAATAGAACATTTCCAAGTTTTTGTAAAGAAAAGACCAGAACTAAGTGGAATGTTTGATATCCAAACACAAAGATCAAGAGAATCATGAAAAGGTAAATAAGAAAGGGGAAATTTTTTTTAATTCAAACTTTCTTCTTTAAGGTCTTCAATAAGATCAAATTATTTATATTACTAAATGGGAAAAATGTTATCTGTAACTATCAAAAATCATGCTCACTGTTATAGTAATTAGAGGAATCATTCACAGGAAGATACTGAGGTAATAAGTGCTATAAGACGATATGCAAAATAAGAAAAAGCGAGGGGGGAATTGAAGATGGCACCAAGAGATACTTGAAGAAATAAAATAACTAGGACAATCTTTATCACACAAAGATACACAAGGGAAGGGGAGGAGAAGAATACTGTTATAAGAAGGAGAGGAAGAGAATGCTAATAGGTAATAAACCTTACTCTCAGTGAAATCAGTTCTGAGAGGGAAGAGCATCTAGATCCATTGGGGTATTGAAAAAAAAGTATTATGATATGACTCAAAATTTCCAGCTAAGGAACTTCCTTTTTATTTTATTTTATTTTTCTACCAATTACATGTTATAACAAATTTCCACACAAGTTTTCCTAAGTTAGATATTTGAAATTATGTCTCTCCCACTCTTCTTTCCTTTTCCTGGACCTGGCAGGCAATTCAACCTGGGTTTCATGTATTATCACACAAAACATATTTCCATATTGTTCATTTTTGTGAGTGATCTTATAAACCAAACCCCCCAAACATAAACCCAAATAAACAATTGAAAGATTATATGCTTTCATCTGCATTCTACTCCAACAATTTTTTCTCTGGAGCTGGATAGCATTCTTTGTCCTAAGCCCCTCAGAATTGCCCTGGATCATTGTATTACTAATAGTCCAGCTACAGAACTTCTGACAAATTCTTAATGATATTCAGGTGATCACAAGAATAAATTCACATTTCAAAGCAAAACATACTTAAAATTTACTGGCCAAAGAAAGTAAATGTCATCCCTTTTGGGAAATGTTCACTTATCTATTCTAATTAACAGAAGGTTTCTTTTATCCTCTGTATATCCCCTTGCATTTTAAAAACATGACCCTCTCACTGCTGGATAAATTCCATTTGCAGTTGAAGAATAACTTGCAAGGAGTGCAAAAGGGTACCAGAACAAAAGCCAAGAAAAAAAATGGAAAAGGGACAATGAACCATAAGCTAAAATGGGAATAGATTTAAGTTCACACCCTGTAAATTGAACAGAAGCTAAAAAGTCACAAGGCCAATCATCTGGAAACAGTAAGTCAAAGCCACCATCCTTTTCATGACCTTAACTTTTTTTTTTTGCAATTACTAAATGATAAGTATCATCTTCTTTCTCATCTCCATGGTAAAATCCCTCATCCATACTACAATCATCCACTATTCTGACAACTGAAACTTCTCCTTATTGACCTTCCTAACCTTCCTCTTAGCAATTCAATTTGAAGTCACAAGGAAAATAATCTCTCTCTCCTCCCACTACTATCACTGTGTTCTCTTTTAATCTGGTAGGTTGACACTGTTTTCCTAAGAGCATTTAAACCTCTTGTGTGACTAAATTTGGTACTGCTAGATACTCAGCTTGGGAACTATTATCGTGGAACCATGCTATCTTGCCTGGAGATCTGGTCAGTGCAGAAGCACTGGGACCTACTATATTTATCTTGCTCCAGACCCCTGATTATGCTTCATATTCCATCTGACAACTAGCCTAGCCATCATATTCATCTCCTAGTTATCTCTGCAACTAGGTCATACAGCAGATAGAGCTCTGAACTTGGAATCAGGAAGAACTGAGTTCAAATCTAATCTCACCTATTTACTGGTTATGTAACCCTTTCCCTCAGTTTCCTCGGGTATAAAATCATAATAGTGGTAGTCTCTCGGTGACCGAGAATGACAATAAATGACTAAAATCATAATACTTTGTCACAGTGTTGTGAGGCTCAATTACATGTAAAAGGCTTTGCCTAGCTTAAAGTGTGATATAAATATTAAGTATTATTAACTATAAATATATCACTACTGTTTTTGCTTCCTCTGGTTCACAGGACCTTCAGATACCATGAGCAAGGTATTATCCTAAATAGTAAATCTGACATGCAAATGAAACATCATAGAGCTCTATGCTTCTCACTTCCATCCTCCTTGCTGCCAAGCCCATTCCTCCTCTCCTTTTTAACAGCTCTAAGTATAGTAATCTGTAATGGTAGTTAGGTGAGTCAGTGCTGAGCCTAGAGTCAAAAAGACCTAAGTTCAAATCCAGCTTCAGAAACTTAATAGTTTTGTGGCCTCTGGGTGAGTCAATGATGCCATGTGCCTCAGTTTCCCCATCTGTAAAATGAGAATGTTAATTGTCACTACCTTACAGGGTTGTTATAAGTATTGGATGAGAGTATTTGTAAAGCTTAGCACTGTATCTGGTGCTTAGTAGATGTTTATGCTTATTTTCTCATTCCCCAATCACAACAATGCTACCATTACTTTTGGAAAAGATGTCTTATTTGATTTTCTTATGCCTCTGCTCCTGTACCCCTTTATTGGATGGAAAAGGCCAATTACCTGTTCCCTTCTTAATTGCTGGAACTGGTTTCTGGCCCCATGAGATTCAATGAGAAGGACATGATACTCCCTTAGGGAACAAATCTATGAGCACTGATATAGGTATCTGCTTTCCTATTTTCTTTCAAGTCACTCTAATTCAACCTGCATTTATTAAGTACCTACTATTCTAAGTTCTAGAGTCATGAGAAAAACAACACAGTATCTATTCCTGGGGAGTTTTATTCTTGTACAGTGGGGAGAACAATAGGCATATTGAAAGCTGAATTAAAATAAACAAAATAAGTGAGAGGAGATAAGGAAAGAGAGCCTTCCAGACCCAGAGGACTCTTAAGTTCTTTAAGATGGAAAATTGATTCTGGAGAAAAGGTGGCAAGTACAGGAAACAGGAAGTATGTTAATTTAGCTATGGGTAGGAAGAGGACGGTGTCCATAAGAGCTAGGATCCACGATATTTCTCCTACTCATTAGCTTCTGCATATAATAGGTGCTTAATAAGTGTTCAGTGACTCAAAGAAATTCATCTTTCACAAACTTGGGACTTTACTAGCTATATAACAGCTGTTCAATGCAGTTACCTGTTTGTTGACTAACTATTTCTTCTTCTTTCACAGATTTTTTTGACTTCTGACTACTTGTGTTAGTCCCCAAACCATCTCCTTGTGATCTCATATGAACTGTATATGATGAAGTCTCGATTTCAGTTGTCATTCAGTCATATCTGATTCCTCATGACTCTATTTGGGGTTTTCTTGGCAAAGATACTGGAGTAGTTTGTCACTTCCTTCTCCAGCTCATTTTACAAATGAGGAAACTAAGGCAAACAGGGTTAAGTGACTTGCCTAAGGTCACACAGGACCAAGGTTAGATTTGAACTCAGGAAGATAAATCTATCCACAATGCCACCTGCCTTCCCTTCACCTTTCAGGTTTCCTACTAATTGACTATTTATTCTGTGGCTATTTTCCCAGACTTCAAGAGACAAACTACCAACTTGTCTATAGCAGGGATGACTGCTTGATGACTCTGACTCTTGCTTGTGCTTGTTCTTTGGCTGCCCATCTGTCATACATAGTTCACTCTCCCGATCCCAGATGTCTGATGTGGATCCAGGACAGTGATGGAGAACCTTTTAGAAACTGAGTGCCCAAATTGTAATCCTCAGGCTGCATGTGAGCCCTCTGCCTTACCCCAGACAGGGAAGGGAGAAAGTGATCCCACTGGGCTGCTGGGTAGAGGGGCCAGGGAAGTGAGAAATGTCCTTAGGTGTGTGTGGAGAGTGGGAGGAGAGCAGCCCCCTCTGGCACAGGTGCCATTAAGTTCTCCGACATGGATCTAGGACCTGATGTCCTGCCACCAACAATCATCTCTATTAGCATTTGGTTTCAGAACTTCCACAATCAGAGAATCATCAATTTAGAACTGGAAGGCTCATTAGAAATAACTGAGCTTCGCCTCACTTTAGAGATGAGGAAACTGAGGTCCAGACAATAAGTAGCTTATTCCAGGTCACAAAGGAAATAGGTGGCAAAGCCAGGACCAGAATTTTAAAAATTCCAGTGATCTTTCTTCTAAATCACATGGATCCTCTTTGTTTCAATTGTTCTATTATACTGTGAAATGACAGCGCATATACTAATCCATATAGAAGCGGGAGGCAATGTTGGGGCATTTTGGCTGAAGAGGCACATTCACATCACTCCGCTTTGTGTTGTGCCCATATTTCAACTGCAAAGGATAACTGGCGTCAGAGAGTAAAGGGAGCTTTTATACAGTGAGAAGTCTAGACCCATCTTTATTAGTTTAAACCTGGCCTCAGACACTGTACCAGATATGTGACCCTGGGCAAGTCACTCAACCATTTTGGTTTTCTCATCCATAAAATGTGCTGGAGAAGGAAATGACCAACCACTCCTACATCTTTGCCAAGGGAACCCACATGGGTTTACAGAGAGGAAACTACTGAACAACAACAATAGACAGTAAGATCAGTAAAGTGGGTGAGCTGAGCTAAAGCAAGGGATTTTGACCTGTATGAAAAAACAAAATCAAACCTGAAAACAGGTAACAAAAAACCAATAGATCATGTTCTACGCACAACAGGCATTTAATACATTTTAATTAAGTTAAATATAATTTTCTACCATTCTCATCTTATGTTGCTCTGGGAAATTAGATTGTTTTTGTTTTTAAACCCTTACCTTCTGTCTTAATTGGCTCTAAGGCAGAAGAGCAGTAAGGGCTAAGCAGTGGGGGTTAAGTTACTTACCCAGAGTCATACAGTTAGGAAGTGACTGAGGCCATTTTTGAACCTAGCACCTCCTATCAACAAGCCAGGCTCTCAATCCACTGAGTCACCTAGCTACCCCTGGTTATATATTTTTTCAAAACAAATACTTTGTACAAAGTTGTGAGGTTGGGGATAGTTTACATTAAGCTATTTCTCCTTTATTTAGACATTGAGAATGAGATAAAAATTTGGAAAGATTATACTCTGTTCTAAATGATTCAACTTTCTTCCCCAGGCACAAGGTGGAAATGTATTGCTATTTCCAAATGACAAAGCATCATAAAACCAACAGAAATGGTCAAATAGCCTCCTTTTAACCTATAATTACAGAAATAAAAACTGCAATGTAGCCAGAGCCAAATGCCATTTGGAAATATTAGAGGAACACAATGAGCTCCTTAATGAAAACTACTACATATAATTAAGAAGCAGGACTACTAGATTTCTAAATGAAAATCCAATGAGTGGCCATATCTGGATGAACATAAAAAAAGGCCATTGCTGCCAGGCATGCTGCTTATTCTTTGCCCAGCTCTGAGATATTTTGCTTGTCAAAGCGTCTCCATCAAGAAAGTCGTCTTATAATGTGAATCCATAATAAAAGGCTAAAGATCCTTTAGGCAAATATTATTTGAGAAAGGTATCCAACATTCTCATGGGGGCTTAAGTTTACCTCATCAACTGTTTTTTATCATTAATCTAATTAAAATGTTCTTTGCTTAATATATTATTTAAGCATGTTTTTCCCCCAGTGGAATCTAACAATTGAAAAGGTGTCCTTATAATTCATTTTCTACCTTGAAAAATCTTTTTCCATGTTATAACAATAGAAAACATATATAGCACTTTAAAGTTTAAAAAGGGATTTATAAATATTATCTAATTTTATCATCATAACAACCCTTAGAAGTAAATATTATTATTATTCTCATTTTACAGATTGAGAAACTGGGGGGAAGATTAAGGTTAAATGACTTGCCCAGGGTCACACAGCTAAGCAAGTATCAGGCTAAATAGAACTGAGGTCTTTGATCCCAGGTCCAATGTTCTATCTATTCTATCATCTAACTACCTTAATGGCTAACTGCTTTTACCAATTAATTTTATTATGAGAAATTTCATATTGATCATGTTTAATTCAAACGTAACAGAACATTACAATATACAGATTCCTACAAGATGCATTACCTTACTTTTTACATCCTTAATCTCTTTTTGTTTACATAGAGTGCCTACACTTTTTATTAACTGTACTTTCTACTATGCTCAAATTCTCCAGAATGCTTAGCATACTTATTATATG
Organism: Monodelphis domestica; assembly: GCF_027887165.1. NCBI lineage: Eukaryota > Metazoa > Chordata > Mammalia > Didelphimorphia > Didelphidae > Monodelphis > Monodelphis domestica. The sequence goes on along the minus strand of NC_077229.1, from coordinate 306,064,229 downwards.
CTGTGAAAGCCAGAATTACCTCTTATTTGTAAAATTTTATTTAATAAATTAATTTAGAATATTTTTCCCTGGTTATAAGACTCATATTCTTTTCCTCTCCTCCTCCCATCCCTCTCCTGTAGCCAACACACAATTCCACTGGATTTTACATGTGTCATTGATCAAGACCTATTTTCATATTACTGATAATTGCACTAGGCTAGGGTGATCTTTTAGAGTCTACATCCCCAATCATATCTCCATCGACCTATGAAAGACATAGATTATCCACTCTATCCACTTTATTAAAGTTCTTCTCTCTTCCTGTCCCAACAGGATGTGAGGAGGATTCTATGTCTTCCAATGCTATTACAATGGACTGAAACTTGTGACTGAGGATTTGCACTCAAGGAACAGTGACAGGCTGAAGAGTTGATGGATCTGTTCACCACATCCGGGGAGGAGTCCCAGGAGGTCTGGAATGTTGAGAAGCCAGAAGATTCTGGCTGGGATTTCAGTTAGATCTCTCTCAGCCTTGAGAAGCCTAGGAGGAGTTTTACTACAATAGGAAATCTTCATATATAGACATCTGTGCTCTTAGAAACAGCCTAGCTAAATCTGGAGAGGCTCATCACCTGGCTGGTGACAGAGGGATGCATTTTTTGGCCATGGAAATGGAAGAAAATTATCTGCTACGTTATAGAGGAGATTATAATTTATTTCAGAGAGAGACCACCCAGATCAATGAACTTACCCACCATTGAAGTAATCAAATTTTCTTTACTCGGTTCTGTCATGTTTGAAAGGTAAATTTAATTATGATATCCCTATATTTTCCTTTTTCTTCAATTAGGGAACATTTGTTTTACTTTAAGAGATATGGTATTTCCAAGTGAACAGTAGTACTAATCTCTCACCCTCCCTTGTCCTTAACTCTCCTCCCTGGGAAACCACTTAAAAAGAAAAGTAATTTTGACTGGGTAATCTAGCATCCACCTCAATTTAAGGAGAACATCATAGTTCCCTGGAATATTGAGGTTTTCAATGCTGTTGTAGGGTACCACTATAGCTAATCTTGGGCCTCATTTTTATATTGCTACTTTACTCACTGAAATCCTTGGCTATGTGAGCAATAGAAGGATATCATAGAATGATTATAGTATAATCTTAACTCTATAAAACACACATTCTTAAAAATACTTTAAAGTATCTAACAATTATATTTAGAACCAAAGGATGAAAATTCTTGAGAAATAAAAGTTGAAAATGTGTTCCAAGGAAAGTATGATGTGCTTATATTTGGGGAAGAAAAAAAAAAGCAAGATAGCTTTCTCTGATTGGAGGGCAAGCTCTCAGTGGCCAGTTTAGACGAATGAACCAGAATAGAAATTATATAATAAAATATGGCAATTGTTAGTAAATGTAATATATTTATTACTTCATTTATGGTCAAATTGACTCAAATAATTAGGTCACTCAATTTGTAGATTATTCTTACCCTTTTTAAATATTTTTTAACATATATCTTTTGGCCATTTCTTTACTCACTCACCCCTTTCCTAGACCAGGGGAATGGGAAGTAAGAGGAAATGCAAGTTTAAATCAGGAAACTAAATCACTAGCTATAAGCTAAAAATATGATGACAAAGGCAGCAAAAAAGTTAAAAATTACTCTATTATCTTCAGATTTTCTTTCTCTGAATTACTGTCACCTCTTACTATTGCTATCTGAGTCAGCTGTACCCTGAGAACAAGGATAGACTGTAAAGGAAAAACACACAAACAAAAAACATATGTCTTTATTGGTCTGTAATGGAAAGTTGAACATAAGATTTTATTATACTGATCCTCCTTAGGTTGCTAACATTTACTAAAGGGAACAGATATGGAACTTGTAAAGTCTGGAACATAGTGTTTATCCAATTGAAACACTCAATACTATATATAATTTCTCTTCCTTGGAGAACAGTATATGGATATCCAGGAACTGCTTATTTGCAATTTTGCTAATGCATCAAAACCAAATTGTGCTTAAAGATGAACAAAGAGAGCAGAAAGAACAAATCAATAAAAGGTTGGATTTTAGAGCCAAACCAATAGGGTTACTGTGGAATGTAATTGATACTTGTTTAGTTCCTTTGCTTGTCGACACTAAGGATTCTTTTTGCATCTCTTGGATTGCTCCAAGTAAGTAAACAAGTGACTATTAGAACAACCAGTACTTTCCTGGAATGTGTTCTAAAAAGGCAAACAGAGGATGTCCTTGCCACTGAGAAAATTTGGACAGGATTTTAGGATAAGTACTGAATGAAAAGGGGAAAAAAATCTTAGTTCAAAAAATCTGCAGATGTTTAAGAAGATAGAAACAACCACCTCATTTTTTTAATGGAGCATGAGACAGTTAAGTGTTATAGTGGAGAGAGAGCTGGATTTGGAATCAGAAAGACCTGAGCTTAAATTCAGCATTAGGCACTTCCTTTTCCGAACCTAGGCAAGTCATTTGACTTTGCCTCAGTTTTTTAAACTGTAAAATGGGAATGAAATTTCTTTTCATTTTCAAGAAATATCAAGAAAGATATTTCTTGAGACCCACATTCTGGGGTTGCTGTGAAGTTAAAGTGAAATAATATTTGTAAAATGTTTAGCATGGTCCCTGGCACAGAAATAGGCAATGAATAAATGCTTTTTGGCTTTGTGAATCTTAAATGTGCTATTTAATGGTAGCCATTATTATTATTATCCAAAACAATTATTATTTCAACTTTCAAGTTTTTGTTAATTTTAATTATTGTGTTTAAGGCAGAGATGTTGGGAAAGCTTTAGAACAACTCAAACTCTATGCTATACCACTATATTGCAAACATTTTTGAAATTGAGCAACAAAAAGCTGAATATTGACTACTGGGAGGATTATACTGGGTATCCAGCTCTGCTTTTGTGCCCTTTAAACTAGCTACTACCAGCAGACAGATGACTAATTTACTTTTTATATTATACATGCATATATATAATACATAATATAATAATAATTATTGCTAAGATATGTCTTGAGGCAGATGTAACCCTAATAACGAGGTAGGTATTAGATCCAATGACCTCTAATGTCCCTTTTAACTTGAAATCCATGGTTTGAGATCTCAAACTCCATTTCCAGCATTCTTATGACATTCTCATATATTTACATTTTTTATAGTTTTGCTTTCATGTTTTAGGTTTTGAGCTCAATCATCTTTGGTCAAAGAAAGAAATGCAATTCAGAACCATTAGTATCCTTGTAGGGGTGAGAATGTGGAGGATTTGATGGAGGCAAAAAAGGTGGAAGGCAACTGGGATGGTGTGAGGCACTGAATGGGGATTAGCTCTCCATTGCCTGGTCACACTGTGGCAACCATCTCCTCTGGCAAAGATTATTCTGCTTATGGAAACCTTAACTAATAGTAGTAATTGATGTTTTCAAGAAAGGAAAAAACAGAAGGATTTAGAGAGTAATTTTTTTTTTGTCAAAATGAAGAGATGGGAGAGGAAGAAAATCAATATGAGATGGAAAATATGTAGTAAATTCAGTATATGGCAATTTTTTTGGCAGTTCGTCTAATCACAAGTTGTTTGTCTTGTGAAATCTCCTAAGGGCTTCAGGAGATTTACTAAATCTTCCTTAATGGAAAATAATTCTTCTTCTATCCTGGAAAGGAAATTAAATGCCTTCTCAGTAACAGAAATAATAATAATTTAGTCATCATCTAATCAGGTAAAAATATGACATAATACTTAAGGGGCCTCGAGGTATCAGGGAATAAAAATGGCATTCTCATTGAAATCAGGGTGAATTAACTCTTTCAGGTTACATAGGAAAATTACCCCAATATTTCAGCTATTCAATTGTAAAATCACATTTTTTTGCAAAGCACTGAAAGACCAAAATTTATGTTTCAAAGAACATTATCTAAGTAAACCTGCATGAGGCAAAAAAATGATCCATAGTCATTCGCAGGAGGGGCAATAGGAAAGAGGCTCAGACACAATATTTTGGTCTCAGATATATATATATATATATTTATATATATATATATATATATATATATATATATATATATATATATATATATATATATATATATATATATATATAATGTAATGGTAATAAGGTAAGCTTGAAATTTTATATAATGATGTAAAAATGGTCAAAATTAAAAGTTGAGACTTAGAGTACACTAATGACTAGAAAAGAGCATGTGTGTGTGTGCATGTGCGTGTGCGTGTGTGTTTGTTGTGGTCTTGTTTAAAAGAAAAAAATCTGTAAGAAAAAAGTGGAAAGTAACACAGTATATTATTAACAAAGCAAACTCCTGTTTGTAAATCTGTAAACCTGAGGGAAGTATAGTAAGAATCTGGGTAAAGACAAAAGAAGAAAGAATCAGAAATAATAGTAAGGCAGTATATACTATAAACCTCTCCAGATGGAAGTTATAGAGAGTGTTTTTATATAAGTATTTACAGGTTTCGCAAAGAGCCAAGATTCAGTAAGAGGGTTTGACATTTGTTGTAAACTCATCTGCTAAAAGTGGAGGATCTGATAAATCCTGGGCTTGCCTTGTTAGTAAATTCATTTGTTAGAAAGTGGAAGAAGAAACAAAAGAAATCTGTTGAATCAGTCTCAATTCATTCATTCATTCATTCATTCATTCATTCATTCATTTATTTAATAACACTTACCTTCCATCTTGGAACCCATACTATGTATTGGCTCCAAGGCAGAAGAGTGGTAAGGGCTAGGCAATGGGGGTCAAATGACTTGCCCAGGGTCACACAGCTGGGCAGTGACTGAGGCCAGATTTGAATCTAGGACCTCCCATCTCTAGGCCTAGCTCTCAATTTATTGAGCTACCCAGGTGCCCCCAATGTCTCAATTTAGACCAAGAAGAATGACTTGGTTGCTTAAAAAAGCATTGGAATCTTAGGAGAAAATGGCCTTGTAATCCTAGACTTTTAATAGTCAAAGAATGTTCAACATACTAGTATGATCATTTTTTTTTAGGTGGGAACTTTTAAAAAAGCATGGACAAACAGGGTGCAATGGTGCCCACCTGTATTCCTACTATTGGGGATATTGCTGCCGCTACTAAGTGTCTGAGGTCAAACTCGAACTCAGGTCTTCCTAGCTCCAGGCCTGGTGTTCTATCCACTGCACCACTTAGCATCCCCCCCCTCCCTCAAATCACATGCTTATTTTTGTGATCTGTTGGGACCTTATTTTCTGCCAAAAACATGTACTGCTTGTCTTTCAACACTATAGCTGTAGTCATACATAAATATTGCTTTTGGTTTTGTTTTCCTCACTCTGCTTCCCCTCTTTTGTTGATTCCTTGATCTACATTTTTATGGCATAATAATATTCCATTATATTAAAGTACTATAATTTCTTTAATAATTTCCCAATTTTCCAATGATTGAAACATAATTTGCTGCTATTAAAAACAGTCCTGCAAGGAACATTTTTGTAGAGAGATGTCTGTTTCCTGTCAATACCTTTCTTGAGCCCTCTCCTCTAGTGTGTAACTATTGAATCTAAAGGTTTGCACATTGTATAATTCCATACTATTGTCTAAAAATGTTGGAAAAACTCACCAGGAACAAAATAGCAAGTCCATTTTCCACAGGCAAAGAGTTATTTTAATGTTTTTATTATCATTTACTATTAAAAATAAATTATTTTTAACTTTACCCTTTCTATGGGTGTTAGGTGGCAACCCAAAATCTCATTGGTCCGTATTTCTTTGACAAGAGATTTTGAATGTTTCTTCTTCATGTGGTTGTTAATAATTTGTATTTTTTTAAACAGCCTATTCTTTTAGCCACTAATCTATTGCAGAAGGGGTGCTCAGACTTTTAAAGAACATGCAAAAGATGGAAGAATGTGCAGATAAATAAGGAGAGAAACAGAGGAGTGGCATAGATAGTGCCAGGAAAGCAAAAACTTAACATGAGTGGAGGCTTGTGAAAAATACTAAAGCCAATAAAAGGGCTATTTTGGTGGAAAGGGGGAGGGAGGGTTGTCATGGTGAAGAGGACAGAAAAGGATAGGACCCCTTACTTTGTATGGATGGGAAGATTATACAGGAGAAGGGAACGAAGGCAAAACTCTTCAATGCTTGCTTATTTCTGATTTTTTTTCCCACCTAGGGGAATGATCTTAAGTTAGGAAACGTTACAATGAAAAATAATTAATGTAATTAAAAACCAAGATATGTATGGAGATTGTAAGGGAGCACTGAGCACAGAGTTCCCACAGATAGATTTCAGAGGGGTTGTGAATTTGAATGGGAAGGAAATTATACTATTTTCATTAACAGTCTACTAAAATTTAGCATTTCCTTTAACTATTTAAAAACATTCTCAGATTGGGACTAGATGCTTTATCAGATTGCTGAAGGGATTCCTGACACCAAAAAAGTTCACAATGCCTGACTTATCTGTTATAGTAGGTTCATCTAGATCTGATGAATTACATTTCATGGAAATAATAAACATAATGAACATTTATAGCACTTTATAGTTTACATAGCTTATTTGATCATCACATCAATCTTGTTAAGATAAGATCCCTACTTTACAGATAAAGAAACAGATGCTATGAGAAATTAATCTACTTGTTCAAGGTCAGAGGGGCAGGGATGTGTCTCCAATTCTAGCCTTCTCATTAAAAACTTGGGAATGTGGTGGCTGAAAAAGGACAGGGGAGAACCAAAGAAGTAGCACTGGGCAGGAAATGGGCAAATGTCTTAGTCTCTAAGTTAACAAAAAAGTTCATTCTCTGATCAGTAAGTTGAGAACAGTATGTTTGACCTTGTTTCCTAGTAAAATTCTGGAGCACATCATTGAAGTGAAAGTTTGTGAACATTTGGAAAGGGAATACTAATTACCAGGAAAAATCATGATTTAAAAACAAGTGATGTCAATCTAATGATAACTTTATTTACAATTTGACAAGCTTCTCAGACTAATAAGAAGATCACAAGAAAGTTCTGGACATCCTAATATATCTGGATTTCAAGCAGAAGATCAGAAGGAAGGCTAAAGTTTAGGAGAAGACACTGAGAAAATGACCACAAGAGCTTAAGCCAGACCCTGGACAAATACATTATTCATACCTAAAATGGGAAATATAAATTGGACCTCAATTATCATGATTTTCTTCAAAATATATTTTAAGTTAAGAAAAAAATCTTTCAGCTTTTATTGGAGCAATAACATTGAAAGAGTACGATCCTGGGGTGAAATAGGGAGGCATTTCCTATGTTGTGTTAGAAGGGAAAAGGCAGAACTACTCAAATTATATTTTGCTTAGATTTTCTCAATGATGAGGATGAATCTTTATCCTGGAAAGGTTAAATATAACAATATCAATAGGAAACTTAAGTTTAAAATATATAAAGGTAAAGATGGTCCCTCCCTTATTTTTAATGAGAGTAAATGTTTATAAGTCTGAAGATTAGCTACGAGAAATCATTATAATAGAGGGAGGTGTCAGAAGGCTAGGAAAATGGCAAATACTATTACAAATTTCAAAAATAGGGAAAGGATGAATTCCCAAAACAAATGATGGCAAAGAATTTTGTCATTCTTCGGCAAAATTATTAAATATTTTGTGAACATAGTGAAGGAGTGATCACTAAGAACCAACAAGGGTTTCCTAAGAATGACTGTCACAAAAACGAACCCAAAACCCCAAATCTTGTAAACTCCTTTCCTTTCAAATAAGGTTACTAAACTAGTAGATAAAGGTAGTGTCACAGATACAGTAAATCTTAATTTTAATAGGGTCTTTAATAATCTTTCATTATGATCTTGACAAAATGGAAAAATGCATACAGGAAAATGCAAGTACAGTTAGCAGATAGTTAAATATGTGTACCCCAAGAGCATATATAATGAATTTATATTATCTTTGGGGTGTACTGTGGAATTCTGTACTTGACTCTTTCTTGTTCAACATTTCTGTCAATCATTTAGATGAAGACAAAAGCCATGCTTATCAAATTGGTGGGAAATACAAATCTGGAAGGGATAGCTATCATCTTCTATGAAAAAACTAAGATTTTAAAAGAACAAGTATATATTTAAAAAGGGTCAAAATCAGATGACGGGCTGCATATCCTAGACATAATTTCAGGACAAGATCAGAAAATGTCACATGTTGAAACTGAATCTAAACAACACAAAATAGATGTTATTAGCTATCTGCACAGTAACCCTGAAAGGTGGTTTAAAAATTATGTTGAACATGAAGTTAGATTGCTTTCCAGATTCTCTCAAAGTCCAACAAACTGACTAAAATGTAACCAGTGCAAGAGAAGATATGAGCTAATCAATTGTAACATATCTGAGCTAACATCATAGAAAACTGTGGTCTACACAGAGTCTAGAGAAATACATCATCCATGTACTTCCATCACTGGGAAGTAAACAATAGTGATTCTAATTGCCTAAACAAAAATATCCTTAATATGGATGACATTGTTGAAATATTCATCACAAACTTCTTATTCCTTTGGAGTTTATCATCTGGTTACCAAGTAACCTTTTGAGCTATAATTTTGTGTTACTGCATGAAAATATCAGCCAAGAAAGAATATCCTCAACAACTGTGCAGGACAGTTACCTTTTATAGCATCATAGAACCTCAGAGCTAGAAGGGAACTCAGAAATCATCTAGTACATAGATAAACTGAACCAAAGTAAGAAGGCAGAACCAGAAGGACAATATATGCAGTGACTATGATAACAAATGAAAACAAACTCAGATTAGTTCCAGTGACTAATTTTGGTTCTAGAGAACATATGATAAAACACATTTCCCTCCTCCTGCCATAGAGGTGGGGGACTATGGATGTAGACTGTTATATATACCATCAGAATTTTGTGCAGGATGTTTTTTAGGGGGTTTTGATTAGGGCAGGGCATGTTAGGAAATGACTATATTATTAGGAACAAATTAATCAATAAAACTTCTTTAAAAAAAACAAACAACTCCTTACCCTTCCATCTAGGGATTATTACTGTGTATTGGCTTCCAAGGTAAAAGAGTGGTAAGGGCTAGGCAATAGAGGTGAATGACTTGCCCAGGATCACACAGGTAGGAAGTATCTGAAGTTAAATTTTAATCCAGGACCTTCTGTCTCTAGAATTGGCTCTCAATTCACTAAGCCACCTAGCTGCCCTCTCAATAAAACTCCTTAAAGAGCCATCTTGTTCAATTTCAAAAAATATTATCAATTACAATATACCTAGCAAGGAGACCACCTGGATTTCCTTTATAATGAACAATGATGGGGAATTTACTGCCTTAGGTCTTGACATTTCTTTTTAAATTATACATACTCAACATTTGTCAGGGGTCTCTTTTGGTCTCTCTATAGATATTCTATTGATCATGAATTCACCTCCAATTGATTTAGCTCTAATCTTGATAAAGATAATTCCAAATTATAAACATCCACATCTCATCTCTCTTGAGCTTCAGGACTACATATTCTATCTAGAAGACCTGTCCACTTGGTTGGAGGTTTTTCACAACCAGTCTATGTCTAAAAGAGAACTCATTATCTTTCCCACTAAACTTACTCCTTCCAATTTACCTTTTTGTGTGATGGACAGCATCATCTTTCTAGTTATCTGGGCTGGTGACCTCAAATTCAACTCTGACACATCCACTTCCCATAATGAATCAAGTGCCATATCATCAATTTAATATCCACAATATCTTACATAATCCTTTGCTCCACCCCCCCTCCCCATACTGCAACCACTCTCATTTAGGTCCTTATCACCAGTTGGGTGGTTATTTTTTACAATAGCTTGGTAATTAGTTTCTCTACATCCATGCTTCTACTCTTCTCCAATCCCATTCCATGTGGCTGCCAAATTGATGGCTTTAAAGTACAGTTCTGCCCCTTTCCCTCTATTCAAGAGTTTTCAGAAACTCCTTGGATAAAAAACAAATTTCTCCATTTGGTCCATTAATGTCATTTGCATCTAATAGCAACTTAGGTTTCTAGACTGGGATCAATATATGATTATACTTTGTTTCCTCTTTCATACAATTAGCTCATTTACTATTCTCCATTGGTGACATTCCATTTCCTGTCTCTGCCTTTTCAGAGGATGTCCCTTATACCTGGAAGAGACTCCATTCTTACTTAGCTTCTGTCAGACTCAGTTCTCCTAATCAATTCATCAGCATGCATTTAAGACCTTGCTATGTGTTTAAGAGCCATGCTAAGTGTTCTAATATAAAGGCAGGAATTAAACTTTCCCTGCTCTTAAAATCCTTACATCCTATGGAATGGAGAAAGAGGGACAAACACATACTATTAATACATCCAGAATAAATCCAAGAGAAATACAGAGTAGTTAATGGAAGGAGGGTACTAACAGTTGGGAGATGAGTGATCAGCAAAGGTCTTGTGTAGAAGGTAATATTCACTCCTGGTCTAGAAACTCAAATTCTCTTTGCAGACAACCTCTTCCTAATCATAGGTGCCTAAATCATCTTTCTTGTCGGAATCTTTAATCAATAGCAGCATTAGAAAGCCCACTGCTACACTTTTCAGTTTCTTTCTCAGGGAAAGTGCCTTCATGTATCCTAGATGGAGGTATTGTTTGCTCCTAAGTTAAGTGGGACCTGGACTTTTTACTATGCCTGGAAGGAATACCACAGAAACAAGATGTGAGAGTCATGATTCACATCTGGAGGGCAAAAATCAACCATGACTCATCCATCTTCCCTTTGATCAAACTTCGATCTTCTCTGTAGGATCAGAGGAAATCTAGCTCTATCCCCAGTGGGAAAAATTTTCATTAAAATTGTGCTGCTTTGTCCACAAATATATTATTGAAATAATGTCTGAAAATATAACTTTACTGTACACCAGCTCAGGAGTCATTCTTCACTTTCTCTATCTTTATCACATTCTTCCACTCTCCAACTTCCTAACACAGGTTAGAATTTTCTTTCTCTCTTCAAATTCTTGCCCTTCTTTCTGGTACTCTTGAAGCTCTAATCTCATTCTTTTCAAGAAATTTCATTCTCTTTAATGAGCCAGAGCAGATAAGTGTTTTTCCAAGGCATTTTTTTCCCTTCCACTAGCAAGGATGATATTTTTGCTAGATATATCTCAATGTAGGATAATCAATCGAAACTGTCTTACAAATTCACTTTCTTGAGAGTTCTGTTAGTGTGAATCAATTTCCATAGAGCCTAATGCTTTGGGTAAAATGATAAAAATATGGAACATTAATGCAAGGCTACCTCACTAAATTATACCCCCCCTCTTTCCTGATGAAGTAGAAAGTATGATTGATGACTGTATACTATTATGAGTTAAGAGTCTTGACTTCACTTTCCTGTCACTGAGGTGCATAAAAAAAAGTTGAATTAGACTCGGTAAGTATAGACAGAGTTTCACTTTATCTTTAAGATCATTTCTCTATCCAAAAAACACTCAGAAAACATTTAGCCAGCAATTGTAGTTGATAATAAGTCAATTAAATTATGCATTCCTTGCCTAGGAACCATGAAGGAATATTGGGGGGGGTCATTAACTTAGCAGGGGAGGAAGGTGCCAGTCACCATTTTGTGTTGAATGTTACCCTCTCATGTCATATCTTTCTGATTTATGAATTTTCCCCTCCATTAGCTGAGAGTAAATCTAACTCTTCTGTGAAATTCTTTTTTCTTCATTGATTTCTAGAGGAGATATTGGCTTTTCACTTTTGTTTAATGGCCTTAAAGGCAGACAAGTTTTTTTTTTAAACTTTAAACTACTTTACTCATGGAATCTCTCCCAGACCACTTTAACTAGATGAACATATAAACTAAGAAATTCAAAGAGGCTGATTTTTTCTCTTTTTCTGAATATGTCTCTGGACAAATATTTAAACTGATAACACAACTATGAAGATGAAATTACTCCAGTTTACTGACTTTTCATAATGGACTGTTATTGATAGTTCTATGAAATGCAGGCTTACAGAGACAGAATGAAAAAGCTTTGCCAGAAAATTGCTGGCATCTCTGATAAAATTATTTTTCAATAATATGTCTTAAAAGTATTTGACAAAGAAGCACTTAACATTCACTTTTCCCCCCTCAATGCCAGATGCTCCTTCAAATATTATAAGAAAGCATCAAGTAATCCACCCTCTCTATCACCTTTGAAGAATAAAGGCCCATAATTCCTATATCCATTTTCCTGACCACTGGTAAAAATGAAATAGAAGTAATTTCCCACAGACAGGAAGAAATCTACTCATCATTTTTAAATGGGCAATGAAAATTGACTGGTAAATATTGCCCTTATTCCTAGAATGAGAATTGGACCCTATGACTGAATCTTCATGAAAATGAAGAATTAGGTTGGCCACTTTAACAGATTGAGAAACTGAGATTGAGGGAATTTAAGTGACGTTTTTAGGGACACAGAGTCAGCAATTATCAGAGCTTTAGTCTTCTGAGTCTAAATTTAAAGTTTGCTACATTATACCACACTTGCCTTTAAGAGCTCTGTTTTTCAAGGACAGCCATTGGATTTGTCCTAATTCTTCTGGTTTTTATTTCTTAGTCTTTGTTAAAACCAACTACACACTGGTAGGATGGCCAATTACAATAGGGTCTGTGGACAAAAAACAGATTTTATCAAAAGTTTTACTTGTTAGTAAAGTTCAAGACTTTGATCTCACAAGCACTATGCTCTAACCCATATTTTTAATGTTTGTTTCAATATGGGACATATAAAAGAATATACTCTGCCCCTTCTACTGTATTCCCAATCTGCCTATAAGACAATGTATAGTATGCATTTACAATCCCGCCAAAACAAAGAAAAATTTAATGGGTGTATTAAAAAGTTATGTGGATGCAAATGGTATATTAAAAGTTTGTAAAAAACTTTAAAAACTATGCTACTTTTTTCCTCTGAAAGAATGTTATAAATGACAATTAGACTCCAAGGCCAGGTCATAAAGACCCTCTTAGGTCACAATGTAACTGTAATATGGACCATGGTACTAATAGCACCATTGAAGGAAGGGAAGAGAGGATATCTATGTCTATGCATACTTATATAAATATTTAGAACATACCGGGAGAGAGTTGTAAAAAAAAATTCAAACAACTCCTGATTTGGCAAAAATGGATGTTGCCTAGAATGAACAACAGCCACTGTAGAAACAAGTGTTACCCAAATTATGAACATCCAACTTATAAAATACCTGAAATAAGAAAGCTCACCTAGAGGCATGAAGGAATTTATAGGGCATGGTGGAAAGAATGCTGCTTTAGAGAAACAGAATATGGGTTCAGTTTCAACCTTTCCATTTACTACCTAGATGACCTTGGCAAGCCATTTCACCTCTAATACCTTTAGTTCCTCATCTCTGAAAATTAGAAAGTCTACCTAGATGACCTACTACTGCAACCATAGTATCTTTATAGTCCAGGGACAATAAGACATAATAGTCCAATTTGGTGTACCACCTCTTTCCATTCTTAGCATGTACCACAGACAATACTCTCTGAAGGTAAACTCTTAACAAGGAATAGCTACCTGACCCAACATATTACTAATAATTCTACAATATATGGGATATGGGTTAAATGAACTTTGAGTTTTTCCTGGAAATCTAAACATCAATTACAACATTTTTCACACAGGAAGTTGTGCTAAAGAGTGAATGTGATAGCACAGAAAATGTGTCTTCTGACTTTTTTTCTTCTACCACTATCATTATAGTCACCACAGACTGGCCTATAGCAAGAAGCATCATGGCAGCTAATGGGACATTTCATGCTCTCCAGGGTACTCTGGGGAACCTGCCACCTCTGCCCTTATCACAGGCTAACTATTCACGAATGTGAAATATCAAAGATACTGTTATGGGACAACTAAACCCATCTCTGCCCACAATGACACTAGATCTTAGATTCTCCTGCTGAACTTTTGGTCTTGGATTCATTTTCTAGACTCAAATTTACATCTTTCTGTATAGTTGGAAATTCTTGAACCCCTAAAAACTATATTACCCCAAATTCCTTTCTGTATTACCTAGAATCCTTTTTCCTTTTCCTGTGTCCTCCTGTTTGCATGGTTCCATGATTGTATTTAAGTTTGCTGTGATTCCTCCCTTGCTCTTCTTCTTCCTTGTGGTATAGTTAGGCAGGTTATACTCTAGTTTTTGTATTTTAATAAATCTCATAAATATAAGAGTTATTGTATATTAATTTTAAAACCAACATTTCTTGTATCACTCATACTCCCAAACCTCCATTGACTCCTCATTGCTCTCATTGCTTGGTGATATTCTACTACCTAGCATTCAAAACTTCCACAAATAGGATCCACTTAACCTTTTCAGATTTTCTCTCTCATTTTCTCCAGGCACTCTAGTCAAACAGGATGATCTTCCACCATCAAATATTTACTGTACCTTTTGGAGAATAGGTTCTAGACACACTACCTTAACTGCTCTTCTTTCTCTTCTTCATTGATTGAATTCCTAACCATTCTGTAAAGCCCAACTCAAAGGCCATTGCTTCCACAAAACCTTCCTCAATCTCCCAGTTCAGGAATTCTCTTCTTCCCAGAATTTACACTGAACTTCATTTTGTAAATGCATTTATCATGTAATAAACAAGAACATGTATATAATAGTCATTTATGGCAATTCTTTCTTCTGATTTAATTGAACGTTCCTCAAGGTGAATGGTTCTATATCATATCTAGACTTATTATCTCCCCTCTTCACCAAAGGGCACCAAACAGTATATGTAGCAACACCATCATCTTTACAACAACAATAATAGCCACTACTAATATTTGTATCTCACTTACTATGTACTAGGCACTTTACAGTTATAGTTTCATTTAATCCTCACAATGACCCTGGGAGGTACATGCTATTACTATCCCATTTTTATATATGTATATATATATATATATATATATATATATATATATATTATAGATGAGAAAACTGAGGTAAACAGAGATTATATGACCTGTCCAGGGTCATACAGCTAGTATGTGTCTAAGGCTGGATTTGAACTCTGGTTTTCCTGACTCCAGGACAAATATGCCAACTTGTTGGCGTTAAATAAATGTGTATCATATTGTATTTATGTGCCAATCCAAAATAATGCCCCCAGACTTTGCTCATGTTCAGACCCCAGGCTTTACCTGTAAGTCTGCTTGGTTCTCTGATTCTAAGACTGTCTGGAAAGACCTATCTTGTCACCAAAAAACACACATTTTACATATATTTACACATACATAGATATGCAGAAATCAATAACATCCATTTATCTTTCCACCATGGCTACTATAATTATGTTCAACCCTCTAGGTTAAAAAATAACAACAACCACCACAAAAACAAAAACAGCTGTCAGAGTGAGTGATGAAACCTAAGACAAAATATAGTAAGGTGTGTCTTGGTGACATATTAAAGCATAATATTGGCACTGCTCTGGGAAAATAGCTGTAAATCAACTGACAGAACCAGTCGTGGCCAGAATACTTGAATAAATCTCTCATCTCACCAAAGTGAGTACTCCCCCCCCCCAAACAGATTTCAAGCCATTCCCAACTTTTTTATCATGGCCCCCTGAAGATGCTCTATACCAGAGCCACCCAATATCTTGAAAGCTCAAATCTAGATCTCCTGTTGTTATTGTGTACAGAATCAAGGAAAAGTTTGGTCAAATTTCTTATCAGATTTATGGAGATACCACCTCCTTTCTACATACACTCTACTGGCTAAATAATTATTTGGACAATGAAATATTTTTGCATTATGTTATTGTAGTTGTTGAGATATATATCTGATTCTTTATGACCCCATTTAGGGTTTTCCTTGAAAAAATACTAGGGTGGTTTGTAATTTCCCTTTCCAGCTCACTTAACAGATGAGGAAACTGAGGCCAATAGGGTTAAGTGACTTTTTCAGAGTCACATAGCTAACAAGTGTTTAAGGCTGGATTTGAACTCAGTTAGATGAGTCTTCCTGCTTTGGGGCCAGTACTCTATTCACTTTGACACCTAGTTGGCCCTCCCAGTGTTTGTTTTCTTGACACTGTGTAAATTCCTACAGCACACTATTATTTAATCCTTCCTCTCTGCATGATTCCATTTCTCTTTATGCTACTCTCCTAAACAAGTCTTCATTGGTCATATGTTGCTGGCTAACTTTTCACTCTTTTCTGGGTGACCCACAACTATCATTCTTTGGTGACCTCAGTACTCCATGATTTGTAGTAATATAATATCAGAAGAATGCTGAAAATAAAAATATGGGTTTTTGTTTCAGAAAAGCACTTAGTCTTTAAAGAACTAAACCACTTGTCAAACAGAATTCATCTCAATGTCCTCCAACTATTTAATTTTAGGCTCAGAATATAATATACACTAGGTTAATTTCCTACCCCATGAATTCACTTCAACTTAAATTTCACATAAAGAAGGTAGTTTATGATGAATTTAAGCTTCTATTTTAACAAGGACTCTTTCTACATACTTAAATAGATAACATTAAAAAAGGAGCTGTGCAATCCATGAATGAATTGGATTAGGGTGAGAAAAGGGTTCTATGATGTCTGTAGACCAGAAATACATGTCCACAGATTACTGAGGTAAAGAAGTTTTTTTCCTTCTAAATTTTATAACTAGGTTTTAGTATGATGTAATACATATTATAGTATTTACATATAATATAGCATATATTATTGGTGATATTCCACTACCTAGCAAACATAATATAGCATATGTTATAAATGCATGTATATATAAACATAGTCTAATAGAACTGCATTATTTATATACATGTATATATAACCTAGTATAGTATAATAGTGTATATATAGTATATATTATAATAAGAGTATAATAAAGCATCATCTTTCTACTCTCCTATCTCTTTCCTTCTTCCTCCTTCCTTTCCTCTTCCTCTTTTTTATTTTATTTTTTTGGTGTGTATTTGGTGTGTCCATCCAAGAAAGCTAGAGAATATTGGCTTCAGATTTTTAAACATACACAGACAGTGAAAGACAAGGAAAGGGTAATTTAATCAACCAGGATCATATCATAAGCAATAGCCTAAGAGAGGCCCATAAAACAAACTCAGTAGCTGATTTTCTGAAATTATTTTGGTAGCACTCCTCTGTCATTTTAATCAACTAAACTGCTCTGTAATGAATACATTGTCTCTCTGAAAATTCTCTGATAGCTAAGAGTGAAAAAGGTATGTTTAAATTGGGCTTGAGATTTTTATTAGTACTAAGAAATCAGGCAGAAAATTAAAGAAGAAAACATCTAAATAACAAGATGATCACTAATATAGCATCCCAGGATAAAGATGAGGATAATGAAAATAAATAAAAAATGCATATTGAATAATTAGGGCTTCTTCATCATATAATGACTATTCTTAAAATGAGAAAAAATGAAGAAGTTTAAAAAAGATGTTTGAAGTAAAAGTTGGTAGAAATATCAGCATCAAGGAAAAACTTGGCCAAATTTCTTATCAGATTTCCATGTTTGACATACTACCTCCAATATACTCTACTGGCTAAATAAGTATTTTGAAAATGAATCATTTTTGCATTATGCTATTTCTTAGACATGGCTAGAGCTTGAGGTTGTGAGCCCCAGGGCAAGTCACTTAACCCCTACCTCAGTTTTCTCATATGTAAATAATAATAGCACCAACCTTTCAGGGATTTTGTGAACATCAAATGAGAAAATAATTGTAAAGTAGTTGGCACAGTTCCTGGCACATAGAAAGTACTTTATAAATATCAGCTATTATCATTCTCAACAACTCCAATATCTTCTTAAAAGAATTCAGGTTAAAATTAGTGATACTACATGCTAGCAATTCATCAGGACTATGACATTCATTTTAATTCTCAAATGTCTATTTTAGTACAAACATTCTTAGTTTGATTGGCAAAATTAACAGCATGTATGCTTGTAATTGAGAAGAGATTGTACCAGCTTATCAAGTGAAAAACTGCAGAAATCCAAATGTTCTACAATAAAAATCAAAGTCAACTTTCCCCATACTATTGCATGCCATTAAAAACATAAACAAGATAATAATAGAACAATAGTAATGTGTTTAGTGGTGTATGATGTCGATATGTCTGCGAATAGACCATTAGATATATTAAAATTTTTTGTACCTGTGGAGACAGGTTCAATTCAAGATTATTATAGATGGGAATTTCTCTTTGGCATGACTTAAAGAAAGTATATTTTTGGAATACATAATCACAAAAATAGTAAAGTTGGAAGAAATTTGTAGGTCAGATCAGTAGGGTCAACATGATCAATTTTCTGGCATCTGGTTCATTATTCAGGTAACTCAGAAGAAAAAAATGAAATTATGAATATGGTGTTTTAATTCAGTACAGATTAGGGAAATTTTGGGTGGAGTTAATTTTGAGGCACTCTAGTAAAACACAGTAGATAGAGTGAAGTGGCATAAAAACAATGTCACAGAGACTCATTGGATCAAGGCTGAAAACCAGGAAACTAACATCTGAAACCTAAGCAATTTGTAAGTAAAAAAATCTCTATATTCAGTTCTATAGGATCAATTCAATTGAACCAACATTTAATGGATTAATTAATATAAAGCATTTATTCAGTGATTACTATATATCAAAACACTAGATACCTTGTAGCCATTTCAAACTAAACACATTTAAAACATGTCCCATTATCCTTCTCTCCTAACTCCTCTATTCTCCTTTCAGTCACCCAAACTGGAAACTTCAATGCATCCTTGACTCTTTATTCTCATTTACTCCAACAATCCAACCAGGGGCCAAATCTTGTCATTTCTAACTCTGCACTATTCCTGTATACATATCTTTCTCTCCACTCAGGTAGTATGTTGGACAGAATGCTGAACCTGGAGTGAGGAAGGCATGAGTTCAAATCCAGTCTCAAACATTTCCTATCTGTGTGACTAAGGGCTTAACCCCTCTCAACCACAATTTTCTCATCTGTAAAATGGCAATAATATTAGCGCCCATCTCACAGGGTAGCTGTGAGGTTGAAATGAGATAATATTTGTAAAATGCTTTATAACCTTAAAGTGCTACGTAAATAATTGTCCTTGTGGTCATACTGCCACTGGTCTCATTTCCTCTAACATGGACTGTTCTAATAGTTTTCTAATTGTTCTCCCTGCCTTATGTTTCTGATCATTCCTACATATAACTGTCAAAGGGCTTTTCCTAAAGCACAGGTATGATCATGTCACCTCTCTGCTCGATGAACTCCCTATTAGGTCTAGGGTTAAATATAAATTCTCTCATTTGGCCATCAAAGCTCTTCCCAACTTGGTCCTTTTCTACCATTTTAATATTCTCAAACATTATTCCCCTCCACACAATTGAGGACCAGTCATGCGTGATGTGGTTCTGGTCAAACTTGTTTATTCATCAAGCATGGCACCCCATCTCCAGTCTACACAGAACTTCATTGGTTGTGTCTCATGCCTAAAATGTTCTCCCTCCCTCCCCTTAGAATACCTAGACTCCTTCAAGACTCAGATCAATTGCCAACGTCAGTGGGATACCTTTACTGGTCTTACTGGTCCCTCTAGCAATTAGTGCCTAGCCCCTAAGGTTATTTTGTATTTACTTTGTACCTGTGTTGTACATACCAGTCTATGTATGTGTGTGTGGAGGGGAGGGTTGGTTAGAACATAAACTCTTTAAGGGTAGGAAGTATTTCACCTTTATCTTTGCATCTTCCAAACATAATGCTATATGAAGCGAGTGGAATGAGACAAAGGTAGGTTGTGGAAATCCTGACATGTGGAGATCAGGAGTTTATACTGCATGCATTAGTCAGAAAGCTTTGGAGTAGAGGACAAGAGATAAAGCCTTGAAGATGTATGGTTGCAGTAGCTGGGAGAAAGGGAAGAATGTGAGAAAGAACAACTAATTGGACTTGGGCAAGCAGCTGGATTTTTAAAATGAGGAAAAGAAGGACTTTAATCCTTTAAGAAGGTTTTTAATTGGGAAGATAAAGCTGCCAGTAAATACAAAAGTTGGAGCTTCTTTCATACAATATGAGAAGCAGAAGGGCCCTCAGAGGCCATCTAGTTACTCTGAACCAGAATAAGAATACTTTCTTCCATAAGATGTCCTTAATCTATTTTACTTTTAGGGCTCAGGGACCCTTTTGTCTATTTGATATATCTAAATGCATAAAAATACATAGGACTACAAAGACAACCAATTTTATTAAAATAAAATTACAAAATTATAAATTTATGAACCTTAGATTAAGAACCCCTGCTATAATATAGTCAGTAATAGCTAGTCTATCCTTTGCATAAAGACCTTTAGTGAGGGGGATCTCACTACCTTAAAAGGCAGTCTTTTACACTTGTTGATAATTCTAGTCTCTAAGACATTTTTCTTCACATCAAGTCTAATTTGTCTTCTACATATGAGTGCATAAAGGTTTCCAGCATGAAGTTAGAAATACAGGTTTGGAGCTCTAAGAAAAGACTTGGTTTGGAGACACTGGTTTAGGAGTCATTTGCATAATAGTGGTAAAGAAAACTATGAGCATGGAAAAGAGCACTAAAGGAAAGAACATGGAAAGAAATTGGGAAGAGGGCCAGTGACAGAATCTGGGGAGACACCAATGTTTAAAGATTGAGGGGGTGATGCAGAAAGAACAAAGTAAACAGAAAAGAATTAGGGTGACAGGAGAATCATGAGAGTCACAGAAATCAAGGAAGGATAAGGCATCCAGAAGAAAGGGATGATGTAATGTTCAATGGTCAAGGAAAATAACGAAAGATAATAAAATTTAGCAATAGGATATCATTGATGATCTTAGAAGAATTATTCCAATAGGTTAATAGGGACTACTATACAGCAAATGATTGAGGACTGGAGTGAGTGAGAAGCAAAAAAAGAAAAACCCAACCACAGATGATTCATTCTCAGAGTTTGACAGTGAAAGGGAGAAGATGACTAGTTTATACACACTTAAAATAGAAGCCATTAAAAAACATTTTAAAATCTCATTCAATCTTATATAATCATTCTTGTGTATATTCTTTTACATCCTGATATTCTCTAGACCTTGGAACTTGAGGTAATAGTAGAGGTAGGGAATTTGATCCAAATAATTCTACCATAACATACTCATGCACAACAAATGAAAAATCTCTGAAATGGTCACATCATAGATTTAGAGCTGGATCAGATCTGAGATCTAGTCTAGCCATCTTATTTTATAGATTAGGAAATTAATATCAAGAGACGTTTAGTGGCTCACATAAGGTCACACAGTTAATAAATATTGAAGGAGGTATTTGAATTGAAAACCTCCAACTTGATGTCTAATGCTCTTCCCACTATGTCATATTGCTGTTAAACTGAATCCCCCAAATCAAGCTTAATTAATTTTTTTAAACCTTTACCTTCTGTCTTAGAATACTAAGTATTGGTTCCAAGACAAAAGAGCAGTAAGGGTTAGACAACTGGGGTTAAGTGACTTGTCCACGGTTTGAGTTAGGAAATGTCTGAGGCCATATTTGAATCCAGGGTCTCCCATCTTCAGGACTGGCTCTCAATTCACTGAGCCATACAGCTGCACCCAGCTTAATTAATTTTTATAAAACAAATGATTATAGTAAAAGTTAAGTATTATAGTTTATATACATTTAAAATAGAAACCATTAAAAAGGATATCAAAAAACCCTCATATGATCATATAAAAATCATTCTTGTATATCTCCTCTTATATCCTGACATTCTCCAGACCTTGGAGTGTAGTTTCAGCCAATTCCATTATCTTACTTGGTAAATTTTACATATCCTGAAGGGATACTCTTGAAATGCCAGGTATTTAATCATATAACTCAACATATAAAAATCTCAAAAATATTGCTGTTGTACTCTTTTTTAGCACTAAAGCACTTATTCTTATCTACAAATGAAATGCTGCCACTCTGGGATAGGATCCAAGTAGTTACCACACAAGAGCCTGATTTGGTACTAAATTAAAGGAAAGATGGTCACCTGTTGAACGGCTTAAAGCATTTTATAAAGAAATCTGGATTGATTCTTGGTAGGTGGTATTTGAAAGAGGTAGGGAGTATTCTCCTATCCTTTTTAGAACCTAAAACCCTATGAAAGCATCTTTTAATATTTCATAGTTTATAAGCTAAGCTAAGCAATAAAAGCAAGATTAGAAAAATCAAAAAGAAGGCACAGGGTTTAAAGACAACATTTAATTATTTTCCAATTCCCTGCAGCAGAATCTTGCCAATGAGAAGCAGTATGTTACTCTATTTTTAGGGTGTCATAAAATATTTACATACAAACATAATTTCTCTGACTGCTTTAAATATGTTAATCTTATCTTCCTCCCATTCCACACTTCCCCCCTTAAGTAGTTTTTAATCAAGTACGGCCTGCCTATTGGGTAGAAACTTTCTAGGAATCACTGAACCTAAAAAGTTTGGATTTGGATTGTCTCACTTACACTCTTAATCTAGTCTAATGTATTTCATTTAATTTCTCCATGTTGTAGTTTGGTTATACAGTTCCAAGTCCCTAAATTTCCAAGTCCTACAGAAATTCTATGTGGCTTTCAATTTGGGTTTTATTACAATAACAGTCTTACAATCAGTCCAGCAGTCTGCTTACTGCATTACCTAGAGTCAGGAAAACCTGAGTTAAAATCAGCCTCAAATACTTAACAGCTGCATGACCTGTATGAGTCACTAAATGCTGTTTGCCTCAGTTTTCTCATCTGTAAAATGAGCTGGAGAAGGAAATGGCAAGCCACTCCAGTATTTTTGCCAAGAAAACCCCAAATGAGGTCACAAAGAGTCAGATGCAACTGAAATGATTGAATGACAACAATGTTATTTATAAAATGTCAAACATTATTTACATATTAATTTTTCAGACTTTCCTGATAACCAAACAAAACTAAGACATGGAAAAAGATTTAGTTTCATTATCATGATTATAATGTCAAACTGGGTATTGGAATCAGATCACTTTGAAATGAATGAAACCTCCCATAGACTTCTCTAAACGTTTTTCACAGAGATTGCTAGTTAAGTAATTTTTAATGGAGTGTTTCTTTTTTTGCTGTATCAACCTGTTACAGTCCTGACTGGTTAGCATTGGTATTACCATAATAACAGTGTGTACTCATTCATCAAAGGGGCAAAAGAAATTGTTTTAGAATACATAGTAATTAGAGAGATGGGGGTCTAGAGAAGGAAAATACTGAATTAGATTGACTTCATTATGATAGTCATAGGCAACCTTATCAAGCTAGACATTAGTAACATCTCAGGGAAATTTAGAAAAAGTTAAAACCCATACATTTTTGTGTGTTTATTTATTTCTTTAAAGATCATGACTAGTATCTACACATGGAATTCTCACGAAAATGTTTTCTTTTCTAAATCCGTTATGTTTCATTTTATTGTACAACTGCTTCTAATGAGTAGATGATTTTATTTACATTGGGGGAAGTAATAAGTATTGGTATAATACTTATGTGCCAAGCAGTATGCTTTACAAATACTATCTCATTTGATCCTCACAACAACCTTGTAAGGTAGGTGCTGTTATTATGCCTAGTTTTCAATTGAGGAAACTGAGGCAAGCAGAGATTAAATAACTTGAAATAAATGATTAGTTAAACTTAATCTCTTTAGGATACAAAAAGACTTTAGTTGGAGTTAAATAAAGAAAATATATGTATTTTTTCTAATATAAAAGATCTGCTTAAACTTGAACAGAAATCTACTCCAAATGTGGTTCTAAAAACTTCCCAAAACACAAGGTCTCTGAACTATCAAGTCTAGTGGAATCAAGAAGCATTAAGGGCCTTAGGGCTAGGAACTGTGCTAGAAAGCATTTTCAGAATATTCATGATGGTCCTCTCACACACTGGAAATTTTTTCTCTCTTCCTCTCTCTTTCTCTCTCTCTTTTTTTTTACTAAGTCAATTTGTCAGCAGATTACTCAATATTCTGAACAATTAATTCTTCAGCCTTCTTATGTCTGATATTCATTCATACACTATAAAAATTGAGGTCTCTATATTACAACTGACAAGATTTAGAAGAGTGCAAAGAATGAAATCTATCAGGCTTACTACCACTGTTCTGTAGATTTAAAGAATGAATCCCACTTTATACTCAAGCCTATGTCCAGTTACCAACAATGACAAGAATGATAACCCTTTTGAAATGAGTCAGCTCATTTGTTTCACTAAAGTTTAAGTATCTATTTCATTTAGATTTTTCTAATTGGTTTAACTGTTACTGATTTTCTTCCTTTCTGCTTTAAAAGATTCTAAGCAGAGAAGTACAAACATTCTATAAAACAAACCTGCCAAAACAAACTCTTTTCTTTAAGCTATCCTGTCAGGGACATGAGGGGGTGGATTTGGGGGGTGGAGACTGTTCACTTTTTTTTTTTCAGGTCTTGTGGGAAAACAAAACTTTTATCTGAGAAGTTGAAAAAAAGTTTTACATGAACTTTATGAACACAATGCTTGCAAAAGTTCTACATTTATAATTCAATCATTCATACTCTATATGCAGATTTCTTTTCCAGTTTTGGAACTGGGAAGTTACCAGTTTAAAAATGAACCAAGTTCTTGAAAAGACTGCATTTGGTAGCAAATTTCTTTTGCTCAAAAAGGAGCCAATTAAGCAGTCAGCAAATTTGGTTCCCCTAATTTCAGCTCATTAGGTTTCAGAGTTACCCTGGGAAGACAAGGGCTCCAGGAACCACAGTGTTACCAATAGGCAACAGAAAGAGAGAATTGGAATTGTCCAAGAAAAGTAGTATCTTTGCTCTTAGGAGTAAGGCACTGACCATTTCCCTGGTGATCTTGCAGGGTTGATGAAAAACCAAAGAGCCAATTACAGAAGTTAGAAACAAATTCTGGGCAGGGAGCCAATCCTCTGGCGCATTTCTCCCTATTATAACTTTTGCTCAATGAATACATGCTACCTGCTCAAGGACTCCCAAGAAAGTGAACTCATACTGGCAATGGCAGGTTATAGTTCTGTTTCTTTTCCCCAAAAGATGGACCAGAGGACAGATAATTTAGATGCTTTTCATCAAATAGTTTCTTCTACTGTCTCTTGCCTACTGACTTATGATTGTTTAGGAAGGCATAATTTGTCTTAAACAAATAGCAGCAAAAACCAACAATGAATTCAGCTTGCTTCCTCCTTTTACACATTCTAAGATGAGAACCAATTTGTGCACAATTTGTTACTTTAGTTAAATGGCATCAATGGCAATGACAGGTTGACTTAATCATAGCAGGTAAGAGAAAAAGACATGACCAAAAACAATAACAACACATACACATCCAATTAGATCAAGCATGGTGTTTTGCATGTTCCAGGAATCCTTAAAAACACCTATTATATTCTCCCTAAATCTTTTCTTCATTCTAAATATTAGGTGTAATCCTTCAGATGAGCTGCATGTGGCATGAACTTCACTTTGATGGTATCCATCTTCTAATATGCTCTCTAAGAATCAATACCCTGTTTAGAGTAAGGTATCAAAAATGAACACAATGTTTTGGATGTGCTTTGACCTATATTGTTTTTCTTTTTATAAAATTCATTATAATTTAGGTAGTGGTGGGCTTGGAGTTAGGAGGACCTAGGTTCAAATATAATGATACTACATTTTTATTTTCTCCTTCATCCTGAAAGATATGACTCTCTTCATGTAGCCTATAATTATATTAGTTTGGGGGTAGCCATATCACACTACTGATTCATGTTGAACTTGCTGTGCAAGAAAACCTTTAGACTTCTTTCTATTTTATTATAATTTTTTTCTCTCTCCCTTACTTCTCTTAACCTACACACCTCTCTTACTTTATACTTGTAAAGTTGATTTTTTTTTTTGGCATACATATAAGACTTTACATTTTCTCAACTAAATTTCATCTTAGATTTGGCTCAAGTTCTGACCTATGAAACATTTTTTGAATGTTGATGCTGTCATCTAATTATTATTTTGTTAATATATGTTTATTGTTAATCCTCTTAGATTTCTGTTATTTGCAAATTTGATAAGCAATCCATGTATTCCTCTATCCAAGTCATTAATTACAATGTTAAGTAGCACAAGGCCAGGCATAAGTGCCTGGAGCACTTCCCTGGAGACTTTCCAGGTTGACATGGAACCAGAAATAACTCCTTTTTTGGTCTAGCTATTCAAACTAACAAATCCGTTTAACTATATCACTCCAATCTTGTTCACAAAGAGAGAATGAGAAATTTTGTTAAGTGAACCTTGTTATAAGATGGTTGAAACATTACCTTGACCTATCAGTCTAATAATCCTGTCAATTAAGTAAATAAAATTAACCTGATATGGACTTTTCTTCAGGAAGCCATACTTAATATTACCAATTTATCCTTTAAAAAGTGTTCTTTTAATATCAATGTATCCTTTAAACAGTATTCTTTTATCTTTGCTCAAGTCTGTTGACATTCTTTAGGCTTAAGGAAGCTTAATGTTGGGAAGATGGATCTATCACCTTTTGTTTGCATATGATGATTCTCAAAAGAGACAGTGTGATCTTGTATCCATTTTCCATTATAATAAATATTGTTAATCACCTACTTTAATTCTTTCCATATATTACAGAGAAGGTTAATTATTAAGGTTCTTGTAAAGCCAAGTGAAACTTATGAAAGAAGAATTTTAAGAGTGGCAATAAGATTTAAATAATATATAAAATATAATAGCCTTCAGGAATTTCCAAATCTGAGTGGTGGAAAAGATCTGTATATAACCATACAAACATGTTTTTTTTTAATTGGTATTTAAAAAGTGTTGCACTTGGAGTGAGAAGGACCTAGGTTCAAATCTCACCTCTGACACTTAATAGGTTATATTGATGTTGGGTAAGTTAATTAACCTTTATGTGTCTCAAATAACTATAGTATAGTGGCCTGGTTCTGCTGCTTACTAGTTGGAAAAAGCACATACTTTTCCAAGCTTTAGTTTCCTCCTCTGTAAAACAAAGGGGATGGGACTACATGACATCCAAATTTTTTTCCAGTTCTAAATCTGTGACCTTGTTTCATGAGAGGTTCCCTCTACTGAGGAAATGACAGCTTTTGTGAATTTGTAAGTTACAGGTATGTAATCTTTTACAAAGAAAGCATTAGCTAAATGAATAAATGGATCCTAAGGTATTTATTGAATATACTATATAATTAAAGAATAACTACATAGTATGGACAATTGGAGGCCAGGAATTTAATCGAGTCAGGGTCAGAGATAGGGGCATGTTGAGGTATCAGATACCAGACTCTGGTTGGGTTACAGCAGTCCCTGGTCTGATTTAATACTTTACACATTAATGGGGCTAGTTTTGTTCCTGTAGAAACTGGTTTTATACTTCCAGGGTTTTCTGGTATATTTGACTTGCATTCACAGAGAATTCATTTTTCGAGTTCCAGGAATGAGAAGTAAAGAAAATGAACAATTAAAGTGGCCTTTAAAAAGCAAGTGGGTGAGCAACAAAATGCGTTTGCAAAAACATTATGCTCAGGATGAATCACAGTTTCAGAGAAAATTAAGAGATCAATGATTACTCAAACTTTGCTAACTTTAATTTTTTAAAAATTCTCTTTATAAGGGCATAATTTCTGATTCAATATTGTTCAAATATCTCCTTTGCCCAACAATGTCAGGTAGCTAAATATTATTACCTATGTGACATTGGACAATTCATTTTACAGTTCCTGGTACATTGTGATTACTTAATAAATCCTTGCTGATTTCTTGATTAATGTCACTGGACATACATTTCCTGACATGTTGTTTGTCCTTTGTTTTGAAGAGGACCAATGATGTCTTGACTTGAATCTATAAAATGAGGGAGTTGGACCACAAGACCTTTAAAATCTATAATCCTATGAACTAGATACATTGGCATGCTCATTTCTTCCCAAGGTACAGATAAATTGAGAGATCCTTCCTGGTCTTGCCTCACAGAAGGATGATGCAGTTTGGTTAGGCTGCATCTAAAATTAATATAATATCCTGGACCTTTAATCTCTTTCTAGCTTTTGCTGATTAATTGAATTGTTGGGAAGGTGGGGCGCAGAAATCATAGAATGAAGACATTTAATAAATTTTAAAATAATTTTGGAAAATGCTTAAAATTTCAGTTATTCATTGGAAATTATTTTTAAAAAATATATTTATGCTATCTAGATTTTAGTTTTTGGGAACCGAAGATATTGTATACAAAGAAGGCATGTCCTTATTTCACTGACTACCTACAAATATATATGTTTAACTTTAACCTAATAGGCACTTAATATTTGTTGATTAAGACCAATCAACATGACTTTCAATGATTAAGACCTCTACAATTAATCTTACCTCCTTCAATATAATGACAATGGAAGCCACAGAGGTAATCCATCTTAAATTTGGCAAATTTTTTTATTGTGTTTAACATTACATCAAAATATTAATGAGAGTCCAAGCTAGACAAATATTAGTGTATCAATGGCTTCTTAAAGTTCACAATTTTCACTAATGATTAGAAAGAGTAAATTTATTAAGTTGGGAGATAATATTGAGATGCACCAAAAATATGTCCTTTAAAATCCTGGATAAGAAAATAAGTGAAATAGGAATAGATCAGATGTAATGAAATAATATCAACTTGTACTCCCTCTATCCTATTTCAAGGTGTTTGAAATTTCCAATTATGTAGAAATTCTTGGCAGGAAGACAAAATAAATCATGGAGTACAATACAGAGTTCTGTATACAGCAGGAACTCAACAAATGCTTGATCACTACTAACAGGTAGAGTGACGGCAGTTTTTCTATTTTATAGCTTAGTAAGATGTTAGCTTGAAAATTATAACCCTAGAAAAATATTTTTATAGCAATGTCTTTGGCAACATTAATTTTTAAAAGTAGTACCTGGCTTTGAATTATAATTAGCACTACACTTAAATAGGATGTTGAGGATAGGTAGAACATACTATTCCTAAAGAGTAATCTCACTAAAATGTAATTTGGGAAATTAAAAAAAAAAACAAAACAAAACAAACAGTCACAGCAAGGACCTTAGGAATTTTTCCAAATTCCTAGTATTACTGCCAAAAAGACTTTGGCATAGTTGATTTTACAACAAAGGTTATGAATCAATGCTAGAATTACAAAATGTGGGCATCCAAGTCTTGAGAACCTAGCTTTGCAGGGGCAGACATAATATCTTGTTCCTTTTCCAAGGATTTTTATATAAAATCAAGTTAATTATTACCTATAAAAATTAATAAAGAGATATTTGTCAATGGAGACACTAATTAAAAGATTTTTAAAGTGATTCTGTACTGTCTTCAAATTAGTTTTTCAAATAGATTTTTGTTTAAAGTAGCACAAATGTGGATGCATTTGGATACAATATGTACTTAATAAATGTTAGTTGAATCAAATTCTTTTCTATAACTCATTTTTTGGAACACCTGGAACATCTGATATTATCAGGAACTGTGGAATTCTCACTATGTGAATTTGCAAGATAAATGAAGCTTGATAAATGCTAAGGCTTTATCCTCTGGACCATTTCTGATAGTTCCCTGCCTTGTTAAACAGGATATTAAAGACAATTTAAGCCTCTGAATGAATGTTCATTATTATGGACATCAATTTCTGTTAATTTATAGTAATCATCTAAGTCTATTTTTGAGGTCTTCTGTGTCCACTCTCATAATAGGTTTGCTATTATTCTTTCTCCTACTATCATGGTACCTACATTTCATTGAATCTCATCCCATTCAGCTTCCTGTTTGTTGCTGCTGATTGGAAAAACAGGTAACTGAGCTCATTGTTCATTACCTACTGAATATACAATAGAAAGATTTTGTGTGAAGAATGAAGTATGTGGCTATAGTGTAGGAGAATGTGACAGCTATGTATAACATTTTGAGGTCTTCTCATTTCTTTTTAGTGTCAGAGTTGGGTTCCTGTAGGAGTGAGAAGTGAAATATGTGTGTGTGTGTGTGTGTGTGTGTGTGTGTGTGTGCATCCTTACATAAGAGAATACTAAATATTTATTCTGTGAAGCATAGAATTGAATTCAGAGAGGCAACAGCAGTAGTAGAAGGATTATATTTCACATATTGCTCAAAAGTCCAAAATTTTAAAATTTATCCTAGGAAAAACTGCCACAGCCTAGCTACAATGGCCAATAAAATCAGTTTTATAGAGGGGGAAAAAAGCAGAAACAATACCCTCTTCTGAAGAATAAAGTATTGAGATGGTCCTAAATATAAGAAATTTTTTGCTGTCTACTGTAAAACAGAGTCTATGAATATACTTCGTTTCTATTTATAGTGATAACCTTTTATTTGGAAAGCAATTACCACCAGCTTCCTCTCGCCTTAAAGTAGTTGGCACCATTTTGCAGTTATTGTTCAAATGGCATTTGAGCTGCCAATTTTCTGTTGTAATTTTTATTTTTAACATGGACAATCCCAAGTTTTTTTTCTCTTCTTCTTTTATCTAATTTCATACCTCTTTTAAGTTTTAGGTAAAAATATGTGTCAAGCACCATATTCAAGCAGCAATACATTCTAAGCTAT
Source organism: Monodelphis domestica (assembly GCF_027887165.1). Classification (NCBI taxonomy): domain Eukaryota; kingdom Metazoa; phylum Chordata; class Mammalia; order Didelphimorphia; family Didelphidae; genus Monodelphis; species Monodelphis domestica. The sequence goes on along the minus strand of NC_077229.1, from coordinate 306,033,531 downwards.
ATCCTGAAATACTCATTCTACACCAGAAAACCTGTTTTTTTATATGACCTAAAATAGACTTTAGATTATGATAATGAGAGCTGTCAAATGAAATTAAATTTATTTTTAAAATATGAAGCTACATTTACTTACAACTAAATGAAACTTTAATTTTGCATGAGTAAATGCAACTTGGAACTTAAGAGTCAGAATGGATTTTAGAAATGTAGCCCAATGTTCTTAAGTTATGTATGATAAACTTAGGCTTTGAGACGTGATATGACTAAACTGAGGTCTCACAGGAAGCAAAACAATGGAACTGAGATCTTTGATACTTCAAATATAAGCTTCATTAAGAATATATTACAAAATCCTAGGCACTCCAAGGTGTGATTACTTTTAATAAGCATCATAACAAAGCAGTATCTTAAGCCTGTTCATTTTTGAGGTTTCTGGAATTATTTTATAAAGGGCATATTCCCCCAAATAAAGATTCTTTAAAGATATATTTTTTTCTATTTATACTCATATTCTCTCTCTAGTCCCTAATTATAGGTTCACCCTGTTCTCTGTTCTGGAACAAATTATTTTAGTACTGCTTGATTTTCACCAAATAAGTATGAGTATCATAATCACCTACCTCAAAGGTTATTTGTGGATCAATGTTCCCAAGCAAGGAATATGCAGAATAATGTGCAGGAAAAATATAAAGGACATAGTCTGTATTAGCCCCAAATCACAGAAGCTGAAAGGTTATCTCCTTTGGAGGAAGGCTTGTTGTACATGCTGCCACTCTTGCTATCCAGTGACCCTTCTGCTTTTTTTTTCCTCCCAGATACCATTCTGAATATCTCTGGACCCTTTAATCCCATCTCAGCTTCCAAACCTCACTGAAGTGTTCTGGGCATCATGCCACTTTTAATACCTGGGTTTCATTTACTGTTTCTACCTCATCTTTGGTAGTAAAAGACTTACAGTGAATTGCAAAGTACATGACAATTTTTGGCCAACAACAATATGCTGACAAGTGCCCTCTCTATTTCTCAGAAATGTCCTTACTACTCTCATATTCTGAAAATATCTTCTATCTAGGAACAAGAATCTTAAAGGCTGCTAATGTTTCATTTAACATTTGTATTAAGTCCCACTAAATAATACACCAAAGTATTTTGTCAATACAGTTAATGTGTCTCTCTCAATACTAGGAAGTAAATTAAGTATTAATAACCACCAATATAAATATTCACAGATAATTCAAAGTGCAGAAGGATATCTTAATATAAGGTGAATATTAAAAGAACCCTATTGATGAAAATTTCAAGGCAGGGAAGGAATTTTGAGTATCATGTTAAATTGATACCACAGCATCTTTCCACTGCTTCTGTTCTTTACTATTCTTGTCAGATATCTTTTAAATACTTTAAAATGAAGAGAAGGATTAAATCTGGCCCTGTATTCTTCTGGACCCCAAATTTATACCAGAGAATCTAGAGTAGGTTAATCAATCTATCAGTAGATAAACATTTATTAAGTACCAAGGTGTTATGTTAAAAACAAAAAAGGACAAGCTAATTGGGATTTGCATAATCTTAAATAGAGACATGGATATGGAAGTGAGTGAATATGGAAATCCCAACAACCTCTTACATTCAAGACTTAGTGACTTACTCTTGATTGAAATAAAAAAAAAAAGTCTGTTGTCCATTTGATCACTGCAGATCATAGAAGCCCCACCAACAACTTCTATCCTATTTCTTATTCTTTTCATTTTATTCCTGAAATCTTTGGGTCTACATGTAGGTTAAGTCATGTTAAGGAAGTCGGCAAGTGACCTCAGAATTCAATATTAGTAATATATATTTTTTCATAATAACACCTATCTTCTTATTGCCTCTTTCCTTTTATGAGCCATATTCCTTTCAGGGCAGGAGAAATTACATATAAGCTCATATGAATATGTTTTATGACAGTTTCATTTAGGCTGATAGCCAATAAATTAGTCTATCATATCTCAAATGATTAAGTATATATAACTTACACTTATGTAATGCTCCTTCATTAAAGAGAACAACAAACATACTGTGAACTTGCAAAAATCAACTTGTTTTTCACTGTGGGGCTGTTATGTAGGCTACTTATAAAACATTTGAAAAATACATTTCCCTAGGTTTAACATGCCTTCTGCTTTAATGAAAGTACTCATATGTCCATTAGAATGTAAGTTCCCTGCAAGTAGGGAGTATTTGTTATTTGTACTTGTGTCCCCATTATCCAGCATATAAAAGGGCAATTGAGAAATTATTGGGGTTTGATTGAATGATTGATTGGCATTTGATACTTTTAAATGTTCTTAGAAACTCACATGCCCAAAACAGAATTAAACTTGAGGATCACCCAAAGGCAATGGAGAAGCCTCCAGGATAGATCGCAACATAATATCATTGAAGAAATACAGAGGAAAAATAACATAAAATGTAATTAGAGAAGCACATGGCTATAAAAGAAAAGTAACCCAATTCTGTAAAAGAAGTGAAGGATGATGAATGGATGATATATGTGCTCCAAGGGAATCAATGAAATGTCAAGAGATCTATAGAAACTTTATTCTCTCAGGTGGGAAAAGACTGTTGAAGATTTATGGGAGAATGTAAATGTAAATAAGAGTTATATACAGGAGGAGAAATCATGGATAAGTTGTAATTAGCACTAATTGGGCCACCTATCTGCTAAAAAGTAATAGAGAAGTAAAAGAAACAAGTCCTGGGGGTAAAAAAATGGAAGTTGATTGGGTTGCAACATGGAACTCACAAGAGGAAAAACGAGAAAAATCAGACAATGTTTAACACACTCTTTCTTGATACTGTAATACTATTGTCAAAAGTGCTAAAGCTCAGATGACATACGGGCAGAGAAGAGAGGTAAAGAATTTTTTTTGGTCGTATTAGTCAATTGGGGGAAAGAGGAGAATCAAGAAAGGGACGAAATTACTACTCCAGAAGGATTATGTAATAACAAGACAATGGATAGAAGACAGGACTTGTATTTTTATTTTGCTTCAGTTTTCAGTGACAAGATTAGTGACCTTTGGAAGGGATGACTGAATAACAACAAAGCCAACATGGAAATGAGAGTCTAGATAAATAAGAAATGTGAAGGTGATAAGTTATGCTATTGATCAGGTATTGCTTACAGTTTTAGATGCTACAGTTTAGGAAGGACACTGATAAAGTAGAGAACATCCAGAGGGAAACCAGGAAAGTAAAGTAAAAGGACTTCAATTTAAGTAATAAGAGAAATGCTTGAAGGAATTGGGAATGGGTAGCTTGAAGAAGACATGTTTTAGGTAGGACCTGATAGAGAGAATTAAGTATTGAAAAGTTTTCATTTGTGGGAAGGATTAATTTTTCTCTGTTTGTACCAAATGACTGGTTCAAGAGCAAAGAAGTTGAAAAGATTAAACTAAAAGCTTGATGTTAGGTGATGCTTTGTAAAAATTATGGATAGTTCTAAGTGGAATGGGTTGTGTAAGATTAAAATTAATATCCAATAACTCCAAGTATTATATTTTATATGACTTATTAATAATCACTTGAAGTAGAAGAAATAAAAGGACAAAAATAAAAATCTGAGTAAAAAACACCTGAGTAATATTCTCCTGCCTCACCTCACCCCACCTCCACAGCCACAATTCTGGGAGAAGAGAGGTGGGCATACATCAAAATATATCCTTCCTACCTAAGTTCATAGGTAAAAAGGTAAATAGAATGCTGGGATTTAGAATCCTGAGGAGCAGATTCTAATTATACAGCTGTTAGGGAGTACTTCATTCTCCTTGATTGGAGGTCTTTGAGCAGAAGCTAAAAGACCACTTTTGACCACTTGCTGAGTAAGTTGTATTGGGGGAATTCCTCCTCAGAAATAGGTTGGACAAGATAATTACTGTGGTCCCTTCCAACTCTAAATTTTATGATTCTCTGAATGTAAATACTATCTCTGATACATATCAGCTGGATGTCCACATATCTTGCCTCAGGCAACTCTAAGAGGCACAAAGTGTGTCATTGGAATTAAGTTACACACCAAGGAGATCCTCTATATTGATGAGATCAGAGGTTGAGGTCCACATCCAGAAAACTGAAAAAAAGGTACATTTTGTCAACTTGACTTCTAAATGTTATAAATTCATCAAGATTATGCCACATAACTGCATCTATAAGAAGTGGTAACAGAGTCTAGATCAGTGATGGCAAAGCTTTTAAAGACCAAGTGCTCATGCCACATGTGAGCCTCTTGCCATTGGGATGCTGGGCAGAGTGGCAAATGTGAGAAATGTCCTTAGACATGCTTGGAGAGGGGGAGGGGAGCAGCCCCCTCTGGACATGTGCCATAGGTTTCTCAACACAGGTCTAGGACAACATATTGCTGACTTGGTTGCCTAAATTACAGAAAAAAAAATATGTATATATGCCTTTAATAAAAGCTTATTTTCTATGGTCCAACTATTCTGGCATCTAACATTCACAAAAATATTTGAAAAACAATAGTTCCTCTATGAAACTTGATTCAGTGTTTTCAAGACCCTTTTCTAATAATGAAAACAATAGAATGTTTAAATTTTGACTCTAAGTTCCTCAAGCTGGGAGATGGTAATATCTGTCCTAAACAAGGCATAGGGATAGGATTTAAGAAACCAGGGCACTAAAAATAAGCTTTACAATGTTGACATGACAGTGATGTATAAAAAGAAGGGATTTAAAAAGTATTGAATTAGTATCAGCAGACCTATATTAAAATCCTGCTTATGTTATATTATTTGTGTGACTTTGAACAAGTTCACTTGGGCTCTCTGGGCCTCTGTCCCTTCATTTATATGATGAAAAAACTAAACAAGATGACCTACAATTACATGTAATTGATAATTTTTTTAATTACCTCCATGTCTTCTCCAGTTCTACTTTTAAGATTAAAAAAAAATCTTTAAAATCATATGCATCATTATTTAAGCAAAAACCTTTTGACCCTGTTGAGAGAGACAACAGATTTAAATTTTTAAAAAAGCAGTTGAATAGTTGTTACTCTTAGATTAGGAAGGGAAACCTAGTTAGCCTTCATCTTCTACCCCAAAATAATGTGCCATATGTCCTTTCAATCTCCTCTGGGCAAGGGGTACAGGGTCATAAGTATCATAATGCTCCTTCCAATCCTATAGGAATATATTAGCAATGAATTGTGGGGTATAGCTGGTACCAGGTTCTTCCTTTGACTAGAATAATAGGAGTTAAAGACACAAACACAGGAGGTAAAAGTACATTTTATATGTCTACTACTTTCATTTTACTGAATACCAGTTTTCATTTCTGTGCAGATGACCTTTTTACCACTTGCAAACTATTTTCATTTTGCTTAACTATGAGAAACTGCTAGCAGAAAAAGGAGGTTACTTGTACTTTAACTGGCTTTGTCACTGTTTTGTCTTTACAAGGGATTATTTAGTAAATCATTTCATAGAACTCAAAGAATTGGACACTGAAAAGCATGGTAATAGCTAGGGTTTGGATGCTACTTTTCTCATTCTCCCTGTTTTTCAAGTGAGAATGTCATTAAAGATAAGTTTTCTATCATTTATGCTTTTTAAAAACATGTTTTTTTTATAAGCCACAAATCCAACAAAACAGTCATTTCAAAAGGAACAACAGTCTTGTATTTCTTTTATATGCTGATTTATTTCCCAAAGACAGCAAAGAGTTATCTTATTTGACTTACTTCCAGAGAAATTAAAGTGTTATTTTCCCCCTAACCTAAATAGTGGTAATATATTTATTTTACAAATTGAAACAAGGAAAAGAGAGTGGGAAGAGAAAAACCTCAGTTATTTTAAATATATTAGTAGACATGACATCTCTGTGCTTAATTTTCCCATAACCTCCTCAAAATTCCAAATGGAACATGATGGGATCATATAGAAAGAAGGGGTGTGTGTATATAATATATATCATATGTGTAATATACACATACATACCTGCACATAACATTATTACAACCATATGATATTAAATCACATGACTTCTTTCTTTGATCTTGCTTGCCTATAGAATTTGAGTTGTCAAAAAACAGGCACACTTATTTTTGGTAGAAATAACAAAATCTTCTTTACTTGGCTGGAAAACCTTACCAGAAAGCTGCTTAAAATACATACATGTCCATGCTACTCTCCCAATTATTTCTAGTTTCAAAAATAAATCTTGTTTGGCATTTAAAGACCTTCGTGATCTGATTTTGGTTCAGCTCTCCAAACCTAATATATATTACTTCCTATTAAGCCTACAATCCAATCAAAATAGCCTCTTTTCTGTTTCTCACATATAACAATTCATTACCCATCTCTCCCTTTGCCCAGGCTGACTCCAGTTCTTGCAATGCCCTGCATTTTTTGCCTCAACTTGACTTCTTAGAATTTCCAGTCTTTTTCAAAATACAGCCTCAAGTATGACCTGCTATAAAAGATCTCTTCTATTCTTTTAGATACCACTAGTGCCTTCCCTTTACAAGTTATCTTGTAATTAGTTATTTTTGTATATTTTCACATACTTAAGATATGTACCTATTGTTTCTCCTGATCAGTTGCTAACTCCTTAAATACATGGACTGATTAATTTTTGCTTTTTTATCTCCAGGGTCTATCACAGTGTCTAGAACATTGTTAAATGCTTATTGATGTCTTGATTTCCAGTGCTTCTGACAGAATTTCAACTTCTAATGACAAAGGTCCTCTATTATCATGAGCCAAGTATCAGAATATCAGTATAAATTTATAGACTGTTAGAAAGGGGGAGAATGGTTGATGCAGTTATTAGGAATATAGTATTCAAAGAAATTGCTGAAGTTAGACTCTCTGTTCCTGAAAAACTAAACAAAACAAAACTTGACTATTCTTTGAACTCTTTTCTTTGAAACTTTATGCTCCCAAAGTATTGTGTTAATTGTTCAATACAATACATAGAATGAGCAGTCTTTCTCTAGTCTTGGGGAATCTTCTCCCCAACAACAACCTTTCCCAACTGGGCTTGTTCTTAGCTTTGAACACCTTACCTAACAACCCAAATCTGGTTTCAGTTTGCCAAACTATCAATTAATTTTGTTACTGAAATATATTTTACTATGGTAGAGCCAAATAATAATACAAATCTATAGTTGTACATTGGGTGTAGTTGAAAAATTTACACTAGTCATTTTTGGTCACATCATTCAAATGAAACAGGAAAAAAAATTCACTCTATTTAGAAAGATATGTGGTTTTATTTAGGCAGGCAACCTCTCCACTAATGCAGATTTTAGCCTTTTTACAACTTCTTATCTCAAAGGATTCTTGTTCATTTTCTCCATGAAATTCTCCATAAGTGATAGAGGCTTTTCTCCCTCTTCCCCCCCATACTCCCACCCACCTACCCCTGCTTAATATACTAGAGAAACAGTATCCATTACTTGTTGTCAGATACTTTCTCCTTCAGGGAACTCATAAACCCCTCATGGTATCAATTTTCATCTCTGTGCAGATGACTACCATACGTATACATGCTAGTCTAAGCTTTCTCTTGAATTCTGGTTCTATGGTGCCAACTATCTGGTACTTTTTTCTGCTTCTATGTCCCACCAGAACCAAGAACTGTTTGGTTTGTGGAACCCATTCAATATCCAGAAACCTCAATTTTGAATGTAGGTGCTAGCATCTTCCCTTGAAACCCAGACTTACAATCTCAGAGCAATACTAGAAGGCTCCCTTTCCTTCCAATTATCTGCCAAGTTCAATCTATAAAATCTTGACTATTTCTTCAAATCTATTCTCTCTTGTGTTCTTGTACTACTACCAGTTTAATTCAGGACCTCATCATTTCTTACTTGAACAGTCTTCTACATAGTCTTCCAGGCTTTACAAACCTGTCAAATGAAGAAGGTACATGCCCAGCCAAGTCTCCTATCTCCTAAGCAAGTTGTGCATATACCCACACCCACACCCCTTAATCTATTGTAAAGGAAGACGAGCTCAAATCCACTAACTATATAATCCTGACCAAGTCAATTAACCTGTTTGTCTCAGTTTCCTCAGCTATAAAATGGAGATATTAAATAGCTGTTGTGAGGATACAATGAGATATAATTTTGAGTTCTTGGCATATAGTAGGCTCTCTATAAATGCTTATAAACTTAATTTCCACTTTTCCCATAACATAATAACATACACTACAAAGTAGTATTACATACTATTAAAAAGATATTTAAAGTTCTTAATCTGACTCAGATTTAAATTTTCAATTAAAAGTGTTTTTGTCTTATTTCACATTCATCTCCTTGGCTTGTTTCAATTAAAACTGGCAACTGTTTCCCTAATCTCATCCCTCACTCTTGTCCCCATCCTCTTCCTCCTGATTGCCCTATCTTTCCCCCAACCTCTTCCCTTGTCTTGGTACACTACCTCCTTAACTCTTGCCTACTGATCTTTTTCTTCAAAGGTTAGCTGAGACAACAATTCCTCCATGAGACATCCCATAAATGTAGGAGGACACAGCAAAAGGTGGCTTGATCATTATTCATAAAGAATTATGGATAGGGCTAGTGTTTCATTGATATTTCAATACTATGTTAGTAAGGACACAGAAAAGTTTCTGGTCAATTAGAAAAATATAACTTTGTTCCTAAAAGATCCTACACTAATGATGTGACTAATATAGCTACATTTGGAACAGAAATTGCTTTATATTGAATACTTTGGAATTTGTTTTTTTATTTTTTCTAACTAGGATAAGTTTAGGGGCTCTCAACCTTCTTCAGGTATCATGCAACTCCACATCTCCTTAGAATAAAGATTTTAAATACATAAAAGACATAGGGATTACAAAAGAAGCCAATTATATTGAAATATTATAAATGGAGACAATTATATTGAAATAGTCATTAAAATTTGTTTTTAAATTTTGTGAATCCCTTATTAAAATTTTCTGATATAGAAACATATCCACACTGAAGGAGATAAAATGGTGTGCAGAAGCTACTAACCCTGAAAATTAGTCCCAAGGGCTCTATAAAGAGCATTAGACCCAAAGACTTTAGTACAAGAATGGGAGTTTTGCAGTGACCTGTTTGTCAAATCCCATTTGTATTTATGTCTCTGCCAGGGCCAAGGAACAGTCCCAGGTATACAAAATAGAAGATGCTTTCCATATGAAAGAGAAGATAGGAATTGTAGAATCTCAAGGTTATCAGATATAGAAAGTCAAGCCAACAAAAGTGAGATTAGATTAATTAGGATAATACCTTAATAAAAATTGCCTTTATGCTTGAGACTCTATTTGAATATTTTAAAGGCACCTATTAGGCAGAAATCTGTTCACTGATAACAAAAAAAAAGGTCAGCTAAACAAAAATTCCTGTCATATGGAAGATAGGAAAGACAGTAAGTTAGTAACAAATAGCTTGATAAATGGGTATTTTGCCATTTTAGTCTGTCATCAGTTAGCCATGAGAGCAACCAAAAGATTATCATGTACTGAGAGTCTGTATGGAAGGGATAAGGGAAAATCATTTTTTAGTGATTTAAAAAGATTTGCTTTGTCTGTTCTGCTAATGCTTAAAACAACATTATAATACCCAAAAAGTACAGAGATTCCCCTGATGAAAGGTTAAAAAGTTAGAAAAATGGATAATTTTCCCCCAAATTATCATGGAAAAAAAAGTAGTCCTTAAAAGACGGGGGTGGTGGGGTGGTGGAGGATATCTAAAGATGATCAGAAGAAGAAGAGATGATCGCTGGTGATTTCTAATTGAGAGGTATATTGAAGTGGCTATTTGTCCACCTGATAAATAAAAATATGTGCCTTCCAAGGTAATGCATCTAAAATGTGACAGAAAGCCTCCCAAGACTTGTGAAATAGAGGACAACTACTTCTTTGTGGACCAATAATATTATTTGAAGTAACTTAATAAATTTGAATATGAATAACTATGATGATGATATCATGAACTTATATGAGACTTTAAGGTTTACAAAGTCCTTTAAAATATTATGTCATTTGAGTTTCACATCAACCTTAGGCTTAAAAGCAAAACTTTTTAATCTCTATCTTACAGAGGAGGAAACTGAGGCACAAAGCTGTTAAATGACTTGCCCAAGGTAACACAGTAAATTTGGAATTAAATTCAGGTCTTCCTGTGCCACAGAATCATCTCTAGAAGGCAAAGGTAAAAATTAAATATTTAAATGGGCACAAATTGAGGTTTTGATCATTTGTTGTCACTGGGAAGAAATTTGGCTTCCAAAAAGAATGACATAAATGAGGTTTGCCTCTTTAGAATTTCCTTTTTTGTACCGGAGGACAAATGTCAATTATGGGAGACAATTTAAGAAGAAAGTTAGAAATAAAAGATAACCTTCTTTGGGAAGTTATGACTGGACAACAGTGTGTATGGGGTTGGGGGGGGGGAAATGTAAGTGTTCCAGGGAACATACTCAGGTCAACATGAGGCACAGTGTGGCATGGTGGTAGTAAAAAATAAAGGTTTAGTTCATTCTAAAAGAAGCCTAGTGTATAGCTCAAGCAATGCCATAGCCCCAGCTATACTCTGCTCTGGTCATCCCACATTGGGAATATTGGGTATTAGTATAAGCTCAAATAGGACTGGAGGAGGCAGAGAGAGGCAAAGTAAATAAATTGACTAGGGTTGGTGCCAAGGAGAATTGGCATGTTAACATGGCAGATGTGTTAGCTGTGCAGTATTTGATGGGACAACACTTTTAAGATATAAAAGGATCAGAGATTTTCTCCTGGCTCCCAAGAGTATGAATAAGAACCTGTGGAAGGAAGATTTCAAGAAGCTTTCTTAACAATCAATTTATCTAGAAAGGGATGGGCACCCTAGGAGATAATAAGTTCTTCTTTTATGTTCTCAGGGTTTAACTTTCAGGGAAAACTATAATACTGAGTTTGCAGAACAATTGCTGATCTTAATTGGGATAGAGAAATTTCCACACTATTAGTTTCTCAACCAGTGAAATCAAAGGTCCAGTCTAACTCTGATAGGTACATTTACATTTATATTTTTTGTTTCATTTCATTTTATTCTGTTTTGTATGATTATATCTATCAGAGAAGGAGAGGAGGGAGAGATATTAATTATGTTCATTAACATTTCCCTTTATTGTCAAAATTGTAAATTGAGTCTTTTTTTTTTCCTTTCTACCATATTGAAGTCCAATGAATTCTTTAGCCCTCATAGTTTTCTTTGCATGGGAGCCACTGGTAAGTTGAACTAAGCCTGGAAGTCTATTCTTAACAAGTAAAATATAAAGAGGAGTATGGTTAATTTTTCTTAGTGGGAAACATCAGAAAGTACTTCTTTAAAAGCACAGAAATCTTTTTTTTCAGTGCCAAAAAAATTCACTCAGAGCATAATAAATAATACCAGTTATTTAATACCTGGGTACATTATATTTGATTATTCAATGATTTCAGTAAGAAGCTGCAGGAATATTAGCAACTTCATAAAGACCAGGAAACAAAAAAATATAGATTAGGGGTCTCTCTACCTGTGGAAAATTCAGCTCTCTCTGTCTTGCTTCCTCAACTCTCCTCCATTCCTCATGATAGTAAATTTAAATGGTCTCTGGAGTTATTTGATATTAAATGACTCTTCAGAGAAATGACTGAGTGGAATTTCTATTAATGTAAGAATAAACTCAAAGAAGGAGGCATTGCCAATCTAATTAGAATCATCTTTACCATTCCGTTGTGTTGTACCTCCTCTGAGCACAAATGACCAGAATTCTTCTGTGTTCATTTCTTTTGGGCTCAGAGTCAAATTCCCCCATTTCCTCACATGCCTAGAGTGAGCTCTACTTGCATGCCTAGGGGAAATTGGAACTGAATATAAGAAGAGTGTTATACTTTGTAATACTTTTTCTAGCAGATGCTTCTAAAGAAATGAAATAAATGGGATTCATCTGACATGGTCTAGTGATAAAGAAAAATATTTAGCAATGACATGAATTTAGGCAACATTTGGGAAACAAGAGACTTGTAGAGGTAGGAACAGAGGGATGTCATGAAAATGCACTGAAGAGAATTATCTACTGATCTTCAAATCGAAATTTTAAACCCACAGAAAAGGAATGATAACCATCTAAAACATAGGAAAGCCTGTCTTAGATTGTGGAACTCAGGTTGCTTGGCTTAAGGTTATTCATTTGAGGAACAGAGTAAAGTTAAAGAATAAAAGAGGAAGAGGTTTTCCCCTTCTCCCCTATTCGCCTCCCCCCCTCCAACCCACAAAAGAACTTCTGGTCTGGGAAACAATAAACCTGACATGCTGTGTCAGTAATATGAATAGACTAAAGGGAAGCCAGAAGATTGAGTTCAAATGAAATATACATCCCCAGGAGGCAATGGGCTTTTGGTTTCTCCACTGACAAATGGCACTTTTATAGTTGGATAAATCACTGAACCAAGTCATTTAAGAAACATTTCAAAATAGTGCTTGATATGATGCCATTTTGTTCTGATTGTCAGTGGAGTCATTTAAAAACCCAGGGTCGTAAATATTTAAGGTTGGCAATGATAATAAAAGATGACCTGATTTTTAGCCAAAACAAAAAAAAAAAGGATGTTAGACTTTTTCTTTAAATTGTGAAGAATCATTGTTTATATATCTCTCAAATTGCCTTGAAAAGTTCCTACACAAAAATGCATTTGAACTCCTAAAAAAATTGGAAAATATATAAGAAGATAAACTACAAACTCTAATTTATGGGGAGTAGCATATAAAAAAAGGTCTGAAAAATCCAGTAACCAGGATTTTAGCTTTGTTCTTGCCATTAATGAGCAATGCTATCTTAATTATCAACTCAGTTGGTTTGAGGAAGGCCATTTGGTGTACCAGAAAGAACATTACATTGAAGTTCAAATGAGTGGGTTCCAAATCTAGCTCTAAGGCATTGTCTGACTATTCAATTTTAGGTAAAATATAGTACAAATATCTCCAAATATTACAATATACACTAGCATAATCCTACAACCAGCATTGACACTGTGCTCTTGGCCAAAATCTTCATTTTTACCAAGTTCTATCAATTAGCTAAGAGAAGGAAATGATATATTTTCAGGAAAATAGTTCCCATAAAGAATATAGAGAGACCTATCATTATTTAATAAAAGATGTCAGCATTTGAAGAAGCAGAGAGACTCTCTCCAACTCTGAAGACTGTGGGATTATAATTCTATTTTCTACTTTTGCAGTTTCTTGAAAGTAGAATATAATTACAAAAACAATGCAGATGATGCTAGTATATATTTGGTGTTTATTGCTAAAATTATTTTAAGTCTGAGGACTGGGGTCACTGACTAGTTTTTGTAAAAACATTTCTAATATATGGTATGGCTAAGTCAGTTCTATGACCTTTGCCATTAAATGTCATCAAACCTTCATTCACTTTGAGAAAATTTCTCCCAGCAGGACTTTGCCCAATAAGAAGTAGGGAGAAACCTCTAACTTAAGATTCTAGCTTTGTGCTTCTAGTTTTGCCCAAGGTAAACTGAATGCTCACAGTACTAAGGTCAGTGGCATTTTCTATTGGGAACTGCTATGGAGAGATACTGCATACAAGTCTAAAAGTTTTGCTTTTTTGTCTTATTTGTTCATTGTTACTTATTTTAATTGGTGCTATGAGAAAATTCCATTTGTGATTTTGTTTTCTAGATGGTAGTTCATTTAATGCCTCATCTAAGGAATTAAAAAAACCAAAGATCTTGGAGCAATGACATTTTTGTTTGATATGTGAATTACAGAACTGACATACAAAATAAGGGACAAAATCACAGACTTAAGGCTGGAAGGAAAACTGGCTGTCCCTGGGTCCAACTACCTCATTTTAAAGATGAAGAAAATGAAAGTCAAAGGTTAAGTGATTTATTGAAAATCATATGAGTAATTAGTTTAAGCCCAAATCCTCTTACTAAAAACCTGATGCTTCTCTCTACTACACCATGAAGTTTTTCTGTCTCTCAAAGCAAATCAATAGTTTCTCCATTTTACTGTTGCTTGGTCCAATAATGATTAATGGCAGTTTTTCTGGTAAATAGTAGGAAAAACTCAATGACTACTGAAATATGTACTTGTAGGAGAAAAAAGATAGAATCTCTTAAATTCAACTGAAACTAGTTTCTTTCTGCAAACAATGTGATTAGCCAAATAGAAATACTTGCAAAAATAATTCATTAGCATAATCACAACTTATGCTATAGTCCACTAGCTGATTAAACTTTTATATGTTCTAATTATGGTAATTTACAAATACCCAGAAGCCAAAAATTATAGATAAATTATATTAATTTTAAAGGGTGGTAAATTATGTAAAGAGTGACGATAACTCAGAAACTATAACAACAAAATAATAATTCATATTTATACAGCATGTTACAGTCACAAAACGTTTTGCATAGCACAGTGTGATCCCATAGAAGTCTCAACTCCTCCAAATCTTAGTTCCTCATCTCTCCAACAAAGGGCTTGGATCAAATGATCTCTGAAGTTGCATTCTATTCATAATGATTAATATGTGAACCATCATTTGATTCTTTTTAATGACTGAAGTAGATAATATTATTTTCTCCATTTAATAGAGGAGGAAATGGGCTTTATCAAGGTTAATAGATTTAGGATAGCAGATTTATAAATGGAAGAACATATATAATAACCAATTATTGAGCACCCCTCCATGTGACAGGCACTGTACTAAGGGCTAGAGACACAAAAAAGGGCAAAAGACAGTCCCTGCCTTCAAAGAGCTCATAATTGAATAGAGAGAGGAAAAGTCATTGGTCACTTGACTATTGTATAAATGGCAAAACTGAGGCTTATGGAGGGGAATAAGTTGCCCAACATCATTGTGATAGTGAGTAGTAGAGCGTAGATTTGAACCTATAGAGGCCAGTTCAAAATAAGTTAAATGCCACAAGACAACAGTTCCAGTTCTAGGGAAATTGGGAAGAAGAAGAGCTAAGAAATATGAGAGGGAACTGAAGATGATTCTTTTTCCTTAACTCTACTAGTACCTCTGTGGGATGCTTTTGATTAAACATGACTACTACATTATAGAATACAATCATATAGTGCTTTTCATTCTCGAGATGTATAAAATGTTAGCTTTGAGTAGGTCATTCAACCTAAATCAAAATAAATGTCATTGTCATATGACATGTGACATGACAAATGACATTGAGGCTCATCTGACTCTTTGCAGCCCCATTAGGGGTTTTCTTGGAAAAGATACTGGAAGTAGTTTTCTATTTCCTCTGTAGCTCATTTTATAGGTGAGGAAACTAAGGCAAACAGGATTAAGAGAGTCACACAACTAGTAAATATGTTAGGTTGGATTTGAACTCAGGAAGATGAATCTTCCTGACTCTAGGCCTGGCACTCTACCTATTATTCCACCTAGCTTCTCCCTAATTAATGTTAATGATGAATAATTAGAAATTATAAATCCATTATGATCCCTGATTTATTTAAAAAGAAAATGAAGATCCAGTTTTGAATCTAAAAGAAAATACCAATTGATGAAAAGGTTAAAAATGACATTGACATTTCTTTGCCATCTGGCAATAACAACAAATTCTGGCAGCAAGTTCAGAGACAATTAATATGTTTTAAAATGAGATTCATAGACTTTCTATTAATAACAGAACACCCAGGTGCATGAACAAATAGAGTTTATGGCAGCCAAATCAGGCAATGCTGAATATGGGGTGTCTAATATGCATTAATTTTATTTGAAAATAATTTTCAAAAAGTTCAGGAAAAAAGACATGTATAATTTCATGGCTTGAGATGCTAAAAGGGAAAGTGTTTGGCTTAGGAAGGAAGAATGAGTTTTGAGATAAAACTCTATATAGTCACAGATGATTTTGATTAGAAAGAAATGGGGAACCACATAAAAGAATGCTTAAAATCACAAATAATAAGAAAAATGCCAATCAAAACAGTTCTAAGGCTTGACCTCACACTCTGCAAATTAACAAAGATTTCAAAAATTGGATATGGTCAATGTGGGAGGAATTATGGAAAGAAAGGCACACTGCTGCATTCATTGTTGGTGAAGCTATGAATCAGTACAGCCATTTTGGGAAACAATTGGGAATTTTACAATTAAAATGACTAAAATAACCAAGATTCTATTACTCAGAAGAATGTTCTTGTATACACCAAAATTATGATAGCAGCCCTTTTATGATCACAAAATTTGGGATAAAAGTAGATGTCCATTAGTTGGGTACTTAAACAAAATGTACTATATAACTGCATTGTCACATTGCTGAGTTGCAAGAAATTATGAATGGAAGAATAGAGAAGCTTGGAAAGATCTACCCAGATTGATCCAGATCAAAGTAAACAAAGCTGAAGAAAGCAATTTAAATAATGACTACAACAAGGTAAACATGATCAACACACACACACACAAAATCAAAAGTGTATTTTGTAAAACTGTAAAGAATAAGTATAGCCTGAAAGAAGAGCTATGGAAAGACATTCCTACCCTACCTCAGTGGGAAATTTACAAGTACTGCACATATTTTTGAACTTTTTAATGTATTTCATTAATTTTTCTTATTTTTACTTTTTCTTCAAGTTTTTACAAATGTTATTTCACAATATGTGATAACTCTCTGGTAGAGGTAGAGGAAAACTGCTGAGGAAAACTACAGTGATATAAAAATTAATAAAAACTAATTTAAAAAGAAGTAAACTCAGGAGAAAAAAGAAATAGGGGATATCTCAAGACCCCAATGGGACCACGGAAGAAATTCTTCAATGAGCTTAGATTTTAAAGGGGTAGGTTCAAATATGCAACCAAGACATAAAACAATTTCCCTGAAAGCAAGGAAAATTTATTTTTTTTTTGTCTGTATTCCCAGCATGATGCCTAGCACATCATCACAATAAATACATGCTTGTGGAACTCTCCAGAAATATTGTAACAATACCAAATTAATTAATAATGTTTCTAATGCCAAGGAAACAGGAGTGAATAAACTTCAAGAAATCTCATTTTATTATTTTCTAAGAACTCATCAACTACTTGGCATGGAATCCTTTGCTTGCTAGGAGAGTTTAGTCACAATCTGACAAGATAGACATACATGAAGACAAGGTAAAATAATGGAGTTTTTTTTTAATACAAGGAGATTGGCAACTTGTTTTACTTGAAGGAGATGTCACTGGAGAATATATAACAGGTAAGCTAGCAGAAAGAAAAAAATGAAATTTATACAAATATAAAAATTAGGTAGTAGGAAGAAAATAATCATATTTATGAGGTCAATGATGTTTTGGGCAATGCGTGAAGCTTCTTTTTCCTTCCACAAATATTATCTCATTTGATTCTCACAACAACCTTGCAAGTTAGGGGCTATTATTAACTGTTTTTTATTGTCACAGAAACAAAAGCAAGCATAGATTAAGTGACTTGCCCAGGATCACACAGCTACTAAGTGTCTGAGACTATATTTAAACCCAGATCTTCCTGATTCCAATTCCAGCACTCTATCCACTGTGCCATCAGCTTCCTAATAGAACAAGAAGAGAATGGTATATAATATATAAACAGAGAAGTATAATTAGAGCACTGTGGAGTTTGGAAATAATTAATGCATCCTTTTTTTTTTAACCCTTACCTTCTGTCTTAGAATCAATACTGTGTATTAGCTCAAGGCATCAGAGCCTTAAAGGCTAGGCAATGAGGGTTAAGTGACTGGCTCAGGGTCACACAGCTAGGATATGTCTGAGGCCAGATTTTAACCGAAGTCCTCCTTCTCCATGCCTGGCTCCCAGTCCATTGAGTCACTTGGTATTTAAGTCAGGATGCTCAATGCTTGATATATACAAAGTTTCATTTTCTTTGGAGGAGGAGGCACTAAGCAGAGAAGAAAGATCGGCTTCCCATGTGAGTATTTTAAAAAATGGCAAATTCATGGAGATAGTCACATGCATTTTTAAAGACAAAAGAAGATGCTCAAGAAGAATGAAGTATCCTCAAATAAAAATCATATTCCCAAGAGAATTAATCTTCTTCCAATGGCTATTTCTTATTAGGACAAAAGGTTAAGGAGAGCCAGCATCAGTTTCCTAGAGCTGGTTCTTAAGGCCAGAATTATGCTTTGGTAAATGAACCCCTCTTGGTTTTCCTTTATAGTACTGTGGTCTCCCAATTGCCTTAACCATTTAAAGTTATTGAGATTCTGATTCTTGGATGTTTGCTTTGTATACTAGTATAGAGTTAATGTTCTTGGAACTAGCCTGAAGGGTTTCTAAACTAGTGAGTTTCCATGGTAACAGACTGAATTAATGAGTGAAATCATTTCACACATTCCCAGTAACCCAGTGACCAAGGAATAGGTAAAAAAAAAAATGCTCCAAGTTAGGTTTGGGTTTTTTAGAATCTTCCCATTCAACATTTATTACATAAGACTATTGTACATCATTACAGTTGATTTTTAAATGTTCTTTTGCAATGGCATCAGCATTTATTCTGGGGAATAATAAGTGAACAGTTATGTATTTATTTTTTGATGTTCTCTAGGCTCCCTGACTCATCCTTATTTTTCCGCCCTATTATCACATTCATATGCCTAATCTGTTTTAGCAGTGGAATGGTATCTAAAGTAAGACATCCACAGATTACATCTTAATTCCATTCTAAGAGCTATACCAGATGAGAATACAATGTGGCAATCTGGAATCCTTGGCTAAAAAAAAAAATCAACAGAATTTGGAATGGTAAGGCTCTTTAATGAATGCTCTTCAACAAAGCCAGTAAAATGACTCTGCCTTGTAAAAAGCAGGCACTTAAGAAATGCTTGGATGAGATAGTATTTTAAAATGAACTCATGCCCACATGGGCAAGCTTTTTATTATGCTAAATGAAGGAGCTTAAACTATAACTGGAGCACTTAGGGGGAAAAAAAACAAACAAAACCAACTTTTAGACTGAGGAGAACTGAGTGTGATGTAGGAAAAAGAGAGGTGAATTTGGAACCAGAGGGCCTGGATTTGAATCCTGTCTCTGCTGCCTAACACTTCTTCCTTATACCAGCCAGTCCATCTTCCATCTTGATGCCTTTGCGTTAATTGTTTCTATTATCTAGAATTCCTTCCCTTTTCTCATCTGCCTCCTGGAAATCCCCAGGTGACCTTTAAGATTCAGTTTAAATGCAATATTTTATATAAATCTTTTCTTTGTTGCCTGGGGCTGCTTATATCATATATACTTATAAAATAAATTTGTGTAATAATATAAAATTAATAAATATGCAAATAATATTTTCAATGTCTTATGTGTTTTTTTCATTTTTCAGTTGTGTCTGACTTTTCCTAAACCCATTTGGAGTTTTCTAGGCAAAAAGTGTGGTGACTTGCCATTTTCTTCTCAAGGTCATTTGACAGAAGAGAACTGAGGCAAATAGGGTTAAAGGTCATAAATCAAGAAAATATCTTGGGCCAGATTTGGACTCAGGTAATAGTACTCTATCCAGTGCATTACCTAGCTGCCTATCTCATACATACGTACATACACACATACACACACATACACATACTCATTTATCCCTTCCACAGCCCAACTTTCCCCATTGCATTTTTGCTATATTTTGTATTTTCACAGTATTGCAAATGACACATAAGAAGTTAGAAACTCAGGAATATATAAAATGTATGCATACTTTGATAACAACAAATTTTATCTTTAATACCATAAATATACACAATTTCCTTTTTAATGTTAAAATAAGTCAAAAGTTAAAGTTTGTGAAAAAAACAGCAAAGATAGATGACACACAAAGACTAGAAATGTAGAGATATAGTAAAAAGTTTAGTAATGTATAAATGCCTATAAGGTACTATAAATACCCCATAAAAGAAAAAGAAAAAAAAATCAGACTTCTTATGTGGTATGAAGGAAGGGACAAAAAATTTTTCTCAGAATTTCCAGATGGCTGGGTACCATGCTCCTAATCCACAGATTTGAAGGGATACCTATATTCTGAATATACTTATATATTATGCAGGCTCCTTTATCACCAGATATTACTTTGCTTTGGTCTTTACCTCCCCAGATCTTACTCTTATGTCTGAGGCTGACTAAGTGGTAGATAAAAGGTTTATTGATTAGTATTTGATTGATTGACAAGTCAGAGTTTCTAAGTCTCAGGTTCCTCATCAGTAAAATGAAGGGCCATTAGCTGGATAGCGGATGGAAGGAATCTTGGGCCAGTTGGTCCAAACCTTTCATTTTACAGCTAAGGCCCAGAGAAGTTCACTGACTTGGGGAGCCAGTGAGAGTCTTTAGGAAAATATTAAAAATATTGGAGCTAGATCTATGCTGTTATGATGGCACTAATGAAGGGTATGAATGGGTTTTCTTTAAGGATTTTAAAGGGAAAAGGACTTATTTATTCTTATGGTTTTAAGCTACAACCATACCCAGAGTTATGAGAATTACTTCTCTTGTTGTCACATTTTTTTGAAGCTTCATTAAATTTCCACCATTAGGGGACTATTTGGTGAACTAGAAGTATAGCATTTACTAAACCATCTTAGGTAGGACCTAAGAATGCTAAGACACATCTGTAAAGTCGACAAGTCTAGTCTGCTCACTTGCAACATTGAGCCTGTGACAGCTATTTCAAGAAAGCTAATTATTTCATTTTAAATTAGTCTTCCAACTATAATGAGTCTTGTGGGAAAATATACAAGTTAATCTTCCTCTGTGACAAAATAAAACTCTAATCTCAATAGAACACTCAAAAATGTGATGATAACTTCAGTATGATGATGATGATGATGATGATGATGATGATGATTATAGCCAGTTGTGGTGGATTCCCAAGAATCAAGAACTCAAATTCTAAGCAATGAGAAATCCATGTTTTATATAACAATAATGTTGATGCTATCTAATTATAGTAGCATTTGTAAAGCACTTTAAGTTTTACAAAGCACTTTATAAATATCACCTCATTTGATCCTTAAAACAGTCCTGGGAGATAGTTGCTTCATTTTTTCCATTATACAGAGGAAGAAACTGAGACACATAGAGGTTAAGTGACTTGCCTATGGTCATATAGCTAATAAATACATGAGATCACATTTGAATTCAAATTTTCCTGAATCTATGCCCAGCTTTCTAGCTATTATACCATATCTTTAAAGTAAAAAAAATGTATGTTCCCCCTATAATTCTATGAACGGAACAGTATAGCTGTTCACTTATTAGATGTCAAACAAAGAATGACTATGAGAGCCAAGATGTGTCCTAGGGTCATGTAAATCCAGGTCTGGTTTCTTCTTCCTCCACTTACCACAGAACTCAGAACTTCTCAAATGAAATACTTATTTTAGGTGGATATTGCAAAAATGTAAAATTCCCTAAAATATTAAAATCTCAAATAATTCATAATCTAAAGGAACTCTACTAATAACAAATAATTGTGCTTGTGCTAGAGATCAATTTTATTCAAGCAGTTACCCAACTTACAGTTATTATGGCAAAATATTGTTTTTCTAAAAACTTCACCCAGTTGTCTACAAGTTTCTTAGATTGTGACCACAATTTTTCTCTTATTTGGAGGATTAATTAGTTTACTAGAATTAAGAACATTTTTCTTCATTCTAATTCTACTATAACAAAAATATTCTATGTAAAATATTCTATAATGCTCATATGAACTAAAGAACATTTGTGTGTTAACAATTAAATGTTTCTTTCTATTTGAGTTCTAAAATTTAAAATAAATTTTCTACTTCATTTATACTATAGTCCTCAAATTAGGCGTCAAAATTTCTACCTAATCAATTTTAATCTTTGTTCCAATTATCTCAAAAGGTAAGAATTTTTGTATTACAGACTGTGGAAAATTGAAAAGAGATAGAGTATTCAGCATTGAATCCTGGTTCTGCCACTCATTCCCTGAGTGACTGTGGACAAACTGCTTAAGCTTTTGGGATCTTTTGGGATCTATAAAATGGCTGAAGTGGTTGTAATGGATTACCTCTCAAATTCATTACAGTTCTAAATCTATTATCTTATTTTAAGATTAATAGAAATTACAGGAGCAGGAAAAAAACAAAAACAATCTCAAAGCAAAAAGCCAGGATCTGAGGCTTTATAGAAAGAAAAAAAAAAGACAAACAGGTATTCAGAATAATACAAATTAATAGTTTTCAATTCTGAGACTCTTTATTGCCTTTCTAACAGGAAAATAACAGTTGTCAAACTAAGGCACTAAAAGGGAAATCATCTCCCAACTAAATAATGGTCACCTAAGACAATGTTTTAAATGTGTTCAAACTATGGAGCAACAATACGAGCAACAATAATAAAAACAAAAGATCTCTAATGTAGTTCACAATTTCTGGATAAAAGGAGTTTATCATATGGCTTTTTACTGAATTGAAGGGATCCAGTCAAAGGCAACAAGTTTTCCAAAAGAAGACATTATCTACAAACTCTTATCTTTTCTGAATCTTTGATTCACTGATATTCTGCATATAGGAGCATCACATGTTCTACTATAAAGATCATGTATTTTTTCTTACTTAAAGGAAAAGCCATCACATGCAATACATAAATAATTTTTATCTCTATCTGCCCCTTGTCCATAGTTAGCTCTTCCAATTGCCATCTTTAAAAATTGAGAATTTTACTGCAGACTTTTCACCAGCTACTAAAAGGACATTCAAGACCTGTTCTCTTATCTTGTCAAAAGCAATATTTATGGACATGAAAATTTAAAACTCCTCTAACAAGGCAAAATGTCACAAATTTATAAGGGATCAGATCTACAAGGAAACAAAGTTGATGCATGCATATTGGCATCACCTTGTAAGCCCTTTGATTAAAAAAAAAAAGGTTGTGCTAAAGGAGGAAAAAAAAACCCAACAACGTGATAGCTTCTGGAAAAAATATTATTTCACCTAGCTATAGCACTCATAACTCCTTCACCCTTCTTTCCCACTCCAAGGACATCACTGCATCAAGGATGAAGGTATAATTTTGAATTGTTGTTCAGTTTTCTAGTAACCGCCATAAAAAATTCTAGTGCACTCAATCAATCATGTGCCATAAACCTCTCTGAAGTTTAGAAAGTGAGAAAATATAATTTGGTTTGTTAAAAAATATTCTTATTCATAGCATCCCATAAAAAGTAACTACCAACATACACAAATCACTTCATTTTGACAAGCTCCTCTAGTCTGGCAAAAAGAAAGTGAAAATAAAACAGAAATCTTGTTGCAGTAAGGGAAATGAAACTCAATGGAAGGTTAAGTTTGGAAGGAGGAGTGTTCTATGGGAAATGACCTTTTATGTACCTACTTCTTAATATGTGTTAGCTATTACTTCTAAAAAGACCTTTCTTTTTAGTACTAATGGAACTGTTGTTGGGCAATTATCAAGTCAGTCAATTGGCTGAGAGCCAAATGAGTAGCTAAAGGGAAGGATGGCCTTATACCTCTAGCAGTGACATATGCAAAAAATGACATGATAATGAACATGAATGTTATATTGCTATTCTGTTAAAATCTTAATTGTAATATTTACAATGCTGACAAATGAAGATGATGAATGAATTGGATACATTTTTTTTATCCTGTAGATACACCTGCATTGATAAAAATATCATATAATTTATGTGCACTACCTTTTATTTCATATATGGCACTTTAGATAGAGAAACAGACTGCCAGTGCAGATCCGTACCAACTCTGAAACTGATAAATTATCAAGAATTTGTTAAGTATCTGCAAAATATAAGGCATTGTGCAAAGATCAGACAAAATGAAGACAAAAATGAAACAGCCCCTGCCCTCAAGAAACTTATATTTTACTGGAAAAAATAACAAGTAGTATATATACATGCACACTTACAACACACATACACACACACACACACACACACATATATATATCTATGCATAAAAATAAAAGTACATTTCACTGGATAGTACTAAGATTGAAAAGGTAGTGCTTGAAAATTTTTGAAGGAAATGAGGTTCTAAGAGGTAGAGGTGATTTTGAGTCCACCAGTTTTCTGGCTCACTGAAAGATTAAAGACTTGTTTGGTTCACACAGCCCACAGATGTTAGTGTTAGGACTTGAACTCAGGCTTCCCATCCAGCTCTCTATTTACTCTGTCACTCTGCCTCTCATATACAGAAACTAGATGTGATCATAAAAATATATAAATTGAACTTTCAGAAACAAACAATATTTTTCAATGATATTTTCATCTTATTTCTAATTTGTTTTCTGTAGATAATTGAGATCCTATCTCTCTAAAACTATTAGAATATATAGAATAATATATAGAGATTTTACATATAGAATTTATAGACTTAGAACCGGATCATATGTTGGAGATCACTGAATCCAATTCCCTTATTACAAGTGAGGAATCTGATATTTATGAAGGATTAAGTGACTTATCGTAAGCATCTGAGGCAGGATTTTAATTCAGGTATCCTCTTAAATCCAACAATCCACCTACCCATTATGTCATGTTGTTTTTTTTAAATTTTAATCAGGACCTGTGATTTTATTCTGGTGGGGGGTTTTTGGTAGAGAAACTCCTTCTAGAAAGAGCTATGCAATTTACAATCTTAGTATCAAAGCTGGAGCCAGCTTAAATAGGAGAGCTGATTGTTAAAATTTCAGCACCTGGGAAATTGGTAAATGCTACAAATCAGGGATAAAGCTGTTGTTTTGCTGATTGTCTAGTTAGACTGGAGGAAATATTAATAATTCAGATTAAGTTTTAAAATATGTCTTGTATCTTTTTCCTGGCGCTTACCAGCATAAACAAACAATTATACTCACAAAACAGTAGAAATGAAAAGAACCTTGGGGAATTTCTATTCCAAACTCCTGAATTTACAAATGAAAAAATGGACATCTACCACCCCAAGTGATTTGTTCAAAGATATAAAGCTAGTTAAGAGCAGAGTCTCATTTGAAATCCAACTATCCTGGATCTTAGACCTGTACAACTTCTACTACTACTACAGGTCTTAAATGTACTTTAAGTGGTCCTTCTTATAGGAATCCCAGAGAATATACTTTTATAAAGAGAAATCAATCTGTAAAGCAAATGATCAGATTTCTCAGGTTTTTAAGCATGTCTTAAAATACAGGTTTTTTACTATGAGAAATACCTTTTGCCAATCACTGCTGTGAAAGCAGGGACCATCTTATCCAAAAACCAGAACAATGCACTGTACAATAATGCTTGCTAAATCTCAAAACCTCCCCAAGAATTTAGCAGTCGATTATATTACACCTTTAGTGACTTCCCTAGTCCTTTAAAAACAAAAACAAAACAAAAATACATTTTTATGAGTCTTGCTCAAATAACGGCAAATGTAGTTTTGGAAATGCATCATCTATTATTATCACTTACCTTGAAACAAAGTGTTGGAAGCTCCTTCATAAGACATAATACTATGTAGCCATTTAAGCCAGGAAAATGTCTCCTCTATGGAACAGCACAAGATTCTTATAGTTGTCCTACTTATCTATTAGTATGATTGCTAGCAAAGTGGTGACTTATTAGTATAAAAAGTACAAGGGTTCTTGTCAGTACTTCAAAATTAGGATTCAATAACCTTAAAAATAACCTGTCAACAGGATGCATAATATTGAATGCTCATAATAATACTATGATACCCATCAGTTTTTCACCTAGAGCTCTCAAAATACTTTGCAACATGTTTTTATTTTTACATGTCAATAGAAATGTGTCTCCTAGAACTTTAATAAGTAGAAGAAAATCCTTTCAGGCCTGAGAGTATTTGAATGAAGTGAAACAGAAGTATCTCTTCCTTTGGAAACAAGTGGTCAGTGATTATTCTTCCTAATAGGATTCTGCAAGTTAATCAGCTTTCTCCTTACATCTCACAGAATTTAGATTAATCACTCAATCTACACATTTGAAAACATTATCCTCCTATCTAAGGATTTGCATATACCAGGGCAAAGGGATCTTTGGTTGGTTTGAAACAGAGCAGGTCAAATTTCCACAGTAGCAAGTCACTTGGCTCTAGAGGATCAGGAACTAGTGTCTCTAAGCTAGGAAATAGAAAAAGGGATGGAGGAAAAGAAGATTGTTCCATCCTCCTTTGCACATGAACCCCTAATCTCTGGCTCTGCTGTTTAACAGTAAAAAAGGCTTAGTTCCCACAGCTCTGAAAGAAAACACAGGAAGAATGGTTAGGGTAAACCTACAAGGCACCCAGTCAAAGAAAAAAAAAACCCACAAACTCTTTAAGAAGAGGCGTAATCTGAAGGAAATATTGGATTTTCCTAAAGATATCGTGTATGTATGTTAAACCATAAATAAATCTAATGGAGAAATAAAAAGAACAAAGCAAGTAGTGCTTTCTTGATACCTAATGCTGACAAGTTACATTAAGAGAATACTTCTAATGGAGTTAAGCATGAAACTCAGTAAGCTAATGGAAAAGAGAGGCTAATGACTCCATTTCCAAATCTGTTTTACTAGGGGACACTCTTTGAGGCTCAGTAATGTTGCTGACACCCATTATAGCAGTACTGTGATATAGACAACTCTTAGAAAATTTATGTGTATGTACTATTGCAAGAAATAGAGGAATGATGTGGAGAAGCTGGGTGGCTCAGTGGATTGAGAGCCAGACCTAGAGACAGGAGGTCCTAGGTTCAAATCTGGCCTCAGACACTTCTTAGCTGTGTGACCCTGGGCAAGTCACTTAACCCCCCTTGCCTAGCCTCTACCACTCTTCTGCCTTGGAGCCAATACACATGGCTCCAAGACAGAAGGTAAGGGTTTATTAAAATAAATAAATGAATGAATAAATAAATAAATAAAATAGGGGCTTGGCTACCCTTGACTGAATAAAAACTGGATTACTCAGAAATTGAATGCCATTTTAAATTACCTCAGCAGTGGTTCAGAAAATATCTAGTTGCCCTTGAGAGGTGTGTCTTGAAAAGATTCACATTAATAAGAGAATACAAAAGCCCTGACCATTTATCCTAATTGGAGGATAGTGTGGGGCGGAGGGGGGAGATGGGAGCAAGGGAAAGGGTCAAAGAGGAAAGGTCAATCTGACAGGGACAACTGTAGTAAAAAAACCTTATAAATAAGCTCATTAGTGATAGGATTGGGGGAAATGCTGTCTTTAGATTCTCTTTTAAGTACTTAATAAAAAATGAGAATTCATTACAGCATAAAGTGGTATTTGAAAAGAATCTGTTGACCTTTCACTGAGAGTAAATATTTTTACTGTTTGTACAGTAGTAGCACTATCTAACTCATTATCCTACTCTCTCCTCCCCACTGTTCCTTGTAACACAATACATGCCTACAACAGATATACTTTTGACTTTATGACCAAATAATCAAAAATTATGAATTAATATAATCTAAATTAATGAGGTTCCCTTGTACAGATATCCAACATTTCATAAACTGTAGAGGTGTTCTTGTGAATTACTGCAAGAACATCATACAGAAAAAGACACAGAAGATCAGTTGCCAAATTAATTTGTACTAAATAACTGGAATATTGGAGAAATAACTCCTAGAAAAGTAAAGATGACCTGACAGCAAGGAATGTGTTTTGGGGAAATTCTCTCATGCATACCTTCTAAGTTTAATCATTTAAAAGAAAAATGTCTTTAGTTTATTTGGGTTTTTATTTTGGGGATCTGGGCCTATATGAGTATTCTCTTTTAAAAATAAATGGAATATATTTTGCAGGGTAATATATGTATAACCTAGATCAAATTGCTTATCATCAATGGGAAGGGGGAGGGAAAGGTGGGAGGGAGACAATTTGGATCAAATAACTTCAGAAAACTTACATGGAAAGTTGTTATTACACGTAACTGGTAAAATAAAATATCTTAACAAAAAAAATCTAATTCATTTATTTGGGTTACTTTTATGCTCTGAGGTGATTAGGATTAGGGCCCTAGAAATTCTGAATGAGTGGATGCAACTAAAAATGAAATTTGAAAAAACATTTTTTCACTCCAAAAGAACATTTCAAGAGAAAAATAAACACTATTAGGATTAGCTTTTGCAACTGACTAACCTGAATACATATATACATACATACATACACAAACACACAAACACACACACACACACACACATATGGCTTATTATTTGAAGAAAACAGAAATTTAGATCAACTTTCAATCTGGAGAGGGCACTGTTTCCATTCCACAGTTTCACACTATAACTGCTTTATGTGATATATCTATGTAACTAGATAAATGTATGTACATGTATATTATATGTATGCTTATATGCAGACACACATATATAAATGCAAAAAGGATACTTCAATTTCACTGGACAGACATGCTATTTTAAGCAACAGATGTATACCTGAAAATTGCATGCAAACTTATATCTTTTTTTATTCCTTCAATCAACAAGCATTTATTTTTGACAGGTTAAAACAATGGATACTAGAGCCCGAGGACTAGCTAAAAGTGTTTCTTCTCTTTATTCTTTTGTTTGTTTCATTTTGAGCAGTATTCTTCCCCTCCCTCCCTTAGTTTAAAAAAGTAGCATGGAAGCTCAATATTTAGAGAAGAATAATTTAGTGAAATGAAGAATCTTTTCATAATGGAATTACCCTTTAAGTTCATATTTGGGGGATTAAAAAGGCTTTATTAGTTTGAAATAGAATTCCCTAAGTACTATTAAGTTTTACCATATTAGTACAGTTACCTTTAGAAAACAATGTTATGTTTTACATAATACAAAGGATCCAGACCAATTTTTCCTCTCTTTGTTTCCTCTCATTCTTCCTTTCTTACTATTTTTACTCTAATTCTGTACTATCTTTTCTGGAAGAGACATGAAGAAAGAGAGGATTTGCATGCAGACCAAGCTGGGGACCTGATCTACAAAATCAAGGTGAAGATTCCAAACAGAATGTTCCCAGGAGAGGCAGTTGGGATGCCTGGCTTGTCCTACAAATCCTCTCTTTCTTCATGTCTCTTCCATACTTTCCTACTTTTCATTGAAACAACCCAACTAGCTCTTAACCCCAGATCTAAAGAGGCTTCTGCCTCCTAAAGGGATATTTTCCCTATGTTAAGGAGTGTTCATTGAAAGCCTGAGTAATCATTTGTACATTCCTCACTTCACACTCATAAACACAGTCCCCTTTGGTTTACAACTATAGTTGTTGCTTACTGAGATTTAGAAAGTAGAATATGAGTTTCTTTTTTGCCTTTGCATCTCAAGCACTTAACACAGTGCCTGGCACATATGTAGTAGGTGCTCAGTACATTTTTGTTAGGTGTTGAGTGACTAACTTCCTTCCTTTCCCTCTTGGGTTGTGTTCATTCAATTCAGCCACCTAATATTTTCCCTCAAAGATGCCATTCATCTCTTGGTGGAAAACAAAATGTGTTATTTGATACATTCCTGCTTCCCAGAGGTCCAAACCTAGGCTGCCTGGCATCCTGCCCAACCTACTTGCATTCATACTATATCAGATCACTATATGTTGCTTAGGTAACTAGCTTTTTTTCCAAATGTCGTTCCTCTTGGGAGACCTCTATTACAGTAAGTATAACCTCCCTTAGATGATAAACTCACCTAATCTTGTGTCTCAATGATGCATTTTTATAAGATATTGGAGTTATTTTACTAAGGATTCTTACAGGACTTGTAGAATAAGCTAATGAAACTACTTTAAAAAAAGATATAAGTGAAGGAGATGTTTATGATAGATCTAAGTAAGTATACCATAGTCATGCAAGTTTGGTCACTAGATTCTTGGTTTTAACCTAAGGCTTAACGTCCCATTAACAGCATATGTTCAGTCTTCATGTTGAATTTCTTGATTTGGTTTTCCATTTGTCTATCCACAAATCAGGATTAACAATGGCTTTGAATTCCATATCATCAACTAAAATTTGATTACATGATTGGTTACCTTGGTTGGTACAATAATTACACTTCTTTTCAGTGGAGGAATGCTCAGTCTATAGAAGAGTGCTGACACTAATTATATTATGATTGGGATCATTCTCTTTCATGTTTTCCAGTATAGTACATTCCTTACAGAACAAATATCAGGATTTAGTGATTCCTAGATTACTTAATGATAAAATTACTCCTTTATCAGTAAACATGTTAAAAGTCTACTGAGTATTACATAATTTTATAAATACAGTGATCTCTCACCTATCTTGGGAATTACATTCTAGAGACCCCTATGATAGGTGAAAATCCATGAAGTAGCAGTTTTATTTTTAATTCCTTATATATATTTTAAGGCTTCATAAACCCTTCCCACTCTTCTATAAACCTTTCCCACACTCTTATTAACCTACAGGCACTAAGCCAATCAGCATCCAGGATACAGAAAATAGCACTGTGGTTGGTTGCCATTCATTCCATCTGTCAATAGTGTGCTGTGAAAAGTGTAACTCAGAGACACAGAATTTTATACACACACACACACACACACACATTAAAAACCTGCAATACAATGAAGTCATGATAAGTGGACTGCGATATAGTGAGGGACGACTGTAATTAGAAAATGAAAAAGTGGACAACACAGCCTTTGCTCCAGAAGATACTCACAATCCATTTGAAGAGGTAAAGTAGGTTGCCATTTACAAATAAATAGGAAATAGCAACAGTAATAATAGTTAGCATTTCTATGGTGCTTAAAGTTTATGAAATGCTTTATAAACATTTTCTCACTTAATCTTCATAACAACCCCAGGAGGTAGGTGTTATTATCCTTATTTGATGGAAGAGGAAACTGAAGCAGAGGTTCAATTACTTGTTCAGGGTCACAGAATAAGTGTCTGAGATCAAATTTGAACTCAGATCTTCCTGACTTGAGGTCTAATGTGCTATCCATTGAGCCCCTAGCTAACTCAAGGCATCCTGAGAAAAAGGAAGGAAACACAAAACAAAGGAATGATCAGGAATACATGTTGTTTTTTTAAAGAAATTAGTTTTCAAATTTGGTCTTAAAGGAAGTAATGAACATTGACAGAGCTTACAGACAAGAACAGCATAAGGAAAAGTTTTTAGGTGGGAATGAGAAACATACACTCAGAGGATAGTAAGAAGGTTGGCATAAAATAGAAAATGTAGTCAATAGCTGACTAATTTGATGAATCATAAAATGATCAGTATGTTGGGGGCAGGTAATGGGGCTCTAGACTGCTTGGCTTTTTAGACTAAATTAAAACCTGTGTTTGAGATAACTTGAGAGCTAGATGAACTAAAGGCAAGGAGAACACTTCCTCAGCTACAGAGTTGAAGCAGAGAACAAGTGATATGGGTAGTGTTGTGGAAATGGAAAGGAAATGTGAAATTTGAGAAACAATGTGGAAGAAGATTCTGCATGACTAAGCAATTGGCTAGAGATTAAAGACAAAGGGAGGAAGAGAAAAAGATAACTGAAATTTAGAAATGAGAAAGGCAGAAAGATATTGTCTTTGACATTGATGGTGAAAGTTGAGAAACCATACCTATTAATGAAGAGGGATGAGGCTATCTTAACCTGTCTTAAGGATGTTGGAGATGTGGCATTTGAACAGTGGCAGCAAAGGCAATAGACAAAGATTTTGAAGTTATCTATGCAAAGAATAGTACCTGGTTATATAAAAGTAGGTAAGTTTTCAAAGAGTGAGGAATGAAGAAACTTAGGTCCCTTAATCTCAATGAAGTTTTTTTTTTTTTAATCCTTACTTTCCATATTAGAGTCACTACTATGTATTGGTTATAAGGCAGAAGAGAACTAAGGACTAGATAATACAAGTTAAGTGACTTGTCCAGGATCACACAGCTAGGAAGTATCTGAGGCCAAATTTAAACCCACTACCTACTGTGTCCAGGTATGGCTCTCTATTACTAATGAAGTTTTTGTAGGATCAGAACTGAAGTTTAGCAAATGTTTTCAGGTTTCAGTTGCCTTTGACAATGGTCATATGAAAATTTAACACTAATCTAAATCCCTGTTCTTTTGAGGTTGCAATTCAACCCCATCCTTTGATTGAATTACAGGAAAACAACAAATATTTTATAGAATTCTTTCCTACCCTATTAATTAGTATAAGGCTGAAGAGGCTACTGTAATGAATTATTATTTGTACCATTTTTACTTTCCCATGTATTCAAATATGCATGATAACAGCCCGAATCTAGATCTGAGAACTGGGTCAAACCCTGTAGACTGATTAATACTACTTAAAATTTTTAAATCTCCTTTATCAGCTTTGGATTTATAATTCCCATCTTGCTTCTACCTCCTTTACTTCTCTTGCTCATCTAATCATTCTCCCTGGTTATTTAACTACCTCTTCTGACTTGTTTCCTAAGAAGACATATTAGAAGTGTATCATAGCTCCCATCTGTTGGGCCTGATATCTCACTAAGCTACTAATCTCACCTTAACACCCACACATTCTGAGTTCCTGGAATATCACCTTTCCCACTCACTGCCTCTTTTCTCTCACTACCCCCACATTCCATTCCATTTCTGCCCCTAACACTTACATGGAACTTTTTAGAAGATTGAAAGAACTAAAGTGAGTTTTAAAAAAATTGGTAGATTTCAGTGATTATTTCTTCCCTTTGCCTTCTCTGTTACCACAGGTAGTAGACTTCTCTTTTTTGAAGATATTAAAAAAACCCCCAAACTTTAGAAATGTCAAATAATATTGGTTAAGTTATAAATTTATAAAAGATTATAAATATAACCGATATTGACCTGATTCTGCCTGACAATAAAAATGTTTATTACAGTTTTGTTCTGAATAATTTTTGTAGGTATTTTTGTTGTCTGCATCCTTCTTCTACCTATCTGGCTAGAAACTTATAAAACTTGTGTCATTTTTAACCAAAGAGAACAAAGCCCCTAAAATTCTTTTTTCCCCATTCCTCAAGCCTGCCCCACCAGAATTTTCTCCCTTTTCTCTAAAAACAAACATGAGAAAATGCCTGGCTCAGCAGGAACTTCTCATTAGCATGGCCAACTTCCCTTTCTTGTAGGGAACTCCCCTAGTCAGAGCCAACTGTGAGCACTGCGGGGGAACCTGTACCTGACTGTACTGATGGCAGCTCAGCTTTGAATCACTCCCCTGCCAAACAGCTGATTAGGGAAGAAGCAAAGTCCCAGCTGCTACTAGGAGAGAGGTAGATGAGTCAGACAAGTTACTTAGGGTACAGACTGCCTTTGGCAGCCATTAAGGGACCCTGAGAGAAGCAAGGACCAGCTTCAAGCAAAATAAGTTATAGGGGGGAAAAGTATCCCTGGGAAACCACAATGTATTTTTGGTCAGAACCATATAAACTTTCCTGGAAGTTTCCTAGGGAACCAGCTCATGCTATGTAAAAGATCAAATCTATCCCTGAATGTCTCAAAAGAAAAAACATTGTGTCAATTAAGAGTTTGACTAAGATTACAAAGGAATAAAATATTTGAAGAAAACTTTTTAACTTACTGACTGAGGAACACACAAGCAAACATGAATGTTGTCAATAATCTCTTTAAATGGTGACCTCTAAATTCATATACTAGCAATATAAGTATCTTTAATAGCTGGATGCAGAAAATTCACTACGATTTCATTTTAAAATATTTTGATTTGCTTTTCAAGTCCATCAAGTTAGTTAAATGCAAATTTCTCCTCCTTCTCCAGGCTTCTAAAAATGGGAAGTATGTTAGAGATATACCTTTTTTTCCCCTAGATTTTTTTATTTAATTGGGAAGGTAACTCCAAATGAGCAGAATTGGATGAGACCAGTGGAGATTTCTGCAACTGCATTCGGTAGTTGTCTAGGGGCAGTGAGATATTAGATGACTTACATGGTCACACAGCTGGTGAGGGTCAGAATCTCTTTTAAGAATATAGGAAATTTGGGGGCAGCTGGGTAGCTCAGTGGATTGAGAGCCAGGCCTAGAGATGAGAGGTCCTAGGTTCAAATCTGGCCTCAGACACTTCTTAGCTGTGTGACCCTGGGCAAGTCACTTGACCCCCATTGCCTAGCCCTTACCACTCTTCTGCCTTGGAGCCAATACACAGTATTGACTCCAAGAAGGAAGGTAAGGGTTTAAAAAAAAAAGAATATAGGAAATTTGAACTTAACTATTAGGAGTTATAGTCAATCAATGAAGGACTTGCAATTTAGTTAGCATGGAGAATTTCCTTCTCTAAAACAGGTCCCAACTCACTAATGATATGGTAAATGTGTCCTACTCGCGATGTTGCCCACGGTTAATAAGTAAATGAGCCTGTGAGATAAGGAGGCAGCTAGGTGGCACAGTGCTGGACCTAGACTCAGGAAGACATCTTCCTGAGTTCAAATCTAGCCTTAGATATTTACTAGCTGTGTGACCCTGGGAAAATCATTTAACCCTGCTTGCTTCATCTGTAAAATGAGTTGGAGAAGAAATTGTAAACCACTTCAGGATCTTTACCCAGAAAACCCCAAATGGGGTTGTGAAGAGTTGGACACAAGGGAAACAACTGAATAACAATAACATGAGAGAGAAGACTTGAATCTGCATTTTCTTGGCTCCAGGTTTAGTACTCAATCCATTATACCACCTGCTGTATAGTGGAAGTAAGGCTAATAATACATAGCACTCACATAGCTATGTGTGTATACATATACACACTAACATATATACACCTATATGTAGGTGTACCTATATACACTCTTATTGGACTCTATTCTCTGCAGTGCTGAAAGTAATTTAGATACCTATGGAAGTGGCACAGCTGTAATACACTAAGCGGTATGTATAGTAACAACCTAAAGGAGTTAATACATCTTCCTAAATGCCTAATTGACTAAGAGAGAGTAATAGAAGCAGTAGGAGAAACAAAGCTCATGAATTCTAGCTTCCTTTTGAGATTTCATACTTGGTTTTTATTTCCATTCTACATATGGGGGCAAAAATGTTTGCAAGTTACCCAAGTAAGTTTCTAATTACTTGATACTTTTTATATCATAAACAGAAATGGAACTCAAGTTTCTAGATTTGCTGGGAAATACTTTATTCTAATTATTTCTTCTCTTGTCCTCAGGAATACATGAAAACATATGCTGTTACAAATACTTAAGTCTTTTCAAAAGGAGTTTAACTGGTTAAAGAGTACTCAGTTACAATGTCAAGTGTAAACAGAGAGGAAAGGACAGAGACAAACTGATAATGCAATAAAGGAGTGCATTCTTTAATAAAGATTTTTAAATTACAAACTGTGTATAGAATATTGGATTATGTAAGTAAGCCACAGGTCTTTCCTATCTCAGACCTCTCCATCAAGCTGAAGAGTAAGAAAAAGTAAGTTATATTACTGTATCTATAGAAATATGCTCAGTAATCATAGCAGTGAATGAGGAAGGAGTGTAGTTCTAGAATACTAGTTTAGGAGTCAGAGGTCCTGGGTTCAAATTCTGTCTCTGGTGTTTACTTTTTGTGTGACCTTGAACAGGTCACTTCATTGCCCTGGGCCTCTGTTTTCTCCTTTTTAAAAATATGCACATTGTATGAGATGCCACTAAGGACAAGTCAAAACACCAATATAGTAAATGCCTGTTATATGCTACATAATATGCAAAATGCTGATGATACAAACAAATTCAAAGATGATCCTTCTTATTTTACAGCTACTTTAGTTCCTAAATCTTAAAACTTCCCTGAGACTTTTGGGACAATATACAAATAACTATAATAAATATGTATAGGATAAATTTGAAATAACCAACAGAGGGAAGGCACTGCATTAAGGTGGATCAAGGAAGGCTTTCTGTAGAAAGAATTTCAGCTGAGATGTGAAGGAAAACCACGACTTGGAGAAAACCAAGAAAACTAGGAGGTGAAGGGGAGGAAGAAAATTCAAGGTATGGAGGACAATCATGAAAAATGCACAGAGTTGGGATTCAGCCTCTTCTAGTTCTAAATCTATGATCCTCTAATTGTGGGATTTATATTTCCCTTTAATGTTTGGAAAGTTATTTAAAGATATTATCTCATATGACCATTGCAACAATCCTTGGAGGAACTATAGGTACTATTGTCTCCATTTTATACATAAGAAATCAGACTAAGAAGTTCAGTGATTTGTCCAGAGTCAAACATGGAGGGAATGCCTAAGGCTGGAGTATTTGCTAATTCCTCATCCAGAACTCTTTTCATCAAACCCTGATCCCTCTCTAAAAAGAAAAATATCCCCCAAAGGATAAAAATTATTATAATTGATTTGTTTATCTCCTACGTATTTGCAGGGGTGTTTTATTAATGTGATATAATGTTAGTTGATTTCCTAATCTAGCATTTAAAATAGGTATTATATCCAAGAGGCTTTATTTTCTTGCATGTTATATTGTTTTCATCTGCAGTTAGCAAGTTCTGAAGAGTGTTCTTTTTTAATTAAATTTTAATTTTTTATTTAAAAAAGTCAATTTCTTCTCCCTTTATCCCCTCATTATGGTGTGGTTGGGAAGAGAAAAAAAAGAGAAAATTCTTGTTACAAAGTTGTATGGTCAAGCAAAACAAATCACTGTTTTGACCATGTCCAAAAATGTCTCCTGTAACATTAGTTTACCATCCCTTTGTCATTAGTTGCTTAGCATGCTTCATCATTGAGCTTTAGGAATCAGGATTGATCCATTTCATTGATCAGAGTTCTAAAGTCTTTCCAAATTGCTCATGTTTACAGTGTTGCTGTCATTGCATAAATTGCTTTCTTGTTCTACTCACTTCCTTTTGCATCAGTTCATGAGTCCTGTGAAATCTATTCTTAATCTGCCTACACTCACTGCAGCCCAGGCCCTCTGATGACAAGAGTGAGGTGGTGATGGTGTCTCCATTTGCTTCTTTAGTATATTCGTGTTAGTTCTCCTGGTTTCTTACATGTTGGCTAAGTTTTAATCAGTCAACAGTGAATCAATAAACATTAATTAAGCTCCTACCATATGCAGGACAAGGCTAATCTGTAGACTGCTAAATCACTAAGCAGGGGAAGCTATCTCAAAGCAATATAATGCAAACACTACTTGCGTTATATAAATATTGATGCAACAATATAATGCAAAGTAATAACATTAAATATGGTAATGATGTGAAAGTATGCTAGAAGGCAATTCAGTAAAGTTTTGAGAAAGGCTGCCAAGCAAATTAAAGTATTCTACAGTCAGCTGACAAGCCAAGGGAGAGAAATGATTGGATTTGACCAAAGTACTTTCTTCATTTACTCCTATAAAGCTACCAATAGCACAACCCGAGATCCTTTGGTCTTGGGACAGTAAGATAAAATGCCCACAAATGGGGAAAGCTGAGTTATGGAAAACTCAAACTTATGGCCTGTAGGTGACCACTATTGATCAGTTTCCTCAGCTAAGGTGCAAGCAGGATTCTACAGTTATCAGCTTTGAAATGACAACAAAATTTTACCATGTGTTTTGTCAGAGTGTGGTAGAGTCAATGAAGATAATGCAGAATGGAAAAAAATCCAAACCTACTGTAATCCCTTATTATCTTCCCATCCCCCCACCCCACCCAACCCCTGCCCCATACACATACACTGTGGAGCTGGACCAAGTCTCATCACACCTGGAATGCCTTCCTCTCTCCTCTCAGCCTATCTGAATCCCTTAAAGCAGCATTAGCAAAGACTTGACACATGCACAGAGCTGGCACTTGGGGAGCTGCTCCATTCCCCCTCTTCCCAGCACCCAAGGACATTTTTTTTTGCAAGTCCTGCCCCTCTGTCCAGAAGTCCAAAGCAAAAAAACTTCCTCTCTCAGCTCTCTCCAGTTAATGGTGGCAACCCACCTTCACAGACAGCTTGAATTCCGCCCCTCCCCCCCCTCCCCCGGGTCACTAGAACTTGGAAAAGGTTTGCCAATGCTGCTTTAAAGTCTTATTCAAGTAACTTCTTTTATGACTCCTTCCCTGATAACCTCAACTCACAGTTATCTTTCTCTCTTCAGAACTCCTACTACAATATCTATATGGCACAGTTTCACATAGCATAATATACCACCTTATTCCCTAATTACAAAGTTTGTTTCTTCAATAAATTTTATGATTGTTTGAGGCAAAGAACTGGTTGTTGTCTTATTCAAAATTACATGTCATAGCTAGGTATAAAAGAAGTGGAAGTGTTTCACTAATTTATGTTTTCTAAATAAGGATTATCCATAAATACTGAGATTTGGTAACAACTGTAATAATCTAGAAAGAGATCATAGAAACTTACACACCAGTAGGATGAACATTACTATTAATAACTAGATCATTTAAGAGAAGTGTAAACCTCAAATTTCCTTAGACTTATAATTGTTGAAAATTTCACCATTGGGATATTTCATACTTGGAAAATTTCTTACTGATAGTCTATTGGAATGGGAACTCCATTGGCATGGGAGGTTCCTTCTCTTCCCTTCTTAAGATTACTTTAGGACAGAAACCCTTTGCTGAACAATGGAAAGGACTTTGACCTATGCTTGAGCATAGAACAGGAATTTCTTTGAGTCTTGATTGATTTTAGAATTGATACAATGGAGATACTCCACCCTATTCAGTCCTAATAAGATTGAGTAAGGGCTGCAGCCTAGATCAAAATTTAATTATTCCAATCTCTACCATACTCAAGTTAACAGGATTTAGAAAGGGCTGTAGCAAAGGAGTATAGATTTAATCATTTGAAAATATGACCTTCAACAGACATGTGCAAAAGCCAGAAACCTCTGGGCGGTCCTGGGTTAAGCGAGAGCCTCCATTGACAGGGAAATTGATGAAGAGTGATTGGTAGATGTGAGGACTGAGGGGAGGCAACTTGGATGGTGTCCTTAAAGATAGGAGGGTCTGGAGACTCGAGAGGGAGGGGTTGTGGAGTTTTTGAGCGGTGTGGTTCCTGGGCTCTGAGGAAGCTTGCTCTGAAGGAAGCTGAAGGTGGGGGCCTCTGAGACTGTTTCTCCATTTTGGACACGTGAGTGAAAGGGACTGATCTCTTTTCTTTGCCCCAGCTATCTAAGGGCTTGGGCCTTTTGGCCCAGCCTAAACAGAAGGGGTAATTAAGCCCTATTCCCTTCTCTCCCCTTTCTCTCTCTATATATATCTCTAATTCCTTTATTGCTCCTATTGTAATTAAACTCCAAAAAAAGGCTGACGGCTGACTTGAGTTTTTCATTTAGGAATTACATAGCTGATTCCTTGGCGACCTTAAATTAATATATATCAGTCTTTTAAAGTGATTCCCTTGTAACAGAAGGAATGGGTATAATACTCAGCATAAAAGGAGAACAGGTATAATTTATGCTAAAGGGCCACAAGTATAATTTATTCTTCTTGTTATTATATATCAATGTCAAGTTTGTGAGAAAATCAATACTTTTGTTTAAAAAAGAGAAAATCCCAAAACAAACATACAATGTATATAATAGTATTTACCTGCAACGAAAATTAGTGAATAGCAACTTGATGTAATTGAAATTCTTCTCTTTGAAATCTCCTCAAGTGTTATATCTGAAACAAAGAAACAACAACAAAAGACTGCTATAACTTTTGGTTTAATAAAATATGTACATATTTGGCAAAATAAACTATCATTAAAAATTTGTCAGAACTTTGGAGGAGAATAATTTTGCATGTTATCAAATAAGCAAAAATAATGGTTTTCTCCTTAAATTTCTACTCAAGTATGTCAGCGGACAAAATCTGTTTTCCTTTAATTTATACCAATTGGTCTTAATTCTGCCTTCTGGAGTCAAGCAAGTTTAACTCCTCTACAACAAGACATTGTAATGAAAAATTGCACCAGAGAACTGTCTCAAACGATGATTAAAGAAACTAATAGAAATACAGACTAAATAGTCATGTAGCAAAAGTAAAGGATGTTAAATAAGTAGCCCATTTATTCCAGTGTGAGGAGATCTAGAAGGCCCCCAAGGAAAACCCAGTCCTTTGTAAAGCAAAGGATAAGAAGATGGATAGAACTATCAAATTGGTTGGTTCTCAATAGAAACTCTCTTACAAAGATGAGATCACAAATCTATTAAATTATCAGAGAACTAACCCTAAGCATAGCCAGTTCCTTCAACCAATTCATTCATGGCATGGCTTAAAATCCCTTCATTATCCTGGCTCCTTTCCTCCACGTTGATTCTAACTCATCAATATTACACCTTTAGCATTGTACATGATATTCCAATGGTAGGCTAACCAGTGCAGCAGGGCTTTTTACTTCCTTTCACTGTGTTCAGTCTGTTTCTGTTAATAGTCAGAGATCTCTTCATTTTTATCTTGGTATCCCTAGAAGCTAGCAAATACCTTGTTGCTAGTAGATACTTAATAAAAATGCTTGTTGAATTTAATGGGAAAAAGTCAATGAGAAATGCCTGGCATATGAGGCTTTCAAAACATGATAGATATGACCTCATATACAACTTAGCTTGCACTTCTCCGATACATTCCATAAAATATGGGAATCTTTATTAAAATTTAATTTGGTTATTTGTCTCTTTGTGTATGAACCACAATTCTCCATTAGATAATAAACTCTATGAGGGAGAGGCCACATTATCTAAACTTTATATCTTTAATAGCTACTGTAATTGGGAAAATAAGGGTGTTTTTAAAACACTGAGAGAAAAAAAAGAAATAATTAGAAGAACAGAGTTCCTTATAGACAAGCTGGACAGAGAAAGATCATTCCAGGCCTTTTCTGGTCAGACTATAGAAAGGAATAAATGGTAAGAGAACACATAGATACCAGAGGAGGTACAAGGTCAGCATCATTAAAAGCCAATTTCTTATACTCCATCCTCACTCACCTCTCTGTTTCAATCAAACTGGCCTACAATTTGTTCCCTACACATAACATTTCACTTTTTGAGATGTTGCAATGAATGTCCCTCATACTTGGAATGGATCTTTCTTCCCTTGTCTCTTAGAATCCCTGGGTTTTCTTCAAAAAAGTTATTTAGGAGGTAATTAACAAAAATTAATGTTATAAGTGGCATAGTAGGAAAAGTGCTGGACCTGAAGCTAAGTTCAAATCCAGCATGAGACACTTACTAGCTATGTAACACTGGACTAGTTATTTATATCTATCTCAGTTCCTTCATGTGTAAAATGGGGAGAATAATAGTACCTACCCACCAGAATTGTAAAGAGGATAAAATGAGATATTTGTAAAGTACTTAAGAATTATAATTGCTAGCTACTATTACTAATATTTAACACACTGATTTTCTATATGGAGCCTCTCAAAATTTCCCCAGCTGCTAATGCACTAATTCTCAAAATTACCTTCTCCTCATTAAGGATATGTATCAAGTATACATTTCTATATATACTATTTATTTCTATATGATGCCTCATTAGAATGTAAGCTTTTCAAGGGCAGGTACTATTTCACTTTGTATTCCCAGAGCCTAACACGGTGCTTGGCACAGAGTAAGTACCTAATAAATGTCTGTTAATAAATTATTGATTGAACATATGACTAAGAACCATTAAGCAATAAATGGTCAAAGAATCTGAATACATGATTCCCAAAATAATTGCAAACTATAAATAGACATATGGAAGCTTGCTACAAATCACTCATAAGTGAAATCCAAAAAAAAGCAACTCTGAAGTTTCCCCTCATGCTCAGAAAATTGGCAAAGATGACAAATAATGGGACTAGTAAATACTAGAGGGATCCTAAAAACAAAACAAAATAGAAACACATGCATACATTTACACTATTAGATCTGTAAACTGGTCCAGCCATTCTGAAAATAAATTTGGAATCATACTAAGAAAGTAACTGAAATGTCCACATCCATCGACCACTAGGAATATACCCCAAGGAGATCTATGACAAAAAGAAAGACTTTATATATAGTACAATATTTATAGTAGTACTTTTTGTATTAGCAGAGAATTGGAAACAAGAATAGATGTCCATTGACTAGAGAATGACTAAACAAATAGAGTACTTAGTAATTTAGTAGTATATGAGGCTAAATGTGGATAATGAAAAGCCATTCATTAAGTGTTTACCATACACCAAATAGGGTGCTAAGGTCTAAGGACACAAAGGAACAAGAATCTTAAAAGGCTCCTAATGTTTAATCTAATATATTTTTGATAAGTCACACTAAATAATACACCAAAATATTTTGTCAGTACAATTAATGTTTCTCTCATCCGCCCCTCTGCCCAGCAGGTCAATGGGAACTGGGGGATAGATGGGGGGGAGATTGGCGGGTTTGGGGGCATGGCATGTGGTCTCTAAAAGGTTTGCCATTGCTGACCTAGAGGACCTTAAGAGGAGTTTGGGAGGGCAGATGGCAAGGCCTATTAGTCTTCCAACTCACCAGAAGGAAGAGTTGGGAATCCAGTCTCTTCAAAACCTTGTGAGCATTAAAGCAGACCTATATATTTTGGGGTGGCAGAGACAGGGAGAGGTAAGAAGGCATGAAAAAAATAAAATTTTTAAGAATTGGAGAGTGAAATACACAGAAAGGAAAAAAAAGATAATGCCTGCCATGATATAAATGGTGGTGTTGATGGTGGGAGACCCAAAACAAAAATATACTGAAACTGAAGACTATTTAATTATAATGAACAAGATAGATCCAGGAGAAGTTATGAGAAAATGCATCACTCTTCTCTCTTTATATGGGAGCAACATGGATGTGATGTGGATATTACACATATAGTCAGACTTTGTTAATAAGCTGGCTAGTTTTGCTGAACTGCTTCTTTTTTCCCACCAAATCTCGAATTTTAAAATTCTTTTGTTATAAAGGTTGGCTTTCTGGGCAATGGAGGGAGAAGAGATGAATTTAGAGTCAAAGGCAATTAAGAAAACAAAATGCAGGGTTAGGGACTGGACACAGATATGGCCAAACAATTAAAAAAAGCAATTCCAATTCTTCTGTGAGGCAACGATAGAATGAAAAAGAAAAACACAAAAGGTTTATTGGCTAAAAAGTAGAAGAGAATTCTGTTCCCTGTAACCAGTGAGGGCTGGGGTATGAGGAGGGAGAGAAAGACCCATTCAATCTTGATCTTATTAAATAGAATTAAACAAGCAGGTTAAGGGTGGTGGTGGGAGGGGCAGGGGTCCCAGGGATAGGAAGCCAAAAGTGAGGCACTGGAAAAGTGAAAATATAAAGGCTTTGATTTCACATATTAACAATGGTGCTGAAGGTGAACACTGGTCTAGGGTAATATTCCCCCCCCCCCAAAAAAAAACCAAACAAAACAGATAAACCAAAGTGGCAAACAACACAAATAATATTTTCTCCACTTTTTCAGTAGCTGGTTTTGCTTCATGCATGTAGAACAGAAAAGCATTCACACCCATCTTCCCTAATGCAGAGGAATGGAGTCTGGTGGTTTTCAAAGTAGGTACACCATGTCTATATCACATTTCAAAAATACTAGTTCAGATGTCCATCTTTTAAACCAGCCCAAAATTAAAGGATAAGTCAGGGTTAGTTACTATAGCCTCCCATCCATGTGACAGCACAATGCTCACTTAATGAGAGCATCAACAAACAGTAATGGCTCATTATGGAGCTATTGTAGTGTTCACTAGACAGTATAACTCTCTTAATGACTAGGATACCCTTGGCTACTTTTAAAAAGAAAATAAGAAAAATAAATTCTGAAATTCTCTAATAACTATTACTCTCCTTTACGATTCCATTAAAACCATTATAGAACAACATAAAGAATCAAATCACAGCAGCTCATCTGCAGAGCACAAGAATGCAACAAAATTTGCATCACTATGTAAAGCAGCTAGGTGGCAGAATAGAGTGCTGGTTCTGGAATCTGAGTGATCCAAGTTCAAATTCAGCCTCACACACTAAAGCGGGTAACCTCTATTGTTTTGGTTCCTCATCTATAAAATAGGGATAATAATAGCACAATTATATTTCCCAGGGCTGTTGTAAGAAAGATAATAATACCTCCCAGGGTTCTTGTAAGGAAAGAAATGAGATGTTTGTAAGATATTTTGGAAACCCTAAAGTACTACATAAATATTAGCTATGATAACAACAGTTATTATTATTATCACTACCCTCAGATACACAGTATAAGGGGCAAAATCTAGTATGTACATAAAGAT
Source organism: Monodelphis domestica (assembly GCF_027887165.1). Classification (NCBI taxonomy): domain Eukaryota; kingdom Metazoa; phylum Chordata; class Mammalia; order Didelphimorphia; family Didelphidae; genus Monodelphis; species Monodelphis domestica. The sequence goes on along the minus strand of NC_077229.1, from coordinate 305,989,337 downwards.
TTCTTCCTGTTACAAAGTCAAACTTAACTCAACCTCTTTAAAGTTTCCTCATCAGTCCAACAAAGGATTCCACCTAGATGGCAATTAAAATTCTCTGATCACATAATTAAGGTCACCAGGAAATGAAGATTAAAAATTTTACATTTTATTTATAATAATTCATATTTGTATATAACATGTTCAAAGTATTTTGATTCAATTAGACAAATATTATATGCCTGCTATGTGCAAAACACTGACCATGTTAGGTCCTGTGTATAAGACATATAAAACGATGCCTGCCCTCAAGAAACTTCTATTTCATTTACTACCAGGAGGGCACAACATGTTTACAAACAGAAGGACATTGAGAGTCTTGAGTGCTGAGAGTGGATAAAGAGACAGTCTTACAATCAGGAGAATTGGGGTTCACATTCACTCTCTGATGTACGCTAGCCATGTGACATTGGAGAAGTCATTAATCCCTCCATAATCCAAGAGCTCTAAACCCTGGAGGAAGAGATTTAATGCCAAGTATAGGAGAGGGTTTATGAAAGAGTGGATGGAATAGTGTTTGAAGAGATATAAAGTATCAGCTGGAAAAATACTGTGTGTGGCACTTTCAAGATGATTTTGGGATTTACATTATATCCTAGAGGAAAAAGAGAGTTTCTATAGGATTTTAACAGGTAATATCTAGCTCAGATTCCTGTCTACCTTAAAAAGATTATTTTTCTGTATTTTCATGTCAAATTGATTGGAATATAATGGGGAAAGCAATAGATTTGAAGCTAAGTAACTTGGTCCAAATATTGGCTCTGGGACTTGCTTAAACTATGTGGACTTGGGTAACTTATGTAAACATTTTGAACCTCTCCTTTGTAAAACAAGGAGCTTAGTTTGCAAGATTCTTAATCTGGGATCTAAAGAATTTTAAAAATATGCTTTTATAATTGTATTTCAATACAAATTTCCTTTGTGATCTTATGTATTTTGTTTTAAGAATTTAAAAACACTCTAAGAAGTGGTCTGTGAACTACACTGGAATCCCCCCAAAGCTTACATGGCACAAAAATGATTTAGGTACCATCCTGATATAACCATTTGTGTTGGCTAATAGAGGAGGACCTAGGGTGCTGGACATAGGAAAAGGAGACAAATGTGAATGTTTGGGAAGTAAAATTCATGGAAAATGGCAGCTGACAGAATGGGAGGGTCAGAGGAAGATAAATATGAAGAAAAATGAAGAGTAAAACAGTATTTGAGGTTTGAAACCTGGGCAACAGGGAAGACATGAATACCTTAACAAAAATAATTAAGTTTGGGAGGACGCAGGGCAGTGGAATATAATGAACTCTATGATGAGAATGTTGGATTTGAAATAACAAAAGAACATTTAATTAATAACCAGAAATCAGCTGTTGTTTTCTCATAATTCTGTAGCAGAAATATTAAGTATTAAATTCATTTTATGTAGTGAGGAAGTTAAGGTTCAAAAAAATTAATCCAACTACAGGCTACCCAACACATACATTTTAGAATAGGAATTTTAGTCAATGGCCCTTGAATCTGAGTCCATGACCTTTTGCTGATACCTGGTTACCTTTGTAACTTTTTGATGAACATTTCTAGTTTGCATCCTGTGCTGCTTCAGAAATTATATTAATTTCTTTGCATTATTTAACTACAGTGTGTCACAGACACCCACACTACATATTACAATAAAATAATACTGAACAGTTCTCTATTTTTGACATCAGATCTTTCAGTGTCAGCACATGCCAGACCAAATAGATGCATTGGTCCTAAAATTAACTGCTACTTTAAATTGGGAATGGTTTTTAAGTATATATAAGTTAAATTAATAGCTAACAAAATCGACCATCTTAATCAAAGTTTGGTTGTACTACTACAATCTTGATACTGACTTCCCAAGTCCTATTGGACTTTTAACGAGAAGGTATAAAACAGCACATAAAAAAATCAAACTTACAACTAAAATTTAAATGTTAATTTCAGAAGACTCAAATACTTTTCAAAAAGAATAACTTTACAAGGAAACACTTCAATGCAATAAATAAAAAAATAAATTATCTGTGTTCCCTTTGTTAGAGAGATACCTCTACTGATAAAGAATGAAAATATCTCCAATTTCCATAAGTTAATTTAAAATTAACTTTACCAGTACTGAAATGATTTTCGTTCAGTCTGATCTATTAAGAATTTACAAGTAGAGGATAAACTGTGGGAGTAAAAATACTGATGAAAAGCAACTGCTTGACTACAGGGGTTGAGGGGATATGACTGAGGAGAGACTCTAAATGAACACTCTGGTGCAAACACCAACAACATGGAAATGGGTTCGAATCAAGGACAATGTGATATCCAGTGGAATCTTGCATCGGCTATGGGAGAGGTGGGGGGAGCTGGGGGGGGGGGAATGATCTTTGTTTCCAATGAATAATGTTTGGAAATGACCAAATAAAATAATGTTTAAAAATAATAAAAAATAAAAAAAAAGAATTTGCACAAGCAACATTTGTTTTATGCAGAAAAGTAGCAGGAAATCAAGAATATAGTCCTGCAACCTGAAATCTGGAGACACTAGGGCTCACATCCCACCTGGAACAAGTTATTTAATCTCTTACAGCTTCTGTTCCTTCAACTGTAAAATGAAAATAATAGCTGGAGTACTTTAACTCATGAGGTGGTTTTGAGGAAATGTAAATAAAGTGTTTTGTAAACATAAAAGTTCTATATAAAAATCAGATATTCTGAGTAAGAAATCATACAATTTTAAAGGTTTTTTAGGACCAAAATCAATGCAGCTAGGATAGAAATAAATGAAAAACATTTATTAAGCACCTACTATACATACCATATAAGCACTGGCAATAGATGCATATACCAAAGTGAGATTGTCCCTCCCCCCAAAGAGCTTACATACTTCAGGAACAATAGGACATATTTTCAAATAAAGAAATAAATGATATATTAAAAGACACTCAATTATGGGGAAGGGAAGGTACTGTAGGATTCCTGAAGGGTCTCTAGAAAGAGGTGACCCTTGAAGATAGGAGATAATTCCAAGCAAGAGGTTCACCTTATGTAAAGGCCCAAAGAGAGGCAGGAAATGAAATATTATTTTACAGGGAACAGCAAAGCAGGTCAGTCTTGTTGGAGTTATAAAAGTCACAGAAGGGAGAGATGGATTATGAGACTAGGACAGAGTCGGATCGTGAAGGCTTTTAAATGCCAAGTAAGGAATTCCATATTTTATCTTTTAAGTCAATGGGAAGCCAATGAAGTTTCTTGAGCAGAAGTGAAATGGTCATATTTGCAATTTTAGGATTTGAAATTTGGAAGCATTATAGAGGAAGATGAATTTATTTGAGAGGGAGGAGAAAGGATTTGGGAAGACCAAATATGAGGCTATTATAGTTGGGTTGCTGAAATGTGGTGAAGGTCTAAATTAGGGAGGTTATTATAGGATTCCAGTAAAAAGAATAGGATATGAGAGATGTAGAGGAAGTAGAATTGACAAGAAGAATAACAGTAACAACAACAATTTTATGGTTTGTAAAAGACATTACAAATCCCTTACAACAACTCTGGGGAGATTATTCTTCTTCTAATTTTATAAATTTGAAACTGAGATAGACAGAATTTAAGTGATTATATCAAAGCCATGCAGATAGTAAGAAGCTTAGGCTGGATTTGAACTTGGAACTTTTTGTTACTGGCTAACAGTCTATGATCACATTGTCTTTTATAGCTGCCACTTCACTCTGTTTTGAATCTGCAGATGACTAAATCTCTCAGCTCTTTTTCAGACTAACTGCTACCTACCACATCCCTCCCTACTTTATCTTGTATTTATACAATTGATATTAACCCAAAAATAGAACTTTAAACTCATTATTAATTAAATTTCATGTTAATATTCAACTAATGGAAGCCTGTCAAGATTTTTTTGCAGCCTGACTTTGTTTATTCAACATAATAGTTCCCTCCCAATTTTTATCATCTGGAAATTTGGTGAGTAATTTGTACCTTTATCTATGCCACTATTAAAAATGCTGAATAACACAGGACCATGGACAGATCCCTGAGGACAGTCTACTATAGATCTCCAAGCAAGTTGAAATCAGCTCATTACTATTTAGTCATTCAACTATAATGTTCTGAATGAACAAATATTAACAACTTAATGTATGCCATCTTTCTGGAGTTTAATATACCCTGTACTTTTTATGCTGATGGCCCACTAATAGTGTTATAGTTGCTCAAATATTTTCTTCTTGCAAATACATTTTTATTTTGTGTGAACATTGTGTAGCATAGAGAAACAATTCAGGATATACAAGAGGCTTATTTTCTATATTTCTGGTTATAAATTTTTTTTTAATTTAGCCTATATGCCCCACTTCTAATCATTTTAATATAAAAGGAAGCAAAATGTACATTCTTTGTACTTTGCAGAGACAATATTTTACTAAATTCTTTAGCACCATGTTCCTTTAAGTAAGGCTAATTAGTTTTAAGATATAGTTCTGTGCATTATACTATAAGATCACCACAACATGCACTCAGTTTTACATTTTAAAACCATATAAAGCTTCATGACATGGAAAATATCTTACATATAATACATGGGAATTCACACATCAATTAATACTGATTTGAGGCTCTCAAGCATACATGGCTCAATATTGATATGCCTCAAAAGCAACAGAATCTGCTTTTGAGTAATCTAAGTAATGTGCACATTTTAAGCTTAGATTTGATTTTGTACAAAGGGGGATAGATAATTTTCTTTTAAACCAATATACTTCTTAAGAGTAATTAGAAGAGTTGAATGATTTAGTAGGTCCTTAAGAAGACAAAGGAAAGAGAAAAGGATAACTGAAGTACCTAAATACTACACTCATCATCACTGCCCATTCCTAACTGTTGATACACAGAAAGTTTGCCAGCCAAGGATAAAGGAGTAAAGCATTTCATGGAAAGAACAAAAGGCACAAAACATATGAAGAAGGTATGAACACAAAGCAGCAACTATAATCACAATTTCTGTTGCCATCATTGATGCAACTACATAATCTTGTTAAATCACAACAAAGCACAGCCTTTTAATCAATTATGCTGAACTGTTAACCAAATGCCATTATCAGAGTTACAGTTCAAAATTTTACAACGATCATACCTGGCATCATGAAACTAAAAAGAACATATTTTTAAGATCAAATAAATGCTAAATTATGATGATTCGCAGTGAAACATAAATAATTCTTTCTAATAGTTCTTTCTCAGATGCGTCATTTATGAAAAAAACGAAATTATAACACATAGACAATCCATTAGACTTAAATGTGTACTTTAAAAGAAATGAATATTTTGGAAGGGAGGGCAACAGGGAATGTTAGCATAGTTTTTAATACAGCAAGATTTATTCTTTCAGAAAGTATATAGTTTTAATGAAGTCAGCTATTTAATAAGCAATCATTTAGCAAGATGGCCTGCTCAAATATTTTGTGTCTGTGGAAAGAGGGGGAAAAAAAATCAGTTGCTTACACCTTTTTGATTTTAGCAAAGCTTTTCACTGTTACCAGACGCATGGTGGCAGACGGCCAGCTGAATGACGGGTGACTCAATACACAAGTTTCTGTGGACTCCACAGTCTGATAAAGACAAGGGCATCAATTTTAAGTTGTGACAGCCAGCTGTAGCTGTAATCTATTTTTATATAAAATTGGCAAATATGTAGGGAAGAGATAGTTTCAGGCAAATATACATTTTATTGATTGTCTTTTCTCCCCCCTCCTCAATCTCATATATTAAATATATTACCTTTAAATATACCATTTCTAATCTGAATTAAAGCCATCTTAAAGTGTAGTTTAAGAACAATTGGAATGCAACAATATACTCAAATAAAAACGGTATGGACAATGTTTGAAACATTATTCAAAGTGAGTGATAGGAACCCCACCTTCCTACTCTCTCATTCCAACTCTAAAGGTAATGCTTATTCACACCAAAACAAGCCTGTACGCCAAAATTTGGCTCTTGAAAATAATATACACAATGAACCTTTCCTCCCTTAGACTGAGATATGGAATAATTGACAACTTAAATTTTTGAAAGAGTATCTTAAAAGAAAATAGAGAAAGGTGAAACAAAGAACCCATCCAAAATGAAGGCTGCGAGCATCTCTGAAAAAATAACAACAGCACATTACTTCCCGTTCTTTAGTCTCTTAGAATAGTTACTGCTCTATGTCTCATAAGAACACATTTCACAAAATTTCCTCTGACTTCTCATTATTCAGAGCAATCTCTTCTCAATATAAACAGAAGCAACCAGGGATGGACATGAAGCGGCAAAGATAACTGAATCCATGAAATTACTAGGATTACCAAAACAAAAGAGGACCAATAAGAATTCCTCACATGCACATGCACCCTAGAATTCATGTAAAAACAATGTTCCCACATGAATATACACGATATTTTCTCAACTAATTTTTTTCTGGGGGAACATGTTTAGTATCAAAAGTGGTACTACACATGCTATTAACAAAAGCAAGATCAAATTAAACAGATGACATGATTAACAGTATTCATTTCATGCACGGCTGTGCTTTATGGCATAAATAAAGACTGAAAGTAATTACCATGAACTGAAACTCCTCCACTGACCCTGCTTGCTGCTAGCAGCCGTTCACTAGTGATGTTTTACAACAAAGACCAATGCCTTTCTTCCATCAGTGGCTTTCTCTTTCTTTTATGCTAGAAGCTAAGCACCTCTGCCGTAGCAAGTACACAGTACAGTTCTTCTGTATCTATGTCTCTAATGCAGCATAAAGATTACTGTGGAAACCTATCAAACTGGCAAGCAGCAATGTCAACAGCCAATGGGAAAAAGGCACATGTAGAATCTAGCACATGCTCTCTGAGGCTCAGATACTGTCACCACTGCTTAGCAGCCTGGTAATCTAATTATAGCCATTTGCTAGCACAGTGCTATTGAAGCAAAGCACATGAGCAAATTAAATTTTAATAAATTAAACCTAACAGACAAAACAATCATGATTTTGTCATTTGGAGGGTTGTCTCATCTTACAATCTATAAGTGATTTTAAAGGTGTTTTCCCCCCAATCAAAAGAAACAAAGTGATTAAAGCACAAGCAATCCAATTCCAGCTTGTTTAAATTTAATCTATTCTAGTGCTGAGGCTCAAATTTAAAATCTATATTGTATATAATGTATATAATCATTAAGGTAATAAAATTAGGTTCAGATTTTATTTACCTCAATTAGTAATCTGATGCTCATTTGTTACAACTACTACTAAATCTTCCTTTGATATTGTTTGAAATATCATGCAAAATTCTATCACTTTGGAAAAGTGGTAAGCAATTTTGAAAAGTTAACTTGGGCTTTTATAAGAGCATTTTAGAGATGAGTAGAATTCAGTCCACCTTAGTGATGATGAAACTGAGACTAGGGAGGTGAAATAACTTTATGGAGCCAACACAAACTCCAGCTCTTCGCTTTTTAAAATTATTCATTCTATCACTCTTTATGAAGCATCTATTCTATGCAAACACAATAATTTTTCTACATCAAGAAGATTGACCCTGCTTATACAGACTTGCAACATACTTATTTAGTAAGTATAAGCTAGCAAAGATCCATTAGAAATTAAGATAAAAATCAAAGCACTTTTTTTCATTCAATAAGGCACAAGTTCTTTGCACAACTTAATGATTAAATTAAATTAAAAATGATTAAAATATTTTTTCAATTAATTAAAAATTTAAAATAGTTCAATTAATTTTAAAACACTTCTTTTGTTATAAAAATGGTCTTTATTTTTACTAGATTTTACATGTAACTGAGCTTACCAAATTAACGATTTAAGACCAAACAAAAAGAGTACCTTCTGCAGATAATAAATGTCTTATCATAAGCAATATTGCCAAATATTATACTTTTTTCTTGTTTCTTCATCAAAACTTGTCAATAAAATTAATCATATTCCTGCTGACATATCATATTTTCATTGATTATATCAAAATCAAATTTGTTATTCCCTTTAAGCCTTGATCACAAGTACTTTCTTTTATTCTTAGTCATTTAAAATTTTGATTGATCAATAGACCAAATTGATTGATCTAGATATCAAATAATGTCCTGTTACTAATATCCTCAAGCTGTCATGTGCAACAAGACTATACTTGGTCTATAGATCTGTCAGTCATTAAACTAATGGGCATTTATCAACTCCCTATCATTTGTCAAGCACTACTAATAAATGGGGATACAAATATTATCAAACAGTTCATACCCTTAAGATGCTTATATTCCATAGAGAGAGGCAATACAAACCTATAAGTATATTCCAAACACATCCAAAATATATTTTTTCTCTTTTGGGGTGGTTGGAGGGGGTGATACTAATTACTACATAGGGATCAAGAAAAACTTCATGTAGAAGGGATTGACTGATCAGAATTTTGAAGAAAATAGGAATTTCAGAGACATAAATGATGAGGGTAGGCATTCCAAAGGATATGCAATGGAAGGCTCAGGAGAAAAGACTGGTTTTAAAAATGGCAAAAGGTCAGTGTGACTGAACCAGAGCATGAGGGAAGTATTGACGGATAAGCCTAGAGAGTTAGATTGGATCCAGGCTTTAAAGGGCATCCAACACCAAACCAAGAGTTTTATATTTAATTCTACTTGATGTTACTCTTTTGGATTCTTTTGGAAAATCACTTTGGCAACTGTGTGATGGCTGAATTGGAGAGGAAAAAATACTTAAAACCAATAAACAAATCAGTGGTTATTAGTCTAATCAAATGATGAATGGTAAAGGAAAGGGAAAGCTCAATGAGTAAAGAGGAGATCATGCAAGAAATGTCATGAAGGTAAAATCAGCAATATTTGGGAACTGACTGCATATGAAGGTTAGAGAATGAGTAAGGAAAGATGACTCTGAGGTTGCCTACCTTTAAGTCTAAAGCTGCAGACTAGTGGATAAGAATGAGAAATGTTGATTATGCAGTATTTCATACTTTCTTTTAATCTTTATACATTAAAAGCTCTTTGGAAATATCAGTGACAGAGGAGGCATGGTCTCTAAATTTTGTGAAAAACCATAGAAAAAGATAGGTCATAAAATGTAGTGTAAAAATGCATATGAATACAACCAAATCCTAGAAAATATAACTGAGACAAATCTATAAAAGGAAATAACTGTTCTGCAACTATGGAGTACTCATCCATGGAAATTATCAAAGAATAGTCATCAGGAGGAAAAAATCCAAGAGGAATTGGCTTCAGTAATTTTGGCCTGAGGCTGAACTCTGTCAAAGTTGCCAGTATATAGACTAGTAAAATTTCTAGACATTCATGTAGAAAACATATAACAATTCTGCTTTTCTATTCAGTTAGGAAAATGCCAACCTGCAAAAACACCATAAAAGCTATCTTGGCAAATATGTCAATTCTGTGTTCTATAAGACATTATGAAGCAACTTTCCAAAAGAGCAGAGTCTGTTCTTAGGCCAAATCTTTAAACATGTCAAGCTCATCAACTTTTGTTTTCAAATAAAAGTAACTCTTCAAAAAATGCTTTTATCTGTCTCTACCTCCACCCACTCTACTCCCAAGCTATCTAGGCTCCCACAGTTTTCCTTTAACTTCAATTAACTAATCATAGGATTGTAAGTCTCTAGTTGCAAACAACTTTGAATGCCCTCCAGTCTAAATTAGGAGTCCAACTTAAAATTTTACTTAAAAGATCCTAGGAATTGACTTTTTTTCCTCTTTCCATCTTCCCTTGTTATTGCACTTCTCTCTCTCTCCAATTCCCCTCACATCCAAATCAGCAAAGACTTTGGTATATTTAGCAATAAAACATGTAAACATATCAACAATCCCTAATTTTGGAACATAAAAGCATAATCATAGATTTATTGGTTGATTCATTTTTTTGAAAAATTTATTTAGTCAATTTATAACATTATTCCTTGGTTATAAGAATCATATGTTTTCCCTGCCTCTCCTCCCCCTACCCCTTCCCATAGCCTATGTGCAATTCCACTGAGTATCACATGTGTCCTTGATCAGAACCTATTTTCATGTTGCTGATGTTTGCACTAGGATGATCATTTAGAGTCTACATCCCCAATCATATCCCCAACGATCCATATAATCAAGCAGTTGCTTTTTCTTCTGTGTTTCTACTCCTGCAGTTTTTCTTCTGAATGTGAATAGTGTTCTTTCTCCTAGATTCCTCCAAGTTGTTCAGGATCACTACATTGCCACTAATGGAGAAGTCCATTACATTTGATTGTACCACAATGTATCGGTCTCTGTGTACAATGTTCTCCTGGTTCTGCTCCTTTCACTCTGCGTCAATTCCTGGAGGTCATCCCAGTTCACATGAAATTCCTCCACTTTATTATTCTTTTGAGCACAATAGTATTCCATCACCAACATATACCCCAATTTGTTCAGCCATTCCCCAAGTGAAGGGCATTCCTTCATTTTCCAATTTTTTGCCACCACAAAGAGCGCAGCTATGAATATTCTTGTACATGTCTTTTTTCTTTATTATCTTTTTGGGGTACAAACTCAGCAGTGCTATGGCTAGATCAAAGGGCAGACAGTCTTTTAGCACCCTTTGGGCATAGTTCCAAATTGCCTCCAGGATGGTTGGATCAATTCACAACTCTACCAGCAATGAATTAATAATCCAACTTTGCCACATCCTCTCCAGCATTCATTACTTTCCTTTGCTGTCATGTTAGCCAATCTGATAGACTGAGGTGATACCTCAGAGTTGTTTTGATTTGCATCTCTCTGATTATAAGAGATTTAGAACACTTTTTCATGTGCTTATTAATAGTTTTGATTTCTTTAACTGAAAATTGCCTATTCATGTCTCTTGCCCATTTATCAATTGGAGAATAGCTTGTTTTTTTGGTACAATTGATTTAGCTCTTTATAAATTTGAGTACTTAGACCTTTGTAATAGGTTTTTGTTATGAAGATATAATCATAGATTTAGAGCTAGAAGCAACCTTAGAGTTGTCTGGCCAAACAGTTCAATTTACTCATTTTATAGTTGGTGACACTGAGGCTTAGGTTAAGTGGCCTGAGGTTAAGTGACTGCCCGAGATTATAGAGGTAATAAGTAATGGGATCCAGGATTTGAAACCAGATCCCCTAGCTCCAAAGCCAATGCTTTTATCCATTGTACTCCAAATGTTTATAAACAGTTGTTTAGAATTCACAATTAATTTTCCTTCATAGGTATTGGTCAACTGGCCCATAAACCTTACCTGGCCATAACAACTAACTCAGGATTCTTAATTTTTTTTTTGTGGGTCACTGATCTCTTTGGTAGTCTGCTGACACCTATAAAAAACCTTTCTCAAAAAAAGGTTTTTCAATGCATGGCATGAAATATATAGGTTTATAAAATAAATCAATTATATTGAAACATAGTTATCAAAATACTTAAAAAAGAAAAACAAACAAAAATGATTCCAGTTTTACCAGAATATAAATTCAATGAGAAAAGAGATTTTGCTTCATCTAAACTTTGTATCACTGCCACCACCCCGACCCTCATCCACAAACCCTAGCATCTCTACACACAGTTAGGAATTAAAACATATCTATTCATTAGAATGTACCTGAGGATAGGTTAACCACCATAAGGAAATGTAGTCACAATTTTAACTGAAGATCCCCAAAATTTACACTAATCTTCAGCTTCATGTTTAATCCTCCAGGCAAAGAGTACTAGTTGAATGTATTTAAATTACATTAGGCTTTAAAAACAAAAAAGGGGAATATGAAGAAATGCATTGGGTAAGAGGCAACACCTCTTGGGGTTTTGAACAAGGGGAGTAATAAATAGTCTAGTAACAGTACATAAGAAAGTTTTTTTGTGGAAAGAGAAGAGATTGGGGTCAGGAGAATAGCTTTAAGGCAAGTATAGATACCTAAATTCCAAGTAATAAGGCTGATGAGAGTGGTAATGGAAAGGAATCCAAATGGCATTTTCAACACTTCAAACAGAGGGCCTGGTAAGTTAGATTCAGAAAACGAAGAAAGAAAAATTCAAGATTATTCTTAGGCTTCAAGACTGAGAGATCTGGGAGGAAATGATATTACTAGCAGAAATCAGTAAACTGAATAAGAGATCTGGTTTTGAGGGAGGACAGTTGGCTAAATTCTAGACAAGAAAACTCTGATTTTCATAAAACTTGTCTACTTAATAAATTCTTGTGATTTTTACTAAAAGATGACTAACCATGTAATTTACCTGCTTAATAAAATCCAGGGATTTTCTATTATATCTAAGATCAAATATAAACAGTCCAATAGTTAGAGCTCTTAACAACCCAATTCCAAACTCTCTTTCCAGCCTAACTCATGCACTATTCCTTTTTACATTATTACATAGCCAAAGTGGCTTGCTTGCTTGCTAGTCCTTGCACATGACATTCCACTTACCATCTCCCTGCCTTTGCATAAGCTGTGTTTTAGTCATATCAAGTCAACAAGCATTTATTAAATCCTTACTATGTGCCAGGCACTTTGTTAAGTGATGGGTACACAGTTAGAAGCAAAAAGATAATTCCTACCCTGAAAAAGTTTATATTCTTATGAGGAAAGTAAGAATATAAGTAAGAATATAAAGTAAGAAAAATAAGAAGGAAAAAGTAAGAGGGGGACAAAAGGCCCTGATGCTGGGACATGATAGAAAAAGAATTCCAGAGAAGAAGGCAGAAAGGAAATGCTTACTTGTATTTTTTTTTTCTTAAGGCTAACCACTTACAAATAATATCTCATTGAATCCTTAAAACAACCCTGTGAGGTAAGTGCTATCATTATATCCACTTTAGAGTTAAAGAAACTGAGACAAGTAAAAGTAACTTGTCTAGGGTCACATAATTAATAAGTGTCTGAGGCTAGGTTTGATCTCAGGACTTTCTGATCTTAGGTCCAGCACTTTACTGCACCATATAGGAGTGAAGAGCACCAATTGAGGAATAAAGGACTGAATATGATTAGCTTGGCCCTTCCCATAAATAGTGCTTCTGAGAAGAAGTGAAGCAATCAGAGGACAGGGCAAAGTAGGTAGTGGGATCTTCCATCTTGAAAATGCCTATCACACTTTTCCCTCCTTACTTCTACCCTGTGACCCTTAGGATCCCCATTTTCCTTCTAACTGAAAGCTAAATCCAACTTCTTTTCTATGTGAGGCCTTTATTGATCCTCTTATCACACTTTTCCCTGCCCAGTTACAGGTGGTTTCTTCTTACTCAAATTATTTTGCATTTTTTCAACATATTTTCTATACTCATATGTCTTCAGGTTGCCTCTCCTTATAAAATGAAAAGTCCTTAGGTCAGCAGCAGTTTCCTTTGCCTTTGAATTCCTACTTCCTAGCACAGTGCCTGGAATATAGTAGACACAATGAAAATTTGCATATTGATCCTATCTCACCTATATTATCAAATATCTTTTGGGTTAAATAAAGCTTTTAGAGGCTGCCTCAAAAGTGCACTAAGATTGTTTTTGTTAGAAAACACATATTAAATTCAAAATATTAATTTATAAGTTATTTATCAGTAGGGAGACTTTCTAGGAGGAAGTTTCTTTACAAAGATGAAATCACAAGTCCAAAAAGAAACAAAAAACATTTGAGAAGGATAAGATAGAGATCAACATGCAACACAAATAATAGCTGAATGAGTCAAATCATAAAAATTCCTTTGGTAAATCTCACTATCTTCTGCTGTTTTAGTTTTTCTCTCTCTGTCTCTCTGTCTTTGTCTCTGTCTCTCTCTGTCTCCCTCAAACAATACAGAAAACATATTGCCTTTCATCACATATAGACATCCAATCACAGTTTGCGCTATAAGTATCAATTCAAGGTAGAAGAGTAGTAAAGACTAGGTAATTAGAGTTAAGTGACTTGCCAAGGTCACATATCTAAGAAGATACTGAGGAACCCAGGACTGTCTGCCTCTAGACCCGGTTTTCTATCCACTGAGCTACTTGGTTGCCCTCTGCAATATTATTAATTTTATTTCTCATGTCTCTGTAATATACAAGGAGCTTACTTTCTGTTTCCTTTATGCAATGACGTAGACAACACAAAACTCAAGAAATGTTTGATGAATGACAGAATCAAAGAAAAACCATGAAAATGAGTAATTCAGCTATTTTGATTTCTTTACTAATGCAAGTTTACTCAGTTCATTAGGAACAAGTTCCACTAAATTGGCTAGTTTACTTTAAGAGTATCTAGCACAGTACATAATAGGATACAATGAATGACTAATAATGGCAACAATATAAACTCAGTTGTGTTCAAGCATTTAGCTGTCACATTCCTCCCTCTAATCTAATCCTTTGCTTGGGACACAACTAAGCCAACCTAGAAAGATCTGAATAAATCCTATTTTTAAAGACTGTATACTGTGGAATTCCTGAAAAGTGAGAAGTGGATAATAGGAAAGACATCAATGTGGGACATCACCATTGCTTAGAATGTTAAAGAATCACCAGAACAATACCAAAAGAACTCCCAAACTGCCTCAACTTACAAATACTTTTTCTCTGTACCAAGCCAAGGGACAAAGAAGACAAAGGAAAGACTGGTGTTTATGTATATTTATTTATGATTTTTTTTCAGTTGATAAAACTTTTTTAGTTTAAAAAAATTTAAAAAATTTTTTTCAGTTGATAAAAAAGTGAAACAGTGCTTGGAAACATCAGGTGTGAGACCCAATTAACTATGCCAGATTATGCCAAGAACACCCCATCCAAGGATGAAACAGGAAGTTAAGAAACAACTAAAAGATTACAAATCTATAACCATTTATTTATCTACAAACTATTTTATACTCTGTCTTCTTTTGCTTAAAGAAGTAGACCTAATAATAAAGAAAACCAAGCTAGAAAGTATAGCTGAAACAAAGCATACATAAGGGGGAAACATCAGTGCAAGAAATAACACAATTTTGAAAAAAATTGATAGATCATTTTTCAAGATAACAAGGTGGCAAAAATATTGAACAAATGGGAAAAATAAGGCTAGTGTTGTTACTCGAAAAAATGTGATTGAATCATTTCAAAAAATTACCAATCTATAATACTTTTTTTTCTTACCCACAAAATTTATGGAAGCAAGACATGTTTTGGAGTTTTGCCACCTAAATGAAAATAATGAGATGGGACAATGGAGGTTTTTGCAATGGATCTTCTATAGAAGACACATCTTCATAGCCTAAAATAGCAGAAATAATAGTGAACAGCAAATTTTATTTTATGACATTGATCATTTTAAAGTATTTTACTTGAGAGAGGAAGAGACAAAAATATCTCACCTATCCATATGTTAAGATCATGCAATATTCAAAGACAGAAAATAGAATTTTCCCCCCAATTGATCCTTTTATAAATTCAACAAGTATTTAATAAGTGCCCATTATGTGTCAGGCACTGTGGTAAACACTAGAAATCATTAAAAAAAAAAGACAAACAAAATAGTCCCTACTCTTGAAGAGGTTACATACCACTGGAGGAAAAAAAGGCCTAAATCAAACCAAAAAATATGCCAAAGATTTTTGATAATGCTATGGGATGTGATCAGGGCAGACTGAAAAAGGAAAAGGAATTTCCTATTAATGGTCCTGTTTTCATATGCATCTGCTTGTTGCTGACATTTTTCTGATTGCAGTTAAGTCCTAGCCACTTTTAATGGAATCTACAATCACACAGAAGAGTTTGGCTTAATAAGCAAAACAGGAAAAATCAAGTGGATGAAAAATGTTTACAATACAGGATACATAAACACACACACACACACTATAGTTGGAGAATCCACTGAATTAATCCATCTACTCATATATCTTGAACAAATAATATCAACGGACAATGAGCAATCCAAGGACTGAAATGTAGAAAGAGAATAAGTTGTATTGTATTTAGGAAACTGAACAGCCTTTTCAATCATTCCAAGATGATTCCTAAAACAAAAACCAACACCAGCATTTTTCTGGGTAATGTGGCATTACCTGAATCATGTAATACTACAATCTCTGAAGACTCTGAATTGTAAACAACCCCCAAACAAAGAAGAGATGTAGAATGAGAATAACTTTTAGTGTATTAACAAAACATGACTTGAACACAGGAGATGTTATAAAAGATAGCCTCTCATAAAAGTAGAATTGGAAAATGAAGTAGACTGGATGTAACACCGAGATCCAAAATCCAATGAGATCGTAGACACAGTGAAATTCTAAAGCCTGATTTTTAAAACCATGTGTCTTGGTATCTTCTTGTAGGTATAATGAATCCTCATTTCAAGTTTATTTCCAGTCTTCATGAACTTCATGAAGGAAGATTAACAATAAAACCAATATCTCACACTTATAATTTACAAACTATTTTCTATTTTCCTCACAATAGCCCTGTGAGGAATAGTGTAAATATTATCCTCTTCCTATGGTTGGGGAAATAGAGGCTTAGAGTTGTTTCATGACTTGGACAGAGTCACGTAGCTACTAAGTAGTAGAATTGGAAATCTAATCCAGGTCTACTGACTCCAAAATAATGTCTATATCCAGCAAATTAAACTAAGACAGATGATTTATTTTTATCTAGCATGTAATAACTCCATATGAAAAGAATCTGTTATTTCAATCTTCTTGAATAAACAAACAGACATTTCTTATGAGTTTACTATGTGTCAAATACTAAATTGAGTACTGGGAAAATAAGCAGAAAAAAACAACAGATAATCCCTCCTCTTAACAAATATATCTTTATCGGGGAGACAACAAATACAGTTGAGCTACAGTGCAAATTGAAAGATATAGAAGTCCTAAGGGTTCAGAGAATGAAACAGATGGCAAAGCATAGTGTTATTCAGCATAGATCAATAGGTCAGGTAATAGGCAAGAGGCAATCAGAGGATGACTAAATGGTTAGTCCTGGAAGACTTTAGTAAGTAGGGTAAGCTGTCAGGATCTAATGATCTTCCTTCATATCAGAAGGAATGGAACTGGTGATTCCCATTTCATCCAAGTTAGGTGAGTGATGGGTTCTAGATAGGTAGAGGTCAAAGAGAAGGCAAGAAAGGATGGACATATCCTCCCCATTATCTTCCTCATCTTCCTCAATGAATTATATACTAGTTCTCCAGAGGAGAGCTGGTGGAGTAGGGATAAGAGTTAAGATAAATTTTGAAATAGAAAAGAAAGAACATGTAACAAGAGGAGCATATTATTTTAGAAACCAAATAATTGGTACAAATAATTTGAGATTTTGATGCAAAAGTTTATGCAGAATATGGTTTATATCACTTCACATTTAAAAGCCTAATGAATGCACCTTGCCAAGCAAAATATGCATTAAAAACATTTGCTTAGTTCAACCTCTCTAGGATATAACTCGAAAATATACACATTACTGTCTTTAGAAAAGTATCTTTTTGATTTACTATTCTTGTAAAGTAGCTCAATTTTACTTAAAAGACATTTGTTTTAAACTGTTAAGCTCAACAGCCTTTCATAGGTACTTAATATAAATACTCTTTGCAAATATGTAAGTTTTTAAAAGTTCTCTCCCACAGTGGGAAATATATTCTTCTATAAATCAAAGTCGGGTTTATTCAGAGAACTGTGTAAGTGAATTTCACAAATTCAGAAGCATCTATTAGTTTATACATATTTGAACTGCACCTGGAAAACTGATCATCTGGATTGGGTATATAACTCCTGGGAGTCACCAAGGACATTTGTTTTCATGCTCTGGTGAAGCCATGCTACACAAAATTCTTCCCATTCTGAATTAGATATGAAGTTGTGCTTCACATACTCTGCACTTCTCCAAAGTGATAGATAAATAGTGAGCATGAGATGCCTCATCTGACAGAATGAGAAAGGGATCAAGACCAAGAAGGAAAAGGGTGTTGTATTCTGGGACTGCATGAACAGAACTCTTTCCCATTGCTTAGTTACTGCTCTGTCTCTCCCTAAAAACTTGTTTACAATCTTTGTATCTATATGATATCAAAAGAAGCAGCTGGTTTCCTTCAAACACTGGTCTTTGTCCTCATTAAAATGTTGAGCAAGCACTTAGATAAAAAACTATCAATGATATACTTATCAAATTTGCAGTTGATAGAAGATAATTAAAAAAGAACAATAACACACCAAAGGAGAGAAATCAGGATCCAAAAGGGACCTTAGAAGAATGTGTCAAATCTAATATGATGAAATTTCAGAAATATAAATGGAAAATCCTGTATTTGGATGGGAAAAAAACAAAGAGCAGTATGATGTGACTATATGTTAAGCTACCTTAATATAAGTCATAACTAGTGTAGGGGTGACTAGGTTCTTTCCCTGGGGTGCACAAGTTTAAAGAAGAGAGATAGCATGATTCTTCCTCCTGTTCCCAATAGCTTCACCTACATGATATCTTCCCCAACCTGCCCCACCCTTGATGCCACTAGACTCTTCAAAATGACACTAATACTCTTTGGCAATAGTTTCCCAAGCATCTATCTCCCCAATTTGGCTAGTCTTTTAGCAGCATATCAAATTTAAAGTATGTTAAAATATGCTTGTATGCTCTGATGATCATATGCTAGGTAAGCCTCCTTAGCCTCATACCTTTTACCACTTCCCTCATACCAAGCCCCCAAAGCCAACTCTGATTAAAAGAATTATGGCATCTATATGCAGCAAATAATATAGTTCCCTTGTGTACTTCACTAGTTACAATGCATTTGGAAGACTATTCCACTCTGATCATCATATTTAAGAGAGTCATGGGCCATCCAGAGATCAATGAAACTAACAAAGGTATTAAGGAGACTTATAAACATACTATATGAGGGACAGGTGAAGGAAATGGAGATATTTAGTCATTAAAAAAGATTTGGGGGGATGATAAAAGTCTGCATATATTTGAAGGACTGTTAAATAAATGAGAATTGGACTTTTTCTGTACTTTTTCTGTGATATTGAAAAACAAAAGTAAAATAAGTGGAAGTTTCAAGGAGATAGATATTAGCTCAATGTGTAACAGAGGGGTCCAAAAATAGAATGGATGGTTTTTTAAAGGAGTGAGTTCATCATAAGAAGTACTGAGGCAGAGACTCCCTAACCACCATTTGTGAACATTACAAATGCATTTCTTACAATCAACCTATAAGTTCTCTAAATTATCATCTGAAGTTCCCATAATTTAATTTTTAGATTTAGATTAAAATTGCATTTAGATCAAGATTGGGGAAATGTGGCCAAGATAATTTGCTAGATTTATATTTTTATGAAATTATGATATAAAGGATGATTTGTATCAGATAGCATCACTCATATTTTCAATTTTAAAGATTCCTTTCGAAATAAATGTTTATATTCCTCATGAGTTTTGAAAAATTTTGTACTACATGTGTGGACAAATGAATTTGGAGTCTTAGCTACTTAGTTTGGAATCATGGAAGTGTTATCAATTTATAGTCCTACAACCTTAGTAAATACAAAGGCTACCCTAATGTCAAAAATAAGTCAAAAGTCTTATTTTTGCCACTTGAGAAAGTGATAACTGGCTGTCTTTATCAAAGTATTTCATTTATACCTGAAGAATGTCCGGTTTTAATTAAAGGTAAGTAGTGGGTTTCTCAAAATATATATACAGACACATGCACGTATGCATATATGTATAGTATGTATACCTAGTTATTTAAATCTGACTTTATTTGCATGAAGTGTTTCAAAATTATATTCATATAGTTTCTGGGTTTGTTTTTGGCAGATATATTCCTAAGTATTTTATTCTATCAATGGTTAGCTTAAATGGGTTATCTCTTCTTATGAGCTATTGTTGGAGATATGTAAAAATGCTGATGATTTATGTGAAAGATCTAAAAAATAGAAATCAGTAAGATGGTTTTACGTATAAATATATCTTTTTGTCAAATGACACCTCTAAGGGGGAAAGAAGGGAAGGAGGGAGTTAGCTATGTCTTTTAATGTAACAAATAACAAATTTTAAATGCTATATATAAACTAAAAGTAGAAAAATTATACACGTCATAGTTAATATCTATAATGTAAAAGTAATAGCCAGAATTTATATTGTACTTTAAAGCTGGAAAAAACGTTTACAAATATTATTGCATCTGATCCTCATAACCTATTGGGGAAGTAGGTGCTATTATTATGCCCATTTCACAGATGAGGAAACTGATGTAGGCAATAGTTAAGGTCACTTATTAATTTATCTGAGTTCCACGTAAATCTTCCTGATCCCAGGGTCATCAATTTCTCCACTGTGCTACCTGGCTGCCTATATAAAACTAGAATTGTGGCTGGAAAAAAACAAAAACAAAAACAAAACCCAAATCTTCAAGTGGAAACTGGAAACTTGAAACTTTCAATGGTTGTCCAATTCATCTTCTGGACAAAGCTAGAGCTTATTAAAGGGCCATAAAGAGCAAATAAGGGATCAGCAGGTTCAATTAAGCATCTATTTCCAAGAAATAGAACATGCTGCAAACGGAATATTTAGACATGGACTTTTGAAGTTAGAAGGCTTAGTGGGTAGTGTAACTTTATTCAGTGAGAATTAATTTGGCACAGTTCACTGCATTTTTCAAACCACGTGACATCAAAGAATGACAGAGAAGTCTAGAGAAGAAAGAATATATAAGAAAAGACTAAAAAGAAGGTAAGAATTGATAAATTTAAAAGAACTGTACAGAGGTACAATTAAATAATGTTATTTTTAAAAATTGCACTATATTGTCTACTGGTTTTACATTTACCAGTTCATTTGCTTTTCCATGGGCTATATTTTCTGAAAGATGGAGGCATTTGTTTTAGATCACGTATATCCAACAACTATGTGGGTTGGTAGAAAGAAAAGACCAAGCAAAAAACCTTGAAAAATGTCATGGCACTCAAGGAAGACTTTTTTTTAAGCAATACAGTATAGGCTCAAAAAGACATTCTTATTTCCATGCTATCTATTATATCAGTATATCTATGATTCATTCACCAGCTCCTTCACTTTCATTTCTAGGTTCTATAGGCCCTTAAGTCACCACCTAAAAAGTATGAATAAAAAAAAAAAATATATATATATATATATCTTGACCAACTGATGGAACAATTTAGAGAATAAATTTCCTACTTAGTTCTTTAGTCCAAAGGCCCTAGTTTCTTTTGGAGAAGATAATTTATCTATTGCAGATAAACAATAAAAATTGTTTATGGAATTTTAAAGTTTATAATGCATTTTCATATATATAATTTCATTAAAACATATAATAATCCTATAAGATTGATACTTTGGGCAATTATCCCCATTTTACAGAAAACAAATCTTGAACTCAAAGTTGGTTAAGTGGTACCTTCATAGTATCACAATTATTAAGAATCATAAGCAGGGTTTAAATCCTGGTTTTTCTTATTCTAAGACTATCTTTCTCTCTAATAGGCAAGCCTCTCTGGGAAAAAATAAGTCTCCTCCCACCCCAATATAGTTACTTCAGCTTCAGAAACTTTAAAATCCAAGAAAAACAGTCTGGTATAGGGAACTTTCTTGGTCAGGGCAATAGAATTTTGGCAATTACTCTTTTCTTTGAAGAGAAATGGATTAAACCTTTTTAAAAGCTTCTTCAAAGATCTAAAATGTAAGGATGTAATCAAGACGTCAGGTGTACAATTCATGCTCCCACCTCTAGACTATCAAGGGTTGGGGAATGAGTGCTTTTTTTCACTAATGCAATAGCTACTTAGTGCCATTTACTCCTATTACAGAATATTCCAGTGACATTAATTGAAAATCCTTCTATAAAATTCAACCCACGAAACAGTTATGTGGGTTGGACTCAAACTTTATGAGGAGAAAAAACCCTACATCACATGCTGTCCCCATAAGTGGAATTTAAAGCTCCCTCTTTATTAAGAAGCCTTTTCTGCAGTGGTATTAGACAGCAAAAAGAAAGCTCTGACTTGGCAAAGATCATGAGGATCCATTCAAAAAGAATGTATTCTAATAAGTGAAATTTCAATCACCCTTTCATCTGACTTTCAAAAAAAAAGTAAAAGGTAAACTCAGGCAAGTTTCACTAACGTGAGTTAATGTCCTTCAAATCACATCCAGCTTTAAAACTAAATAGATAAGATTAAAATGAAATCAGAAAATTGTACAGCCCCCCCCTTAATGTATTTGTTATCATTTATCTCTTACTTACACGGTAAAAGTGCCTTAAGTAAAATGAACACCTGCAAAAATAATCTTCGAAAATTAACAAACTCTAGAATTTTCTAGAGTAAATTTTTAAGGATAATCATACTTTGATTTATATGCAAAATGCTGATGGTGAAAATGCAGTATTTTGTTGGAGGGGAAGTAGTTTAGAGAGGCAGGGGGACTCAGTGGGTGAGAAAGCTGGTAGAAGAGCTAGAAAGGAATCCTTCCAGTTCTGTCTGTGATGACTGTGTGATGATTACCAAGGCAGGTGACACCTCTTGATGTCTCAGAGAAGTAGTTAGGAGGTAAGTTGCCAATGGGATTGGTAGCAATTGCTCACTAAGAGCTCCCTACACCAATTAATCTATAAATTCATTAAAAGAAAATGCTAAATTCAAAATTGTTGGTAAATTGACAGGGTTTTCCTTTATATCTTAAAACTTCTGATATAATCATTTTTAGCCATTTTTACTTATCTACTACTTCTCTAATGATGGAAAACTTCCTAGTGACATGACTTTTGCTATGGGGAATATCATAACAGATTGGCTTCTGAAAAGGATATGATCTACTCCCATTTGGTCCCATTTTCTGGACCATGGTATCAGTCTCTGACCACTACTGCTTTATGTCTTCTTTCCTCCACTACTTTCCATTATAACATAAGTTCCTTTGCTTTTATATTGGTATCCCAGTACTTGATACTAGTAAATACTTAATAAATATTCATTCATTCAGTGACTACCATTGCTTACCACATACAGTCTAAACTTCCTGGTCTAGCAATAATGTCCTTTTATAGTCAGGTTCTAAACCAACTTCTTTCCAGTTTGGGCTCAAAATATTCCTATATATAATCTATATTCCAACATCACAAGGCTATCCACAATTCCCTTAACATATTCCATACTTTCCTAACTCCATACTTTGATCACATCATTCTCTAAGCATAAAATGCCTGCTCACCATCCTATGTCATTTGAAATTTTAGCCATTTTTAAAAGTTTAACACAAATACCACCTCCTCCAAAATCTTCCCTGATTCTCTGCCTGGGAGCTCCACAAGGGCAGCATCAGTATTCTTTGCCTTTGTCTCTCTAGATCTTAGTAAAAACTTAATAAATTTCGTCCATTGTCTGACTGAATTATGATTCAGTCAATTCAATATAATTATGATTAACAGGAGTCACTGAAATTCAGGGAGCAAGGGGGTGACACAGTCAGACCTACACTTTAGAAAAAAAAAACACCTTGAAAACTGAGTAAAAGATGAACTGAATCTGAAAATCCAGAGTCAAAAAGACTACTTAGAAAGCTGCTGCAATAGTTCAGATGAAAAGTGGTTAGGGCCAAAACTAGAGCAAAGAAAAGGAAATATACTTGACATGTTGTGAGGGTAGAAACAATAAGATTTGGCAATGAATTAGATGTCGGGAGAGCCAAAAATGACACTGAGGTGAGACCCTATGTCTATGGGACAGGTGATGGTCCCCTTTGAAGGAAAGGGTTTGGGGGAAAATATAATGAGAACTTGTTAAGATTGTAATGCCTATAGTATAAACAAAAGGTTATTAGTGATTCAGGACTGTGTAGCCTGGATGGAAGACTAGGGTGGCATTTAATAGATGCACATAGATGGTAACTGAACCCACTGCCAATGATATCATCATGTGCAATAGTCTAGAGGGAAAAAAAAAACAACTATGAAAGAACCTTGAGAAAAACCCACAATTAATCAGTATGAAATGCATGAATAAACAAGAAAAGATGACTTATCATTTGTTTATATGGGTATATGATTGGGGGTTTTGGTTTTAAAAGATTGTTCTATTGCAAAAGTGAATAATATGGAAATAGGTATAAGTGACAAAAATTGGTAGTCAATTAAAAAACCTTTAATATACTTATTGTGGATATTGAGGATGGCATCTCAGTTGTGAGCCTGAGTGATTGGGTAGATGTTGTTGCCCTTGACAATAGTATGACAGGTAGGAGGAAAAACCCTAGAGAGGAGAAAGTATCCAGAAGGAAAAGCTGATTAAGAGAATCAAATGATGCACCAAAGACAAGAAGAATGAGTATTGAGAAAAGGTTATTAGAGCTGGCAAATAAAAAATCATTGGTAACTTTGGAGAAGGTAATTTCAATTGAATGATGTGGCTAGAAATAGATAGTGGAGTTTAAAAGAGAATGAGGATAGTAAGAGACAGTACAGATTTATTCCCAAAGGGGAGGAAAATTACAAGGCAACAGCTAGGAAGAGAACAGGATCAAATGAGACCTGTTTAGGTTTGTTTTTTTTTTTCTTTTTAAATGGTGGGGATATGCTTGTAGGAAGCAGAAAAGGAGTTAGTATACAGGGAGAGAGAAAATAAGTGAGAGAGAGTGGGAATATGCTGTAGGCAACTATGGAGGGGAGAGGGTATGGGAATAAGCATTTATATCAGGCTGCCTTATGCCATGCTGTGGGTTAAGTTTTTTTTTTTACAAATGTAGGCATCTCTTTCTCATGACAACTTTCCCCATTGCAGTTTTGATATATTGCGGGATAGCATAAGAAATAAGAGGATTTTTTTTTTGCAAACTATAGATGACCCACAAAGGCTAGCAGATGCCATAGAAAAAGTTTAGACACTATGTAGCCTATGACAAAATATTTAACCCAAATTTTAAAACAAAGTACTAGAAAAACCCCATAAATGAAAAAGAAAAAAAATCAGACTTCTCTGGTATGAAGGGAGAATAAATTTTTCACAGACTTTCAGATTGTGGGGGAACCATGTCCCTAACCACTAAGATGTAGTAACAATATCTGCATTATCTCACTTGATCCTTATAGCAACCCTGTGAGGTAGGTAGGTGATATTATTATCCCCATTTACTGTTGAGGAAACTGAGGGAGCGTGACTTGCCTATGGTCATACAGTTGGTGTCTGAATCAAAATTTGAACCCTAGGTCTTCCTGACTCCAGGTTGAACACTATCCACTGTGAGTGATATCTAGGTGTTTCTGGAAAAGATGACGGTATATATAGAGGGGCTAGATTTGGCAAGGTGAAGCGAGAAATCCAGAAATGCTGCCAGCACACAAAGTGGATCCCTTGTGATAAATTTTTAGAGGACTTGGACTAGATTCACTAGTCTAGTCATGGATGGGCTTTAATCTGTGTTACTAGAACAAAATTCTTTAAATTAATAGAGATTACAGATCCATTTAAGTATGATAAACTACCATATGTAGTTTGCTATACTAAGTGCTAGAAAATAATTACATAAGATTAAGGGTAGAAATCAAAACTGAGGACAAAAATACTTCTTGCCTGGGTAAGATCACAGCCTCTCTCAGTCTCCAGAAGTGATTGGCCTGTGACCTAAAAAGGGCCTGGCTACTTTTTTTCAAAAGTGCTTCTTTTTGTTCAGGAAGTATTAATTCCTTCTTGAGTATTGAGAGGTGTGGTCAAGGAAGGATCTAAGTTGAAGATTAAGTGACTGTACTGGAATATTAATTTTGAGCTATAGTTTTTTTCTTTAGGATTCCTACAAATATCATCTCAAATTGTCCTGGAGTAGTGTGATTTGCTAGGGTATGGGGATGTTACTATATCAGTTTGGATATAGTTCTCTCTAAGCTAGAAATGCTTGTGTTAAATTGATAAAAAAAACTATTGCTTAGTGAATTAAAGTAACCTTTTTTTTCTTCTTTGACAATATTTAACAGGTATTTATATTTGTTAGGCTGAACTGAAATGATGTTCCTTTAATCAATCAACAAACATTTAGAGGCCTTAGTATGTGATAGGTATAAACATAGGCCCTACTCCTTAGCTCTATTGAAATTTATTACAATAAAAGAAGTGAAATAACACGGTGGAATTATGTAAAAGAAAAAGACTAACAAATTAGCAGGATAGATAATTTAATGAAAATCTAAAGTGATGTTTGATTATATTTTAGGGTAGATAAAAGGAGCATTTTCTTTTCTTTTATGCCAATTAAACTGCTTTTTAAATAAAGTGATCACATAATCAAATGGGAACAAGTAGGAAATCATGTTTAACAATTACGTATTTTAGGGTGACAGTCTTCTTTCTTTCCTTTCTTCCTTTCTTCCTCTCTCTTAAAAAGGAGACTAAATATGTCATTTTTTTAGTATAGGAAATACCCAGTAAAGAAACTCCTCCCAGTACTGTTTTACAATTTATAGTGTTAGAGAGGTGCTAGGGAAACCAAGAAATTAAGTGATCTGTCTATAAAACAGTTCTTCAAAGTGAATTCCATAAATACCTAATACTCCTCATATCCTAATCCTATGAAACTTACCAAATTCATAACCTATATATAATATGCAAATAATTTTTAATTTCTAACCCACTTAAGGGATAGTAATGTTCTGCATTTTTAAAAAATGTACTCTGCTCCCACAATTATTCACTAGGACAACAATAACAAGGAATGAGTTTATACTGCATATTATATATGAACAAATTCTAAAAGACAATAGTCTACCTCAATACCAAATGCTATGATAACTGGATAGGGCTCAGAGCATAGGGAATCAGAATCTTCCTCCATGGAAGTGATTTCAAAGGTGACCCACTTCAACTGGTATCTAAGGCAGCTTCCTCTGTAGTATCTCAGAGATACCTGTATAAGACCTACAGAGATGGGAGAGTCATTATCTTTTACCCAAGGCAGTCCATTCCACTTTTGCATAATTAAAATTAAATTATGAGGGTGCTAGTAGATTTAGTAGCTTTATTACATCAAAGTAGTGACATTAAAGTGAGGGAAATGTAGGAAAGGAATAAAGAGTTAATTAGCTTACTGTTGAAGCTTGCCACTGGCAAGGTTCCTTCAGGTTCCCCGTTTCAGTGAAGAGGGAGGGGAGGGGGGAAGAGAAAGAGAGGAAGGGGAAGAAAGAGAGTGGGGGGGTACCTTATTCTCACTGTATAAGCAATTTTCTGCAGCTACTAACAACTCTTCCACATCACATCTCAGGAACCAATCATAGTTCCTTAATTTGGCTGGATCAGTTTCACATCTCATTGGTTTCAACTTCCTTTCTCAGGGTTTCTCTATACCTGCACATCTCAATGGTAAAGGATCTTCAGGTCCCTGGTTGATGACATCAAATAAAGTGACATAACAGGGATAGGAATTCCCTTCCCACAGTTTGAAATGAATTTCAATTGAATATCATTTCGACCCATTCTTCCTAGTTCTAATAGCAGAATAAACCTACACTCTCTTAAGCCTCTAGATGAGGGTAAAAGAGGAAGGTATAAAAAACTGACTTGGAAATTAATATATTTTAAAAAACCAACTAAGATCATGGCAACTGGTTCCATCACTTCTTGACAATTAGAGGGAGAAGAAATGGAAGCAGTGTCAGATTTTGTATTCTTGAGCTCAAAGGTCACTGAAGGCAGTAACTACAGTCATCAAAGTAAAAGACATTTGCTCCTTGGAAGGAAAGCTATAGCAAATGTGGACAGCATGCTAAACAAGCAGAGATACCACCTTGTCCACATAGGATCAAAGCTCTAGTTTTTCCATTAGCAATATATGGCTATAAGAGTTGGACTATAAGGAAAGCTGAGTACTGAAGAACTGACATTTTCAAATGGTCATATTGGAGAAGACCTCACTGAGAGTCCCTTGAACAACAAGGAAATCAAATCAGCAAATACTTAAAGAAATTAATTCAGACTACTCATTGTAAGGTCAAATACAAAAAAATTAAAGATTAAATACTTTGGTCACATAATGAGATGGCATGACTCACTGGAAAAGATTCTGATGTTGGGAAATATTTGAGACTTAAAGAGAAAGCGAGGGCAGAGGATGAGATGGATAGATAGCATCATGGAATCAACAAACACAAGCTTGGACAGATTTTGGGAGATGGTCGGGGATAGAAGGGTCTGGTGTGCTGTGGTCTACAGGTCATAAAGAGTTACGAATGATGCAACAACAACAACAACAACTTTTCCATATTACAACCCTTCAGATACTGGAAGACAATAATTTCTCTTAATTTTCTTTTCTAGGATAAACATCTCCTAATTCCTTTTCAAACTATTCTTGTTTGGTACCTCATGCCAAGACACCTGCTCCCCACCCCCCCACACACACCTCCAACTCCAGTCATTTAGCCTACCTAAGCAGAAAAGTGAAGGAAATAAAAAAATGTATATAGTGCCTACTATATACATTTTATATATAAGTATATAGTACCCAGATACTGTGCAAAGCACTTTTTGGTTTTTTTTTAAACAAACAATCTCATTAGACCTTGGAAACAACCCTGGAAAGTAGGTGCTACATTATCCAAATTTTTTTTTATCTGAGCAAGCCGGAGGAAACAGAAACTAACTGACTTGCCCAAGGTCACAGTTAATTTGAATTCAGGTCTTCATGACTCTAGGCATGGTGCTCTCTCCACTGGGCCACCAGCTGCCTCAAATCCTTAATTGTAAGGTAAGGAGAGTTGGATGAAATAGATCCTAAGGTCCATTCCAGCTCTAAGTTTATAATCATATGAATTATAATCCTCCATAAATATGCCTATATTTGTCAGTATCCTTAAAATATTAAGCTAAAAACATTAGAAAAGCTCATTTCCCTTATTCTGGACATCAGACTTCTTTGAATGCAGCCTAAGACATCTTTGGCTGCCAAGACACACAGCTGATAGACTGAATATGCAATCTGCTAAAACCCCAAGGCCTTTTTCACAAGGATTGTTATCAATCCAAGTCTTTTCTATAAATGCAAATGATTAAGGTAATCAGCAGACTAGAGATAAAAATATCCCTTGTGGGGAAATAGTGTCAGATCTAAAACATGAGAAGAAACCAAAGAAACCAGGAAGTCAAATCCAACAAGATGAACCTGGTTAGGGAATTGCCAGGAATGAAGCTAGGATTTCAAGCCAGGAAAATCTGGAGATCAGGGAGATCATCTGTCAGAAGGGTTAGGGAAACACAAGTTTGTCTGATGCAATCTGCCTCCCTAGAGTGCCTCCATTTTATCATAATTTAAAATGTTCCTCATCCCCATGGAGCTCTGCCTTTTGTCCTGGGGAAACTTCCTTACCTACTATGTGGGTAAAGCCAGGAATGAGCACTCATATTACACAATTAACTTTTTTCTGAAGGTTTGATGAAAATCATTTGTTTTGGACAGACAATTCACCTTAGTGATCATTTAGTCCAAGGCCCTCCTTTTACAGAGAAGGAAAGTGAAACGGACACATTAAGTATCTTGCATGTTTTATAAGTCAGGCCATAAATCGCAGGTGGGTGTTTTCTCCAATACATAA
This sequence comes from Monodelphis domestica, assembly GCF_027887165.1. Taxonomy (NCBI): domain Eukaryota; kingdom Metazoa; phylum Chordata; class Mammalia; order Didelphimorphia; family Didelphidae; genus Monodelphis; species Monodelphis domestica. The sequence continues at coordinate 305,959,720 of NC_077229.1, read as the reverse complement.
AGGAGGAGAAAAAATACTTTATCTCCTCCTTAAAACTTGGAAGTGAAAAATACCTGAGTATTTTATAGCTGATTATGACTTGCTATTTAATAAAAAAAAATGTTGCTTTCAGATGGGCAAGGATAACCCATCTAACTCACCAAACCCATGAAACTGAGATACTTAAGGGCTACAGTTAACAAATGTTCTGGACTATGGAGTCAGGAAGTCAAATCCTGCCTGGTTTTCATTTCCTTATGTGTAAAATGGAGGCAATAATAGCATGTACCTAACATAGTTGTTCTGAGGATTAAATGAGATAATATACGTAAAGTCCTTTGCAAATTTTGAATTTGCAAAACATAAATGCTAGCTAGGAATGAATTCAAACTTGCCTTAAAGTACATTAAATGCCCCCATTTTCCTAATTGAGCAAACTAAGTGCTTGAAAAAATCATTACCTTGGACAATTCTTATAAATCATATTTCAAAAGCATTTTCATCAGTGTGGGTCATTTTCCTACTTATTTTTGCTTTTCCAGATCTCAACTGACTTTTTGGAAATCAATTGCTCAATAATCTATTCATAAAAGGGCAAGAATTTGACTCCTAGCCCAGCACTCTATCCACAGCAACTCCTAGTTATCATGTAATTAGGAGAGAAGCACGGAAGGTGAAGCAGTAGTGCCAGGTCCCTTGACTGGTAGAAGTCTTATTCATAGGGGTAAGAAGACAAAACACACAAACAGAAAAGTGCAGAAATGAGCCCACATCATTAGGAATCATGCAAACTGACCTATGCAGTTCCCCATGAAGTAGCAGAGATGTCCATTATCAGCTCTCTGCTCAGGCTCACTTGGCTGATTTGATGAACTCACTGGAGATGACCTTATATGTGTGCTACCAAGTAGAATCTAGTTTCTGGATTTTGATGTTTTCCTCTTCAGTGGAAATTTAAGTGTAGAAACTCTCAGAGCCAGCAGAGGGCGAAGCCTGCTCTTCTCTGGTGGATTGTCTAGGGTTCCCAGGTCATAGCAGGGAGTTGGGTTTGTTTTCATGGAAGTGAACTCACCCTTTAGCCATTGTATAAATGTGGCTTTAAATCAAACTGTAATTAGATTTTGCTGCATTTAACAAAACCCCTCTGTTACTCTTCTTTCCAAGTCCAAGACAGGAAATAAAGACATTGTATTTCCACCCTAATTTTATGCTTCTTCATTTTTAAGCATTTTGGGCCACCTTAAGCCTGCAAGGTATAGGGCTAAGCCTAGGGCTTGAAAGACAGATGCTATGTTCACTTAGCTACAGATCCTTGATTATTTAAAGATACCCTGCAGCTAAATGTCAAAGAAAACATGGGGAAATAGTTTTTCACTTACAATGAATAAGTGAATAACATATTAATATTTACTACAATAATAATAATGTTATCTTCTCTTATGCCACTTTATTTTTTGGCTTATCTTTTAAATTTTTAATTAAATTTTTAAAAATAATATTATATCACATTAAAATGCACAAAGCATGTGGCTCACAGCTCTAGACTAATAATTTTGATTACCTGTCAAAAGGTCAAAAATCTAGAAATCTTTTGCAACAAAACTCAGGCAAACTATATAGACAAGTAATTTTGCCCCTCCTTGTGGTTCTCTGTCCACAGGCTTTCACGCTTTTCCCCATTTATTTATTTTTGTTACATTAAAGTTCCCAAATATTCTTCCCTCCCTTTCTGCACTAGAGAAGGATCACTTGACATACACACACAAAAAATAAACTACATAGGCATTCACTATTACATAAGTCTAATTAGTAAAAAAACAAAACAAACACAAAAACATAATTCTAATTATGCCATTCACTTTGGAATTTCTGCCCTGGATGAAAATATAAAAAATGAAATAGAAATCTCTTAAGTTGCAAGTATGCATTAATATTTGTGATAGCTTTAGTTATAATTTTAATTTATAGAAACCTCCACTACAATTAAAAATGGGAAGGGTGCCTTTGAGAATTTGCTGACAGTCTTATTTTATGCTTTTATTTTCTATATTCTTCTAAACAAATTAAGGGCCATGGATAAATCATGGAATTTAAAATGTAAAAACTACTCTTAATTGATCTTAAACCATCTTTCAAAAACTATGTGAATAGTCCTTAATACATTTGGAATAGGGATATGAATCAGTGATTTTATAAGTAGGTGACAGTCTCAGGTGAGTAAACTCCTTCCAATATAGGTCAGCTAGGTTGCGTATTGGTTAGAGCCCTGAGCCAGGACTCAGAGAGATCTGAGTTCAAATACAATCTCAGATATTTACCAACTGTGTAACCCTGGGTAAAATACTTAAACTCTCTTTGTGCCAGTTTGTTGAACTGTAAAATATGGATAATAATAGCACCTACCTGCCAGTATTGTTGTGAGGAGAGATTTATGTCTGCAAGTATCAAGTAGATACTTGATAAATGCTTAATTCCTTCCTTCTTTCTTTCTCTGTAGGGTAGAGGCTCAGATCGAGAGTTGCCTACATTTGAGAAGTGCAAAATAAAGATTATTTCAGACTCTAAACTATAATTTAAACTATAAGATTCATAAATCCAAATCAAATTTCAGAATAAAATTAGGCTTCTGGAATACTGAACTTTTGATCAAGACAAAACTGTATAAATGGCCCTTTGTAGTTGTTGAGATGAGATATGATTGTGTTTATCCTTATTTGCATTAACAGGTGTTAATGCTGATAAATCTAGAAACATGAGGCTGTACAAAAGCCACATGTAGTGTTCTACTTACAGAGTCCTTCATTTGGCCAAAACTTCAACAGACCCAAAAGGTATCCTTTAAAAAAAAAATCACTTCTATCACTTAAAAACACAGTTGATTCCTTTCACTTCAAAAGGAAAGTAGAAAATGCTGGATTATTTTTTTAAAAATGCCTATAACAAGGATGAGGTGCCAGGATGTACACTCTTCCTATGTCATATGTTTACATGGGGAGCAAAGATTCTGAAATAGAAAATAAAACATATTCTTTCAAATAAGAATGCTCCTTAAGGCTACGGGAAGGGCGGGGGGGGGGGGGGGGGGGGAGGGGAAGGAAGAATAGAATATGATTTTGTAACCAAGGAATAATGTGTGAAATTGACCAAATTTAAAAAAAAAGCAAAAAAAAATGCTTCTTAAGGAGTAAAGGAGTAAAGAAAATAAAACAATAATTAAAACAGTGACACAAAACATATGCAAATGAGGAAGAAAGATTAAATCTATTCAAATTAAATCTCATTTGATCTCATCAACTCCCATGGGCTCAATTATCATCTCTATGCAGATAATTTCCAGATCCATCTCTCCAGTGTAGTGATTGTCCTGAGATACTGTCACATATCACCATTTGCCTTTCTGATGTCACTAAACAGCTATCCCAAAGGAATCTCAGAATCAACTGAATTGTTCTAATTAACTTTCTTTCTCCCCAAAGCCTCTCCTCTTCTGAACTTCCCTTGGTGTGCTACCATCTAGTGAGTTATCCAAGACCACAACTTGGTGTCATCCTCATCTATTCACTCTCACCCTATATATTGAATTAATTATTGAATACTGATTCTATTTTCACAGCATCTCTCTTTTATATCCCCCTTCTCATTTACAGAACTACCATCCTAGTTTAGGACTGTTACTATAGCCTTCTCATCAGCCTTCCTTGCCTTAATTCTCTTCCCCATGCTACTTCTCCTTCTACTCAGTTGCCAAGATGATTTATTCTGAAGCATAGATCCAATCATATCAGCTTTTCTACTTTATGAACTCAAGTAGCTCCCAATTATTTCCAAGGTTCAAATATAAAATCCTCTATTTGTTTTTTAAAACCCTTCCAACCAAACCCCTTTTTGCTACCTTCTTATACTTTACCACCACTACCCTCTATTATGATCCAACAACACTAGCTTGTTTTTATTCCTCCAGATATTCAGTAACTGACTCCATGAACTTTCACTAACTGCCCCCATATGTGGAATATTTTTCTCACTACCAATTTCCGGCTTCTCTGGCTTTCTTAAACACTACAACCGAAATACTATCTTTTTAAAGGACACTTTCCTAGTTGCTCCCACTCTTCAGAAATTACTTCCCATTTACATTGCGTATTATATATATTTGCAAGGTATTTCGAACAAGAGAATATGAGCTCCTTGAGAGTAGGGAATCTAGTTTTTTGTCTTTCTTTTTTCTTAGTGTTTGGCATAGTACCTGGCACATAGTAAGTGCTTAATAAATGCTTATAAACTCACTGATTGAGAGAAAAAGAAAAAAGAAACTGAATGCCCTACAGAAAATCTATTTCTGACCCAGATGTCCTCAATATATCTGCTACATCATCTAGCTTTCATATACTTTAGCAAAATCTTCAAGTGTGTTCTGGATCTACTAATGTCCAAGAAATCTGATATGAAACAATAGTAAGTGACTTTTTCTATTCCCAAAATATTAGTCAGAAACCAGAAAACTCCTTATCCCCTTCTCCTAGTAAAGCCAGAGCCATTGCAGGGTAGCATCCCAGTCATAGACAGCCAAGAACAACAATATCCTGGGAGGACTTTATATAAGAGGTATCAATAACACAGGGAAATCCCCAGGAAAGTCACCAAGGTAGCCAAAATACCTAAGGGAGTGGGGACATTTGGACATTCTCTGATCAGCAATCTATCAGTCTTTCTGATGGTAAGGGTGAGTTTGCAAGTTTTGATACCTATGTATATATGCATATATCTTGTCAATCTCCAATTCAAGTTGTAGATCATCCTGGTATTTGCATTCACCTACTGTCTGCTAACATAAAAATAATAATTAATATGTATAGTACTTTCATTTCAAAAACTTTGCATAAATTATCATATTTGGTCCTTGAAAACCCTATTTGGTTGTTGCTATTATCCTCATTTTATAGACAAAAATACTGAGGCTGAGATAGGCTAAGAGACTTGCCCAGGGTCACATAGGTCGTATTCAAATTTTCCTGACTCTATATCTAGAACTGTATCCATGTCATCACCTAACTACCTCCATTAAATACTGTCTTAGTACTTCTACTTAGATGTCATATCATGGCAAAGAGGTGATTCTGGATTCCTAATAGTATTTTAAGGTTCTACAATACTTATAAAGCTCGCTTGAAGTATGGCACTAGCCATATTTAAATACAATCTGCCTGTCAAAGACCACCTTTAGTTAAGCATGGAAAGAGTTGTTTATTACTGGTAGGGTAAATGTAGGGTAAATTACTAGGTGATGAATTCTTTAGGCATGGCAACCCTTGGAAAAAAGGAAAATAAAAACTGTTTCTCAGTCCCTTATGACTCACTTTTATTTCTAAGATGATTGAGAAACAGAAAAAGTAAGGAAAGAATGTAAGCAATTATGCCCTTTTTAGTCAATATAAATATTAACTTAGCTCTTGGTTCTTTCAATGTGAAGACCTTGCTTAATGCCCAAGAGTTCATATAGTAATGAAGAAAATGAAATCATATAAAAATTGACATCCTCATGATAAATTAAACTAGAAGACAGAAGAGTGGAGAGATGGTTCTTTATGGTCCTTCATGGTGGCTTGGTTGCTTTGAGTAGACCATCAAATTTAGAACATCATATTTTAATATTTGAGGGGCTCAATGCAAAGGTGGCCATAGAGGATGATGACAAAAAAAACCAATAGGTTAGGAAACATGGCTCAACATTAAAAAGTGAGATATGACAAAAGCTTATACGCTACACAGAAGTCTTATTCCTATACATTATGAACATATCCTCAGGATGCATCAAATTGAAAATAATGCCATAAGGTTTTTTTAATATTTTATCTTTATTAATTTCCACATAAGTTTTCCAAAGTTATATGATTCATGTAGTCTCCCATCTTCCTTCCCCCCCTCCCAAGTTCACAAGCAATTCAATCTGGATTATTATACATGTATTATCATGAAAGACATATTTCCATAATATTCATTTTAAGGCATTTTAAGGTATAATATTACACTTTAAAAAACAGTAAACAATTGACTACTCAGAGTTTTGCACAGTCACTTGTACATTATAGCCACTTAATGTTTATTGAATTGAATTAGTATAGGAATCATGTCCATATTAACTGATTGCACATACTCATACCACTAATTAGAATTAGAACAAAGATTGAAGTCAATATCAAAAGAGGAAGAAAACAAGAAGATATGGTGTGCAATTTATTTTTATTTTAAATGTTTTATTGATACTTTTTGTCTTGACATCACAGTCAAATGATATCCACAACTACATTCATGTTGGACCTAAGGATGTTCATGAAATCCAATGAGAAACAATGGTGACTTTTTCTACCCCCAACCACAACTGAACATTCCCTTTAGACAAGGAAAAATAATTATACAGAAATACTCACTATGATGACACACCTGACAATGTTAGGATATTTTGGGCTTGTAGTACCCAGCCTTGCTACCATGTGCGGGGAAATAGACTTCATGTTCTACCTCTAAGTTTCTCAAAGGTCCTTTTATAGTGATCTTCTAATTTATATTATTGTCCATTTTATACATCATTCTCTAGGTTCTTCTTATTTTATTCTATATTAGTGAACACACATTTTCCACATTTGTCTAAATTTTTAATATTCATCTCAGAGCACATCACATTCCATAACAATCATTTACCATGATTTTGCTTTTTTTGCTTCTGGTTCTTTTTCCATAAAAGGTACTGATGCTGTCAATAATTTGGTATGCATTTATCTTTTGGTTTTACCTTTTGACATAGAATTTTTACTCAATAGTAGCTAAAGAGTATGAAGAGTTTTATAGCTTATCTTCTACAGTTCCAAAATCTTGTTGACAAGGAAACTTCTTGGATTCAATTAGCGATTCACTTAAAAATTGAATTAATTTAATCAAAACATGATGCAATGGTGCCATAATCGTCTGAAGTCCACTTTTCTCTATAGAATTCTATGCTAACAGTGGCATTAAAGAAGTGGATTGAGATCGAGATTTTTTTTAAATTGTAAACATCTGCACAATAAAGTGGGAACTCGCATCCTCCTTTAGTTGTTAATTTGTCTTCTTATATCAGTGATTTCTATTATAAGCTTTTATTCAAAATTTGGTTATTGACAATTGGCAATTCTCAAATTTACTTAATCAGACCCATCTTTTCTCATTAATTTCTTGTTGCTGTTTAATTATATTTCAACTGTGTATGACTTCTTGTGACCCCATTTGGGGATTTCTTGGCAAAGATATTAGTTTGTCATTTCTTTTTCCAGTTCATTTTACAGATGAGGAACTTAAGCAAACAGTGTTAGGTGACTTGGCCAGGGTCACGCAGCTAGTAAATGTCTGAGATCTTATTTGAAAATCAGGAAGATGAGTCTTTCTAACTTTAAGCCTGGCATTCTACCAGTTGTGCCACCCAGCTAACATAAAACAGAACTGTACTATTGCCAAAGGTGATAGCCACTTTAATGAAGGATTTTATAGCACATACTTCAAATGGAAAAGGAGTTTTCTGTTGATGGTGAGGTCCCCTACATGCTCCTTTTATGGACGATGTTGTACAAATTACACCAACACACAAAGCACGGATGGATTTCCTAAAGGAGAGTCATAATCACTAAAGAGTTTTAGTTTAGCCCATCCTAACACACCAAGGAAAATTAACAAAAATGACCATAATACTAGTAATGAAATAGTGTGAATGAGAACCCCAAGCATCTTTTCCATTTGTTTGTTCTTGTCCCTAGTGAGTCCTGGTTTCTTCCAACATCTTTATGAGCTAAAGTATATAGTCCAAAAACAAAAACTGAGCCAATTTATACCAGTTTACAGATAAGTTCCTGATCAATAACTTTGTAAACATATGTGTTTGTGTTAAAGGCCAAAATGTGTTGGCACCTAAATGGAGGGTGGACTAGAGTGACCAATCTAAGGCTATTACAATAGTTTAATGGTGAGGTGATAAGGACCTTCAATAGGAAGAAATGATAATGGTCAGTAATTAATTTGTATACCTATACTCACATATGGTATTAAGGTTTACAAAGACCTTTCAATATATTATTTCATTTGATCCTTACAACAACACTGAGAGGTATTATTATCCCTATTTCAAAGATGATGGATACCCATGATCATACATAGCTAGTGCAAAGAGGCAGTCCTGAAAGGCAGGCATTATCTGATTCCCAGTTCAGAGCTCTTCCCAATACAATATTAACAATGTCAGAGGTAATACAGTAAAAACTAAAAATGAAAATGTGGCAGATGATCCTTAAAATCCTTCTAGACACTGACAAGGTATAATCTATAATGACCTCACCTGCTCAAAAATTACTTTTCGTGACTTTTTGCTTTCTCACTTTCAAACTCCAACTATCTGAAATACTCATGTGGGCTTCTAAGATGGTGTAAGTTTATATTTTTAAATACCCTAAACTAATTTATTCTTAAAAGAACAGAAAAAAAGTTAATGTAAAAACCAAGCATTTAATAAAGGGTTATAATAGAAATCACTGATATAAGAAGGCAATTAAACAACTAAAGGAGGGTGTGAGTTCTTGCTTTATTGTGCAGATGTTTACAATAAAAAAAATCTGGATCTCAATCCACTTCTTTAATGCCACTATTATCACGGAATTTCTATAGAGAAAAGTGGACTTCAGATGATTGTGGCACCATTGCATCATGTTTTGGTTAGTGGTAGAAGATAAATTAAATGTTTTCCCCTTCCATGGTAAAGAAACTATACAGTTTTGTTTTTATTTCAAGGATGGAAAACTTTATCCAACTATGTGGCAAGAATTCTATGTTTAATATTTGTAAAAGCAGCAATTTATACTTATGCAAAAACAGATGTGTCCACTTTGCAGTTCCAAGGCTTACAGATGATTTCTGTGTTTTGTTTAGGGTTTTTTTTTTTTCTAAAACTCTTCAAATTGCAGAAGGAATAGGAAGTAAAAGCCAAAGCTCCCTTTGGGGAAAGAAGCACCAGGATAATCATGAACTTGTGAGTAGCATAGTGATTAGAACAAAGATAAAATGATATTTGCAAGCTGTGAGCAGAATATCACTGGAAGTCACAACTATCACAGGAAGCAATTAATAAGTAAATGGGGTTTTTGATTCATCTCATTTAAAGTAAATGTAGTAACAGTAGGAAAGAGGGGATATAGTTTTCTAAGTAAGCTATGTAAAAAGGAAACAAATTGATTGTAATTAAAATGGTATGCATACCGAAGTGATAATTCTTCATTCCTATAAATTCACATTTGTTTTTTCGATGAATCCTGAAAACCACTCTATTTACCACTGTTAAGAATTCCTAAGGTTCTGCAGATAATCAGGACCAAAACAATTCCCTCATATTCTCTTTATATCCTTGGGTCTATGTCTCTGCCTCTGGAAATGCCTGTCTTTCCTACCCTCAAGAATCCTTTTAAGGAGTCCTTTTAAAGTCATTTAGTCCATATACATCAAATTATGCATAGCAATATTTTATGTGATAGGAAACAACTCAAAACAAAGTAGATGCCATCTGGAAACAAAGTATATTATGGAATAAATAGCTAAACTAATTGTGGTACATGAATATGATGGAATACTGCTGCACAGTAAGAAATGCTTACAAAGAATTCAGAGAAGCTTGGGAAGACATGAATTTATGCAGAAAGAATTAAGTAGACTCAGAAACATAATAACAATAAAAATGGAAAGCACAAAAAATAAAGAAACTGAATGCTGTTTAATCATACTGGCCAAACTTAGGCCTGAAGAAATGAGAAAATAATTTCTATTCCTTTGTTACAGAAGTGGTACATTCTGTATTTGGAATGCCACATGTACTATTAGATTCTGCTGCTATGTTATTTCACTGAAATCCCTCCCCCTTCTATTTTCCTTAGTTATAGGGGATGATTCTCTGGATTATGGAAGGAGAGAAATATACTTAGGAATTATGATTAGAAAAAAAAACAAATACAAATTTAAAATTCCAAGAAAGAGAAATCATTTAGTCCAACTTTTTCACTCAGTAGAAGATCAAATAGTGATTGTATAGCAGAACCAAAAGCAGAGCACACAGGCAGCTAATTATGTTGGTAGATGTAACACTGAACTAACAATCAGGAAGACCTGAGTTCAAATACTTAAGACACTTACTAGCTGTGTAACCCTGGACAAATCATTCAACCTCTCTTAGCCTCTGTTTTCTCAGCTGTTAAAAAGGGGAAAAGAAAAAAGGGAAGGTATGAAATAATAGCACTAGCTATCTGGGGTAGCCATGGGGAACAGATGGTATTTTATATATGAATCTATATGTATATATAGTGCTTTATAAATCTTACAGTGCTATGTAAATATTATTATTACTGATCCTTGCTACTGACTTTTATATTATTATTGATGACTTTTTTTAATAATGGAACTAATGGTGTAAGATAAAGACTAGAAAAAGACTCTATCATGATGCTATCATTTATTTTTATAACTTTACTTGTGCTGTGGGGTGGGCCAGCATCTCACAGGGGATAGGGTCTTGGAGGTGGGATGGTGTTGGTGAAATGATGAATGGGACACAGCTTTTGCATTCAACCCACAGCACAGGTTCCACAGGATAAACTGCTCCACCTTGGCTGAGACCTGGCTTTATTTTATACCCTCATGATCACACATCTACTCAGCACACAGTTTCATTCTCAAAATACATGTTTCCATAGAACATGACAACAGACAGGAAGTCTAGGGACATAGTCAATGAAGCATTGTTGCTAAGTGCAAGATCAGAGGGTAGAATCAACATGACAGAGATATAGATTAGGGAATTCAAAGCACAGATTTTCCAGAAGTTTTTATCCCTAGAAAAGAGGGTCCTATCTAAGTGGGTATATAAGAATCCTTAGGTTTAATTTTGTAAGTGGGCTCTCCTGGTAATATCCTAGGGGGAGAGAGTGGGACATCTGTATTAACCCTGCAAGCATGTTGCTCTCATGTATTTTTCCTGGGACCAAGTAAGAATAATAATCATAGCAATTCCAATAATAAGGGGAGGTTAATAAGGAAAGTCATTTAGGGGGGTTTCAGTGGGTGTTTCCATCCTTCCTGGAGGTTGCTTTGGAGTCCCTGGTTTCCACGTGGACCATGTCAAACAGCATGGTCTTTGATGGTTCGTGGTGCTTAAGATAGAATTGTTGGGCATATTGAATACTTAAGACCAATGACCATGACCTCTCTCATCCTACCACTAATTTTCCCTTTTATTCCCATAAACTAAATCCTCCTTAGTTTCTAGCAATGATAATCAAAGAAAAATCTGAAGGACAGATAGGATAGTTTTGATTACAGATGAATCCTTGCTTAACATGTACCTATTAGTCCATTTGGTTAAACTATTATTTCCCAAATTCGCTGGCTCTTTAGTATAACACATTTCTAAATTTGCCAAGTGATTTTGTGTGTGAGGTGAGGGGGGGGCCTGTGGGTGAACAGAAACTGGAGAAGAACATAATCTAAGTGCACTGATAAAAAAACTGGCATTCACACCTGAACTGGTTTTTCTTCCTCTTTCTTCCCTTTGCAGTGATCCAACTTAAATAGAGCTGCCAGATCACAGGATCATAGATCCTAAGATGGAAGGGACCTGAAAGACCATCTAGTCCTTAATCTTCCTAAATAACCCCTTATATATTGTCACTAACCTGATGAGTTTCCTTGCATGGAAATATGAAGGAAATGGGGCATAGACTAGGTATGAATGCTAAGTCTCCCTACTACTTATCACATCAAGCTTATATTCTTTTTATCATATATTCTTCAGGAATATCATATATTCCATTAACTGGCTCACCAGAACTATCCAATTCATAGCCCCAACACACAACTTCTGATCTGATCATGTTGGATTGTGAACGGCTTTAAAAACCAAGGCAAAAAGTCTATATTTTATTCTAGAGGCAAGAGGGGGACATGGGAATTTATTTAGTTGGGGGAGGAAGTAACATGGTTGGATGTATATGTTAGGAATGTGATGTTGGCACCTAAATGGAGGGTGGACTAGAGTGAGGAAAGACTTGGGGCAGGGAGACCAACCTGAAGTCTACTGCAATAGTTTAGGTGTGAGGCAATAAGGGTCTTCTGTAAGAAGACAACCATTTAAGAGGAGAAAAGAGAAAGAGAAATATATATATATATATATATATATATATATAATGTTAAGAAGTAGAAACAAGACCTGGCATCGGATTAAATGTGGAGGAGGAGTGAGTGCAAGTGATGAGCAAAGGATGAGCAGTTCAATGGTAATAAAGAAAGTAAAAAGGGAAGGATGACTTGACAGGAAAGAGAATGAATTCTGTTTTGAAAATGATGAGTTTGAGAAGTCTACAGAATATCTAGTTCAAGATGTCCAAGAAGTTGGCAACACAAGACTGGAGTTCAAGAGAGAGAGAGGTTAAGACTCGATAAACAGGTCTGGGAATCATTTGTGTAGATTCTATTTAAGTCAGGGGACTTGATAAGATCATCAAATGAGCTAGTATAGAAGGAGAAGAGAAGAGGGACTAGAACAGATCCTTGGGAGATACCAAGTTTCCCATCAAGTTTCAACAAAGTATAGTAGAAAAAGGAATAGATACAAAGTTAAATCATAACTCTATACTGGAAAGAGTGCTGGTTATTTACTAACTTATGTGACCTTGGAGTCACTTTAACTCTCTAGGCCTGTTCCCTCATCTATAAAATGAGGGAGTTGAATCAGATTAACTCTAGGGTGCTTTTCAGTTCTAAATCTAGGGTTCTCTAAAATTTATTTCCTGAGAGGACTGATACCCTGATTCAATTTTCTAAGGCTTAATTTACCCACCTATAAAATGAGGGGTTCTCAAGTCCTTTATAACTGAGATACATGAGACACTTAAGAATTTAAGTGTTTTTTTCACTGTCACATAACAATTATGTATCAACGGTCAACAGTTAAATCCATCTCTTTCCTATTCCAAGGCTAGCCTCTTTCCAGTATTGCATTGACCCTCAAAAAGGTATAGAATGCTATAGTGAAAAGAGGTTAAGGGAAAATTTTTAACTATGATAGATCAAATTAAATGTTTGTGCAAAGCCAGGATTGTGACATGTAATACCTATTTTTTTGCAGCTAGACCACTGGGCAGTGAAATACTATGTGGCTGTAGTAAATAAGTTGTGGCATATTACTAATGAAAACCTGATACATGAGAAGTGTCATAAAAGACATATTCAATGATAATCATGACCAGAAGAGAAAATAAAAAAGGACAGTCCAAGTGTTGCTTTGGTATCTTTATCTATAAAAATAATGATAATTACTTGCATAGTGAACAGAAAACTAGCACTATATTCTTATCCATATACTGTATTCTGTATATAGTAGTCCTGTAGACAGAGGGTCTGAGTTCAGATAAATACTCTGATGCTAACACCTTTATGACCTTGAGCAACTGACTTCATCTTCATCAGTCTCAGTTTCTGCATCTGTAAAATGAAAGAGTTGAACCTTCTAAGGGTCCTTCTTGCTTTGGATAGAATTTATTGCACTAGAAAGAAGGTATATCAAGGATACTGGCTACATCCTTTGTGAAGATCTGTGGAAAGCCATCATCAAATTTCACCTAGGTTTCTCATCCATAGAAAAGGGGTACGAGGTTGCAATCTGTGCCAGGAGAAGGACTATCAACATGGATAAAATAATTCAGACATTTACACATCAGCAATATAAAAGAATATGAATTATTCATTTGGCATTACTGTAGAACATAATTTCATATTTAACATTATAGAAAGAAAAGTAATGACATAAAAATGTTCTCATAGAGCCCATATTCATATAGAATGGAACACTATGGTGTCTTAAGAACAAAGCTTGAAAATGATGCCCTGAGGAAAGCTCCCAGAAGTAACATGGCATCTCTGATTCTAGGTTTGTAAGAAATAGTTCTCTCTCACAATCAGGACTAGGGGGAGATGAAATCCCTAAACTAAAATATTTTATTATTCTATTACTGAATATTATAGTCCTACCTACTTACCTAATATAAATTGGTCAAGGGCAGCTAGGTGCTACAGTGAATAAAGTGCTGGGTCTGACATCAGGAAAACTCATCTTCCTGGGTTCAAACTTGACCTCGGATACTTTTTAGCTCCGTGACCCTGAGCAAGTTACTTAACCCTGTATGCCTCGGTTTTCTCATCTGTAAAATGAGCTGGAGACGAAAATGGCAAACCACTCCAGTATCTTTGCCGAGAAAACCCCAAATGGGGTCTCAAAGAGCTGGATATGACTGAACAATAACAACAGAAAACCACTCTATGTGTGTCACCTTGGTGAAGTCTGTGCTCTTTTGATTTAGATTTTAAATTATCAAAAATCCCTTAGAATGTCACTCTCTCACCTAGAAAAAATACTTCATTCTCTTGGATTCAAGTAGGGTCCTAGATGTTTGGGTCCTGAGGGAGCAGCATGTTTTAGGGAACTGAAAATATCGTATTTTGTCTATATACTTGACTGAAAGAGTCGAGGCTGATTCACAGAATTTGAAGTGCTACATCTGAAGATACAAATAAGTATGCTACCTGGTGATGTCTTTTCTTCTATTCCTGGGATGCTAGTATGAGCAAAGGAGATTTTTTTTCTTTTTAGCATAATTTGTTTTGTTACTGATTAAAAGTTTTTAGAGAATATAGAAAGCATCAACTTTCTAAAACTGATGTCAATTCTGCTATAACTCTACATATTAATTCCCTAAAAGCACTTTGCTATACACAATCTCACAATAAAAACCACAGGGTTTATGGGAAAAATGGAGGTTGGAAAATAACTTTCAAAAACTTCATCAGTGACAGATAAAAGTGGGAGCACAATTTTATACATCAATGATTAAGAATACAGATATATTACAAAAAATAATGGCAACATACATAGCTTAGGCTGCTGCTTGACCTCTTCCCCAGTGCCCACAAGGACAAGGCTGGCACTATTTGAAAGTTAGGGCTCTGATTTGGAGGTCATGGTCTTAGTGGGATGGGGTGGAGACTGAAGATGAGCCATCTTTTTCCCACAAAGATATACAATAAGTACAGTACTTTACCTTTTAAAAAGATCTGGCTTGCTTAAGGAAGTGTCTGAAAGGCTACAGCTCATGAATTATTGGAGAAAGTTGTGGTTTCTTCATTCTTATCCTCCAGGAAGAAATTGAGAATGTGCGAACAACATGCTCAACTCATTCTCTAATCCATTGGTCAACAAATTCGTGTTTTCAAAACAAGTTGGTTATAGCAAAACTGACTACACAAAAGGTGATGTTCTCTTGATTTATAGATAATTAGCTAAATACTACTATTGGTCATTTTCTTTCAACCTTCAGTAACACCCACTCCTACCACTAGAAAAGCCTAATATGACAATGTAGCAAGATACTGGCTACACAAGGGCCAATCTGTACCACGTACAATGTGGGGAAGGGCAAAAACCAAGAACATCCAAGGATATGTTTCTGCCCTTTTCCTCATTGTGTCAGCAGCTTCTCACTTAACTCCCTTTCCCATGAGAGAGGTCAGAGATCTCACATTTTATGAACTGAAACTTTATATTTTTAAAATCTGGGCAAAACAAAGATGTATCAATCTGCCAGAACTAGCTTGGAGAAGGTACTGTACAATCTGAACTCAAAAAAGGCCAAAAAAAGCAACCCCTGCATGATGTTCAGGGCACTGGACTTGGAGTAAAGAAACTTGGTTTTTACTTGTTTTTTTTTTCCCAGCTTTTGACACTTCCCAGCTGGGAGTCCCTAAGTGGCTAGTAGTCCCTTACACCTTCACTCATCTATGAAATACTTGTACTCCCTAGCTCATAGGGCTGTTGTAAATAAATGCTTTGTAAATGCTAAAAAGCATTGTTTAAATGCAGGCTATTATATATCATTACCACTAGTGTCATACTTATCCTTGGAGGCTAAAAGAGAAATCTCTGTCTGCCTCCCATTATATCCTTAACTCTCAGCAGCTTAGAATCCTAGTGCTTTCTTTTTTTTTTTAAACCCTTGCTTTCTCTCTTAGAATCAAGACAAGTATGAGTTCCCAGGGCAGAAGAGTGGTAAGGGATAGGAAATTAGGATTAAGTGATTTGTCCAAAGTCAAATAACTAGGAGGTTTCTTTAGGTCAAATTTGAACTCAGGACCTCTCATCTCTAGGCTTGGCTCTTGATCCACTTAACCATCTAGCTGTCTCCAAGAGTGTCTTATTTTTCAAAGAAAAATATAAATGAGTTCTTTTTACTGTGACTAAAAGTAGTAGGTCCTTAACTGCTTGTTAAATTGACTTGAACAATCTGAAGCATGTTTAGCATGCCTTGACTTAAACAATGTAATTCAATTTATAACTGCTCTAACTTTTAGCTGGAAAAGAGGCAGACCTTATAGCCTGCCTTTTCTTAGGTCAAAAAGGTCCTTAGTGATCAAGTTCCTTACTTTACAGCTTTAAAAACTTAAAACAGCACTAAAACTTCTGGGATACCCTGTGTGGTGCTTTAATGTCTTAAAAATGCTTTATAAAGAGCTAAACCAATTGTACAAAAAATCAAGCCATTCTCTAATTAACATGAATAGGCAATTTTCAGTTAAAGAAATCACAGCACATGAAAAGTATTCTAAATCTCTTATAATCAAAGAGATGAAAATCAAAACAACTCTGAGGTATCACCTCACTCTAGCAGATTGGCTAACATGACAGCGAAGGAAAGCAATGAATGCTGGAGGGGATGTGGAAAATTCATGCATTGCTGGTGGATTTGTGAATTGATCCAAGCATTCTGGAGGGCAATCTGGAACTATGCCCAAAGGGCGATAAAGGACTGTCTGCCCTTTGATCCAGCCATAGCACTGCTGGGTTTGTACCCCAAAGAAATAATAAGGAAAAAGACTTGTACAAGAATATTCATAGCTGTGCTCTTTGTGGTGACAAAAAAATGGAAAATGAGGGGATGCCCTTCAATTGGGGAATAGCTGAACAAATTGTGGTATAAAATACTATTGTGCTAAAAGGAATAATGAAGTGGAGGAATTCCATGTGAGCTGGTACGACCTCCAGCAATTGATGCAGAATGAGATGAGCAGAACCAGGAGAACATTTATACAGAGACTAATACACTGTGGTACAATTGAATATAATGGACTTCTCAATTAGTGGCAATGCAGTGATCCTGAACAACCTGGAGGGATTTATGAGAAAGAACACTATCCATATTCAGAGGAAAAACTGGGAGTAGAAACACAGAAGGAAAACAACTGCTTGATTACATGGGTTGAGGGGATATGGTTGGGAATGTAGACTCTAAATGAACATCCTAGTGCAAACACCAACAACATGGAAATAGGTTCCGATCAAAGACACATTTAATACCCAAAGAAATTGCTCACTAGCCACGGGAAGGGTGGGTGGAGGGAAGGGAGGGAAATAATGTGATTCTTGTAACCAAGGAATAATGTTATAAATTGACTAAATAAATTAATAAAATAAATAAAAATGCTTTATATATAACCCTCTCAGATGCTCCTCACAACAGCCTGGGAGGGAGTGCTACTATTGTCCCCATTTTATAAACTGGGAAAATGTGAGGGAAGGAAATTTTGTAATTTGTACTGGGGTCACAGAGCTAGTAAGTATCTGAAGTAGAATTCTAATTCAGGTCTCCATAATTTCAAGTTTACTGCTCTATTCACTATTTCAGAGAGGCTGCATTGATGCCAAAGCAAATGCAAGATAAATCACTATATAATTGCTAGGTATCATTAGTAGTAGTAGTAGTAGTCATCGTCGTCGTCATAGTAGCAGCCGTTGTCATCATAGTAGCAGCAGCAGCAGCTAGGTAGTGCCGTGACCTGGATAGAGTGCTGGCCCTGGAGTTGGAATATTTGAGTTCAAATTTGGCATCAGATTCTTATTAGCTGTGTGACCTTGAGCAAGTCACTTAACTCTTTGCCTCAGTTTCTTCATCTGTCAAATGAGTCAGAGGATGAAATGACAAAGCACTCTAATATCTTTGCCAAGAAAACCCAACAAGAAGCCACAAAAAAGTCAACTCTAAAACAACTGAACAACAATAACAACAGTTATTTTTGTTAGGATTACTAGCTACAGTTGGGGAGGGAACAGGTAAAGGATAATGATGTAGGAGGCTGTCACATAGATGGGCTGTCAAGGAAGCTTGAGATCCTTAGAAGCAGAAGTAATTGAGGGACTGCATGGGGATCAGCTGTACAAAAGCCTAGGGATGGGAAATGAGATCTCACCATATTTATCACTTAATTGCTGGGTTCCACTCTGTGAGAGCAGGAAAGAGTATAGAAGTGGGAAAAGGAAAAGCAGTAGTGTCAATGATGTGTTGGCCCAGACAGAAAAAAGACAAACCTCCAGATTCACAACCAGGATAATGGTAGATCTTTCAACTTACCTCTCCACCATTTAGAGCAGAATAGCAGTAATTTCAGTTGTTCCATTCATCAAATTTATTAAGCACTTATTTTAAAAACAGAAGGCTGTTCCACGTAATAGGGGAGAAAAAATAAATAAGAGATTATCTCTTCCTTCCCACAGCTTGTTATCTTCTAGTTGGGAGAAAGGGAAAGAATTTGGCATACAGATAACTAAAATACCAAATTTATTCATTTTCTCAATGGCACATGTTTACAGATGATTACACATATGGTGAGTGTGGGAAGAATTCTGCATCTCCAGTCTGAGAACCTGAGTTCAAATTCCAACATGATCACTTATTATGTATGTGACTTTGAACAAGTGACAACCTCCCTGGAACTGAGTTTCCTTATCTATAAAATAAGGGAGGTAGACTGAATGTTCACTGAAGTCTCTTAGAGATCTAGGACAACACTGACCTACATTGCCCTTGAAGTAGAAGTCTTAACAAAAGCCTAATCTTGTGCTTGTTCTTCTTTGGTTACACCAAGAGGTCAAAGAAAGTCCACGAGTTTCTAAAAGAATGGATGCCCAGTGAAGAAAATGGAACCCATAGGACGATAAGGCAAAAGTCAGCTTAAATCACAAACCTCTAACATTAGCGCATAATAAATATGTATTGGACTAATAAGAATTCAATTTTGTAAATATTTACTGATTGGACACTATGAATGGGACACTACAAGATGCATGAATGTTAGGGGGCAAAGCCTAAGTACGAAGATGAAATGGGAAAGACAGAGGGAATAAACATTTCTATGGTACCTACTATGCACCAACCATTATATTAAACACTTTTCCCCAAATATGATCTCATTTTATTTCCATAGGAAGTGGGAATACCTTGGAGGTAGGACCTGTTATCCCTATTTTACAATGGAGAAATTGAGACAAAAAGAACTTAAATTCCTTGCCCAAGGTCACAGATCTAGTAAGTGTCTCAGTCAAATTTGACCCAGTTCTTCCAGACTCCAAGTCCAGCACTATCCATTATACAATCCAGCTGACTCCATGATCTATAATCTGTGTGCTCAGGGAGCTTCCATGGGGTGGGGGTGGGGGGGGCAGTATGTGTCAAGAGATAGAACTTAAGCCCATGTCTTCCAAACTTCCAGGACATCTCTTTATCCACTATACCTGTGATGGCAAACCTATATGGCATGGGTGCCAAAGAGGACACATAGAGACCCCTCTGTGGGCAGGTACACCCTCACCTGCCAGAGTTAGTTACTAAAAAGGCAGAGGTACTCAGGTGACACTGCTTCCTTTCCCCTCTCCACTACACCTCCCGATCTCTCTGCTTGGCACCCCAATGGGTGCACTTACTCTCTCCCCTGTCTGGTGTAAGGGTAGAAGGGCACAGCACACAGTGTCTAAAAGGTTCGCCATAATACCATTCTGTCCTTGAAATAGAAACATCTATAAAGTACCAAGTTGTGTGTAAAAGCATGTATAGTTACAAAAAAACCATTCATGAGATTTTAAAGAAAGATTATTTCTAAGTATAGGGAATGGGAAAAGGTGACTTGCAATCAGAGGGAATAATAATAATCATAATCACTTAATTGGTGCCAACTATATGTTAAACACTTTATAAATATCTTATTTTATCCTCACAAGAACCCTGGGAGGTGGATGCTATTATTAACCTCATTTTACCAATGAGAAAACTGAGGCAAACAAGAGGTGAGTTGACTTACCCAAGGTCATTCACCTGGTAAATGTCCAAGGCCAAATCTGAAATCACTCTAGCCCCAATGCTTTATCTCTTCTGCCACTTGGATGTCCCTAGCTAAGTACTTCAAAATAGAGGGGATTAAGTCTATAGAAGCAAGAATGTATAGGACATGTTTAGATCATGAAAAGTTGTCTAGTTTGGCTAATGGAGGAACGTATAGGGCAATGATGACGAACCTTTTAGAGACTTAGTGACCAAAAGGCAACCCTCATACTACATGTGAGTCCTCTACCTTACCCCAGACAGGAGAGGGAGGAAGCACTCCCACTGGGCTTCTGGACAGAGGGGTGGGTCATGTGAGAAATGTCCTCAGGATGACTGGAGAGGGGCACATGTGGCATAGGTTCGCCAACACGGGTCTAGGCTGTGGACAACCTCGAATGCCAAGCTAAAGACAAAATCCCTAAAGTATTTTTGATCAGATGAGTAATATGATGACACCCAGGCATTAGAAAAGTGATGTGATCAGTAATATATATGACAGACTAGACTGTGAGTTAGAGTGGCTACTGGAATACTCCAGAGAAAATGAAAACAGGGCTTGAACTAGAGTGATAATGGAGAAGAGACAATAGATAAGGAGGAGCAATAATGTTCAATAGAACCTCTAATGATTCAGTGAGACTCTGGGAGAAAGGAGAGGAGAGGAACCTCTAAAATCAAAGCCTACATGACCAGGAAAACTGCAATGTCATCAACAATAACTGAGAACAAGAAAGAGGAAAAAGGAAGTTTGAGAGGGAAAATTAGTTTCATTTTAGACATAATAAGTTCAGAGTGCTGATAAAGTATCCAGGATAAATTTTTCAAATTGTGGAGCTCTGATTTGACCTCAAATTTACTACCACTACTACTACTGCTGTTGCTGCTGCTGCTACTGCTGCTGCTGCTGCTACTATTACTGCTGCTACTCCTACAACTAATAATAACAATAATATTTTACATGGAACTTACTATGTGCCAGGCACTGTGCTAAGTACTTTATAATTGTCTCATAATACTTTATAAATCTCATTTAATTCTCACAAAAGCCATGGTAGATAGATGTTATTATCCCCATTTTGCAGATGATGAAATTGAGGCAAACAGAGATTAAATGACTTGCCCAGGGTCAGACAGCGAGCAAATTTCCAAGCTTAGATTTGAACTCAGGTTTTCCTGACTGCAGAACCAATACTCTATCCATCCTACCTCCTAGCTGCTCCATATCCTGATCCTTCCCTTAAGTAGGACAGCTAGAGCCAAAAGGCCTCAGGAATATAATGGTTTTCCTGAAGTACAAAGAAAAGATACAGCAGGAAACTGGTTATGTAAACCTACTAGATCTGCAGCTTAGTAGAGTTAGATTTTAGTCTTAAAATAAAGATTTGTGATTCATCTGCATAAAACTGAAAGTTTTTGCATAAAAACTGACCCTAGGAGAGTAAAGATGAGGGATCAAGGGAGAGAAAATTGTGAGAAGAGGCTAATAAATATACTATTATCTGGCAATGAATCCTGTAATTAATAAATTGCGAAAATTATAGAAATATATGTGTGTATACAGAAACCCACACATATATTGTCTGGGCTCAAGCAGGGTAGCAGGTAGGAATGGCTAAATTCAGAAATGAATGTGGTATGAAAACAAAAAGCATCAACAAAATAATGTTTTTCAAATATCTGACATCAACTAGAAAATAATCATCAATATTTATTGAGCAAGAAGTACATAATTTTATAATAGGACACTTTCAATGCAGAGGGCTTGTGAAGGGTCATGAGGAGAGGCAGTGCTGGAGAAAAGAAGACCTTACTGCCTTTTTAGAAGAAAAGATCATGGGTTCAGTTTCTTTTGGAATAAATTTTTCTGCTCAATGTTTACTCACTAGGCAACCTTAGTGTAGTCTACCCTAGCAATTTATAATTTTGCAATGTTTTATTCTCCTGCCAGAAAGCATTTATGCATTAGCAGTTTTCATTTATTTTACCATTAACCTCTATACACCAACAGAGAGTTGCTGAAATAAGAATGGTGGGAAATGGAAAGATGCCATAAAAGAACACTTTCAAGTTCTAGGTGTGTTGTGATTCCTCTGTTCCGGTATGAAATATATACTGGTACTCCCTTTTCCCAATTCTTATCCCTATTTTTATTATAAATGAGGTCTCTCTAGATTTCTAAGGCAGAGGAGGGAAAACATACATAAAAATAAATGTTGATGAAAGGAGAAACATCGAGGCTTTAAATTGCGAGAAAGTGGGCATAAGGCATAGTTTCTCTTTCTGGTACTCCTACCACAACAACCATGCTCAATATCTATCCTATATGTTTCTGATTTGGTGCTTTGCCTACCTCTAGGTCTAAAGGCTACAGTAATACCCAGACAATACTTGTGATGCCAGCCACTGGTACCATAGAAAATGAACTGTATATCCAATCAGCTCCTAGCTCCTATTCATTCTACATCAATAAAACTTTTCACCTAATCCCTTCTCCTCCACTAAAGGACCACTACTGCAGTATAGGCTTTCCCTGAATTCTTACCTAGAATATTATATTATACTATCTCCATCTGTAAAATATTTTGGTAACCAAAATATTTTAATGATTGATTAATATTTAATGACTGAATTTCAACATATTTGATTTCCTTTGTAATCCTAGGTATTTTATACATTTAAAGACATTATTCCAAGAAGGAGTCCATAGTTTCAGCTGGTTGCCAAAAGGGGTTCATGATATTATGGAATGATCAACTGGGATAGATTTAGCTACTCTCAGTAATACAATAATCCAGGACAATTCTGAGGGTCCTATGAAAAAGAATGCTATCTACCTCCAGAGAAAGAACTGTGGGAGTAGAAATGTAAAATGAAAGCATATGATTTATCACTTTTTTATTTGGATTTATGTTTTGGGTTTCTGGTTTTATAAGATTACTCACAAAAACAAATAGTATGAAAAAATAATTTTTAAACAGAAAAAATTTAAAAATTCTTTAAGATCCAATAAGGGATCAAGATAGGGTCACAGAATTACCTGTTCATGTCTTGAATCAGGGGGAGGACCCCTCCTTCAAGCATCATCAGGCATTTCCAAGATCAAACTCACCATGACTTCTACTGCACATGCTCCAAGGCCTGGGTCTTCACTGACCAATCTACTGTCTCCCCATCCTCCACTCCCAAACAGAGACAAAGTAAATACAAATAAAGATCCTTAATAAATTCTTGGTGATTTCTTGGACAAAACCTACAAGAGTCTACAAAGTAGAGGAACTTAAATGCTTCTTTCCTTATCCTCGATGTTCTCTTCTGCCTCCTTAGTTAACTCCAGAACACAAAGCACAATTCAGGTGTGCTCCATTTTAATCAAACCTGGTATAAGAAAAATTATATTTCATAAGACAGATGTATTTCAAGGGGGTTCATAAATTTGCAAAAGGAATTCTTTTAAACAGCAAGCTGCCTTTCTTTTATACCTCTTCCTCCCCATCATGCTTCCAGGAACCTCATCATCCCACAAGATGACATCAGCTTTGGGACTCACACCTCATCAGTATCCTTTGCCTCAGGAAGCCCTCTGAATTGAGAGTGGAGACATCCTTCCAGAACCTCCATTTAAAAGAGCTTCCAGGCTAGTCATCTCTTCATTTCTCACTTTCCTGGGTTCCTTTGGCCTTTTCCCTCATGCCCTCCCCTCCCTTTTCCTTCTTCCCCCAACCTTTTCCAACTTCTTTCTCCATTAGAATGCAAGCTACTTGACGGCAAGATTTGTTTTGTTTATCTGTTTTTAACATTTCCTTGTTTCTCCAGCATGACACATAGTAAGCACTTAATAAATGTTTATTGACTGAAAGTAACTTGCTCATAGAAGGTACTTAAAAATGTTAAGTTTTATTTTAAGGAACACAGCTACTGCAAAAATTAAGATACAGAAATATGAGGAAAACTTTACACTCCAGTAAAGAAAAGCAAAAAAAAGAGTGGATAAGGTAAGGAGGGCAATTCCAAACTATATCAACATTCAATACATAATTAGCATAAAGGTAGATGCTAGAAATTAATTCCTTTTCCCATAACTTTATCCCACTACATTAGTTGGTCTTTACTTATATGTGTACATGCCTTCTCTCCCCCTCCCCCCCATGAATATAAGTTTTCTGAGGGCAGGAACTACTTAGGTTTTTTTTTTTTTTTAGTGCTTGGGAAATGATAGTAAGTGCTTGACTAATGATTGAAGCAAGAAGAACCTTAGGAAATCATCTACTTCACCCTATCATTTTATGGATGAGAAGACTGAGGAGAACAGAGGTGAAATTAACAAGTAATAGCCTGACTCTGAACATAGAACCTTTCATTCCAAATCCAAAGTCCTTTACTCTTTAAGTTCTTAAGGATAAAAAATGCAGTCGTAAATAAGAGCAGGAGGTGGGAGAGAAGACAGACTGTCACATTGTTAACTTATTAAAATTATCAAAACTTATATTCTTCATTGCTTTAGAGCGTTAAATATGCCAAATTTAAGATTTTATTAAAGGGATTTTTAATTCGCTCATGTTCCATAAACAATGATCAGGAAGGAGGATATACTTTTTCAATAGAAATAATTACCCTCCTACTAGATTCTTTTGAAGATGCAGAAACAAATAAGAACAAAAAAACAGGTCTAGCTACTAGGTCAGAACAATCTTGAATTCATTTCCTCCACTACAAGCTGCATTTCCAATCCAGACAGTCTCCAGCTTGTGTCACTGTATAGTGATGCTATCTGTCAATTGATAGACTCCAAAGAGAGAAAAGTAGCCTCTGAAATGAAATGGTAATTGCAGTGGGTGGAGGGAGAGAAGAAGGATCAAGATAGCAAGGTCTGGTAGCCCTGAACAACAATGGGAAAGGGGGAAAAAACCCCAATGTTATCCAGTTCTAACCAAGTAACAAAACAAGTCATAGAATCATGCCAAAGACAGTAGGCTATTGCAAAGAGCTGGCACTAAAAAGATAAAAAGGGAATGTAAAATAGCACACACAATTAAAGTTTTTGTTTTTTTTTTATCGTGATTACTGGAGTTAATAGGGTTCTTTGATGCTAGCTAGCTCAGAATTTGTTAGAAAAATATTTAGCAGTTAGCAAATTTCCGATTTTGCATTGTGTACAGTTTTCAAAATTGAAGTTTTATTCTTAAAGAACAAAAATGATGATAGATTCTTAAAAATAATGAAAAATGGTGATAAAGATAATCAAACAGGAAAAATGAGAATTTCATCAGTCAATAAACATTTAAGTGCCAAGTATGCAAATTCAAGGAAAGGCAAAAAAAGAAAATAGTTCCTGACCTCAAGAAGCTCATTTTAATTGGAGAGGTAACAGTCAAACAACTATGTACAAATAAGATACAAAGCAGATAAATTGGGGATGGTCAAAGGAGGGATGGAATTGGTCATTAATGTGGCAAACATTGTGCAGATGTCAGGCAGGTTAGCAATATAATATTAAGTATTATTTTTTTAAATAAGTGTTATTCTTTGTTGTTCAGTTGTGTCTGACTCCTTGTAACATTGAATGGTTTGCCATTTCTTTCATCAGTAGATAATTTTTCTTTTTCTTTTTTTTTTTTGAACGCTTACCTTCCAGCTTGGAACCAATACTATGTAATGCCAAGGTAGAAAAGCAATGAGGGCTAGGAAATTGTGTCTCTCACACAGCTAGGAAGAGTCCAAAGGTGGATTTGAACTGAAGTCTTCCTGACTCCAAAGCTAGGGTTCTTATCTACAGAGCCCTCAACTGCTTCTGAAAAGAAGGATACCTTTGTCAAACAAACAGGCAGGAAGAAGAGTACAAGGACTAGATATTGGAGTTGGAATAAAAAAGAGTCAATTGGAATTTTAGTTCTGGCATTGTGTGACCATGTACAAGTCTCTCAAAACATACCTTTTCCTCATCTGTAAAATGATAATATATTTAATACCTAGCTTGTTGCAAGAGGCTGTGTCATAATTAGGGACCTGGCCTTAAAGACAGGAAGAAATGAATTCAAGTTCTGCCTCTGACACATGTTGGCTGTAGGATTTTGAGTGTAGCACTTAAGCTTTGAGCCCTCTTGAGACCATAAGTTTCAGAAAAGGTGTCAATTTTCTTTGGTATAGGGAATGACTTCACTTGGGAGTTCTCCAAACCAAGGGAACCACAGTCTTAGTCCCTATCCCTGGGAACACACAGATTACAGATGAAATGAGATTCAATTCCCCAAGTTGGCTCCTATCATAAACAATTCTTGTTCCAGGTGAGAGAGACCTGGGTATGTTTATAAAGAATAAGAGAGGAGCCAGTGTAACATAAAGAAAGAAGGACGATTAGAAAGAGAAGATGATTGAAAGGACAAGCTCCCAGAGGGCAGTGGAGAATACATCAAGGGTAAAAGTTCAGGCCTTTCCTTGACAAGAAGAAAGACATCATCTTCTGAGAATGAAGGAGAAGAGAATGAAGGATAACAAATGGTGGAGAGAGGGAATGTGAGAGAATCTATAGAAACTGCTTTTTAAACCATAAAAATCTATATGTCTATTTTTATTATTAAAGATCCTGCAGATTTAAAGGATTACTTTCTGGAAGAAGGTAGGGAGAATGATACAAGGGAAAAACAAAAAGATAAAAATCTATTAAGAAAAGCATCCACCTATATCTATCTACTTAGCAAAAAAAGTCTATAAAATATAAATATATATTTATAATATATAATGTATAATATGAATGCATATTATTTTTAATATATGTTTTTAAAATATTAAAATCCTTAGCTTCCTTCAAGACTCGATGGAGGAGTCACCCCTCTCCTTAAATGATTTTATATTTACTAATCTCTGTTTATTTCATTCTTCCAAAAGAATGAAATCTCCCTGAGGGCAAGGTCTATTAAAGGCAGCTAGGTGAAACTAGTAGACATCTCCATCTGAAAACAGGAAAACCTTAATTCAAATTTAGCCTCAGACATGTACTAGTCCAGGACAAATAACATCTATTTGCCTCAGTTTCTTCATGGAGATAATGATAACACATATCTTCTGATGTGAGGATAAAATGAGATATTTCTAAAGTCCTTAGCATAGTACTTGGCACAGAGTATATGCTAAATAAATGCAAGCTATCATCATTATTATTTGTATTTTTAATGGTTACTTTCTAACCCTATAATGTAGCTCAGTATCTTACACAGTTATAGACTCATTACAGATGCTCCATGATTTAAATACTTTTCCCCAAATAGAAAAAAATGCACATTAGCAACTATCCTACAAATCACAAAGTAATTTCAGTTAATAGGTATTAACTAAACACTTCAAAAGGGGCAGGTGGATTTTTTTTTCCTGTAAGGAAAAGTGTTATTAGATGTCAAAATAACCATGACAATCCAGATATAAAACAATACATTACAGGAATTCATTGTTCAGTATTTTAAAAAAGAAGAAATCCAAATACTTAGGCAGGATAAAAGGACTACTAAACTATACACAATGACTACATGTTAAAATAAACTCTTGCTTAGAGTGCTTTGCTGCTCCTACAGGCTCAGATTGGATTAATATTGAAAGCAAATAAGCCAAAAGGAGAGTTCAAATCAAAGGTCATTCTAAAATATCACTAAAAACACTTGCAGATTGGATAAGGTATACTGCTTTCTGAACTCCACAAATTTATTCCTGGTGCTATAATTCAGGAATGCCACCACACCGTATAAATATCTGTCCAATTTCTGCAAGAAACCATGAACCAAAGGCAAACATTAAGAAAAAAGAAAGCAAACAGCCAAAACCTTTAGCCTGAGTTTTGCGAACCTCACAATATTCTCAAGGCCCAGTGTAACTTGCAACTTTCTTTACAAAACACATAACTGCAAATAATCCCTCTGAAAATTCCTTGTCCTATTGGCTACAAGGAAATCCACATGTTTAAACTACAACCATTTTCATGGTTCATTTTTTCTCTAAAAAATGAACCCTGAAATTAAAACTCCAATTGAATTGCAAATTCTGTCACTTGTGAACCTTAACTTTTAGTTGTTTCAATAAAATTAACACCTGTGATTTTTTATACACTCTTAAAATGAACATTTCTGCTCTGGGCAATCATAAATAGGCCACATAGATTTTTCCATGACATATTCCACACTTAATTTTCATTTAATTAATCTCACCCATCGTTAATAGCATTGTATTATAGATTAAACCACAGCTTTAATGGAAATCTCTTAAAATTACTAAGTATATAACATGGATATAGGTAAATTTGATAAAAGTAGAAGGATTATATTTATATTCAAACTAAAGACTATCTAGGAGCTAATGTCTACAGCAGTAAAGGGCAATTAACATATTTATAAAAATATTTGATTTAGGTATCTACTTTAAGAGATAATAGCCTGACAGTTTAAATAAAACTTCAGGTCAATTATAAGCAGAAGTATATAAAAATAGTGACTAAATCTCATTCTCTTCTACACAATGCAGACTTTATGGAAATACAAACATATTATTTTTGAGGTATATAGTGCAGTGTATAGAGACCCATGTCAAGAAGATATGAATTCAAATGTATCCTCTACACGTAACTAGCTGTATGATCCTGGACAAGTCGCTTAACTTCTGTCTACTTCAGTTTTCTTGTTTGTAAAATAAGGATAATAGAAATTACTTTATAGTTTGCATTTGGATCAAATGAGATCACATTTGTTTCATTTTTAAAGTTTTTATTCTGTACTTAACAAATACCAAGGAAAGATTGCCATGTATATAGAACAGAGAGGGGGTTGATTGCATATGAAACTTCAAGTTCCTATTATAAAGCTATATTTTCTTTTAGAAATTTGATAAATTGAACATGTAATAATTATGTAATTCACAGCTGTCCTATATTTCTGTGATTGTTTCTAGTCTTCCTTTTGCTCTCTGCATTTTTTTCCTTTTTTTTTTCAATTTTTAAACAATTCACATTCTCTCCCTCATATATTCTCTTTCCTAAATGAGAAGGGAAAGGGGGGGGGGGCACTTATTAAATTCATACTATGTGTCAGACACTATGCTAAGTACTTTATAAACATTTCATTCAATCCTCACAACAACCTTGGGAAATGGGTGGTATTACCAGCTTCATTTTATAGTTAAGGAAACTGAGTCAGCTAGAGTTTAAGTGATTTGTTCAGCATCTCATAATGTGTCTGAATCTGAATTTGAACTCAGATCTCCCTGATTCTAAACCAGCACTCTACTACTGTATTATACTAGTACTATAACAATTTTTGACTTCTGGAGCTCTGGATAGAGCATTGTACCTAGCGTAGAGAGTTTAAAAAATATCCACAGACAAACAAAATACACTCTTACAAACATACAATGAAGCAAAACAAATGCCTGCATTGGCCACGTCAATAAAAGTTCTTTTTGTCTCTACCAAAAGACAGAAAGCATTAGTCCATTGAAATTATACTGGTTAGAGTTCCTAAATCTTTCAAAGTTTCACTTATAATACAGTTGTTATTGATAAATCTTTTCTCCTGTTTTTGCTCACTTCACTTTGCATTGGATCATATGAGACTTCTAGGTTTCTTTGAAATCTGTGCCTTCATCATTTCTTACAGCCCAATAGTACTCGATAACTTATTCCCTAATTCATTGACATTCCTTCAATTTACTATTTTTCAGTTCACAAAAAAGAATCTCAGTATATTCTTCATCTCTTCTCTTTCCATTCTAGGACCACCACCAAGACATATCAGACCACTTCCAGTCCTTTCCTATCAAACTTCTTCTTTGCCCCTGATGACAATAAGTCAGAGGGGACATGTACATCATTTCCTCAGATTGGAATGTAAACAGTTTGCAATTTTAGTCACTTAGGGTGCTTACTCAAATTTACCTTTTTATTTTTCTCTTAATTCCTGTGTTTAAACTTCAAATTTTCTATATAATAATAATCCCTCCAAAAATTCTTTGTCCTGTTGGCTACAAGGAAATCCACATGTTTAAACTATAACATAAAAAATGAATCATGAAATTAAAACTCACATTGAATTGGAAATTCTGCCACTTATGAACCTTAACTTTTAGTTGTTGCAATAAAATTAACACCTGTGATTTTTCTGTACACTTAAAATGAACATTTCTGCTTTGAGCAATCAAATAGGCTCTAGTCTTTTTCATTAGAAATGCATAGACGTCCTCTAGTTCATAAAAGATCCATTTTCTCTTCAGTATGATTATCTTTAAATTTTATTGGCTAAGTTCTTCTTGGCAGTAAGCCCTTATCCTTTACATTAGAATATGATCCTGACTGGTTCTTCAGTATGTGGATCTTTTTTCCTGACTGCTTGAAATATATTTTCTTTAACCTTGAAGCTCTAGATTTTAGTTAAATTGTTCCAAAGAGTTTTCATTTTGGAGGTTCATTCATGGAGTAACTGGTAGATTCTTCCCATTTCTACTTTGCCCTCTAGTTCCAGGAGATCTGAGTAGTTTTCTTTTATGATTTATTAAACTATAAATGGCTAGACTCTTTTCTGGCCATAATTTTTAGGTGCTCCAGTGATTCTTAAGAGTTTTTTCTTATCAATTGTTTCCCCAAATGATTTATTTCTGCAATGAAATACCTTAACCTTTTTCTATTTTATCAATATTTCACTTTGTTTTAATATCTTTTTTGTTTTCTCAGGTAGTCATTAGCTTTTCCTTGCCCTTTCTAATTTTCAGAGATTTTGCTGCTTGAGCAATATTTTGACCTTTTTTGTGTCAAGTTGTTTTTTCCCTTTCCTATTCTTTCTACATACTTTCCATTTCTTTACTCATTTCTTTCCTCTAGCACTATCTTTTCATTCATAAATTTTTATTAGCCTATTAAAAATCTTTTGCTTCATCTCTTCTGAGAATTCTAGTTGAAATTGTGCCCAATTGTATTTTCTTTGAGGTGGTGCTTGTAGTTGTTTTGGAGACATTCTTTGATTCTAGGTTTGTATCTTCGGCATCTCTGTCACCATAAACATCTTTTTATTTTTTATTTGGTCATTTTGCCAACGTACTTCCTCACTTCCGACTTCATATTAGGGCGAGGCTCTATACACTTCTGGAAATAAGGTTTGGGCTAGTCCTGTTGCTGCTCTCTTGGGATACTGAATATTTTGTTATTCTAAGATCTTGAGAACAGCTTAGACTGGGAACCTGTATGCATTCAGAGCTTCCAAAGTAAAGTGATTCTGGTTAGGGCTTTGCAATTTTTTTACTTGGGATTGTTCCAGGCAATGGGACCATGGCTTGCCCACTTTATGGTTTCAGTAGCCTATGGCTGGTCTCAGCCACTATCAGCCAGATGAAAAACACTGCTGGTTCGAAGTGACAGAACCAGAGGCTTCCCTTTAGTCTAGGATTCTTGTCCTGATTATTCCTCTGCAAGCCTCCAATGAAACAACAAGCTGGAACTGAAAGTCCTGGAGCCACACAGCTGCTGCTTGCTTTTAAACTTAGTCCTAGTTTAGTATATAGCCTTGGATCCACATTCCCTCCTTATTCTGGAACCCTAACCCTGCTCTTCAGCACAAGTCCCTTTTGCAGTCCACCCTGGATTTGTGACTTGAACCTAAATAGAGAAAGGGCTGCCAGCTGCTGTTCCTGTATCCTAGTCTACAGTGGATCTGGAACCTCTTCTTGTCCTGGTCCACAGTTTCTCCTTGTACTGGAATGCTTCACCAACTCCTGTCCAGACTACAACTGCAATGTTTATCTAACCTGACCTGGACTAGAAAAAATGATTGACATGATTTTTTTTAAATTGGATTTCCCTACCAAGACTTATTTGGTGCATTTTCCAGATCTGTTTGGAAAAGTCTGGAGGTGAGGGGGCTCAGCTGTACTTCTTCCTGCTATTTTACCATCTTCACTCTGCCTCTTTATAAAGCACTTTGTAAACCTTAAAGCACTATGTCAGAGCTAGCAATTATGCCTGGCAGCCACTAATAATGTCATTGGGGGGGAAGGAGAACGTTTCAAACAAATTATCAGAACTGACAACAGAGCTAATTTGACAAGACTAACATTTTAAAAGCATTTAGATAAATATGCAGACATTAAAAACCTCCACATTTATATATAACTTCACAATAATACATTTTTATACATACTTATACAGATGCATATATAGATTTATATGTTAATACTTGTGTAGATTTCAAAATATCTAGACAGTATTTAGTATCTAAACTAGGATTTAATATTGTCTAGTATCTAGACAGCTTATAATATCTTTTGGTATTGATAGTATGACTTCAATTGTAGAAGGAACCCAATAAGAAAAGTGGCACTATCAAGATTTGAACCCAAGTCTTTCTGACTCCAAAGTTGGCTATCTTGTCATTTATATAGCACAATTAAATTGTATACCCTTGTCCAGTATTCAATAAATTCCAACTGCCAAGATGCCATAACAGTTCTAATGGCACCTAGTATTCATGGCATTAGAACCAAGAAGAAATTAGGTTAAAAGAAAGCTAGATTTTAGCACAGTGAGCATAAGGCCAGAAGATCTTTTTTTCTCACTTGCATTTTTACCCTGACATTAGAAAACAAACAAAATCATAGCCATTCTCATATCCACACCAGAGTACAGGCACATCTAGGCTAATAAGACCCTAAAGGTACAGAGGAAGGCTGCCTCAGCACAAAAGAGTGAGCAAAGAAAGACATGGTTTGGGGAGGCATGAATGTTTAAAAAAAAACAATGAAGAAAAAAAACAGATCAAAGGAGTACTTATTAGGAAAAAAGGGCAGGGATTGGAAGAGTAAATAACATGCAGGATAGAATGTTCTCTAAAGTCAGAAGTCACATCTAAGTTCCTCCATTAACATTATCTGTATGATTTAAACTGTGCTTCAGTTTTCTCATCTGCACAAAATAATCCCTACTTGTGCAAATCTATGGTGACCCAATGAGGACCTAATGGAAGATAGGAGTCTGTATTATGGCATTAATTTTTATAAGAGGATATCTTAAAAATTAATATTCCACAATAAGTTGGTACAGTCATCCCTTGCTATATCATAGTTTACTTATCGCAGTTTCTTTAAAAAATAATTTAATTTTGTATCATGGAATTTTCACTATATTGTGGTATTTTGCAAATTAATATCATATAGTAACAATAGAAATGAAGCCACTACCGCTACTTGCACAAGTTTGCCAATGTGAGATTGTACACTGCTGAGTGCAAAGCAGGCTTTTCTGTACTGGCTGATAAAATGAAAGGTAACCAATCACAGCGCTGTGTTCCATATCCTGGGTGCTGATTGGCTCAGTGTTTATAAGAGTGTGGGAAAGGTTTATAGGAGAGTGGGAAGGGTTTATAAAGCCTTAAAATATATATAAATGATAAAATAAATATAATGGCACTACTTCTTGGATTTTCACCTATCACTGGGGTCTCTGGAGCAAAACTCCCATGATAGGTGAGGGAATTCAAATCAATTGTTAATGATATTTTCTTATTATACAAATTAGAAATAAAAAGGATTTTGGCTTCTAAATTTTTAGATTGGCTCCCAGATTGAAAATAAATTTAGTCTTGCATTAGTCATAGAGACTCCAAAAACTTCTGTATATTTTTTTTCTGAAGTCCATTTCTATTCATCTCAATGAACAGATTAAGAAACAATGATATGTAAGGCATTACGCTAGATCCTGAGAATACAATATAAAGATTAAATAGTCTTCAAGGCAACTGAAAGTCTACTAAGGAATTGAAGATATTTTCATAGATAAAAAGTATAAATAATAAAGTTTGCATTAAGTTTTGTCTGTCTTAAATCCACCAAATTATCTGAATGTGGGATTGATATTGATGTTTTCAAGATTTTTTTGTATTTCATCAAAGATGCACCACCTATTAATGACATCTTTTTCTATTATACAGCATCTAAATCAAATACCATAACCTTCACAGACACTTTGTTTATGAAATGAAAATAGCTGATGGGAAAGTCCTAGTCAAGATAACAGGAAATGTGGGTAAAATGAAATATCATAGACTATTCTTTTATTTGTTTGATATCAACCACATATCACTTAAGTGATAAATATTATCCAAGTCACTAAAAGCAGACATTCTAATTAATTATGGTTCAGAATAAGTTAGTCTAGCTTTAGAAGAAATCAAGACTATGATTAAACCAATTCTTTTGGCCATTCATTGGGTTAATGGCATATCCAATGTTGCATTGTTAACCAAAATTGAAAGGCAGTATGGAGAGGCAAAAGAGCCCTATATTTGGAGTCAAGTAACAAGGTTCAAATTCTAGTTGTAACTTAGCAATGGGAAATCATTTTAACTCAGGTAAGTCAAACTCTGTGGACCACAATTTCATCATCTCTAAAATAAGAGAAGTGGATTAACAGAACCTGAGATCCTTTCCAAGTTACTATAATGGGTGGCTATCACAGAAAGTTATCATCTCATTAGGAATGGCATTCTGATTAACCTGCTAAAATAAATGAATGACACCACTAGACCAAAAAAAGCTAAAACTAAAACAAAACAAAAAGCCAACCACAACAAAAATGTTTACTAAAATGAATTGTACCTTATAGGTAAATAATGAACTTATTGAGACTGATATGCATCTACAGATCTCTCTACCAAACAAAAGCATGATGACATTGATTGATTGACAACAAGGATGATGCTAACAAGCATTCAAGGTTTGGAAAATGCTTTATATGTTACCCCATTTGATCTTTACAACAACATTGTGAGGTGAGTGGTTATTTTTTCCATTTTCCAGAGGTTGACAGAGATTAAGTAATTAGCCTACACAGCTATAAAGTATTTGAAGCAGGATTTGAATTCACTTCTTTCTGACTCCAAGGTCCATATTCTATCCATTAGACCATCTATTGTTTTTCTTAAAATAACAGATTAAGAGCTAGAAAGAATGTTACAGATCATCTAATCCAGAGGTACAAAACTCAGGACCCCAGTGGGAGTTAAATTAACATGTAATTGGGAAATATTTAACAAAATAAAAATACAATAGAACCTAGGTAACATTATATTTTAAAACTATGCAGCAGCAGGAATCCTTTTGTATGACTTGGTGGTCAAAGGAGTTGAGTTTGATACCACCGATCTAGTCCTAAACCTTCATCTAAATATAAGGAAACCAAGGCCCAGAAAGATTAAGTGACCTGTCCAATATCACCCAAATAGAAAGAAATATGGCCAGAATATAAACCCAGGGCTTCTGACTTCATCACATTCGATGTACATTGTGTTATACCTTTTTTATTTTGAAGAATCATCTTCTGGTTACAGGACTAGTTTCTTGCCCTGCCCCAGAAGCAGGAGCAACAACAGTAAAACTCTTCTGTCCACAATATCACTTTGTAAATACACCATCTGACTATGACTCTCCCAGGAGCAGCTTTAGCCCTCTCAGGAAAAAATGATTTAGGTTGTGGTATAATAATGGTCTGAGTTTTGTTTCATTTGGAGTCTAATGAATAAAGGTTATTATTGGAGTGTTATCAACATCTTTTTGCATGAATTTCATTTTTTAAAATGCCAATTTAGTGTCTGAAAACCAAAAAAGGGGGAAATACTATATAATCAGTTTCCATGTTATACATGTGGATCCATCATAGACTCCTTAAAATATTAAGGTTAAAAAGGTTCTTAGAGACTTTTATACCCAGTCCCATAAAGGAAAGACTTTTTCTAACTTCTTAATTTTATAAACATCAACTACCAACAAAAAAAAGATAAATTACCAACATAAATGGAGTTAAAATGTTAATAAAAGAGGGAAACAACTTTTAATTTTTATTTCTTTTACTTCTGAGGTAAACATTATTCATTGGGGAAAGATTTGTTCTATAGACAAAAATGTGTAATAGAATCTTAGATTATATGATTATATGAAGGAAACTTTAAATTCAATGGCTTGAAAGCCTCAATAATGAATAAAAAGCCAAAACTTTAATAAAAACAATCCAGCTTTGATTTGAGATTTTAAAGAAAGAAAACCTTTCCTAATATACCTGAGGGTGAGGGAGGGGAGGGAGAAACTGAATTGCTATAAGAGGAAATGCTAAAATGACAGCCAAACACTAACCTGCACTAAATGGGTAAGCATGCCATTTATCAAATTCCCAAATGGAAACCTGTTTAGAATAATCACCTTGGAGGGTTCCAAACACTTACCATCCTAACTTTCTTTCTATATCCTCTTCAGTGTCACTGAATCCAAGTGAGAAACAAAGTTGACAAACAATGATGGAATATTAATACTAGAGAGAACAGAAACAATGCATCCTGCTGGGATAATATTGAAACATAGGGTAAGGAATCAGGGCATATATAAAACACATTCTTATGGCACAATTCAAAAACTTTATTTTAGTGTTCTCTAGTGTGGATAAAAAAATTTCATAATATTCATTTTAAAATCTTCAGTTCAAATTCCACATATACAAAATACACCAAAAAGGACCTCCTAGGATCACAGATTTAGAGATAGAAGGAACACCAGTGTTCACCTAGTCCAAACACCTCATTTGAGACCTTTAAAGCCCAGAGATGGGACAGTTGAGTGACTAAGTGGATAGGGAGCTAAACCTAGATTTGTGAGGTCCTGGTATCAAATCTGACCTCAGACACTGTGTAGCTATGTGACCTTGGGAAAGTCACTTAACCCTAATTGCCTAGCTCTTCTCTTCTGCCTTGGAATCAAGAATTAGTATTTATTCTATAATAGAAAGTAAGGATTTTTTTTAAAGACTCAGAGAGGTTAGGATACTTGTCCAGGCCCACACAGGTAGAAAATTGGTAGATTCAGAAGTCCAAAATAAACTGATCTCACAAGGCTTGCTGATCCTAGCTCAGTGACTAGTGAAACTGGGTAAAAAATCCAAAGCTGATACCTCCCAGATTCTTGCTACCACTGGTGGAAAAAATAAAAATAAAGAGTTTGAATCTCTTGGATGAATGCTGAACATAAATGTCATCTGGACATCTGGCAATAAAAAACAAAATACTATGAAGGCAAAATGAACAATCTTCTACTCAAGCATCTGTTTTAAACCCTAATGCCATAAATTGAGATAACTGCATCTTTGTTTACTTGGAAGTGGGAGGTGGCAGGCAGTGGAAGAAAAATGTTCTGACTAAAATGGATATTTGTCATAAGGGATTTGCAATGTATTTACATTGTTGTAAGAACAGCCAATGGTAAAATGCTTTAAGAAAGCCATCAGAAGATGATGGCTAAGTACCAGTTCGTTAATTTCAGTGACAATTTCCCCAGTGTTTTCCTCAAAATTTTGGCAGCTATGAATAGTGAATAAAATCTTAATGTTATTAATAAAACAATGCTTCAAATCTTAACCTAGATTTTATGCAATTTTAGAAGAGGAATTCTGAATTTTTCCATTTAAATACCAACTGGAACTGATACTTCCCACTCTCATATTTATAACTTTCAAAACAACTTTACTCTCCAGCAGACATGGCCCAAGATGAGAGACATAAAGTACAAACTAATAATATTTGATTAAAATTGAAACTTGAACTCTAAATTGGAGTGATTTTCCTACTGAGATAATTTTTGAAGACCAAACAGGTATTCAAATTAATAAGAATGATTTAATAAGCTCTCACAAAAATACTTTATTCAAAAATATAAAGAAAAAGTTGAGGATCTTTTAAACTATGTTGGCCTTTGTGAAGATTGAATTTAGTTATCTCCAGATTGTCACAATGAAGGTACTTAGCTCTTCCTTTATTGGGAAGACTGAATTGTAATCCACAATCTATTTTTAGATTTTAATCCCCAAAAGGTGATAACTCAGTATTTTAGGTAGATCTACCCATTTTAACGACAAAAAAGTATTAAGTAACTACAAAAGGTGAACTAACCAAAATAGGTGTTAAGTAACCCAAAAAGATATAATCTAACCAAAGAAGGTGTGAACTAAAGAGTGGGCAGTCCTGGAAAAAAGCATATGCTGCGATTGGTAGATGTGAAATTTAGGGGAGGTGACACAAGAGAAAAAGATCTTTAAAAAGAGGATCAGAGGCCAGAAGAAGATATTCCATTCAAGATTCAAATGTCATGGAGGAACTGGACCCCTGGAGGAACTTGTGCAGGAGTGCAGGAGACCGCAGACTGCTTTTCCTTTTAGATGGTCACCTTTGGGAAGTGAAAGGCTGATTTAGTAACACCACCTTTCTGGAGGTGTGAAGCCTCCAGGTAAGGCCCAATGTCTTGAGATCCTCTTCCCTGGGGCTTAGAAATTCTAACTGGTATCAGTGAAAGCCAGAGTGTGTTCTTGTTCTTGTGTGTTCTTATTTGTTTTCTCTCTCTCTGTCTCTGTCTCTGACTCTCTCTCTCTCTCTCTCTCTCTCTCTCTCTCTCTCTCTCTCTCTCTCTCTCTGTCTCTGTCTCTCTGTCTCTGTCTCTGTCTCTCTCTCTCATTCCTTAATATCTTCCCACTATTGTAAATAAACTACCATAAATTCCATTTACTTTAGTAATTCATTTTGGGATTTAGAAATTGAATCCCTGGTGACCACCTAATTAATATATTTCAGTCCAACCACACAAATAAATTTAACATCTTTTAAGATAGTTTAAAAAACAACACCAGAATTTCCCATTAACTTTGTTCTTAGATTTTCCTAGCAGTCTTTTTTCTTACTATCTTTAAATTTCTTTCCCTTCTCTCTGCCTACTTTATCTATTAAAATAAGGAAGTGCCAAGGAAATTAACTTCTTACTTGCAAAGCCTAGATATATAAAAATGCAAAACCCATAATACAATCTTATGATCAGGATGAAGATATACTGCCAACTTCAAAAAGCTTTGTTATCTCTATGTAATATTGCCTGGTCAAAGTGAAACTATCTCCTCAAAATTAATTTAGTCCTTTTAATCCACATGAATAATTAAGAACTTTTTTTAAGGTCCAAAGGTTACATAAATGTGCATTTTACTTAACTGAGCATTAAGAAGATATTCAACAGTTTAGAAATACATGAACTTGAAGATGGAAATCATTTGGGTAGAGATCAAAGGAGGAAAAACAGTAGTAATAGACTGGTATGAGCATACG
The DNA here is from genome assembly GCF_027887165.1 of Monodelphis domestica. Classification (NCBI taxonomy): domain Eukaryota; kingdom Metazoa; phylum Chordata; class Mammalia; order Didelphimorphia; family Didelphidae; genus Monodelphis; species Monodelphis domestica. Next base: position 305,920,344 of record NC_077229.1, on the reverse strand, counting down.
ATAGGGCTCTGGGTCAGCTGAGACAAATGGACGAAGTCCTGACAGAGAACAGGGAGGCAGAATGTTTTATTTTTGTTTTTTCATGAGACTAGGACACTCTACCTTGCCCAGGCTGGAAATGCAATGACCAACAAATGGCATGATATTACTGATTAGCAGGGGAATTTTAATAACCTGCTCAGTTTTTCTGACCTGGGTCAGTTCACCCTTCCTTAAGTAGTCTGGTTCCTGAGGAATTCAACATATTATTGGTACCAGACATAGTGTGAATACCCAATTAGCTTTAAAGCTTCCTACTTATCAGAGCTCAGAAGGAACTCAAGATATTCACTAGCCTTAGCCTCCCTGTGAGCAAGGATCACAACTATATATCACTATGCCTAGACAGAACATAGTTTTGTTGGGAGATTCCACCTATTTGGATGACTGCTGGATTTCTCTTTCTATAAAAAGGAAAACATCAGGGAAATTCTTGACTTTACCTTGCCCATGATTTAACTTTTTATGAGGTAGAGAAATATTCCTATTGGTAAAGGAGAAATAAGCAGAACTTCAGGATTCAGTGACCACATCATTTTTGAACAGACCATTAACAAGAGAGGCAATGCCATAATACTCCCAGATCTCTGTCTTAGTTTCTCCATCTTTTGATCTGGGTCCAAATCCTACCAGGCTGAGCCTCTTCTCTAAGGTTCATGAATGTGTATCACTCTACTTGACAGAAGCAGATTTCAAGGAGTTTAGAGATAAAGGAGGTAAGATCCAGTGGACTAAGTAAGAGAAGTCAGTTTATGTGGTACCAAGAATTTGAAGAACAAAATTTTGGTAACATTTACAAGTGATTCAGGATCCAAGATAAGGAGGCAGAAGAGACTGATATAGCTTGAACTCCCTGTAGCTCTTCTGGACCAAAGGAGATTTTAAAAGAAGACCAAGAAGACAAATAAGGAAAGGCAGATAACTGAGGATGAATACAAAAGAAAGATAAGGATTCCCTACAACCTTCAAGAGAAAAGCCATCTTTAGTTATGGAAAGCAAGAAGATCAAACAGATGATAGGATCTCAGATGATCAAGGAAGAAGATAATAAAACAAAATAGTGAAAAAGAACTATTTAACTCTAATTTGGCACCCCCCTCCCCCCCCCCCCCCCCCCGTTTCTCCTAAGAAAAACAACTAATTTCAGTCACTCTTATCCCAAACTTTGTGCCTCAATCTTTGGACTCCAAAGCTATATGAGGGTACACCATAGATGAAAACGCACAAAGACAATTGTCATTCTCGGACACCAAGAGACTACTACTATCCCACCCATAGAGCCAAGAATCCAGTTAGATGCACCTTCTTGAGAGTCAATCTAAAAGCAGCATATATCCACCTAGCTAGACTACTGTATCATAATTCATAGGATGAGTTAAACTTATTTTAAAAGAAAATAAACCTAAAAAGGGGAAAGAAGAGAAATATTTCAAGTCATAGGCTTGATAGATTTCTGTCAAATAGCTAGTATATGTTTCTAAGGGATAACCTGTAGGCAATGAGGGGAAATGATAATTAGCATGAGTTCATGAACACATCCATGCATGATAATGAAAAATACACTTATTAATTATAAAGTATGTGCTAAGTAGGGACACATAGAGAAAAGTAACATAATACTTTCTCTCAAGATGGTCACATTCTAATATAAGGAGATAATACCCTTCCCAGGGTGCAAATGCAGAGCAGGTAGAAAGGTTCAGTGGGTCTAACTATAGTACAGATGTCAAGGCGTGAGGGTAGATGTATATGGCAAGTCATGTCATACAGTCAGTTGGAGCTAGAGCTGGTTCACTGATTAGACCTAAATAAAAGTGATTGATTGATAGCAATACTGAAGAGATGAAGAGATGGTTTGATATGTTAAAAGAGTACTCAGTCCCTGTTTTGACCTCAAAACTTGAAGACATGTGGCATGTTTATCCATTTTTTAGAGCAAATGAAGCTGAGCGATTCACTGGTTCTTGCCCCCTAGCTTCATTAAATATTATTTCTCCTAAGTTACTTTTCAATAAAGATATTTCCAACATTGAAACTAAAAATTGGCACTAACAAAAAAACCAGTAAAATTCTTGGATAGAATTCGAAAATGGACGGTAGGAGACACTAAAAATTACCAGGCTTTTAAAAGATTCACACAATTTAGAGTTAGAAAGGATTTCCTAGATCATTTTATCTTTGCCCAAAGCATGAGGAAATGAGCATTTATGTAGTGCCTACTGGATGCTAGGCATTGTAGGAACCACTTTTCCCAAGTATTATTTCATTTGAGCCTCACGACACCATGAGGCAAGTGCTGTTATTATCCCCATCTAACAGTTGAGGAAACTGAGGCAAAGAGTGGTAAAATTATTTCCCTGGGGTCACAGAATAAGAGTCTAAAGTTGGATTTGCCCTTAATCTTCTAATTCCAGGTCTAGCAATCTATCCATTGATTCATAAACTAACCCATTATTCATGAAGACTAATCCTTGCTTTTATCCAAGTCACTGATAAAAAAATAAACAGAAGCATAGTGTTATCATAGAAAGAATAGTGGGATTTGGAGACTAGAAACTTAGATTTTCCCTCCTGGCTGTGTGACCTTAGGCAAGTCACTTAACCCCTCACGGGCTTGACCTTACCAAAAATCAATATGGGATATTGATTCTAAGATGGAAGGTGAGGGTTAAAAAAAAAACAACAACTGGGTTTTGAATTTGCTAGCTGTGCAGTTATGACCAAGACAATTAATTTCCTAGTCTTAAGGTTTTAATTTTTAAAATAGGAAAATAGTGCTTTGTCTGCCTTAACTCAAAGTGCCATGTAAATGTAGGTCATTAAAATTGCTATTATAACAGTAAAGGCTAGGTTTTCAAGACTTCTAGAGACTTTCTCCCAATTTTCCTTTTATAATCAGCACAGTACTGTACAAATAGCTTCCTCAAGTTTTTGCTTTAGTTTGTATCTTTTTCTCCTAAATCTTCTCTTCCTACTCCTGACCCCCCTATTTTTATAGAGGGCAATTCCAATCCCTCAGGCTCACAATTTACAAGTCATCCTGGTCTCCTCATTCTCTCTCACCCTCCTATATCCAAGCTGTTGTCAGGGCTTGTCAATTTTACAATTGCAAACATCTCTCCAGTCCCCCCACCTCCTGCTCTCCTGCAGCACTGCCAACCTCTAGTGCAAGTTCTTATCATATTCACACCTTGATTACAGCAATCAATAGCCTGCCTCAAGCTTCTTCCCACTCCAATCCATCCTTCTATTCAGATACTAAAGTGATTTTCCTCAAGCACAGGTCTATTCCCATCACCCATCCCAGTCCCTGCCAAATAAACTCCAGTGGCTCCCTATTGCCTCCAGAAGCAAATGCAAAATTCTCTGGTGTGCATTCAAATTCCATCATAACTTAGCTCTCTTCTGCGTTTCCCAGGTTTCTTACACCATACTTCCCACCATACACTCAAATCTCCAGTGACAAAGGCTGTTCCACAAATAAGATATTCCATCTCTCAGCTCTAGACATTTTTTGTAATTGTCACCCAAGCTGGGAATGCTCTCCATTCACCTACTGACTTTCTTGGCTTCCTTTAAGTCTCAACTAAAATAGTACCTTTTACTGGAAGTCTTCCCCAATTCCTAATTGAAGTGCCATCTCTCTGTTAATTATTTCCTATTTAGTCTGTATATAGCTTGCTTTGCATATATTCGTTTCCATGTTGCCTTCCTCAAGAGGTTATCCAAGGTAAACTCTTTAAGGGCAAGGATCATCCTTTGTCTTTTTTTGTATACTCAACATTTTAGTACCAAGTCATGGCACTTAATAAATGTTTATTGATTGATTTTTGTGTACAAGGATCACAAATTAGGTATTTAGAGAAATAGTCTTATGTTCTGTAAATATATACATATTTAAATCTCCAAAGATGTACTACCTCTCATAAAAATGCTTCAAAAATGGACATATTAGCTAAGAGAGTCAAAAATGAGTTATAGAGTAGTTTTGAGGGATTAATGATTATAAATAAACAATGCTGAATCTGGTGACTTGGCAGTTACCTATACAAGGCACTTAATGGTCATATGTAATGTTTATAAAGCACAAAAACTTGACAATAAAGTGATTGCTCAAAATACAATGAAGTAGCTAAACCATAATGTCTCTTGTTTCCATGAATGTGAGAACAAGCATAAATGGTTCTAAAACCCTGTAGCAAATTTGGCAAGGCTAAAAGAGAGAGAAAAATAGTGGGGCTACATTTCCTAAGGAAGTTATCTTATTTAAGGAAGAATACAAAGATGCACAAGTCTACAATGTATTTAGTAAAAGATTTCCCTTCAACATCAACTTCTCAAAAATCAATTATTTTTTTTTAGGTAGTAGAACCTGATTGAAGGAAAAAAACCAGAAGCCATAATATAGAATATCTTATTTTAGCTTAAGTCAGCAGAAATTTTTATAGAAAACATATGCTTAATACCTGAAATCTTTACATGCTGAATGGTCTATCGCTGTTAGTTTATGGAAAATTCTTCTTTAAAAAAAATAGAGGTGGTATAGGGAAATCACCAAAATCCATTGGTCCCAAGGCATGAAAATAACTATGTTCATACTTAACATCTCAATCTTATGGCTAACTTAAGGGGATGGGGATTAAATGGGCATCAAGGCATTAAACAGAAGTCATTTAACTCAAGGAAATGATGCCAAGAAATGTAAACCCTGGCATATTGCTTTGTCATGCTCTATTTAGTACAGCACTGTCAAGGGGAAGTTTTTTGCCGTCATCATTTCAGGTATTTCTCAAGACCAAAGAAGGAAGAAGAGATTGATCACCACCCTCCAAGGTGGTTGATCATCATGCTCCAAGAGAAGTAACCACAAAATAATGTGAGGTAGAAGCCCCAAATATTATTTAAAACATCTGAAAAGGAGTATATATGTATGTATATATATATATATGTAATATATATATATACATACATATATATATATACACAATATCCCTTATAGTCCAAATTAAAATGGCCTCTTCACTTACTTCCAGTTCCTCCAGAGATTATCAGTCAATTGTCTATCAACAATTTCAATCATAGAGCCATCTTTTCTGAGGGTAAAAGAGTCTCTGCTCTCCATTTCAAGTGAGTGTCCTAGGTAAAATGGCAGTGTCTGTATTGCCAAGGTATCTTTTGTATATCCCCTGAAAAGGATTTTTATCCCCCCCCCAAAATAGAAAAACATACTGCATGACATACTGCTTTTAGAATGACATCCACAAAATTCATTTTTCATACTGTGAAAAATGTTTGAGCATAATGTTTGTAAAATATATTGTGATCCATTTCACAGAACACCTTAGCTTTCAAAGTTAATAAATAAAGGAATGAATGAATAACTAAATAAACAAATAAATGAATAATAGCCAGGTGTTTCGCAACATTAATGCCCTGGTAAATTTTGTATTTTATATTTATTTCTCTGTTCATGAAAGTGAGAAAGTTACAGTACTAACAAGATCCTGAACACAGACCTTCTCTACTACTATTTACCTTCACTTTTAGTATCTCTTCTGCTCTAGTTGTTGGCTTTCCCCAGTGGAGAAGCTTCCAAGCTAGTCATGTCAAGCAAAGTTTAAATAGCAGAAATTCACCTTTTTTTTCCTTCAATATTTGAGAATGTGTATGACATCATTAAACAACAGCTAGCACTAACCAGACTAGCATGGTATAAAAGTACTGTGTTAGAATGGTTAGAAATTGTTTATTATTCTCTGAGTGTTTCATAAATATAAGTTGCATCTCTAAATTTGGAAATTCCCCATATACAAGGATTATGTCTTCAATTTCTTTTCTTTACATCACTCATAATTCTTCCACTAGTGATGTCCACTGCAGAGCAAGCACTCATGAATGCACAATCAGTGGGCAGAAAAGCTTATTTAATATTTTTCTTTCATAGAAGTTATTTTTGTGAAGGATTTGATATACTTTGATTTTGGCATGAGAATTATTTTTGAATAGGTAAACTTTTCAGGGTAAAATCTAGGTACTTTTTCATTCGTGTAACTGCTACTTATTACATTCATTACTTTTAAACACTTTATTAAAAATAAAATCATTTTTCTTTAAATAATAATTTGTCTTATTTCTCCCAATTATTAGTGGCCATAGTTGTCAAAATACTATGACATTGGGGGCAGCTGGGTGACTCAGTGGATTGAGAGCCAGTCCTACAGACTGGAGATGCTAGGTTCAAATCTGGCCTCAGACACTTCCTACCTGTGTGACCCTGGGCAAGTCACTAAACCCCCATTGTCTAGTCTTTACCACTCTTCTGCCCTGGAACCAATACATAGAATTGATTCTAAGATGGAAGATAAGGATTTAAAAAAATACTATGTTTTTGAGAGCTTAAAAGCTCAGTAGAGAGAGTTATCTTTTTAAAACTTCTTTTCTAAGAGATTGATTTCTCAAGGGGTTCTTAACTTTCCTTTTTTTTTAGTAATTAAATTTCTTTTTCTTTTTCTTTTTTAAAAATATATTTTATTTGATCATTTCCAAGCATTATTCGTTAAAGACATAGATCATTTTCTTTTCCTCCCCCCCACCCCCCATAGCCGACGCGTAAGTCCACTGGGCATTAGATTTAACTTTCCTTTTAAGAGGAGGTATTTTCAGAGGTCCCAGAATCCCTGATTTCCTTAATACTTAAAGGTGATGTGACCTGACCTCTGTTAAATACCCCCTTTTCTTTCCTTGCAATTTGAAATAAAATAAAAACTAGTATAATATTCAAGGAATTTACAAGGTATATTGTGAACAAAACAATGAAACCACAACTGGCTTAAATATCTCATGGCTTCCCTGTTTTACATTCCATCTGTAGAAAGGACCACACATTAGAGGTATCAAACAGTTAGTATATGGCCCACAAAACTTTATAGTGTTCTGGAACCAGATTAAAAGAAATGAGGAAGTAGTTAACAAAATTTTTAAAATATAGTAAAACATAGATCATGTTAACATGTGGTTTTCAGACACTTACTAGCTGTGTGACCCTGGCCAAGTCACTTAATCCTATGTGCTTCACTTTCCTCATCTATAAAATAAGCTGGAGAAGGAAAACTAAACCCCTGCTGTACCTTTGCCAAGAAAATCCCAGGTGGGGTAATAGAGTCAGATACTACTGAAGCACTGAACATTGTAAGTTCCTTGAGGACAAGAACCATTTTTCATATTTCTGTATTTCTCTAAAGGAATCAGAGGAGAATGGATAATATTATACATAGTAAGCAGGAGATAAAGGTTTATTGAATGAATTAAAATATGAAACCTTCAGGCTACTTCTCACAATAGATTGGCCTTTTAACTACTATAGATACTAACAAATCAGCTGATATTATTCACAGGATACTAAAGAAGCCTGAATCCTTTTCCTCAAACTCAGATGACAACCCAGACTTCTCTGAAATAGCCAAGTATGTATAGGGTTAAGAATAAGGGGGGGGGGGGAAATAAAGCCATAACAGGTCTAGGATTGAGTAAATCCTAGTGATTTAATAGGACAAACTAGGATCAAAGGTAAACCAATAATGATGAGCTAGTTCCAGAGTAGGAGACCATGGGAGAGGTGACAGGACCAGAAACTTATCAGAGAGGAAAATTTCTGAGTTCAGGTGAGCCTACATGTGCCCACCCCTGCAGAAAACTGAAATCAAGTGGCAGAAGGTCATAGAAGCCGAGAGCAGGGTGAGGTGGTGAGGAACTTGAAGGGTTATCAATGTAAATATTAAAGTTACCTAGGATAATGACAGGGCTTGGAATGAAGACAAAGGAATTTAACCAGGTGCTGAAATCCTTAAGGAAGGTTGGAATGTGACCTAAAGGTTGGAAAATGGCAACCACAGGGAACCAAACAAGGGATATAATCAGATTGTTTAAACTTCAAAGGAGAAGAGGTTACTGAGTGATATCTGGAAGGGAAGCAAGGATGATGAGGACTTCTCCTGGGGTGGGGTCAGGGTATGGTGTGACAGGAGGGAAGAAATCCTAATATGAGGCCCTGAGAGAAGGAGTTGAGAATAGTAGAGAAAGCAACAAGGAATGTGGTATCTTCAGTGAGAAGCCGGGTTTTGTCTTTACTTTTTATTAAATAAAACTTTATTGTCTAATGTCTAAATTTATGTTGCTGCTGTAAAGTCCAATAAAATATATAAATTCTTAACATGAATTACTCATTTTCCACCATGCTCCTTCCTTTATCTCCTGAGCTTCAAAAACTATTATCTTTCCTTTGGGAACTTAAAACACAAGACAAATTCAGGCATAGCATCTTCAGTTTTCTCAAGTGACAATGACAAGCAGGCATGACCAACACATTAAGACAGTACAGGCTGTCACTGAAAAGAAGAGGAAGAATAAAAAACATGAGGGCTATACTAAGAGGAACCACTTGGCTCAGTTGCTTAAAATGACAGGAATGTTTGGGTTTTATTTCTCCCCCCACTTTCAGAGCTGAGAAGTATCTATCTTGAGAAGAGCCAAAAAACATATTGAAAAGGGCAATGCCAATTAAATACGTGGGTGGGGAAGAAGATAAGAAGGGAAGTGAGGTGGATAATGTGAGTTTAAAAAGTATAAAAAGTAATTCATCTAAATATGTAGATTAGATATAAATGTAGTCAGGAACTCATTAAGTAAGACAAAGTACTGGAAAATGACAATTTGAATTGCATTTATTTGAAAACACAAGTCAAGGAAACATTTACTCTGCTTGAGTGTTGTATGCAAAAGCATCTAACAATATCAAACTCATACATTTCACCATAGTGGTTCAAAACAGCAAGGTAGATACTCTAGTTTCCAGCATTATGGGGAACACTTCATTTAGTGTTTAGTGAACAAGTCATTTAGCCCCTTTGAACCAGAACTTCAGTTTCCTAATCTATAAAATGGGGATAATATACCTATAATATTTTTTCACAGGGTAATTTTCAAGATCAAGTGAAATGATATTGATGAAGTACTTTTTATATTTTAAAGTGTCACATAAACTGTAGCTATTTAACTAGCTCCCTCTGACCATGCTTACCTAAAATGAATTTGTACCCCTCCCCTTAAAGGAAAAAAAGGTACAAGAATCCTAAGACTTTCAACATGAACAAATTTATGTCCAGTGTCACTAGGTCTTAAAAAGAACAACTTTATATGCAATAGAAGTTCAATATCCCATAAAAACACTAACATTTCCTTCTAGAAAGATAGATTCACTTTCATTAGTTTGCAGATTTTACCAGATTTCACTAACCCCTTCCTCATATCTTTTCATAAATATATGAGCAGTTCACTTAGTGGTTATTATTCAGCTTGTGATCTAAGACTGAATTGACTTTAGAAATTATTATTTTCATTATTTTCTTCCAAACTGAATCATAATAATAGGGACTATTCCTGTTTTCATTAATTTAAAAAGTATACCTTCCATAATATAATTTTGTGTCTTGGCAACAAAAAAAGAACATAGTTATTTGAGAAAATGATAAAATTGTTGCATTTAAAGACTGAGAAACCCAAGATTATAAAAAAAAAGGAAGTAGTGCAAATAAAACCATGTTTTTAAGAAATTAAACCTTAAATATCCAACATCTTTTCAATGCTTGTTAATAAGATTACCAAAAGTTCCTAAAAATTATCTGGCATTTTATCAACCTCAATTAAGGTAATGCAGTTTCAAAAGAGTATTAAATATTCATTTATCCCTTGTTTTAATGGGGCAAGGAGAGAGAAGAGAGGAATGGATGGACAGGTCTAAAGGTGTAATTTTAGGAGTATGGAGTACTTATAAGATAGAAACTCTTCACCTGTAAAGCATCAAATCAAATGTAATTTTTCATTTCTGAAGACTTGCTGAGGAATTGGATTCCACAATCACATAGCTTATATGTGTCAAAGGCAGAACTTGAACTCAATTCTTTAGTCCAAAGGACTCTACTTTCTATCTATAAGACAATATAAAAATGCAGGTTATATGTCAAATCCATAATGTCACCCCAGTCCCCTTTCTATTATAATGTCTCAGGATACTATTGGACAGTTAGATGTAGCAGTGGATAGAGTACTATGCCTGGAGTCAGGAAGACTCCTCTTCCTGAGTTCAAATCTGGCCTCAGACACATACTAGCTGTGTGATCCTGGGCAAAGTCACTTCACCCTGCTTGCCTTAGTTTCCCCATCTATAAAACAAGCTGTAGAAGAAAATAGTAAGCCACTCCAGTATCTTTGCCAAGAAAATTCGAAATGTGGTCAAGAAGAGTGGGACATGACTAAAATAAATTAACAAAAATGTTCCTGTTCCTCTTTTTAAAAAAAATCTTCATTTTTCCAGATTACATCATTACAATTTTTTAAAATTTTATAATATTTTATTTTATCATTTCCATGTATTCATTAAAGACAAAGATCATTTTCTTTTCCTCCCCCCAAACCCCCATAGACCACGCGTGATTCCACTGGGTATCACATGTGTTCTTGATTCGAACCGATTGCCATGTTGTTAATATTTGCATTAGAGTGTTCATTTAGAGTCTCTCCTCTGTCATGTCCCCTCAACTGCTATAGTCAGGCAGTTGCTTTTCCTTGGTGTTTCTACTCCCACAGTTTGTCCTCTGCTTATGAATACTGTTTTTTCTCCTAGATCCCTGCAGATTGTTCAGGGACATTGCATTGACACTAATGGAGAAGTCCATTACGTTCGATTTTACCACAGTGTATCAGTCTCTGTGTACAATGTTTTCCTGGTTCTGTTCCTTTTGCTCTGCATCACTTCCTGGAGGTTGTTCCAGTCTCCATGGAATTCCTCCACTTTATTATTCCTTTTAGCACAATAGTATTCCATCACCAACATATACCACAATTTCTTCAGCTATTCCCCAATTGATGGGCGTCCCCTCGTTTTCCAATTTTTGGCCACCACAAAGAGCGCAGCTATGAATATTTTTGTACAAGTCTTTTTCTCCATTATCTCTTCGGGGTACAGACCCAGCAGTGCTATGGCTGGATCAAAGGGTAGACATTCTTTTATCGCCCTTTGGCCATAGTTCCAAATTGCCCTCCAGAATGGTTGGATCAGTTCACAACTCCACCAGCAATGAATTAATGTCCCTACTTTGCCACATCCCCTCCAGCATTGACTGCTTTCCTCTGCTGTCATGTTAGCCAATCTTCTAGGTGTGAGGTGATACCTCAGAGTTGTTTTGATTTGCATCTCTCTGATTATAAGAGATTTAGAACACTTCTTGATGTGCTTATTAATAGTTTTGATTTTTTATCTGAGAACTGCCTATCCATGTCCCTTGCCCACTTATCAATTGGAGAATGGCTTGATTTTTTGTACAATTGATTTTGCTCTTTATAAATTTGAGTAATTAAACCTTTGTCAGAGGTTTTGTATGAAGATTTTTTCCCAATTTGTTGTTTTCCTTCTGATTTTAGTTATATTGGTTTTGTTTGTACAAAAGCTTTTTAATTTGCTGTAGTCAAAATTATTTATTTTACATTTTGTGATTCTTTCTATGTCTTGCTTGGTTTTAAAGTCTTTCCCCTCCCAAAGGTCTGACATGTATACTATTCTGTGTTTACCCAATTTACTTATGGTTTCCTTCTTTATGTTTAAGTCATTCACCCATTTTGAATTTATCTTGGTGTAGGATGTGAGGTGTTGATCAATTCCTAATCTCTCCCACACTGTCTTCCAATTTTCCCAGCAGTTTTTAATCGAATAGTGGATTTTTGTCCCAAAAGCTGGGATCTTTGGGTTTATCATATACTGTCTTGCTGAGGTCACTTGCCCCCAGTCTATTCCACGGATGCTCTTTTCTGTCTCTTAACCAGTTCTAAATTGTTTTGATGACTGCTGCTTTGTAATATAGTTTGAGGTCTGAGGCTGCAAGGCCCCCCTCATTTGTGTTTTTTTTTTCATTATTTCCCTGGATATCCTTGATCTTTTGTTATTCCAAATGAACTTTGTTATGTTTTTTTCTAAATAAGTAAAGGAATTTTTTCGGAGTTCCATGGGTATGGCACTAAGTAGATAAATAAGTTTGGGTAGGATAGTCATTTTTATTATGTTGGCTCTTCCTATCCATGAGCAGTTAATGGTTTTCCAATTGCTCAAGTCTAGTTTTAGTTGTGTGGTGAGTGTTTTGTAGTTGTGTTCATATAGTTCCTGTGTTTGTCTCGGGAGAAATGATTCCTAGGTATTTTGTTTTGTCTAAGGTGATTTTGAATGGGATTTCTCTTTCTAGTTTTTGCTGCTGAGCTGTGTTGGAGATATATAGAAAAGCTGATGACTTATGTGGGTTTATTTTGTATCACACAACTTTGCTAAACTTGTTGATTATTTCAATTAGCTTTTTATTTGAATGTCTAGGATTCTTTAAGTAGACCATCATGTCATCTGCAAAGAGTGATAACTTGGTCTCCTCCTTGCCTATTTTAATGCCTTCAATTTCCTTTTCTTCTCTAATTGCTACTGCTAGTTTTTCTAGTACAATGTCAAATAGTAGAGGTGAAATTGGCCATTCTTGTTTCACTCCTGATCTTATTGGGAATGCATCTAGTTTATCCCCATTGCAGATGATATTAGCTGATGGTTTTAGATATATACTATTTATTATTTTTAGGAACGACCCTTCTTTCCTATGCTTTCTAGTGTTTTAATAGGAATGGGTGTTGTATTTTATCAAAGGCTTTTTCTGTGTCTATTGAGATAATCATGTGGTTCTTGCTGGTTTGCTTGTTGATGTGGTCAATTATGTGGATGGTTTTCCTAATATTGAACCAGCCCTGCATCCCTGGTATAAATCCTACTTGATCATGGTGGATGACCTTTCTGATCACTTGCTGGAGTCTTTTTGCTAGTATCCAATTTAAGATTTTTGCATCTATATTCATTAGGGAGATTGGTCTATAGTTTTCTTTCTCTGTTTTTGACGTGCCTGGTTTTGGAATCAGTACCATGTTTGTGTCATAAAATGAGTTTGGTAGAACTCCCTCTTTACTTATTATGTCAAATAGTTTGTATAGTATTGGGGTTAACTGTTCTCTGAATGTTTGATAGAATTCACTGGTGAATCCATCAGGCCCTGGGGATTTTTTCTTAGGAAGTTCTTTGATGGCCTGTTGGATTTCATTTTCTGATATGGGATTACTTAAGAATTCTAATTTCTTCTTCTGTTAGTCTAGGCAGTTTGTATTTTTGTATATATTCATCCATATCACCTAAATTGGTGTATTTATTGCCATATAATTGGGCAAAGTAATTTTTAATGATTGCCTTAATTTCCTCTTCATCAGAGGTGATGTCCCCCTTTTCATCTTTGATGCTGTTAATTTGCTTTTCTTCCTTCCTTTTTTTAATTAGATTGACCAATACTTTGTCTATTTTGTTTGTTTTCTCAAAGTACCAGCTTCTTGTCTTATTTATTAAATCAATAGTTCTATCACTTTTGATTTTATTAATTTCTCCCTTAATTTTTAGGATTTCTAGTTTGGTTTTCTGCTGGGGGTTTTTAATTGGTTGCTTTCGAGTTTTTTTATTTGCATTTCCAATTGATTGATCCCTGCTCTCCCTAGTTTGTTAATATATGCACTCAGGGATATGAATTTACCTCTGATTACCGCTTTGGCTGCATCCCAAAAGGTTTGAAAGGATGTCTCGCCATTGTCATTTTCCTCGATGAAATTATTGTTTCTATGATTTCTTTTCTAACTAAACGATTTTGGAGTATCATATTGTTTAATTTCCAATTAGTTTTTTGATTTGGTTTTCCATGTACCATTACTGAACATTATTTTTATTGCCTTGTGGTCTGAAAAGGCTGCATTTATTATTTCTGCTTTTCAGCATTTGTTTGCCATGTTTCTGTGACCTAATGTATGGTCAATCTTTGTGAATATGCCATGTCATGCTGAGAAGAAGGTGTATTCCTTTTTATCCCTATTTATTTTTCTCCATATGTCGATTAATTCTAATTTTTCTAAGATTTCATTCACTTCTTTTACCTCTTTCTTATTCATTTTTTGATTTGTTTTATCTAAATTTGATAATGGTTGGTTCAGGTCTCCCACTAATATGGTTTTACTGTCTATTTCTTCCTTCAATTCTCCTAGTTTCTCCATTAGAAATTTGGGTGCTATATTATTTGGTGCATATATGTTGATTAGTGATATTTCCTCATTATCTAAAGTCCCTTTTAACAAAATATAATTACCTCCCCTATCCCTTTTGATCAGGTCTATTTTTGCTTTGGCTTTATCAGATATCATGATTGCCACTCCTGCCTTCTTTCGGTCAGTTGAGGCCCAGAAGGTCTTACTCTATCCTTTAATTCTGACCTTGTGTCTACCCGCCTCATCTGTGTTTCTTGAAGACAACATATGGTAGGGTTTTGGATTCTTATCCATTCTGCTATTCGTCTACGCTTTATGGGTGAGTTCATCCCATTCACGTTCAAAGTTATGACTGTCACTTGTGGACTCCCTGGCATTTTGATATCCTTCCCTAATTTTAACCTTTCTTCTTCAGCTCTACCTTTTAGTCCAGTGATTTACTTTAAATCAGTCCCCCTTGTACTTCCCTTTCTACCCCCCTCCCTTCTTATTCCCTCCCTTATTTTCCCCTGTAGTCTTTTTAAAATTTCCCCCCCACCTTCTCCCTCCCTTGTACTGCTTCTCTCCCCACCAGTCTGTTTTTTACCCTTCTACTCCCCTATAGGGCGCAAATCTATTCTCTTCCCCAATGGATTGGATTGTTCTTCCCTCTTTGGGTCAGTTTCAAAGTACGTAGGAGTTGAGTATTTCCTATCTCCAACCTCTTTACCCTTCCAGTGTATCGATGTTCTCCCCCCTCCCACCATGAGCTTCTTTGTGACATAAATTTACCCCCATTTGTTTCTTTTCCCATTTCTTTTAGTCATAACCTCTTTTCTTTTTTTAGCTTTAGTCATGTATATATATACATACACATGTATATGTATTTATGCATGCATATATCTATATACCTATTTATGTCTTGTCCTTTCATCCTATACACTTTGTCACTGTTCCCTCTGAGTGTAGTTCTTCTAGCTGCTCAGGTGATAGCAACAGTTTTTAAGAGTTGCCAATGACCTCTTTTCTCATAGGGATACATATCATTTTAACTTATTGAGTCTCTTAAAAATTTGTTGTTGTTGTTGTTGTTTTTCCCCCTCTTTTTTAATTACCTTTTGATGATTCTCTTGTGTTCTGTGGCTGGACTTCAGATTTTCTGTTCAGGTCTGGTCTTTTATTTATGAATGCTTGGAACACTTCTGTTGTGTTAAATGACCATATTTTCCCCTGTAAGAATATAGTCAGTTTTGATGGGTATTTTATTATTGGCTGTAGACCTAGTTCCCTTGCTTTCAGGAATATCGTATTCCATGCCTTTTGGTCCTTCAGTGTGGATGCAGACAGATCCTGTGTTATCCTCACCGTGTTTCCATTCCATCTGAATGGCTTCTTCTTGGCAGCTTGTAATATCTGTTCTTTCATCTGATTGTTTTTTAATTTTTCTATAACAGTTCTTGGTGTTGTCAGTTGGGGATTAAATACAGGGGGTGATATGTGGATTCTTTCAATCTCCACTTTTCCCTCTTGTTCTAGGATCTCGGAACAGTTTTCCTGGATAATTTCCTCTAGTATTATGTCCAGGCTTTTTCTTTTGTCATGGTCTTCTGGTAGTCCAATTATTCTTAAATTGTCTCTTCTTGAATGATTTTCTAAATCATCTGTTTTGTGAATGAGATGCTTCACATTTTCCTCAATTTTTTCATTCTTTTTGTTTTGTTTTATAGTGTCCTGCTTCCTTGTGGGGTCACTTGATTCTAGTTGTTTTACTCTGGTTCTTAAAGATGGGATTTCATCTCTGGCTTTTTGGTCGTCTTTTTCCTTCTGGTCTGATTTTCTTTGAAGATTGTATTTCATCCTCTTTATCTCGTCTTTCATCTCCTTTGCCTCATTTTCCAGCTGGATGATTTTGGCTTTCAGGACACTATTTTCTTGTTTTAGTTCAAGTGCCTCTGTTTCCAGATGACTTATCTTAATTTTTAAGTTCTTTTCCCAATTGTCTTCAGCCTCTCTTAGTTGTGTTTTGAGTTCTTCCACAGCCTGTATCCAATTCGCTGGGATTTCTGGTTTATCATTTGCTATTCTCTCCCCCCTGTTCTATTTGCTGAGTAGTAGCTGTCTATTGTAGTTTCTTTCTTCTGTTTCTGTTATTTGTTCAAATTCACCCCTTCTTTACTCCCCGTATTTGTCTGTGATCTTGTTCCTCTCATTTTTTTTTGTTTTTTGGGGACTTCTATTGGTGTAATCTCTGGGGGAGGGTTGTTGGGGGTTTGAGCTTTCCTGTCCTCTGGAGGCTTTTGATTGGCTTAAAGTCCAGCAGTCAATGAGGATGGATGGGGAGCCTGGGCTTCCCTGAGCTCTGGAGACTTTTGATGGGATTGAGTTCAGCTTAGTTGGGCTGGGTTTACTCTGAGTTTTAAACTTCCTGGACAGCTGGAGCAAAAATGGAGGATCTCCAAAGCTCTGGCCAGGCTGCCAGGTCTATGCTACTTCTAGGCTGCCATCTTGACTTTGCCTCTAGGTTTCTGTTTTTTTCAGAAGACTATGCTCTCTAAGGGGGGAGGTGTGTGGCCTCCCTGGGCTCTGAGGGCCCCTGATGGGATTAGGTTCAGCTGGTTCTTTCAGAAGACCCTGCTCTCTAAGGGGGAAGGGGTCATGTCTTGCCTGGGCTCTGAGGGCTCCTGATGGGATTCAGTTCACCTGGTTTGGGCTGAATGAGCCCTGAAGCAAAAAACCTCCTCCTCCACAATCTGTGTTGAATGTCTGGAGACTGGCCCCGGTTGTTTTCAAGGTAAAATCTTCACTGGCACTGAGGTTTTTGTTCTTTCAGAAGCTCTGAGGGCTCCTGATGGGATTAGGTTCAAGTGGTGTGGGCCAAATGATCCAGGAGCCAAAAAAAGGAAGAAAAAAAAACCCAACATCCTCCTCCACAGTCTGTGTTGAATGCCCTGAGACTGGCCCAGGTTACTTTCAAGGTAAGCTCTATGGAGCAACCCCTTTGCCAGCCCTGAGTTTTCTGTCCTTTCAGTAGCTCTGAGGGCTCCTGATGGGATTGGGTTCAGCTGGTGCCCTAAAGCTGGGACCTCCCTTGAGACTCAGATGGAAGGACCCAGCCAGGGGGCTACAGGCTTCCCCCTTCTCTCTATGTTTCCCTGCCGTCTGTGTTGGGCCCCCCGGAGATGGGCTCAGGTTGCTTTCAAGGTGAGTCCTCAGAGCCCTGAGGTTCCCACTGCCGCCATGGGCTCCGCACTCTTGGTTGGGGGGGATGGGTCCTGGGACCTTCCTTCTGCCTACCCCTTAGATCCGAGTGATCTAGTGTTCTGGTTTTTGCGGTGCGGTACCTTTTGATCCAGGTCCAGGAGGAGGGTTCCCCAGGTCTATCCTGTTGTTCAGCTTGAATTTTGGTGTCCTAGGAGCACTCTGTTTGCGATTGGTAAGGAAGGGTTTATGAGGTCTAAACTTTCGCTGCTTCTATGCCGCCATCTTGACCGGAAGTCATCATTACAATTTTTAAGAATCATCTTATAACATTTTGTGATCCATGTTCTCTCTCTGCTTATCAACCCTCCCCAAAATGGCAGGTAACATAATTGAGGTTGTACATGTGTTATCATACATTACTTCCATGTTCAACATGTAAATGAAGACACATCACAAAGTGAAAAATGGTATGCTTCAATCTGCAGTCCTTCTATGGCACTAGATAGCCCTTTATTGAAACTGCCATCCCATCAGATCATTTCTAGTCCTCCTCAAACTCACTCTGTTCCAGTTTGGACATCTTAAGAGTCCATTCCACTATGCCTTTTTGAATCTCTAACATATGCTTAACAAACTCCCCTAAATTCTCAAACTTTTCTTCTAAATTCCATTGACTGCTTTACTTTAACAGAAACCTGGTTTCTCCTTGAAGACATGATATTCCTTGCAATTCTTTTCACCAAAAACAATTTCTTCTCTGATTCACAGATCAGGAAGAAGGGTGTTTACCCCAAGCCATGCTATTTCAAACCATTCTCTAGTTAAAAACAATGAAAACACAACATAAAATAATTGTATCTCTGTGTCCCTGGGCAAGTCACTTAACCCCAACTGCCTCAGAATAAATACTTAGGATTGACCATAAGACTTTGAGAAAGGGTTAAAAAAAAGAAAATAATTGGGTTCAAATCCTAGTTCTACCACTTATAAATTATGTGACACTGGGAAAAATGTCTTAGTTTCCTCATATGTAAAAATGAAGAAATTCTAATTATTTCTAATTGCCTCTCCAATACTAAAATCCTATAATTTGTAACCATTCCTTCGTTTAAGTACATAAAATTTATTGAAATCATCCCTTCCTTTCCCATCTATAGTCTTGCCTCACCATTTACTGACCTCCAGGTCATTCTCTCACCTTCCTCACTGATTTTAGCCCCAGATTCACCCAACCCTCAGGCAACATCCTCAGGGATTTGGATATTCATGGTCACAACTTTATTATCTCTCTGACCATATATTTAATTAATCTCTTCAACTTCAATTAAAGCCTGCTGGTTGGTCTCATTACCTCATCTCTCCCCATTCCTTTTCATTCTCCACTTAGCTGTCAAATTAATCTTCCCAAAATATAGGAGTCATATATATATACATATATATATATATATATGTCACCTTTTCTCAATCCAAAAAATCTCTAGTGACTCCTTCTTTCCTCAAAGATCAAATGCAATATATATTATCCAAATATAATATCCTCTGTATGGTTTTTAAAGTTCTTTATAACATAATCCTTTTCTACCTTTCTAGTCTTCCCTCCCTCTTCTCCCTTCCTTGTCCTCACTGATTTAGTGACACTAGGTTCCTTGCTGTTCCTTGGACAAACTACCTGTCCAGAGGCCAGGCTTTTTCATAAGTTGTCCCTTCTGCCTTGAATTGTCACTCTCCTCATCACCTCTTGGCTTCCCTAGCTTCTTTTAAGTCTCAGTTAAAGTCCCACTTTCTGCAAGATCTTTCTCAGTTCCCTATTTCTAATGACTTCCCTTTGAGATTATCTCCAATTTATCCCACCTATATCTTGTTTTTACATAGCTATTTGTATGTTGTCTCTACCATCAGACTATGAGCTCCATGAGGTCAGGGGTCTGCTTCTTTAGATTTTTATTCTTCATTTCTTTCTCTCTCCAGCACTCAGAATAGTGACTGGAACATAATAGACAACAAACCCTTGTTGACTCCATCACTGTCCTACTTGTACCACACTCCATTTAACTTCTAATTTTGCAAAGGTACTCCCTGGGTTTTGCCCATGCCAATGAATTCACTTATATAATCCAAAACCAAAAGTCAAATAAAATACAAAGCTGAACAGAGCTCCAAAAAGACAATTCTAGGTAAGGAAAAGATCTGGCAAGTCTTCTCAAGTTGGATACATTTCAAGTTTGAGCCTGGTAGCCTAAGGACTAGCCTGGCTAAAGTTAGTGAGAAGCACATCACCTGGTTGACTGGAAGGTGGTGAATTGTTCAATCATTATAACTCTCAGAGATCATCTAAGTCATGGCAGGATTGATGTAATGGAAGAGTGACCCAAACAGATATCTCAAGTATGGAGACTGAATAATTACTCCCAATAGCCACAACTGTAACAACTCAGTTATATAGTGTTTTACAACTTACTCCATGCATTCCTCAAAAACAACTTTGTGAAGTGAGAGTTATAATCACCATTTTACTGATGAGAGGTTTTTTTTATTTTTGTTTTTTTGTTTTTACTGAGGTTCAGAGGGGTTAAACAACCCATGATCATCTAGTTAATAAGTATTAAAAGTGGAATTTGAACACAAGTCTCTTGACTTCAACTCTAGCCTTTCCCCCAAATGAACACAATTGAATAGGAAGAGCTAGAATCCAATAAAATATTGTTGTCCAGCATGAAAATTACTTCAGAGTTTATAAAACTTAATGTCTAGAAAATGAATTTCCTTAAAATAAGGTATGTCTGTCCTCCTACTTCCCAAGCATATTTAAATGTATTGTAACAAATGTTGTAGTGTTGAAAATTTAAAAAAAAAAGAAGAAGAAAAACCTATTGCTTGTATTTGGCACTTTGCTAGCAAGCATTTATCAGGCTGTTCCCCTGCTGAAGGGAGTTGACCTTATTTTTAAACCCTTTGTCCCTAAGAAATTGCCCTGAATAGGCTGTTAAGTCTTCCATGAAACAGTCTCCCTGCTTCTAAAGTACTGGGAACTGGTTTCACAACAGGGAGAAAAAAGATATTTAATGTTAGCGAGGCAGGAGAGTTGATAAAAAGTAGTCCTTGGACTTAGGGAAGGCCTGGTTTCAAATTCTACCTCTGACACATACTTGTTATCTGACCCCTAGTAAGTTATTTAAACACTCAGTAACCCCAGAAAACTGATTCAGTGCAGGTGTCCATCTATACTTGTGGAGGTATGCTTTCCCATTGAGATTCCATTCCTAA
Organism: Monodelphis domestica; assembly: GCF_027887165.1. Lineage (NCBI taxonomy): Eukaryota > Metazoa > Chordata > Mammalia > Didelphimorphia > Didelphidae > Monodelphis > Monodelphis domestica. The sequence goes on along the minus strand of NC_077229.1, from coordinate 305,899,707 downwards.
TGCCAAAGAAGCCTCAGATACGATTCAAAGAAAGGAGCAGCTAGGGACAATAAGGGAAAAGGATTTGCCCCATAACTGAATTATATTACTCTTATATAAGAAGGAACCTTAGAAGGTCATTTAGTCAAACTATTGATCTAATTCAGGCCAATATCTTGAATAGTTAAGATATTTGAGGTGAAAGTTGCAATAATCTACTAGCATCTCCAAAGATTATTTTATTTTTTTAAAAATGACGAACAATGTGGCCTTAATGTGAACATTCCCATCCCAGCTGTAATCTTGACTTATAGATTTTAAAACCATGTTTCAGATACTGGAACTGGGTGCCTGGGTACTCCTAATTCTATAACATCCAACCACTCCTGCCATCCTTCCTACCTTGGAGTAGGTCCTTCCTACCTTGGTCTTCCACAAGACCAGCTCCCTTCTCAAACTGATGAGTTCCTCCTGGGGAATCTCCATTTTGTGGAGGAGCTCAGATCAATCAACTTTTACTCCCCTCCTAGTTCTGATCTTGATTTCAAAACTTCAAAAACCATACTTCCATGCTGAATACTTCCATTCCCTACCTCCTTTTATGTGTTATCTTCCCCAGTTAGAATGTAAGTTCTCTGAGGACAAGCACTATCTTTCTTTTTGCTTGTATTTGTATCTCCAGTGTTTAGCAGTACCTAATACATTGTAAGCCCTTAACATATACTTGTTGCTTTCCTTCCTTCAAATACTCAAGTCAACGTGTGACCTTTTAGGTGAAAATGTTCCTTCCAATGATATTATATCTCTATGCCTGCCCATTTTATGACTATGACCTTCCCTTAAATTCTTCAAGGGGTTCTATCCAAATGGTGGGCACCTTCCTCAACTTCTTTTGACATCAATACACCAGTGGAATATGGATATTCTCTCAATTATTCCTCACTCTTACCATTTTCTTTTCAAACAGATATTGCTTTAGGTCAGAAATTTCTATTGTCTACTTTAGGCTATGGCTATGATGGTAGATTGGAGAAAGATAAAGGTAGCTCAGTCAGCCAGTCTCTGCTTGAAATCTATTCATGATAGGGAACTCTCTACTCATGGTAACTCTTCCATTGTTGGGTAGTTCTGATTTCCAGGATATTCTTTAAATAGTCAGAGCCAAGATCTGTCTCCTCAAAGCATTTATAACCTGGTAGAGGGTAGCCATCATCTGAAGCTACACCAAATAAAACTCTTCAATATGAAAATCTTTCAGATATATGATAAGACTTCTCATTCTTTCCCGATATCTCCAAATCAAATTTCTCTTCTTCAGTCTATTCCAGGTCCTTCAACAATTCCTCATATGCAGTACTATGCTGGTTTCATTCAAGGGTATCAAAGTTCTTCCTAAAAAATGGCACTGAATTTGAAAATAGTAATTCTTTGCATAAGCTGACCACTACCAATTATAGCACATCTCCCTCCTATTGTATATCATATTAATATATCCCAAGAAGATCAAAGCACATTATCAAAAAGTCAAGACAAAACTGGAGGTCTTTTCTCCATGAAATGATATAAATCTACATTTTCCAATATCTATGTCTGTAGACCTTTTATGGATCCCAAGAACTACACTTCATAATTATCTTTATTAAATTTCATCTAATTGGCTTTAGCATAATTTTCTAGCCCATCAAGATATATTCACATACTGATTCTGTCACTCATATGTCAATTCTGTCACCCATTTTATGTTATTCCTAAATATGATAAGTATGCCATCAGGGTCTTCAAGATTCATGACAATGAATAAGAAGAAAAACAAAAATTTCGCTTAAACCAATTGAAGGACAGAATGCCAAAGAAAAATAGCAAGGACTTTCCTTCAAGCTATGAAACCACCTAATTAAGAGAATCACACAGGATTTATATAGAAATTAAAAGGATACAATTTAGTCACATTTTTATCTTGTCCAGAAGGATATTATAATTTTTTTTTAGTGTAATCAAGATGGAATATGTCATAAGTATAGAGTTTTATCTTCCTGGCTGGTAAAGCCAACATTTAAAAAAAAAAGGTGAGCTTAGTTTGGAATATTCTTTCTGAACCCATATTAGATCCTAAAGATCTTTATTTTATAAATGCCCATACTTTGTAAGTATTGATTCATTTAAAAGATGGTTGTGACCCACTGCTCTATAGAGGCAGCATGACATAGTATAGGGGAAGGTAAATGGAATATGTAGTTGAAGGACTTTATTTTGAATTCCCAGTAGCTATTTGACCTTGGGCAAATCGCTGAAACTCTAAGAAACTAAAGTCACTTCTCTAAATAGGGAGGTTAGAACAGATGACCTAAAAGTACCTTCTATCTCTAAATTCTAAGAATCTACTATTTTTTTGATTGATTGATTGATTGATTTTTTATTTATTTTAAATTGAAAAATTATATTGCCTCATTTTCAGCTTTCTGGCTCATCTTGAAATCTTTCATGATTTTTCAGTGGTTCAACTGTCACATCTATTAGTTGTTGGATTTTTGGCTATACTGTGTCATTTAATATACCTCTACCAGAAGATTTGGGATTACAGATTTATAATGAAAGGGGGCTGCACAAATCATCTAGGCTAACCTTGTCATTTTGAGCACAAGGAAGTGATTTGACTTTTGTTCAAAGATCTTGTCTCTTTCCCCACAATAATTAATATCAAGGACAGCATGGGTATTGTAGGCTCAAAGATGTTTACCACTGACAGAAGGAGATACATCAGTATCAGGTCAAGAGAGAATACTCTAGAGATGGTGAGGCATTCCAGATGCCTTTGTTTGCAGATGACATTGTGCTGATTGCATTATGCTCCATAAATATCAGAGCACTTCGTAAAATAAGATTCAAATCCCCCCAAAAAGTTTGAACTAAATGTCCACACTGGGAAAAAACAACCATAAGTAGATAAAGAATTGTTATTGTTGAGACCATAACATCCAATTAAATAATGATTCTGTAAAGCTCATCTAACAAAATATATCTTAGACTTTTAAAAACTAAATTTATTTATTTAGAATATTTTCCATGGTTCCATGATTCATGTTCTTTCCTTCCCTTCTTCCCTCCCCACTCCCTGAGCTAACAAGCAATTCCACTGGGTTATACATGTATTATTGTTCAGAACCTATTTTCATATTATTAATATTTGCAATAGAGTGATCATTTAAAGCCAAAATCCCCAATCATGACCCATTGAACCATGTGATCAATCATATGTTGTTGTTTTTTTGCATTTCTGCGCCCACGGTTCTTTCTCTGGATGTGGATCATGTTCTTTCTCATAAGACCCTCAGAACTGTCCTGGAAGACTGCATTGTTGCTAGTAGAAAAGTCCATTACAGTCGATTGTGCCACATATATGAGTTTCTTTGTACAATGTACTCCTGGTTCTGCTCCTTTCACTATGCATCAGTTCCTGAAGGTCATTCTTGTTCACATAGAAATCCTCCAATTCATTATTCCTTTCAGCCCAATAGTATTCCATCATCATCCTATACCACAGTTTATTCAGCCATTCCCCAATTGATGGACACCTCCTTATTTCCCAGTTTGATTGTTTGTTTGTTTGTTTTTTTGCCACCACAAAGAGCACTATAAATATTTTTTTTTTGGTCCAAGAATGAATAGGAAGATAAAAATGAAGATTCAGATGGGTAGATCAGTTAAATTCAGATTGTTAGAGAGCACGTAGAAGTGTTTACAATGTGCCAGACATTGTGCTAATGCTAGGGATACAAGAAAACACAGTGGTCTCTAAGAGGACCTTATATTCTAATAGCAGAAGATGAATGATAAAGAAGAACTAGGAAACAGAGGGAGAGGGTAGTGGGAATAAAGCTTCTGGTGAAGCAGTCTGGAGAGGGAGTTAATGCAGTAGTTAAATGAGCATGCCAGGAATCCTTCACAAAATGGTAATCCTACTCAAGAAATCACCAATCCAGAGATCAGATGCTGGAGTGGTGGTATCTCAAGAGTGGACAAGACAGTTGGGGATAATGTGGAATAGTTCAGACAGTAAGTTGAACTTGTTTCCTCATATAAAATGGAAAAAATAATACCTATAATACCTATCTCATAGGGTGGGCTTGAGTATATTATAAATATTATAAATGATATTATGTTTATAAAATGCCATGTAAATCTTAAAGTATTTCACAAGTGTCAATTATTTCCTCCATTAAACTAAGTATTAGAGACATTGTTATTTAAAATCTTTAAGAGTTCCTAATATCAGGAATATGATGAACACCCAATGAATACACTAGCCAATTATCATGACAGTAACATCCTGGCATGTTCCATAATACATATTGGCTCAACAAAAAAGAAAAAAAATTGTTTGTAACAATTAGCACCTTGGGGAAAAAATTAAAAACCTTTCTTGGGAGGTAATGAAGTTCTCAAGAAGAGACTAGATCAGTGATGGCAAAACTTTTAGGGGAGTATCAGGCCCTGCCTCCCTCTCCCCCCACAGAGTGTCAGCCCCTCCATCCCACCCCACAGAGTGCCATGCCCACCCCCCAAAGACTAAGTGCCACACCCCATTCCTCCCTCCCACCCCCCTTCCACCTCAGATAGGGGAGGGAGAAAGCACTCCCCTTGGGCTGTTGGGCAGAGGAGTGGGGGAAGTAAGGAATATCTTCAGGCTCATGGAAAGGAGTAGGGGAACAGCAATGCCTAGAGGGCCCATGGCTTTCTAGTAACAAATTCTAGTGGGCAACTGCAGGCGTGCCCACAGAGAGGGTCCTACATGATATTTCTGGCATGTGTGCCATAGGTTCACCATCACTGGGTTGGATGATCCCTTGCTAGTGATGAAGGAGAGGAGATTCATATACCAGGTAGAATGCTATAATTGATGATCTCTAAGAGCCCTTTCAACTCTAAGATTTCATGATTTTATGAGTTTACAAAAAGAACATAAACATATAATTCATATAATTTCCTAAATTAGTCCTATCTACTTACAATATTACTTGAACTTAACTTAATTCATTTAAATAAGATAGCTTGTGTTCTGGCAAAGATTTGTAATTCCATATCTTAAAAAACGAAGGATCTCAAAAATGGAGGCGATTTAATAATTGCCATGGATTAAAAAAATGAAAAATACAAATTAGCATGAGATGTGCACAGTGGTAAGATAGTGGTACTATATAATCAGTTCATTGGTGATTCATGACATCAAATGCATTAACCTGAATTTATTGGTTAGAAGGGCTAATAAAGGCTAGAAAAGGTAACTTTTAAGACTTGTCTTGAAGGCTAATTGCACCATAATTTAATGGTGTTTATACAAGGTAATGAGTCAAAATCTCTGTCTCAGGGCTACATGCTAGTGTTAGGAGCTTTGTAAACTTTAAAGTCAATACAAATGTCTTGTTATCATGATTGTACTGAGGTTGAAATAAGTAAATACCTACTAGGTTAGTCCATTGTTCAGTATTTTAGTTATTTAAATAGAAAAGAATGTTAGGGGTATTAAAATATCTCCCTAAGGATCTTAGAAAGATTAAAACATCTCCCACAAGCCACCTTACATTCCCTCTCCCCCCAGTTTTTTTTTCCTCTGCACCTAAGGTAATTTTCAAGCCTCTACCTCTTGGATTCAGAATTATGTAACATAGCCAAGTAATACTAGGAAGCCATTTTAATGAATTTTTAAGCTACATTAAGAAAGGCATAGTATCCAAAACTGGGAGTGGTGGCGGTGGGAAGGGAGGGCAAGCAGTGATAGTCTCATTGAACTTTGCCCTGGTCAGATATCTAGAATATTCAGTTCTAGGCAACATTTTAGGAAAAAAAGTTTCTGATAAGCTGGAAAGTAGCTCCATAACAAGGTTATCAAGATAGTTCAACTACTCAAGAGCATATCAAGAGTGGAAGAAAGTGAAGATGTGGGCATATTTAACATACAGAAGAAAAAACATGTGAAGGGGGTAACCTCATCACTTTTTTTCCATTATATACAGGGTTGCCCTGTGGCAAATGAACTGGTTCCAGAAATCACTGGGTAGAAGCTGCAGAGTGGCAAACTGACTTCATTAAAAGGAAAACTTCCTAACCATTCAAGACATCCCAAAGCAGAATAGCCTGCTCCCAGGAAGTGGGAGGTTCCCTTTCCCTAAAAGTCACAAAGAGGTTGCATGAACAAATACTACATCAGGTAAAGAAAAAATGGACTAAAAGGTCTCTGAATTCCCTACAAACTAAAAGTCTGAGACATTGATTCTGTAAGGCAGCAAATGGAAGAGAGGGAAATGCATAATGAGAGCACTAGGAGAAGCACAGCTAACACTAGTAGTCTTTTAACATTTATAGTTTTTGGCATAAGTTGATCAATAAGCATTTATTAAGTCCCTATTTTGTTCAAGGAACTGTGTTACACACTGGAGATTAAAGAAAAAAAAGAGAGAGACAAAAGATAGTTCCTGTCCTTAAGAGCCTCACAACCTAATGAAAGGGCATTATGTGGTGATCCATAGGTTATCTGTCTTAGGTCTAATGTTAGTAACAAGGGCTTACATCCAAAAAATGGGGCCCTTTCTACTTTCTCTTAAATTCATTATCCTATGTGATGCATATGGGGTCACTCAATGAATTATCTGTTAGCATGTGGAATATATTCTCTGTTTGTAATAAGCCATGCTTTGCTACCTTAAAAGACATGGGGGGGGGGGGGCGGGGGCAGGGGCAGCTGGTGGCTCAGTGGGTTGAGAGCCAGGGTCTATCCCTGGCTAGATAGGAGGTCCTGGGTTCAAATTTGGATTCAGAAAAGCTGTGTGACCCTGGGCAAGTCACTTAACCCCCATTGCCTAGCCGCAATACACAGTATTGATTCCAAGACAGAAGGTAAGGGTTTAAAAAAAAAAAAAGATATACAGGTCAATATTAAGGCATCATTTCCTTTTAATGAGATCAAACTAGGTGTTGTCTTACCTTACATACAGGAGAAAAAAAAACCTTATGGCAGTAAGTCCTTCATGGTTCTCTGTTTTCTTTCATGAGACTATAAGATGACAGTTATCTATTTTAAAAATCTATTAGCACAGATAAAAGTTTTCTTGTCAGTTATGAGGTCTGCTAGTTGAAGCTTTTGTAATAGCCTTTTTCTGACAACGAATAGCTTTTCCCAGAGGATTTTAAAAAACAAAAGCAAAAAAAAAAGAGAAATATTTATTACTTTATTAATTAAAAAGGGGGCAAGAGAAAAAATGGGAAAATAACACTGAAAATCCCACCATCAGGCAAAACAAAGCTGGCAAATCCTCCCCCACCCCTTTTAATAGGTATTTGCTGTTACATTAACATTGCACCACTGATCTCAAATAGGCAAGATTGAGCTATACATCCTCCATGTTAACAAGCTACACAGAGAATGTGCACAATAGGAACAGCACAATGAGGCCACATCTACTTATGGTAAATGTCATTTCAGAGAACAATCAGCTTAGTTCAATGTGCATGATACACTTATACCACCAGAAGCTTAGTGATATAAGCAAAAGAGCAATGGAGTCAGGATCATTAGATTGCTACAAAGGTGGCTCTTGGGCATGTGTTCCCAAATCCTTTTGTTCACAGTGCTGGGGAAATGTAAGCAGAAGATATGTGGCAGCAGTGTCTAGAAGAAAGAGAAGGAAAGACCATAGTGTCCTTCACATCACAACTCATATTGAAAGGAGAAAAATCCTAGCACCTGGTCTAGGTAGAACAAGCCAATTCACTGAGACATGTTCCCAATTTGGAAACTAGGCAGTTCTGGGAGGACATTTCAATTCAGTCTGGTTGACTTCAAGAGGAAGTTTCCTGCCAGAACTGTTCAATGGCTTATAATAAAGACTGTCAAAACAGTCCATTAGAGATGTTTTCAATCAGATCTTTTTTTTTTTTAAACAGACCAGTGGGACATACAAAATCCTACTTCCCAGCATTGCCAAACCATGGAACCCACACTCTAGCCATAATCTTCAACTTCTTTATTGCTTCTACCACCAAAATAACAGATTCTATTAGGTGAGCCTTTGGCCATCTCTTACCTGGAACCAAGCTTTTTACATCAGTTCCCATCTATTTCTAAACCATGCTGCCACACATGTACTCCATCACCTTCTAGATTCCATTCATGAGTTATCTTCCCTCATTAAAATGTAAGCTTTTTGAGGGAAGGGATTGTCTTAATTTCTTATAATCCTATCCTTATCATTTAGCACGGTATGTAGAAAACAGCAAGTTCTTAATACATGTTTTATCATTCATGCATTAATTCATCTTCTAGACTATAGACTTAGAGTCATAAATCAACCCAAGGATTGCTAACAGATATGAGGGAGATATTATATAGAAAGCCTATGACCTCCATATGTGAAATCCTTCAGATGGCATGTGACACCTCTTTGCATCCTAAAGTTGCAAGACAATTGAAATGAAAATATAAGTGGTCAATCATTTGTCTAACAAACATAAGCATACCATGTCTGCTCTTATAAGCAAATAGATCAATGCTTGTCTAATTGTGAAGGGAGTTATAGGAGATGAAAATCTAAAGTGGAAGATAAATGGAGAAACACAAAAACATATAAAAATATGTAGAATCATACCATATCATAGTATTGTAGCCATATAATTAAACAGGACCTTAGAAGCCTAGAAGTCTTTTAGTCATTCCCTTATTTTACAGATGAGGAAATTGGGACCCAAGAGTTTAAGTGACTTGCCTAAGATCACAAAGCTAATAAGCAGTAGAGCTGGAATTAAAATCCTGGTTCTCTGCCTACTGCACTGTATCTTTAAGCTCCAGCTAAAATATCACAGGAAGGGTCCCCTAACACCTCTTAATTCCAGAGCCTTCCCTCTTTTATTTCCTATTTACCCTAGGCACAACTTGCTTTGTATGAATTTATTCATATATTGTTTCTCCCCACCCCCACCCCAATAAACTGTAAACTCCTTAAGGACAGGGACTGCTTTTTGCCTTTTCTTGTAGCCCTAACAAAGTGTCTGGCACTTAATGAATGGATGTGGAATGAATTAATGATTGTTTCTTTTAATTATAGGTATGTCTAATGTTCTAAAAATTCACAACACTTTAAACTGTCATCCTCAGCAAAGTGATCAGGAACAAAGAGCAATTCTGGAGAATTGCATGAAGACAGGGAGATACAATTTATCAGCGCAAAAGGCACTAATAAATAACTGGCATTTATATAGTGCTTTAAGTTCTTCAAGGGGATATATTTCATTTTATACTCCCAGTATACCTGTGAGGTACTATTGTTATTAGTACTCCCATGAGGAAACCAAGTCTCAAGGAAATTAAGTGACTTGCCCATGGTGATACAGTCACTAGATATCAGAAGCAGGATTCCAAAATAATCAGATCCAATAAGTATTTAAGCAAGGACCAGTACTGGGCACTAGTGATACAAGAACAAAAATCAAATATAATCCCTACCTTCAAGGAACCACCATTCTTCTAGGGAGATAACACATAGAGGTAAATATATAATTTGGGAAAGGAGAAAACACTAATTCTTTTGGAGTCCAAAAGGACTTCTCCTGAAAGGTTGTACATGAGATGAATCCTGAATGAGGATAGGGGTTTTAATAAGTGAGGTGAGGATTGCAAGCATTCCAAGCATGGCCTGTGAAAAGACAAGGAGGAAGGAAATGGAATGTTGAGTTCAGAGAACAGCAGTTGGACCAGTTTGGATGGAATGCAGAGTACCTAAAGTGCTATTATGTGAAATTAGCCTGGAAAAGTTAAGTGTACCAAGCTGAGCCATTTGTATTTTATCCTAAAAAGCAATAGGGAGTCACTGAGACTCTTGAGTCACAGAATGTCACAGTCAGATTTGTGCCACATGAAAATTATTTTGAAACTTCAATGGAAGACTGGAGCAGAGAAAGACAGTCAGACAATTGATTAGGAAGCTGTTGCAAAATATTCTAGCCAAGAAATAATGAGGGTGACTTAAGGTGGTGACCATGTGATTGGAGAGAAAGGGATGGGTACAACATAAATTATAAAGGTAAAATCAGTAAGACTTGATAAGCTGTTGAACATGAAGAATGACGGAGAAGTGATAAAGGACAATAGCTTAAAAGGATCTGTGATAGAGTCAAATGAATATTCTTTAAGGATGAGAGAGCCACGGGTATTTTTGTAGGCAGCAGAAAAGGTGTTAATAAATGTAGAGAAACTGAAGATCAAAACAAAATAAAGAGAAGGGATCATGTCCAGCAAATGTGTTGGCACACTTGAGAAAAAGGACTGGAACAAGGAGAAATAATACCTCCATGTCAGGGAATGGAATAAAGAGTAAGAAATGGAAAATGAAATAGAAGGGTTCTGAGGTATGTATGGGACAAGGGGGGGGGGGGGGGGGGGAAGTTCAGGAAAGATGACCTCTATTTCTTCTACAGATCAAGTGATCAGGTTCACTGTTGAGAATAAGGGTGAAGAAGTGATTGATTGTAGGAGGTCTGAGAACAGATTTAGAACAGATACTGTGGGAAGTGTAATCATTTGGAGATAAATAAAAGGATGGCAACATAGTAGCAAAGGACTAATTGAGATTATATAAAATAAATGCATTGTGTATTGTGGTAGAGACCTGAAGAGAAAGAGGATCATCTTTTCTATTTCAGTGTCCAAAGATCAGACAAAATATAATGGGAACTCAAGAGGGAAAGTAGAGTTCCGAGCTTTACAGAGGGGTTTGATTTTCAATGTATTAACAATGTTACTATGAAATTATATTGGTAAGGGCAAGCATATGTGGGATGTGCCTATAAAATCACTTAGATGATGTTTAGGAACAGTTGGCCTGACTGTTATAATTTGACAGTGTTACAGAAATTATGTGACTCAAATAATGAAAAATAGAAGTTAAAGTAAGAAGATAGCTTTGGATCTTTCATTCGTTAAATGACAAGAAGATACAGGGCAACGTTCTGTTAAATTTAAAAAAAAAAACTTTTTGTGTTCTGCTTTATCTTTAATCCACAGGGTCTGATAGCAGTGTGGGAAATGACCAGAGTGAGGCATGTGCTTCTCATCACAATATCTGTTTTGAACTGGAGCTTTGCTGTCAGGATTCTTCACATTAGAATGACTCTGGAAAAGTCATTTGGAAATATCAACAAGGGATTATTAGCCTAGGCATTTCATTTCAGTGCTGGTGAGTTCAAAAAGAAAGAAGGTGTCACATAGCTATGAGGCATCATCTTCCCAAAGTAGGACACAGAAATAGTCATCGATTTCACAGCGGTATACAACTTAAAATATTTTCTAACTGAGGAAATGCAAATGCTTATTTGATACTGAATAAAATGTCTTAACTAAATACGTACACACTGCTTTACATATTTAACATTGAGACATTATTGTTCACTGTATTCATATTTTCTAAGCAAAATTCACTTAAAACAATATAAATCTTTCTCATGTAAGCCTATCTGATATTTAAGCAGAGTGCCAGGCACCTTTTAGATACTTAATAAGTTCTCATTGATTGATTGATCTTTATTACACAACTGGACATTTAGTGCTCCTTGGTGTGGTCCAATAGTGTTTGAACTACAGCATCTATTAGTTTCTTACTTCCTTCCAAATGCGTAGTTATAATTACAAATTATAACTGTGACTTCCTTTAATAGGCACTTTAAAGCTATTATCCAAGGATCCCAGAGGCAAATCCAATAAAACTATCTGGAACACACACTCAAAAAGTTTCAACATTTGACACTGGATTCTCATTTAATTATCAGATAGTCTATCCTTTAAAAGGGGTTACTTTCTCTGGTCAGTGCCCCATGCCTATTACCAATCTAATTTCCTAGCCCAAAATGCAGCAAAGAGAAACAGTGATCTCATAGCAACAACAAAAAATCATTTCTTCTCTCCTCACATAGTCACTGAATAAGAATGAATCTAGATGGAAAGAAAAACATGTCTGACACTTAATAATCTCAGCATTCCAATTACTGAACATTCTAATAAGCACAAATCAGGGGGTAGATTAAAAGGATCAAACACTCTCCAGTAGCAATAAGTTAGATGTGGGGCAGCTAGGTAACTCAGTAGATAGAGAACCAAGCTTGGAGTTGGGAGGACCTCGGTTCAAATTTGACCTTGGACACTGCCTGGTCCTGTGACTCTACACAATTTACTTAACCTCAATTGCTTATTCGAGACAAAACAAAGAATCCAATAAGTTATGCAGATAATAAAACAGAATCAAAGAATTATAGATGTAATGCTGGAAGGGACATTTTAACATAATCTAATATTATACTCCCCTCACTTTATAGATGAGGAAACTAAAGTCTAGAGACATTATGATTTGCCTACGGTCACAAAGGTACAAGCAAAAAAGCCAGAATATGACACCAGATCCTCTGATACGAAAACCAGCATTTCTGATATATCCAAGTTTGCCTAATTCATCATTTACCAAACAATTTTTCATGACATTGTTTGATTCCTTAATATCATTCTTTCCTCCTTTCCTATTTTAAATTTCATTATCTTCATTATCTTATACCATTATATTTTATACTTCTTTATCTTCATTATTTTATACCAAGAGATTATGGAAACCACAGTGCCAAAAGAAGGGAGGGTAGCTAATGCATTTCTGTATACATATGAATATCTGTATCTTTATCCATCAATTACATTGTTACTTGAGAAGTTGTGTAATATAAAAGAAAATGACTTGACTGTGGAGTCAGGAAAAATCAGACTTCAAGTTCCACTTTAGATACATTCTGGCAAAAGATTGGAAAGGTGAGAGATTTCAGGCTGGCCGATCCACTATCATACTGTTACAATAAGTGATTTGTTTATGATCGTATAGTAATGATGAAGAGAATGATAATGGTTTTAACTAACAATTATATAGCACGTATTATGTTCCAAGTGTTTTACAATTTTTATCCCGTGAGACCTTCACAAAAATCTTGGGAGTTAAGTTCTATATAGCAAGTATGTGTCACAGGCAAGACTTGAACTCAAGTGTCTCATCAACTTCTTAAATGTCTACTACATGCAATGCATTGTACTACTGAAATGATAATGATGGTCCATGCTGAAGTACATTCATGGAAATACACAAAATGTCTTAAGTAGGAAGGTATCTGAAAATACTGTTTAGCAAAAACTAAAGAGAAAGGCAGATTCTAAAATAATTTCCAGGACTCTGCCCAGCCAGGCTTCATCCAGCAGTGTAGTTCTGTCAGGCGGTCAACAATGTCCTATATTCCTGTCCTACATTTGGAAGAACATATTGCCTTTATCATGTGGGGTGCATAAGGCTTAAAATCATTAGCTGCTCTTAGAGTCTTGCTTGTATTGTCCAAAGTGTCCACTATCAAGTTAGTTATGATTGAGCAATTACAAACAACTATATCTCAAACTGCTAATTCAACTCATACAAATATTTATTCATTCAATGAAAAAAATTTAAAACAACCAAACCACTTATTAAACCCTTACCATGTGACCTCTATAAAAATCCCACTGCAAAAAGTTATTTCAAATTCTTAAAGATCGTGTCAGTTAATCCAGCTAGCAAACTCTGGATAGTTTAATCTACAAGTATTTAGATTGCTAATTATCACAAGGTAGGCCACTAGAATTTGAACAAAACTTGGGAGGACCCTGATGTATGCCAAGAAGCCACCAAAGGCAAAGAGAACAGTTAAGGCAAAAGTCAAGTCACAGGCCAAGAAACCAGTGCTGAAGGGTATACCTAAGCACCAAATTGGGGGGAAAAAAAACAGCTTCTGGAGCCACCAGATATATTGGTTTCATGGGCAGCCCAAGGAGCTTAGGGAAAACATCCCTGGGAAGAACAAATTTGATTGCTTTTTCATCATCTTTTTCTCTTATCACTGAATTTGTGATGAAGAAAACTAAGGGTATCACCCTAAGGCCATCAAACAGAAAGTTGTAAGGAAATTATTATGTAACAATGATGTGGCCAAGTTCAACATACTGCTCAGAACTGAAAGAGAGGAGTCCTATATATCACCCTGCCCCAAACTAGGATGCTTTGTAGCTTAGCAAAAAACTGAAAATCATATAAGATATTCCAACTGGCCTATTCTGCATACAATAAATATTTCCATATAAACATAAAAAAATCATGATGGGTGATCATGAAACTGTAAACTTAAAACTGCCCTTGTTCTTATATTGTTTCCTTTTCCTTTTGCAGGGAGAGTAGCTGAGTAGGAGAAACTGAACAAAGGGTGTTAAGAACTCCATACTTTTGAAGTCCTTGATAAACACTAATGTAACTACTGAAAATCAATGTGATCTTTTTCTCAAGAACACACAGGTTGACAAGTCTAGAAACACTCAAAAATACCATTTGTATTAATATGTTTGTTATAAAACAAACTAGACATCATATATCTCTAGAAAACGAGGTGGCTAGTCATATGCCAAAACCTGTAAATACCAGGTGAGGGTATTCTGGACTTTTAAGGGCAGTGGAAGAGGGTATAGCCTCTAGGGGGGATTTTTGCAAAATCTAGAGAGGTTTCAATCTGCACCTATGTAGTGAATTCCTTCACTGATTTAGGGTTAGGGTTAGGTTACATTGATTGAAATCACAGATCCATCTAAGTATCTTCTAAGTGTAAAATTCTAAGCTAAGTGCTAGGGGATATAGTCCCTATCCTCCACTCAAATAATTTACAAATCATGGAAAGAAGGTGAGAGAAAAATGGGCTACAAATGAATGAAACATTGGAAATGTTTTCTGAAATACAAAATCAAGATAATAAGAAAGGTATAATATCCTAAAGAAATTTTACTCCTTGATCTACTTACTAGTAAACACCATGAAATCTGTAACTTGTCTGTCAGACCAAAGGTAAATGAACTTTGTTTAGGACAGAGAGTTCCAATCTTTTTGTTTTGTTTGACCCTTAAGTTGAAGAAACCCAGCTCTCTGTCTCTGACTCTGTGGGCCACTGACCTTCTCCACTATCTTCTTGGCACCCTTGGGATGTTGTAAAATCCCAAAAAGCATGGTAAGAATTGAAGCCTGCTTAACCATCTGCTTGCCAACTGGGAGGTATGAATCCTGGAACTAACCAGACATCTCCAACTCCTTCCTTTGGTAATCTCCTTCCTTATAATCAAAGATTCCCTTCTTTGAGATGTGTGATTTCACTAACTTGACTTCTTGAGATTCCAATTCTAATAATCTAGTCATGATTTGGATACAAAATATCACAATAAAAAGATAAGAGATGAACTACATTCTTTTTGACTAGTACTCTCTTTACAATAACCTCCAATCAATTTAGTAAAAGTGTCACCAAGAATAATAACTGTTGAAGCATACTATAATTCTTCCTGAAAAAGACTATTAAACATATGAAATATAAATTCAATGTATGATCACTGAAACAAAATGCTTTGAATTACTACATAACCTTTTAAAAGAGTTCCCATATGCCTATGTATTTTTTAAAGGCTTATCTGGAATAGCCCAATTTCAAAACCCATTGATCTTGCCTTGATGCATAAAACATATTCAGGGATTCCTGCTAATTCTTCCAAAAACCTGTCAGCCTAAATAACTTATCATTTCCTCTTGCTTAGGTATTCACCTTTGAACTTTCTTCTAAATTATTTACAATTTTAAAATCACAGCTTGATGCCAATTTCAAATTGTTTAATTGTCCACATGTTACCCATTTTACCGCCAAACTTGCTGGAAAAAGGAAGTAATTTGTTTTACTTATTGAGGTTTGCCAATAGAAAACTCATGTCTTGGGAAATTTTTAAATCTGGTGAGACTTCCCTAGCAAAATTTAACACACTTTTCAACCCTCCCCCCCAAAAAAAAAACACAACCAAGCACTTTCTATGAATTTTAAAGAAAAGATGAGATTAACCACCATTGTTGCTAAATTAACTATGTGTTTTTTAGATCCTTCTCATAAACAGAGGAAAGTAAACACAAAGTACTAGATAGAAATCATTTCTGATTTAACTCTGCTAATTTCCCATCACAAAGAAGAAAACAAAATGAAATTTCAGAAATTCACCTATGTGGTTTAAAGGCTGACTGGAAAAGGACATTCCAGGATTTAGCAATCCTCATCTTTAGCTAAACAATAGTTAATAATGTGTCTTTTCAAATTAACCCATCAAAGCTCAAAGTCCATTCTTTGCCAATAATCCTCATTCTTATTCACTGCATAACTGTTGCATTAAAGGGCCAGTATAAAGACTTGTCTCTAGATAAATGAATTACAAACTTATCTGAAAAAGTCCAATTTTATTGAAAAGTTTTGTTCCAAAATATCCCTGGTATTCAAAAATTCCAACATGCCTTTAACACTAAATTAATCCTATAAGTTACAAGGTAAAAACAATGGATGCATAAGGGAGGAATTTGAACCAATAATCTTCAAAATTTTCTGTGAGATGGAAAGATGGTTACACTTAAATGTATCAATTTATACAAGAAAATCAAGGCATCAAAAATAAAGGTCTGACTTTCTCTAGATCGTCAGTGATGAACCCAAAAAAGAATGTTCTAGAAAATCATATTTTATTTATCCATACATACTTCATAAGAACATATATTTAAGAGCTAGAAGAATCATTAAAAGCCATCAGTTCTAAATCTCTCATTTTATGGGTGAATAAATTGATATAAGAAAGATTAAGTGAATTGTCCAAAGTCATATAAGTAGTAAAGAAAGAAATAATGACATCTGAACTCAGATCTTCTGACTCCCAAACCAAAACATTGCAAGAAAATATCTAAGTAGTAAAAAAGGGACAGAACAGTAACAAAAAGGGTGGTATTAATTCTAAAGGGTTAAATGATGTCCTAAGAAAGTCTATAACATTTTCAGTTCAGTTATAGACTTTATTAAAGTCTGTAATATTCCCTCAGAATCATTAGGGTTCAATTTTTTTTTTCAGTAACTTCAAGTCATTAAAAAGAGGTTTGATTTCTTTGACTCCAGAGTCAAAGGGGAAAAAAAAAGAAGAGCTTTAAGTTAGTGAATTGAAATGCTTGTAGTATGAGCTTATACTTAGTAAGTTTTCTGGTAAACTAAGAGTTTAACAAGAATCCCTTCTTTTGATTGAAATTCATTCTTAAATTCTCCAGCAAATTTCCAGCACTAATGATGAAATATTCATATAATAGAGATATATAGATATCTTTCTTAAATGATTCAGGATCTTTGAGTGCTTTATGTTCATCAATGATATATTCATACCATCTCTCACTGTACGGTACTATAGCTAAAGAAAGAAAAATAAAATAGAGAGGAAAAGTTTATTAATCCCAAGATAAATTCAAAGTTGATTTTTTAAAAATCCATTCCTGTTAAGAATGTTTTCCTGCTATTTCTCTCTTTCTGCTAAAAGTGCCAAAGAACATTGAAAATGATTGTAGGTTCCTCTTATTTAGGCTTCACTAATAAATGCTTTATTGTATTAGGAGAAGGAAAAGGAAGAGAGAGGAGCCCATTTCACCTAATTATACTTGATAATCATATGAAACATTTGTCTAACACTTTGGTTTTTCCAGTGAAAACATGGCCTAGTGTAAAGTCTAAAAGCATAAAAGGCAATAGAAGCAAATATTTAGATGATTTCATGCTGTGAATTCAGTATTATCTTTGGAAACTGTGCTGAGGCAGCTAGGTAGTATAGTGGATAAAGCACTGGGCTTGGAGTCAAGACCTGAGTTCAAAACTAGCCTCAGATATGTACAAGTTGGGTGACTCAACAAGTCACTTCACCTTTGTCTCAGTTTTCTCATCTGTGAAAATGAGGATAATAATAGCACCTACCCCCCAGGGTTGTTGTGAGAATCAAATGAGATGATAATTGTAAAGCACTTGGCACAATGCCTGGCTCATAGTAGGTACTATACAAATATTAGCTATTATTATTGAGGTAAAGAGTGTTAAAAACAGAAAGTAACTAGTCCAATCCACTCCTGTTATAAATGATGGAAGTATCTAGAGAGATTAACTGACCCCTCTGGGGTCATGCTGCTGACTAAAGTCAGGACATATCTCCAGATTGTCAGTCTAATGCTTTTCTCCACTATGAACTGTGATATTCAACTTTCTCAAAACATATGATACTATCTGCTACTTCACATAGCACCTTTGTTTTCAAGATCTAATAATATAGTTTTCTTATCCATTGTTATTCAAGAGTTTAAAGATATACATTGAAGAGTAGAAGATGAATCTGAAAATTAATGTTTAGTTTCTTGAAAAAATTTAAATAAGAAACTTCTTTTTAGAAAACTAGCATAATTTTTCTTTAATTGAACACATTAGAAAGAAAGACTTTTTTTCATTTTCTATATAAATTACTAGACAGGTCTTATGTTGGATCTAGCAGCTTCAACATACAGGTAGGAATAAAGATAACTATGGCTTTATTTTTTATTCTCTCTTAAATATGGTATGATACTTTAGGCAACTCACTTAATATTCCTGTAGTAAATTCTTTTTGACTAGAAATATGTTCTAAAATCAATTTAAAATTATAAGCAATAATGCAATTTACTAATGGATACAAAAGCATAAGCAAGAGAAATAGTCTAGCTAGACTTTTCAGTTTGGAACCCTTTATACTGTTTGGTCCCTAAGAAGTCTTATCTATTCACTCTTTCAGGATGGTGCACTGAGGTATCAGGGCAGTGTACTGCTACAGTAATATACACTAAGTAGTTGATCCAACTTTGCTAGGCAATAAGAATATGCAAATCAATATTTCAGTCTAAAAAAGAACCCACAATATCTTTAATTTTGATGTAGAACTAACCACAAACATATTTGGGGCACAGCTAAAAGGGTTTGGCACAAACAGCAAATTTCCAAATAGCTCAAATGTATTTTACCAACAAAATTTACTCAATATTCATTGATTACCAAGAAGTTAAAAAGTTTTACTCCTAAATCATTTCTACTTCTAATTTCATCTTGATGTATCATATGTTGGATTCATGCCATTTCCAGCTCTAATAATATACTGAGATGTCATCACTATAGAAAATCTAGCTTGTCAATTAGGTAAAACTTGGCAAAAAAGTTAATACTGGTTGATAACATATTTTACTGACCAAAGGTTGTGATGCTATGAATTAAACACAATGAACAAAATCATAAAGATGAAAAAATAGTTTAACAGGGAAAAAAATTAAACAAAAGATCTTTGATAACAGAGGGAAACCAAGGAAATATCCTGAATGGAAGACTCTTTAATCTCACTGTCATAGTCCCTTTTGAAAATAGCCCAGTCAGTAGCCCTTTCAAAGTCAACGGCTGAAAGAGTTAGTCTCATGTAATGTTGTGACAGATGTGTGCCAGATTTTGCATAGGACATAAGTTTGGCTCCAAGGAAAAACCCAGGGCATGCCTACATCACAGGCAGAATAGAAAATGAGCACATTTATCATTCTACTTACTCAATCTGGGTAACAATCTGAAGGGGTTAAACAGCAGTCTCCCCAGTACCAGGTGTTTTCTCTCTACTTTATTGAGGAATTAAAGGACACAC
This sequence comes from Monodelphis domestica, assembly GCF_027887165.1. NCBI lineage: Eukaryota > Metazoa > Chordata > Mammalia > Didelphimorphia > Didelphidae > Monodelphis > Monodelphis domestica. The sequence continues at coordinate 305,880,119 of NC_077229.1, read as the reverse complement.
CAAAGATCTCTTCCTTCCTCATAAAGCTGCTTAAGGGGTAAAAGGGGGAGGAACAGTTGAGGGAAACAGTCCTGATCTTTACACTGCCCATGCCTGTAGTAATAACAATAATAGGGCAGAAATCCAACGCTCAGGCAGCAAACATCAGGGGCTGCCCGCTACATGGATATTTTTTATTGCCTAGTTACTGAACTCTACTGAGCGATCTGGGGCACTAGTGAACCAAAGATAATTTAATTCCCCTTCAAATGTGTATGCTTTCAAAGAAAGCATAGACATTTGAGACCATAATGGAAGTAGGAAAGGGGGACAAATTCCAGAGCCTAAGGATTTAAACTCAGTCGCTGCAATCTTCCAAATAGAGATGGGAAGACAAAGCAAGTTTATCATTGATGTAGTTTCCCCTGAAATATTCAGAATTAAATGATTAGATTTTCTAAAGGACTAGCCACCGAAATCACTCAAGGAAAGCAGGTTTGAAACCCTGGCCACAGGGTGATCCCTTCCCCCTCCCAGATTAACTTCTGAAGCTGCAACTTCAAGATCTGAGGGGGTTTTCTATACAAGAAACAGACGCACAGACAGACAGACAGACACACACAGACACACACACACACCTCTCTTCAAATTGTAGCAGTTTTCTCTTGTTCCTTATTGGAAGCTGGAAACTTCAGCTGCTTGACCTAATAACTGCTACCCCTTCCTCGAAATTAAACCAAGCAAAACCAATAAAGACAGAGGTGCAAAGAAGAAAGGAAGGTGGGGGAATAACCAGAACCCAGCAAGAGACTGGAGTCTGATCCCCATTGTTGCCACCCGCAAATGGGGTTTGGATGCTACCCTGGAGCCGGAACTGGCCAACTCGTGGAAGCAGTGTTAGGAAAAGCAGGGCAGAGTGAGGAGCTGGAGCCTCCAGGATCTCGCTGGCTTTTGCCATGTATCCCAGGAAGCAGCGTCTGCCACAACTGGAAATGCATGCGTCGAGGCGGCCGAGGCGGAGGCAGCTGGGCAGCTGTGCACTCCCCCGCCAGCTCCAGCTTCCAGCCTCGCTAACTCGCTCGGACAGCTAGCAGCCCAGCGTCGGCGGCGCGCATCCCCAAACCCCCTTGGTTTCCCGGCCAAGCCTCACCTCCAGCTTCACCAAACACGTCTCCGACAGCCTCTCGGGAGACACCAACTAATGGACCCAGAAGGCAGAAGTGGAGGGAGAGTCCTCAGAGGAACGGCCGCCGCCGCCACCGCTGCTGCCTCCAGTGCACAAACCGCTTCCTCCAGACCCTGAATGAAACTCCCAGGGTCTGGAGCCTCCGCTGGCAAAGGAAAGAAGAGCTAGGCAAACCGGGCCCTGCCCACTGGTCCTCGAGCCCGCGGGGGAGCCTGTCTGGAGGCTGCTGCCGGCCCCCGCTTGACCTTTCGCCCCAATTTGCAGGGGAAGCCCACAATGTACAAAATGAAGGCCGAGGAGGATCTGAGCAGAATCTGCAAGGTTGTCAAGCCCCAGCTGCGAGAGATAGCAATGTTGCTTTTATGGCCGCCTTAGCTTGTGGAGGCAATGGTTTAGTCCACACTGAAGTGGGAGGGCTTAAGGGATGTTTAACTGTGCAAGTGAGGGAAGGAACTTAGTTTTGAGTTGAGGTTATGGTTAGTGGAAGCTTTTGTGTTCACACTCTGGTCAAGCTTATTATTATTATAATTTTTTTTTTTTAAAACAGGAACATGAGGAGTTCAGATTATAAAATTCCCTCAAAACACACCACACAAAACAACAGAAATGAGAAAAGATTAAAATTCTAAGTGATTGGGGTAGCCTGACCCTATTCAATCTTTCAAATTAATTAGTCAGCAAATTATCGTTTATTAAGTGCCTACTGTGTGCCAGGGATTGTGCTAAGCGCTGGGGTAATGAAACAGTTTCTAACTCTCAAAGAGCTCACAGTCTGAGGGAAACAAAAACCAAACAAGATAGATAAAAAATAAATTGGAAATTATCAACAGAGGGAGGGCACTAACGTACAAGATCGGGAAAGGCTTGCTTTAGAAAGCAGGATTTTATTTGGTTCTTGAAGTAAGCCTGGAGGCACAGTAGAGGAGAGAGAGTATTTATTCTAGGAAAACTGACAGCAAGTAAACCTGCCCTTAGATAGTGTCTTGTTCGAGGAACAGCAAGGATGTCACTGGATCTCGGCGTATATGGGACGAGGTGGGGGTGTGAGGGTCATATAAGAAGACTGTAAAGGTAGACAGGGATCACTTTATTGAAAGCTTTGAACATCAAAAAGAAAAAAAAAAAAGATTTTGTTTACCACTGCAGTTATAATTAAAGGGGCAGCGCCAGGAGGTGGGGCGTCCAGAATCACGGTCAACCCTTTAGGTGAATTTAGCCACCACATCTGTCGTCACCAAGCATGATGACTTTAAATAAATGAGTACTTCTTGCATTTTTTAAATGTTATTTTGTTCAATATTGCCATTTTTAGGATTATTGAGTTTAATTTTTCTTGAAGCACTTTTAACTGCCAAGATTTTTTTTTTAAAGGAATTATGTATATACTTTAATCACTACCCCTTATCTTCTCTCTTCCCAATACTACCCATTCTCATAACTGTCCAATAAGTATTCGAAAGTGCAGCTCTGACCACACTCAGGAAACTTTAGTGGTTTCCTGTTATCTTTAGGATAAAATACAAATGCCTTAATTTGGTATTTTAAAGTCCTTCTGCCTCTATCTAGTATCTTTATAGTTCAGTTATGCATTATTCTCTTTTATACACTATTCATACAGCACTCTACATACAGGGTTGCCTCCCGTTACAAGATATTCCATCGCCAATCTAGGTGCCTATGCACAAGTTGTTTCCCAGGTATGGAATATTCTCCTTTTTCTTCTCAACCTCTCAGAGTTCCTACCTCCCATCAAGGTTCATTTCAAGAGCCACCCCTTCCAAGAGGTGAGATTCCTGTCTTTGGGATTCCCACAGTTGTTAGTTCCCTTGGACCTGCTATATTTCTTTTTGTATATCCTCTATTTGTTTATCTTCTAGTATTCCCTTAGACTAGAATTTCTATCCATTTTAGTGTCATGTACCCCTTTGGCAGCCTAGGGAAGCCCATCAACTCTTTCTTATAGGACAGTTTTAAATACATAACATAATATGCATAGGATTACAAATACACTCAGTTATATTGAAACTTAGATCTGTTATCTAGCTAGATAGCTATATAAAAGTTTCCCTGTGTTAAGAGTATAAGCTTCTCAAGGGCAGGTGCTATCTCACTCTTTGTACTCTTAGTCTCTTAGTTCCTGGAACATAATGTATCAGTGCCTGGCGTATAGTAAGAATTTTGATTAATTCATTAATAAAGTTTCTATAATATGATGTCAAATCTATTTTTAAATTAATTTTAACATTTTTGAAACACTCAAAATTATTCTTCATATTCTTGGCCACTTATTATCCCTCAGAATTTTGTAATAACTAAAACTTTAAGAAGGACTAATCATATGAAATCTAAACTAACATAATAATTTATTAGCTAAAAGTATATCCAGATTAAGCAAACATATTAAAAATCAGTTCAGCACCAGTATGTTTTCAGAAGAATTATTCACTTTAAAAAAAAGTTTTATCATGGAATTATTTATAGCAAACTCTTCTACTTCAATTTTAAACTAAGGTTCATTTAATACACAACTTTTCAAGAAAGCATGTATTGTATAAGAAGAATATACCTATATTTGAATTTTCTGGAAAATGCTTATGTAGCAAAGGAAGAACATTTTTCAGCTTCAACTCAAAAATGACTACATGTATTTAACTCTCATATTACTTTTTTGCTGCCAAAAATAGATGTATTTTTTAAAAAAGATAACATGAAAAATAGGTTTTAAATAGAACTTCTCTTTGGCATGCTAATGTTAGCACTGTAATAATAGATTATATCAGTGTTATTCTCTCAGATTAATTCATTTCGACTGACATGTATAAGTGATTATCTTATTTGAGCTTCACAACAAACCTTTTGAGGGGAGGCACTATATTTACTTTTATCCTTTTTTTACTGATGAAGAAACTGAGACTCAAATATATTAAATGACTTGCCCAAGGTCACATAGATTAGAATACTCACTAGGCAGGATCTGAACTTATCCCTTATTATTTCTATGTTCAGTTCGCTATGCATATTGCCAGTTATATTAATAGAAAGAGTATATGACATTGGAGAAATACTACTTGTTGGTATTCATATGGAGCAAAAAACTAAATTCTTGCATTATTCCTTTGCTTTGTCCTTTTGATCTATGAGTTTGAGGATGTCAATTCATATTGGTTTGTTCTATACAGTATCCAGACCATAGTGTCTAACTTTTTGTGCAAATAAATTGTGTAACATTACCCTCATATTACAACAACAACAATAACAAAAATAATCAAAAATATATTCAGAGATGGAATAATAATGAAATGTTCAAGTCAGAAAGTCCCAGTAATTATTTTTGTCTGACCAATTATTTTGAAAAAAAAAAAAACTAGGCCTCTACTCCATGAATTTTTCTCTAGTATAAGCAATATGTCTTCTTTCATAATACAACGATCATGGAAATATGTACTCTATATATAACACATGAACAACATGTATCATATTACTTGCCATCTTGGGGAGGGAAGGGGAATCGAAGGGAGAGAAAGAATATGGATCACAAAATGTCAAAAAATGTCATTAAAATTTTAATAACATACTCTGGAAAGAAAAAGAAAACAGGGCGGGGGAAGGAAAAAATCTAAGCCCCATCATCCCATTTGTATGGTAATATAGAGAAATATAAAGTCTTTTAAGAATAACCTTTAAGGAACTATCCAATTTCTTTTGTTTTACTGGAATTTTCTCCATAAAATATCACTCAAAAAAATTGAGTCATCAAACTCAACTTAGAAATTTTTGGTTTCAAAGTTGCTGTTGTTTTTGCTGTAAAATGATATCGCAGGATTTGACTATCCATAATTCAACATATTACTTAAACATTTTTCACAGAACATTACAGACATCTTAAGTATTTGTAACATAGCAAATGCATTGTTCTCTTTAGTGTTCTCTCTTTTGTAATAGATGGGTCAAGCAAACACCAAGAATTTTCCCTGTGGATGCAATTGGAAGAGTAAGATAATATAAGAAAATATTATTCTTTGAAAAGTTTTACATTTCTTAAAATAAAAACAGAGTCCAGGCAACAATCAGTATGATTTGTTTTGCAAACTTCTATTTACTAAATTTTAGTATATCAAAAATATATATTGGAGAAAGACAAAAATTCAGGAAGGTACAGTCTCTTTCAACAAAGTAATATAAACAAATTGAGATAGGGACACAAAGTCTATAATTAACACAGGTTGTAAGTTTCTGCTATGACCCTAAAGCTATTCAATTTACCTCAATACTTTTATGAAGGGATTTCCAGTTAAGGCATGAAAGGTCATTTTTGGAACCTACTTTTCCCACATAACTCTAGGAAGAATCTACTAAGTGTACCAGATCAGCCAATGGTCAAGAATACAAAGAGAAACACTAATAAACTCCTTCATGCAAACCAGGACACATAAAAAAATAACCAGAATCCTATGGAACCACTACAATTGGGTTTGCCCAAGAGGAATGGAAGATTGCCACCGCACCCTTCCTGGGAATGTCCCAAGAGAAGTCCCAACAGCCACCAGGGTTAGGTCCTAAGTACTAGAGAACACATAGAGAGAATGGAAGACCATAGTAGCACCTTAACACAGATTCTCCAAGGGAGGGGGAGGGGAATGAGACAAAAGTCCATAAAACTTCTCTTGGAGACACTGAAACCTATCAGAGCTCTAAGTAACAACACATCAAAAGATGAAAACCAATTACAGGAATCCAAAAAAATTAAGGTCATGACAAAATAAAACTTGATCAACCCATTCAAGGGAATTGGAAAGAGCTTTGGCATAAAATCCAAAATGAGAAACTAAAGCTGGGAATATGAATAAATAGAAGAAGAGAGTAACACTATGAGAAACATGTGGGTCAAGAGATGCCCAAGAAGTAAACCCAGGAGGAGAAGATAAATCCAATAAAATTACAAGCCAAATCTTATAGAAAAAGTTTGACCAAATATGGCAGAAATCACTAGAGGGAGGGGAAGAGAAGCAGATAAAAATGGTATTCAAGGTGAAATAAGGGCTCTTTAGGAAAGAATTGAAAGGAAAATAAATAGCTTAAAACAGAGGGCAGAAAATCTTTCTTAGACTTGAAAAATTATTCTGGAATAAATAGACGACAGTATCTTCATGAGATGGCCATAAATGCTAGGATGAAATAAAATAAAAATTTAACAAAAGAGCAGGAACCAAAAGATATCTACTATTAAAACAACTGATTATGAAAATAAATTGAGTAGAAATAATAGACTCCTTAAAATAACAACTAAAAACAATGTAAATCTAGAATACCACATTTTAAGAAATTATAAATGAAAGCTGCTCACATTTATTAGGACTACAGGGCAAAGTGAAAAAAAAAAGTAGCATCTACTAGTTACCTCCTGCAAGAAATCCAAAGTGAAAACTCCCAGGAATGCCATTGGTGAGATATATAGCTTCCAATTCAAAGAAAAAATAATTAGTCAAACAGCCAATATGAAAGTATTCAAGTTAACAAGGAATCAGTTAGTGCCACATAAAACCTGACAGCAACTACTATGAAGCAGATAAAATCTAGGAATATGGTTTTCCAAAAGGTAAAAAATTATATGTTATCCAGGAAAATTGAATATAATCCTGCTGGTGGTAGAGGTAGGGGTGGGAGTAAATATTTAATAGAATTAAGGACTTTAAAGCAATTCCAGTTTTAAAAAGTACTAGAATGAGTAGAACTTTGAAATGAAATATAGGAGCCAGAAAAAGCAGGATGCATATATCTGAGCATTTTAATGAAACTAAGTGATAGGGGCAGGTAGGAGGCTTAGTTGCTGTAGGCCAGGACTATAGACTGGAGGTCCTGGGTACAAATGTGGCCTCAGACACTTCATATATGTGTGACCCTGGGCAAGTCACTTAACTCCCATTGTCAAGCACTTAAAGTTCTTCAGCTTTGGAAACAATACACAGTATTCATTCTAAGACTGAAGGAAAGGGTTTAAGAGGAAAAAAAAGAAAGAAAAGAAAAAAATGATAGGTAAGGGCTTATATTCTTATATGTAGAGAAGGAAAAAAATGTCCCTTTAGAAAGTCTTACTGTCTTCAAGGAACACAGATGGAAAAATACAAGAAACAGAGGATCTGTAGGGTGGCTTTATTTTCAGTTTAGATAGTCTCAAGAAAGAAAGGAAAATGGAGTAAAAATGAATACATTAGGGGGAAAATGAGGAAGAACAGGGTGGAAAACATTACTTCTCATATTTGAGATGCACTACACCATAAGTATACAAGCATGTATGAAAGGGTGAGGGGAGCAGTCACTCAAATAAAAAACTCATTTTTATCTGAATCAAAGGAAAGTTGAAAATGCATACACACAAATACACATACATACATTTTGGAGCACTATAACATTTTATTCAATAATGAAATAAGTGGGGGAAAGCTGGGTTGCTCAGTGGATTGAGAGCCAGACCTAGAGATGGGAGGTCCTAGGATCAAATCTGGCCTCAGCCACTTCCCAGCTGTGTGACCCTGGGCAAGTCACTTGACCCCCATTGCCTAGCCCTTACCACTCTTCTGCCTTAAGCCAATACACAGTATTGACTCCAAGACACAAGGTAAGGGTTTAAAAAAAATAATGAAACAAGTGGATACAATGAAAGATGAAAGAAAGGTTTAAGAGGAAAGATAAGGTTAGGGAGGGAACAAAAACAAGCTAAAGAAATTTCACCCTCAGGAGGTGGATTTTAAATGATAGAAAGAAAAAAAGAGAAGACATAAGGAGCAGATCAAGTTGAAGCAGAATTCTTTATGAATTACTAATATTGTTCATATTCCTCTTTCATAACCATGTTCTTTATTATATGCTTGGTGCAGGAGATAGAGGGCAAAGAAAGAAGGAAATAATGTAGGGAAATACAGAATTAATGATAATAATCATGAACACAAATGGAATGAACTCACCAAGAAAATGGAAGAACATAGATATGATTAGCAGAATCCAACAATATGTTATTTACAAAATGCAAATGAAGCATAAAAATCCACCCAGTTAGAATGAGGTGATATCAAAGATCGACTGATTACTATATTATATAAACTGCAAAAATAAGAAAAAGAAGGGATCTTACTAAATTATGTTTGAAATGAATGAAAAAAAGCAAAGGAAGCAATCATAATCTCAAATAAGGCAATAGTAAGATAAACATAGTTAAAAGAGAAACAATCTATATTATGCTTAAAGGTACTAGACAACAAAAACATTTCAGTGTAATACATGTAATGCTGTAACACTGAGGAAATGCTTAAAGTAAAAAATGATCAGATTATGATTAGGAAAACTATTAATATCAATAATAAATATATTATAATAATGATATAATTATATATAATATTATAATAATTATATGATAATTATAAAAACCATGAAAGTCATGTGATTCTCTCAAATGATAGAACATTTTTACAATATACAGTATCCATTTCTATTAGAATAATTTTATACTTTCAAAAATAGAATTTTCATTAATATGATAAAAAAGTATATATCTAAAAATATAGAAACAGTAATTATTTATATAATGAAGAAATATTAGAGGTCTTTCCAATAAAATAAAGGGGAAAGCAAATATATCCATTATCACCTCTTTTATAGAAAGCTAGAAATGTTACCTGTAGCAATAAAACAAGAAAAATAATTCAAGGAAATCAGCATAACAAAGAAGAAAAATGTCACTTTTTGCAGATGTCATGATAGCCTATTTATGGAACACTAAACTAAAATTAACTTAAACAATTAACAGTTTCAATAAAGGATTAGGCTATAAAAGAAATCCACTCAAATCATTAGCCTTTCTGAATATTATGAAAAAAATCCAGCAGGAAGAGGTAGAAAAATAAGTTCTCTTCAAGATAACCATCACAATATATAAAATATTTGGAGCTCATACCCCACAGGATTGTGGCATCAAATAAGATATGCTATTATACTAATTGTTGTTGTTGCCATGAGTTACACAGGATTTATATGAATACAACTATTTGTTGTTGAGGAAATGCCAATATCATAATAATAAAATCATTAACTAAAATAATTTACTTTATTCAGTGCCATACTAGAAAATGGTTATATGAGGCATATACACAAAATGGATTTTTTTAAAAGACAGAAAGGACATATTTCCAAAAATATTTATACAAGTACTTTCTGCAGTAGCAAAGAACTGGAAACAAAGGTTATGTCCAGATCAGTTGGGGAATGGTATATTATATATAAATGTTATTAGTATCATTACAATGAAGAAAAATTTAAAAAGAAGATATGTATAAATTGATGTTGACTAAATTGAACAAATGCAGGAGTACAGTATATGTTATGACTATATGTGTAAGGAAAAAAACAAACAGAACGAAACAACTTTTAAAGACTCAATCCAATGACCAGTGATAGCTTGAGAGGACTAATATTGACATATACTTCCCCTATCTTGAAAGAGAGATGGTGGACTAAAGATACAGAATCAGACATTGGCAACATCAACAACAATATAAGCTCAGAAAGAAGCAGCTTAGCCTCATTCAGTGGTTCTTAAAGTATGGATTGGAACCCATCCTTAGTGATGCTTTAAGAGAATCCATGAAGCTGAAAATTTTAATAATAATACAAAGATGCTTTTATTTCTAATAAAGCAAAGAGATATAACCCACATAAACAAAAGCCCTTTGAAGGTCCTCAACAATTTTTCAGAATGCAAAAGGGTCCTAAGACAAAAAATTATTTATGAATTACTGGACTGGAGGATAGAGAGAGTGCCTCAGGGATTAGGAGATCTGGGCAAGTCATTTAAACTTTTATGGCTTCACATAACTGTGTACAGCTACAAATTATAAAATAACTCTGTTTTCAATGGAAGTGAATGTTTCCTCACCTCTCCATTGTATTATAGATTTGGTCCAAAACAAAATATACTTAGGTATACATATATATAACATACATGCATACATATGTGTATATACAAACACATGTACAAATCAATCCATATGGTGCATTCTTTGATTACATGTATCTATATATACATATAATATACAACATATACATGTGTGTCTACATGTGTATGCCCATGTGTGCACATATTTATTTCATACATGAATGAGGGACATATTTATTGATTACTTGCATGTACATATGATCACTATAAGCATGTATGAGTGCATTTATTCATTATATGGGTGCATATATGTTTATGATGTGCATAATGTACAAATATGAACATATTCATTACTTGAATATACATGCATGTATCTACTCTAATAATGAGGTTTGACTTTACTCCTCAAATTAGAACTCTTTGATTTCTTCTTTTCCTCTTCTTTTTCCCCTTTTTTATTTTCTTTTCTACTATGTCCTCTTTTTATTCTGTCTTCTTCATAATGGAGTCCCAAAATGTCCAGTTACACGGAGTATACTAGATAATGAAACCCTATCTTGTATTTGTCTAAATTTTTTTGTCAGTTGAGCAGAGGAAAAATATACAAATACATAAGTAAACAAACTGTAGTTTAGACAAAATGTTGGTCAAGAAACTTAGCTGAATTTTGATAAACTGACAGATTCAACTCATTCTAATCCAAAAATGACCTAGAAGGAGGAAAGGAAATGTTTATTTGCTAGATTGGGTAGGAATAAATGCTTGTTCAATTAAACTGCACAATAGGCAATTAACTAGGATATTTAATAAATTGAATAGATTAAACAGAATACAAATGTATTAAAAATTAAAAGGTAGGCATAACAATGTGCCAGAATGATAGACTGAGATAAGAGTGGACAATGGTCTAAAATTCACATCTGTATGAATATGTATGATTTTTATACTGGGCTATAATTTTCTTTACAATTTGCTACAATTTCAAGAAATACTATTATTCATCACGTGGAGTAATATTACATGTTGGGAAAATCATAGAATCATAATTTAAAGCTAGAAAACATAGAAGTTGGCTAGTAAAAAATCTCTTATTTTATAGATGAGAACATTGCCTCATTGGTAAGGAAAATGCTCCAGCAGGCATTTTCTCTGCCTGTCCTCCCATTCTTTGGATGCTTTCCCTCCAGTTCACCTACTGGCTTCCCTGGCTCCCTTTAAGTGTCATCTAAAATCCCATTTTCTATAGGAAACTTTCCCCAACCTCTCTTAATCTAATGCCTTCCCTCTTTAAATTATTTTCTACTTAACCTGTTGATAGCTTGTTTGAGCATTTGTGTTTGATTGTTTCCCCCATTAGATTGTGAGCTCCTTGAGGGCAAAAACTAGCTTTTACCTCTTTTTGCATCCCTAGAGCTTAGTACAGTGCCTGGCATATAGAAGGTGCTTAATAAATGTTTGTTGATTACCTGAAGCCAAGAGAGATTAAATAATTATGCTGATAGTGACAGAGGCAGCCATGAAACTCAGATTTTCCATTTCCAAAACCAGTTTCCAGTGCTCTTTCAGCTATACATTTTAGGTTTAAAAAAAAATTTTTTTTACAAAGAATTTAGAGATTGTAGTATATCATTTAAATGTTATGGAGAAAAAAATTCTCATTTCTCCTACTGATTCAATTCAACCAACACTTTTTAAATATCTAATTTGTATGCAAACCATAAAAGTGATTTTTAAACCATATCGCAAAATTTTACATATACTCAGCTCTTAATTATTTATATAATGATTATTTATTTTTCCTGTTTATTCCTTTTCCTGCTTTTTGTCCATTGTTCATTAACATTCCCAATACTTAGACAGGAAAGGAAGGAAAAGTAAAACACAGGTAAGGTAATTTTTTCTACTTCAAGATATTTTTTTGAAGGGAAGACTGAAAAGAAATTAGAAGGTTATTTGGAGATTTTTTTTTTTTGCCTGCTTAGCCATACCTGATCTTCCACAATTTGTCACAGACAGTGTGTTGTACACAACAGCCACTAAAATTCAGCAAATAATGAGTGACAACCTATTCTATATATGTCATTGTTCTGGCTTATGGGTAATTTTTGTATTTTTGATATAATTGAGTACTCAAACTTGGCCTCAAACATTTTCTTTGTAATACAGAGACGACTACATTTTTAAATTCAAACGTATGTTCTAGATGACTAAAATCATAGAAAATCTGAAAGGAAATAGAAAAATTAATGTATTACTATAATTGGATTTTCATGCCAAAAGAATTCCTAGCCTAGGACCATGGACACTGCCCTCATATGACACCAAACATTCAGCCATTTACAAAGAGCTGTGTGGTTGATGAAAAATCACAGTATGTTTAACACAATGTTACAAAGACTCATCTTTGCATCTGAATACAGTAGGCTACAGCACATTATCAACAAAGACAGATGCTCTTTGTTGTCCAGTTGTTTCAGTTGTATCTGACTCTTCGTGGCTCCCATTATGAATTTTCATGACAAAGATACTGTAGTGGTTTGCCATTTTCTTCTTCAGCTCATTTTACACATGAGTAACTGAAGAGAATGAGGTTAAGTGAGTTGCCCAGAGTTAAACAGGTAGTAAGTATCTGAGGCTAGATTTAAACTCAGGGTTATGGGAAGGAAAAGACCAGAAAAGATCAAACATATATATGGTACCTACTACATACCAAGCACTATGCTAAATGAACATTTTTTTACCAATGTTATCTCATGGTATTAAACAGTTCTATCATTCTCCTTATTTTATACTTGAAGAAACTAAAGGTTAAGTGACTTAGCCAGAATCACACAACTGGTAAGTATCTATGGTCACTTTTGAACTCAGATCTATCTTGCCTCGAGGTCTTTTAATGTACTACCTGGATACCTCATTGTGGGAATAAAATTTAAGTCCTCACTATACTTCTACTAAGATACTAAGATATGTGTATAACACTATGAGGTTTGAATAGTGTGGTGTATTTTGGATGTCCCAGAATTGTGGTTTCTTCCTTCTATTAACTTCAAAGAATGTTATATGAATTGGTATGATTGTTATTGTCATGGATGCCAAAATGGCTTCATTTAAGTGGCAAATATGCTTGAATTCTTGATCTTTTAATCCTGCGTTAACTACAGTGGGATGCATTCATGTCATTTTTAAAAATTGACAGGCAATGGTTAAAAATCAGTTAATAAAAATTAAAAAAACAACAACTTGGAATGAGCTTTCTGATAGAGTACCCAAAGGATCTGTGCTTTGTCTTGTTCTTCATGGCATTTTTACCTATGAATTAGCTAAAGAGACAGATGGCAAGCTCACCATATTTGGAGATTACCCAAAGCCATGTAGGAAAAGTAACACAATAAATAACTGAGGCAAGATACAAAAAGATTTTGGCAAGCTAGAACACTTGGTCAAATTTAGTAAGGGGAAATAAAATAGGGATAAATGTATAGTCTTACTTGACTTTAAAAATTGAATTCAAATGTACAAGACTTTGGGGTAGAGATGTCTTGACATGGTTAGTTTGTCAGAAAAGGAGCTTAGGTTTGAAGAGGACTGCCAGATTAAGTTTAGTTAAGAATGAGATAAAGCAACCAAGAAAATTAATGCATTTTTGTCTGCTTAAAAAACGTAGAGTATCCAGAGTATCTAACAATAAAGAAACAATAAATCAATCCTGTTATAACTATCCTACCCAGACCACATCTGAAGTGTTGTGTATGTTTAACAACCTGTTATAATAATGAGTTCATATTAGGTCAGGGTGTTTATTTCAGACAAAGAAGAATACAATCCTAATTGCTCTTGTCATTCAGTAAGGAAAATTCCTTACATTTATTTAGAATACCTTTTTGGTTGATTCTCTAGAATTCTTTAAGTAGATCATCATATCAGCTGCAAAGAGTGATAGCTTGGTCTCCTTGTTGCCTATTTTAATACCTTCACTTTCTTTTTCTTCTCTAATTGCTATTGCTAGTGTTTCTAGTTCCATGTTAAATAACAGAGGTGATAAGGACATCCTTGTTTCACTCATGATCTTATTGGGAAGGCTTCTACGTTACCTCCATTGCAGATGATATTTGCTGATGGTTTTAGATAGATACTGTTTATTATTTTTAGGAAAGGCCCTTGTATTCCTATGCTTTCTAGTGTTTTCAATAGGAATGAATGTTGTATTTTGTCAAAGGTTTTTTCTGCATCTATTGAGATACTCATGTGATATTTGTCGGTTTGCTTGTTAATATGGTCAATTATGTGGATGGTTTCCCTAATATTGAACCATCCTTGTATTCCTGGTATGAATCCTACTAGGTCATAGTGGATAACCCTTGTGATAACTTGCTGGAGTCTTTTTGCTAGTATCCTATTTAAGATTTTTGCATCTATATTCATTAAGGAGATTGGTCTATAGTTTTCTTTCTCTGTTTTTAACCTGCCTGGCTTTGGGATCTGTACCATATTTATGTCATAAAATGAATTTGATAGAACTCCTTCTTTGCTTATTCTGCCAAATAGTTTGTATAATGTTGGGATTAGTTGTTCTTTGAATGTTTGATAGAATTCTTTTGTGATTCCATCTGGACTTGGGGATTTTTTCTTAGGAAGTTCTTTGTTGGCTTGTTCAATTTCTTTTTTCTAATATGAGGTTGTTTAGGTAGTCTATTTCTTCCTCTGTTAGTCTAGGCAATTTATATTTTTGTAAATATTCATCCATATTACCTGGATTGCCATATTTCTTGCCATATAATTGGGAAAAATATTTGTTAATGATCACCTTAATTTTCTCGTCATTAGAGGTGAGGTCTCCATTTTCATCTTGGATACTGTCAATTTGGTTTTCTTCTTTCCTTTTTTAAATTAGATTGATTAGTACTTTGTCTATTTTATTTGTTTTTTTTTTCAAAGTATCAGCTTCTAGTCTTATTTATTAAATCAATAGTTCTTTGACTTTCAATTTTATTAATTTCTCTTTGATTTTTAGGATATCCAATTTAGTCTTCATCTGAGGATTTTTAATGTGTTCACTTTCTAGTTTTTTAATTTGCATGCACAATTCATTGACCTCTGCTCTCTCTTATTTGTTAATATATGAATTTAAGGATATAAATTTCCCCGAGTACTGCTTTGACTGCATCCCACAGATTTTGAAAGGATGTCTCATCATTGTCATTTTCTCCAATGAAGTTATTAATTGTTTCTATGATTTGTTCTTTAACCAATTCTGGAGAATCGCATTTTTAAATTTCTAATTAATTTTTATTTGCTCCTTCATGTACCATTACTAATTATTATTTTAATTGCATTGTGATATGAGAAGATTGCATTTATTATTTCTGCTCTTTTGAACTTGTTTACAATGTTTTTATGACCTAGTACATGGTCAATCTTTGTGACTGTACCATGTGCTGCTGAAAAGAAGGTGTATTCCTTTTTGTCCCTATTTATTTTTCTCCATATACCTATTAACTCTAATTGTTCTAAGATTTCATTTACTTCTCTTACCTCTTTCTTATTTATTTTTTGGCTTAATTTATCTAGTTCTGATAGAGGAAGGTTCAGGTCTCCCACTAGTATAGTTTTTCTATCTATTTCATCCTTGAGCTCCACGAGTTTCTCCTTTAGAAATCTGGATGCTATGCCATTTGGTGCATACATGTTGAGTACTGATATTCCCTCATTGTCTATACCACCTTTTATCAGGATGTAATTACCTTCCCTATCCCTTATAATCAGATCTATTTTTACTTTGGCTTTGTCAGATATCATGATTGCAACTCCTGCCTTCTTTTTATCAGTTGATGCCCAATAGATTTGGCTCCATCCTCTTACTTTTACCCTGTGTGTTTCTACCTTCCTCATGTGTATTTCTTGTAGACAGCATATGGTAGGGTTTTGGTTTCTAATCCACTCTGCTTTCCTTGTGTTTTATGGGTGAGTTCATTCCATTCACATTCAGAGTTATGATTACCACCTGTGTATTTCCCAGCATTTTGATTGCTACTTCTAGTCCTGCCTTTTCTTCTTTCACTATTTCCTTTTACACCAATATTTTATTTTTAACCAGTCCCCCTAATTCCCACCCTTATTTTACTTCCCTTTCTATCCCCTCCCTTCTTATTCCCCTCTTATTTTCTTTATAGTCTTTTTATACTCCTCCTCTACCCTCTCCCTCCCTTGTACTGCTTCCCTCTTCACCAGTCCATTTGTTACCCTTCTACTTCCCTATTGGGTGCAAATCAATTCTGTGCCCCAATGTATTTGATTGTTCTTCTCTCTTTGAGTCAATTTCAATGCATATGAGAGTTGAGTATTTCATGTCTCCAACCTCTTTACCTTTCCAGTGTATTGATGTTCTCCCCCACTCCTACCATGAGCTTTTTGTGACATATAAATTCACCCCCTTTTGTTTCTTTTCCCATTTCTTTTAGTAATAACCTCTTTTTTTAGCTCTAGTTGTATGTATATATATATAGTATATATGTATTTATGCATACATAAATCTATATACATATTTATATCTTGGCATTTCATCCTATATGCTTTGTCACGGTTCCCTCTAAATGTAATTCTTCTAGCTGCTCAGGTGATAAAAACAATTTTATGAGTTACCAATGACCTCTTTTCTTATAGTAATACATATCATTTTAACTTTTGGGGTCTCTTAAAAAGTGTTTTTTGGAGGGTTGCTTTTCTTTTTTCCCTCTTTCTTAATTACCTTTTGATGATTCTCTTGAGTTCTGAGCTTGGGCATCAACTTTTCTGTTGAGGTCTGGTCTTTTCTTTACAAATGCTTGGAATTATTCCATTTTGTTAAATGTCCATACTTCCCCCTGTAAGAATATGGTCAATTTTGCTGGGTAATTGATTCTTGGTTGTAGGCCTAGTTCCCTTGCTTTCCAGAATATCATATTCCATGCATTTTGGTCCTTCAAGGTAGATGAAGTCAGATCCTGTGTCATCATCACTGTGGCTCTATGGTATCTGAATGACTTCTTAGCAGCTTGTAATATTTTTTTCCTTTGTCTCATAGTTCTTGAATTTGGCTATAATATTCCTGGGTGTTGTCAGTTGGGGATTAAGTACAGGAGGTGATCTGTGGATTCTTTCAATCTCCACTTTTCCCTTTTGTTCTAAAATATCAGGGCAGTTTTCTTGAATAATTTCTTGTAGTATGGTGTCCAGACTTTTTCTCTTGTTATGTTCTTCCAGTAGACCAATGATTCTTAAGTTGTCTCTCCTGGAACGATTTTTTAAATCTTCTGTTTTGTGAATGAGATGCTTCATATTTTCCTCAATTTTTTCATTCTTTTGGTTTTGATGTATAGTGACCTGCTGCCTTGTGAAGTTGCTTGCTTCTAGTTGTTGTATTCTGGATATTAAAGACTGGATTTCTTCCCTGGCTTTTTGGACATCCTTCTCCTTATGGTCTGATTTTCTTTGAAGGTCATCTTTCATCTTCTCTGCCTCATCTTTCATTTTCTTTGCCTAATCTTTCATCTTCTTTGCCTTGTCTTTTTATCTCCTTTGCCTCATTTTCAAGCTGATTAATTTTGTCTTTCAAGACACTGTTTTCTGTTTCCAGATGACTTATTTTATTTTTTAAGTTCTTTTCCCTTTGTCTTCAGCCTCTCTTAATTGTGTTTTGAATTGTATTTTGAGTTCTTCCAAAACCTGTATCTAATTTGCTGGAGTTTCTGTTTTTTTTTGTTTGTTTTTGTTTTTTGTTTGCTGTTCCCTCATCCTTCTCTGTTCCTTTTCCTCTTTGTTCATTGCCTGTATAGAAGCTGTTGATTGTAATTTTTTTTCTTTTTCTGTTGTTTGCTCGTATATACCCCTTCTTTACTCCCTGCAGTTGCCTGCACTTTTGCTCCTCTAATTTTTTTTGGATTTGGGCTTTTCTGTCAGTCTTCACCCTTGGAGTTTTGTCAGTAAATCTCTCAGCTCAATCTGTGGGGGAGGGGTGTTGGAACTTGAGCTTCCCTGTCCTGGGAAGGCTTTGATGAGATTAAGCAAAATTGAGTTTCAGAGTTGGATGTGCCCTGAGGCCAAAACCTTGGGGGGGGGGGGAAGTGGAGTGTCTAGGCTGCTGCAACTAGGTTTTCCACTATGTGTGCTGAGCTTCTTTTATGACTGTTTTCCCTTCACCATTGTTGAACCTCTGAGCCTGGCACAGTTTTGCCCACAAGGTACTCCCTCCAGATCAGCATCCTTGCCTGCCCGGAGGTTCCAGCTATGTGGGGGAGGGGTCCCAGGACCTTTCTTCTTCCTTCCCCTTAAACCTTAGTATTCTTGAATTTTGGCTTTTGGGGGGTGTGCCTTTTAAGTTAAGTCCAGCAGGAGGGCTCCTTGGTTCTGTCTTGTTGTTAGGTTTGATTTTCAGTCCCCTAGGAGCATTTGGTTTGTAATCGGTAAGGAAGAGTCTTCAGAGGTCTGAACCTTCACTGCCTCTATGCTGCCATCTTGACTCTGCCTTCAGGAAAATTCCTTACATTTAATCAAAGACTAATCTACCTTTATATCTGTCTCTGGGTAATCTCTGGTCTCTTTTTGGTTAGGGAAAATATCATGTTGCCAAGAATGTCTAAGTAATAAAATAGAATTTGTGATAGTCTTTGTTAATAGAGAGACACTGGAATGGAAAAAGAGAAGACCAACAAATTTTTTGGTTTCCCAGCACATATAAAAGTTCTACTTATACTTAACTATATTCTATTAAGTGTGTAATAGTGTAATGTCTTTTAATAAAATTATGTACATATCTTAATTAAAATAATCTGAGCCTGAACCCAGGGAAACCAAAAAAGAAATTTTCTTAGAACTTCCCTTAGTCCAAGGTAGTGACAACTGGTGCTTGTACTCTGAATGCTGATGGTTCTCCTCAACACAGGTCAGTCCTACCTTCCTTTTCTTTTGCTAGTTGCCCTTGGGCAATCAGTTCTTTCTAGCTAAGCTCAGGATATTTCCACTCCTTCCTCTTCTCTGCCAGATGCCAGGAATCTTTTGGCTTCTGAGCTAGCTCCTCATTTTTAAGCAATCATTTCCCCTCGTACACTTTGATTGATTCAAGTAGGTATACAGGTCTTGTTCTCAACTAGATCCAAAAGACTGATTCAATCAAAAAGGATTCTTGTTTAACACAAGTAATTACAGGCATACCTTGTTTTATTGTGCTTCGCCTTATTGCTCTTTGCAGATATTGCATTTTTTTTAAAACAAATTAAAGGTTTGTGCCAACCCTGCAACTGAGCAAATATATGGTTGTTATTTTTCCAGCGGCATGTGCTCACATTGTATCTCTGTTAAATTTAAATAATTTTAGTAATATTTCAATTTTTGTTATTATTATTATTATATCTATGATCAATGATCTTTGAAATCACTTTTGTTTGCTCAAACTGCACTCCTACATAAAAAGATGAACTTAATAAATGCTGTATGTGTTCTGCCTGCTGCTCCACCAACCTGCCATTCCCTGTATCTCTTCCTCTCCTCAGACCACTCTATTTCTTCAGACAAGATAATATTAACATTAGGTTAAGTAGTAACACTACAGTGGCATCTTAGTGTTCAAGTGAAAGGAAGAGTCTATAGATATGGCAAATTTCATTGTTGTTTTATTTTATGAGACTACCATAGCTACCCCTCCATACCTTGAGCAACAAGTACCTGAACAGTCAGCAGCCATAAATATTGAGGAAAAACCCTCCTCCAGCAAAAAGATTATGACTTGCTGAGCTGAAGGCTCAGATTATGATTAACATTTTTAATTAAGATGTACATATGTATAATATTGTTTTTTAATAGTCATAATACTTATTGCACATATAATAGATTACAGTAGAGCATAAGCAGAATTTTTTTTAAAGTTTACTTTCTTTTTTTCAATCAGTACTGTGTATTGGTTCTAAGGCAGAAGAGCAGTAAGGGCTAGGCAATGGAGGTTAAGTGACTTGCCCAGGGTCACACAGCTAGGAAGTGGCTGAGGCCAAATTTGAACCCAGGACCTCCCATCTCTAGCCCTGGCTCTCAACCCACTGAGCCATATAGAGGAAAGGAATTGAGGAGAAGGGAGAGGGAAAGAGTGTAGGATTTCTCCCACCTGGCCTGTGCCAGGGGAATTTCAGAGTCCTCCACCACAAGGTCTCTGAAGATTAGTGGCTTTCTAAGAGGGTCGTGTTTGGAAGGTAAAGGAGAAAGAATCAGCCTAAATTCTGATAGAGCTCAGTAAAGATGTCTCACCTGAACTAGGCTACTCAGCTTCTCCCAGTATAATATCAAGAAAAACTCACTGCCAAACCAGACAATAGCTGCCACCACACCAAGATGCCAAAATGATCAGCACGTTGCCAGCCATAGACCTCTCTGCCACAAAAGAGCCCAGAGAGAAGTAGTGTTGCAAAATATATAGATGGTTTTGCATCATTTTCCTGCATCTCACCTGTACCAATGGTAGCTTAAGCTTGACTTAGGACAGCCCAGGGGTCTGTCAGCTGTTTCTGATTTGTCATTTGCTAGCACATGTCTATCATAGGCCATCCTCCTAGATATTTAATCCTTAAGTATGGGTGTAGAAATTCCTGATTTTGTTAGACTAAGTAGGGTGGAGTAATCTAAAGTTCACATCTATGTCCTGAAAAACCAAAATATCCATGTGTCTCACTTCATTGCAATATTCTATTCATTGCAGTGGTCTGGAATTGAACCTGCAATATCTCTGAGGTGTTCCTGTACTTTTAAGTCCTCAGGGAGTAATCAATAGAGTCCCATTCTTATAGACATAGACATGTTGTCTCCCTTATTTGTATGTAATGTCCTTTGGGAGATTCACTTTTGTTTTTTGGATACCCAACACTTATCACTGTACCTGGCACATTGAAAGCACTTAACGCTTGTTAATTGATTGGTTGATTGGTTTGAGACTGCACATTTTAGTATGGGCTTTGATAAGCAGGAGAGCAATCAGTGGAGGACAACTAGGATGCTAGAGGGCCTTGAATTTAAATCAAATGAAAATACATAGAAGGAACTAGGAACATTTATCCCCAAGAAGAGAAGACTAAGAGGGAATGAAACTGAAGGGTTGTCTTGTGGAAACATGATTAGATTTAATCTGTTTGGCCCTAAAAGGAAGAAGCAGTAGCAGTGGGTGGAGGTTAAAACAGGTAAATATAGGCTTGATGTAAATTTAAAAAAAAACTCTCTTGCAATTAAAGCAAAAGTAGAAGGGCTATCCTTGGGTGTAGTGGGTCCTGCTGCATAAGAGATCTTTGAGCGAAGACTTGATGATTACTTGTTGGCTGTGTTGTAGAGAAAAGTCTTATTCAGGTATAATTTCTCAGTAAGATGTTTTTCAACTTTGAAATTCTATAATTCAGAGGGAAAAAGATGAAATCCTTATAAGATGACATGGTATATGGTTATGAAAAAAGGTTGCAAAAACCAACCTTCCCACTCACCCCATCCCCAAGGCATGAGGACACAGTTACAGCCTCTGTTACTTTTCTGTGCTCAAGAGCCCTTAAAAATAGCATAGAGTTTATACAATGAAAAATAAATTGACTTTGGAGGCAGAAGAGCTAGATTTGAGTTACAGATCTTATACTAGATGTATGACCATAGACAAATAATTCCACATCTCTGGTGCTGATAGTGGTGATGGTAGTGAAAGTGGTGGGACCAACTTACAATTCTAGAGTCATTGATGGGTTGTAAAAGAACAACTTACTTTACTGAAATCCTATGAAGCAGGCAATTCCATAATTATTATCCCTATACAGTGCTATAGGTTGTTTCCTATTATTAAAAATGTCATTTCTTTCCAAGGATAGGAAAGAATAAAGATGAAAATTAAGATTAATTTCTTCTCCAAAGCCAGGAGCTGTCATGAAGCAATAGTTCGCATTACACCACTTGTATGAACTGATAATGGTGCACAGTTAATTCTTAAAGAAATCTCTACTCAGGCTCTAAGAAGCGAAATATAAGTGGAGATATCATTCTTAAATATTTACCAGCATATATACACTATTTTATGTAAACATGTTAAGTTTATCCTATTAAATGCTTTTAAATAAATAACATTGCAGGAAAATGCATGGCAGCTTGTTTTGTTAAATCATTGTATTCTGGGCCATCATTTTCCAAGTATGAGAAAATTTCAGGGAACACAATCTAAAAGATAAAACTTCCTGAAATAGGAATGCTTCTTCCTTATCCTAAATCATCCATATATCTTTTGTCTATATCTCCTCCTTCACCTCGGTTTCACATGATTAAGTGGCCATATTTCTTATGAAGGCAAAACCCTTACTTGCTCAAAGAATCCTATATGCCATTTAAAAAAATCTGCCATTTTTCCTTTTTTGGTCATTTTCAAACTCCCCCAAACTACTGGATCTTTCATTACTGTCCATAAATATTCCCATGTTTCCTATATCCTCAAAAATACCTTATTTGATATTTCTCTCCCCACTAAGTAGTACTATATTTCCTGTTCTCTTTGTGGCTAAATTCCTTGAAAAAACTTCTCTACAATGGGTATTTCCACTTACCTTTCTCTCATTCTTTTCTTAACCTATTATAATCCAGCTTCTGATCTCATCATTCCACCAAAACTGTCTTTTCCAAATTTTACTGGTAATCTTTTAATTCCTAAATTTAATGCCCCTTTCTCAATTCTCTTCTCGATATATTTGAAGCCTTTAGTATTGCTGATCATCTTCTCCTTGATTCTTCTTTCTAGATTTTTGAGCCACTCTTCTTTTCTGACTCTTCTATATATCAGGATCAATACTTTTCAGTCTCTGCTGGATTTTCATCCAGATTACACCTTCTAACCTAGGTGACTCACAGAGTTCTGTCCTGGACTTTCCTTTCTTCTCCCGTTATACTACTTCACTTGGTGTTCATGTCAGCTCCTATGGAATTAAATACCTTCTCTAAGTTGATGATTCTCAAATTTACTTGCCCTGCCTTAGCTTTTCTCCTAGCCTCCAATCTCATCTCCAATTGCATCCAAACTGGATGTCCCCTAGACATCTTAAAATAAACATGTCCAAAATGGAACTCCCTATTCCCGTCCCCCCAACCCTTCTCCTTTCCAAATTTCCCTCTTAATATGAAGGATACCACCATTCTCCCATGACTTAAGTATCATCCATAACTCTTTATTTTCTTTCATCTTCTATATTCAATTTGTTACCAAAGTCTGTTGACTTCACCTTTGCAACATCACTCAAATACCCCCTCTTCTTTCAACTGATATTACTAACACTCCAGTATGGGCTCTTATCACTTCACACATGGACAATTGTTGTAGCCTGCTAGTTGGTCTGCCTGTTTTCATTCTTCACCCCACACTAATGTGTTCTTCCTTCAGTCCCCAAAATGTTTTCTTCTCAAGTGGAGGTCTCACCATATCATCCCCCAACTCAATAAACTAGTGGTTTTCTGTTGCCACCAGGATCAAATACAAAATGCTTTCAGGCATTTAAAACTCTTCAAAATATAGGCGCATCCTACCTTTCAAGTCTTCTTACACCTTACTTCTTGTCATGTATTCTTCAATTCAGTTTAGTGTCACTGACTTCCTTACTGTTTTATGATCAAAACACACCAAGTCTCTGTTCTGGGCACTTTCTCTGATTGTCTCTCATGACTGGAATGCTTTTTCTTATCATCTCCACCTGCCACCTTCCTTGACTTCCTTCAAGTTCCAACCAAAATCTTATCTTCTCCTGGAAGCCTTTCCCTAATTATTTTATTTCTAGAGCTATCTCTTTCTTCCTGTTTATCCTATATATAGCTTATTTGTACATTTTGCTTATTGTCTCCACCATAATACTGTGGCATCCTTGAAGGCAAGGACTGTCTTGCTCTTTTTTCATCCCCAGTGCTTTGCCCAGTACCCAGTATCTAGGAGCTTAATAAATGTTTATTGACTGAATGACTGAATTCATTACATTTTTTGTGTAAAATTTTATGTACATTGTAGAAAAGTACATATAGACACCTACTCAGAATACATTAAATGCTGAAGATAAAAAATATATAGAATTACAAAGGCAATAAGTATATATAGGAATAAGGATACAATTTTTTAAAATCTAGATTCATGGGCCTCCTAAAATTTACCTAAGAATCACACCCCAATGTAATGAAAGACATTCCACAATGGATAATTAATGCCTTATTGTAGTAGCTTTGAGAAAGTTATTAATTTTTCTAATAATACATGTATTTCTATAATCATCCAGACTATAATTTATTTGATCCAGATGGAAGTCCGACAGGTTTTTGTAAAGAAACAGTAATATTATTAAAGGAACTTTTTTCTCCTGATCTTAGTATATGTGGCCATGAAAGTTTTGTAAATCATTATAATAGATTTAAATAACATACAGACTATAAAATAATGGCAAAAAGCTAAGAAGTTTATATTATATTTTGTCCTTTAAATTATTTTGAAGTACACTCTAAATGTTGTAATACTTGTGCAGTGAATTTTCCCTTTCAAGTCTTTGTGACATATTTGAATTTGCTGTAGTATATTATGGAAATATATACTTTATTTGTGAGGTTATTTTTTTTCTGTTGCAGTTTATTTCCTTCTGTTTTATCTGCTATTTCAGTAGTATCTGTATCGGTAGGATCTATGATTGTCTCAATGTGAAGAATACCTAGTGTGCACAACCTCTTTTCACCAGTGAAGATGGTAACTTTTCTATGATTTAACAGATAAATCCTAGGCACATATAGTTTATTTATTTTAAAAAACCTTCACCTTCTGTTTTAGTATCAATTCTAAGATAGAAAAGTGGCAAGGGCTAGGCAATTGGAGTTAAATGACTTGCCCAGGTTCATACAGTTAGGAAATGTCTGACGTTAGATTTGAACCCATGTTTTCCTGACTCCAGTATAGGCACACAAATAGAGACACATGCCTATTAAGTGCTAGAGTCAGGATTTGTACCTATCTTCCTTGACGTTAATGCTATAATTCTATCTACTGTATCATACTGCTTCAGTTTTCTTTGAAGAGAAAAGCAAACAAAAAAGAATATGCTTAAGAGCTCTTAGATAGTCTGTTATCCCAAGTGATGCCAAAATATCAAAACAAACATGATGGCATTAAAACTGTCTAGCTAAGGAGGGATATTAGAATTTTAAATGTGACAACATACCATAATATGTTATACTTGATCAATACTAAACATTTTACTTCTCGTGGCTTATCATGTTTTTTTTTCCCAGACTTGAATTTTCTCATTAGTAACCATAGAAACAATAATGTAACCACATATGTATTATAAATCATTTGGATATACAGTATAGAATTTGAGATGAATCATGCTATGTATAAATATGTTTGTGAATGCATTTCTATTTTGTTGCCTAAATATCCATTCCTATGGGCTATATAATTTAAGAAGAGAGATTTTCTGATCACAGTGATTGTCCTTTGTAAAGACAAATAAAATTTTGCTTTACATAGTAGAGTGTCTTATTTTAAACCATATTATTTGGTTCCATATTACTATATAATATTCCATAATATTATTTCTGCATTTTAGTTCTTGTTACTATCCTATCCCATGAAACCTTCCCTCAATTCCCCTAACTGGAGGTAATCTTTATCTATTTGAATGTCCAATATTATTACCCTCTTTGTACTTCTTTTACATACAATTATGAAATTCTATGTTTATATCATATTTAATTGTGCTTTTATCTTATCTTTGTAGGTAGTATGATAGAGTGGATCTAGCTTTAGAGTCAAGAAGAAAGTGGATTCAAGTCCCATCTCTGACATTTGACTTTGTGACCCTGGGCAAATTACTTAAATTTCAGGACCTCAAACAACAATCTGAGACTATAAAATTTCCAATCTGCCAAGAAAGAATCACTTTTTTTTTGCGGGGGGGGGGGGGGGGGGATAAAGATTAAAGGAGAGAAGAGTATCCTGACTTTATTTCCCACTTCAGCCCTCCTGGAAGAGTATCTTGTGAATTTGGGAGCATCAGAAGATTTTAGACTTTGCATTGATGTCCCAATTTTAGCTGTGTCCCTGGAGTAGTAACTGATAAAGAGTATCTACATAGCAAGCTGAGAATAAAGTAGACACCCTGAGGAAAAGCAATTTTATGACTCTACAAGAATGACAGTAGAAAAACTTCAATGTGTCTAAGGGGAACATCTTGAGGATTCTAGAAAATGAACTCCCAGTAGTTGTTTTTTGTTTTTAAACCCTTACTTTCTGTCTGAGAATCAATATTAAATATCAGTTCCCAGGCAGAAATGTGGAAAGGGCTAGGCAGTTGGAGTTAAGGTACTTGCCCTGGTCACACAGCTAGGAAGTTTCTGAATTCAAATTTGAACCCAAGACCTCCTAGCTCCAGGCCTGGTGCTTTTTTATCACAGATGCCCATAGCTTCAACATTTTTACCCTAGACTCTATATACTTGGGATAGACTATATTTGTGGGTCTGTTGTGCACCAAATAGTCTTGTCATACACCTTAGTAAATACTCCTTTCTAAAACTAATTAATCTTGGCTAAATGATAGCAAGCAATCATCATTGGGGATGTGGGTTGTACAACTGGTTGGCACAGTGGTAGAACAGTGGGCTTAGAATCAGGGAAACTCATCTTCTGGTTCAAATATGACCTCAGACACTCACTATTGTGTGACTGTGGGCAAGTCAGTTAACCCTGTTTCCCTTGGTTCCTTATGAGCTAGAGAAAGATATGGCAATCCACACCAGTATTCTTTGACAAGAAAACCCTGAATGGGGTCACAAAAAGTTAACAGATCTGAAACGACTCAACAATAGCAGTCATGGTTTGGGGGACTCACCAAGGAGAGATGGAAACCTGCCCCTCACTCAGCCTTATGCATTCTAGAGGAGTTGGAGAAGAGGACTCAAGAGTACTGGACCAAAGGTGAGCTGGGAAGAATGAACTCCAGAGCCTGTGATACATAAAAGTTTTTGTTGTTTTATTTTTGTCCTCATTATTAGTTGCCCAGATGTCTGCAATTGTCCTTGCCATTTCTTCCTTTCTTTCTATTATTTGTACCATTAGCAAAGTAATCTTTTTTATACAGATTTGGAGAAGTTACTACTTAGTTCTAAAATCTTAAATGTCTCCATATTATCAAACAATTTAAAGTAAAAACACTTTTCTTTTTCTTCTGGCAATTCAGGTCTTCCACAAGCTGGTACTATCTTACTTTTCCAGTGTTATATTACTCACCTCCAAGTATTCCATGCTCCAGGCAAAAAAACAAAAACAAAAACAAAATGTTTTCTATTCTGTGAAAAAAAAAAAAACCCAACCGACCAGGTTTTTTCACCTTCTTTCCTATACTTAATATATTTTACTGGGGGGGGGGGGGAGATTCAATGAAAATTAGTTTAAACAGAGCTTCAACAACATATTTTAAATGGGTAGTGATCAGGGTGGGTTCTAACAAATCAGGGAGTCAGAAAGATCTCTTGGAGGGAGTATAGCTTCCTAGAGACAGAGGTGAGAAAGAAAAATATTCTAGTCAAGGAGAACAGGCTATATAAAGACATGGAGATGGGAAGTGGTGCATGATATATAGGATATGGTAAGTAGGGAGTTATGACTGGATCTTGGAAAGCTTGAAAGAAAGCAATGTAAAAGCAGTCTGGAAAATGGATTCTAGCTTTAATTCTTCTATGAATTCTAGTTTATCTTGTGGATAACTTGAGCACTATCTCTTTAAATAATTATTTTTGAGTTAATGTCTTGGGCATCCATGGTTTCCATTCTATTTCTTTATCCTAAATGTCTCACTTCACTTCCTTTTCCGTGTATGTACAACTCCTGGTTCCATCTCAGTCCCTATGCTGGAAGTTGTATGTGAGTCTTCCTGATGGTCTTCTTCTTCAGTTCCAACAGGCCTCTTAAAATCTTGTGATGATCTGGGCTAGAAAAATGGTACACTGTGGGTTTTCTTCATGTTTCTCCATTACCACTTGGTAGGGTGCTATTTCTTGATTTTTGTTGGAGCAGTTGTTGGAGAAAGCTGGATTAGATTGCTTCCTCTTCATAATTTTTGCTGATGTCACAGAAGGGAAAATTACAGTTGACTAGGGACTCAGGAGAGATAGGGATGACATGAGTAGGCACTAGGGAGTAGATAATGGTAGCCAATTAAGGAAACTTTGTTTTTCAGTGGTCTATCACTCAGAATCCCAGATTCTGACTGGAGCCAAAGAATGGTACTTTGACAAACTCTTCACAAAAGCAATGACAATGTTTGATTTGATCATTTCCTAAGGAAGGATGGGGAAAGCATATATAAGGAGAAAGGACATTTGGCAAGTGTAATGGGAAAAGATTAAATTTAGGATTCGATTTAAGAGAAATGGAAGGGTGTCTTTAAGGCACATACTAGGAACTCAAGGGGAAGGATTTTAGCAGGCAGAAGGCAGAGGAGGAACAGTTTGGAAGTGACATCTCTTAAGAGTAGTGACTTCCTGTAGGAGGTTGGACTCTTCCTGTCCAGAAGGGTGGAGGAAAGGTGGGCTTATTGAACCTCATCTACCTCAACTTGACCGTGGAGGAGTAAACCCCTAAATCATCTTTGGAGGTACTCTATTTGACTAGGAAACATCTAGAAAGGGATCTGACCATACCTGCTATGCTTTCCAGAATGGTTTTATCTAAAAATCCTGTCGGATTGGCTTTGAGGTTTTACCTCAGGGGTCAAAACCCCTGGGGTGAACTTAGCCATTTGAGATCAATCATAATGGCATTTGGAAACAGCTTTTGAAATAAATCTAACCAACTACTGAGGATCATATAGGTAGTTTAGTCAGCTTTTGGGGAACACCTAGATAGAACCAGGGAGCTGGTAAGTTAGCCTGAAGACCCGAAGGCTCCCTCTTAACTTGATGTAGAGGACTGTGGGGGACTAGCTAGATCCCTTAGTGTTAAGGACCCCTTGTTCTGATCCTCAGTTTGTATTCCCTCAAACTAAAAGAGATAACGTTTTTTTATATATCACTTGTCTCCAAGGCATTTACATGACTGGCCCAGTGAGAGAAAATGATTTGGTTTCATTCTTACTAAATGGAGGTTAGAATACCCAGAGATCATGGTTGGGTATTCAGGGGAATCCCTAAGTGGAAAGTATTCTATCCACTCTGGGTCTGGGGCTCCCCTTTATACCTTTTTTTTTACAAGGCACTCACAATAATTCCCTGGTGGTCATGTAGGGTGAAGCTTAGAATGGTGTGCTCACTAGATATGATGGATTAAAGTATACTTTCACTTCATCTCTAATTGCCCTAGCATGAGATTTAAAATTTAGTGGAGGAAGTTCACCAAAGTAGCATAAATGTCAGTTCTTGGTGGTGAGAATTGTAAAAAAGATGACATGCCCAAATATCTCTAATTCCAAGAAGAATGAGATCCTCAATTATTTTATAGACTCTTATAATATATCCCATTAATATTCATTATTATATATTCATTATGAATATGAATATATTCATTATCAATATGAATATTACTATTCATCTTTTATTGGCACAATTCCAAGAACACTGACTTTAAAGTCAGAAGTTATTAGTCATTTTCAGTTGTTTCTTTAGTCATTTTTTTGGTTATATTTTCAGTTGTGACTACATTTGGGGTTTTCTTGGCAAAAAAGAAAAAAAAGAAAAAACTGGACTGGTTTGACATTCTTTCTGTCTCATTTTCAGATGAGGAAACTGAGGCAACAAGGTTAAATGACTTGCCCAGGGTCACATAACTAGTAAGTATCTGAGGCTAGATTTGAACTCAAGTTTCCTAACACTAAGCTGGGCACTCTAACTATTTGGCTGCCCCCTAGTCAGAAGATCTGGATTCAAAAACTGCACCAATTACTTCCAATCTATTATGCCTTGGGTAAGTTTCCTGAGAACCTCTCTGATCTTCATTTTCTCTTCTTTAAAATGAGGAAGCTGGATTAGTCAGTATTTGGGGTCAAGTTCTATGGACTTAACAATTACAAAGATGGTGAGGCCTAATCTTTTTCATTTTGTCTATTGCCATGGATTCCCTGACTCCATGAAGTTTTAGTTTCTGTTCTCTAGCTCTTTGAGATCTTATTTTAGGCAGCCATGAGAAATGAAAAGTATTAAGGCAATGTTTCAATTACTGACCTTTCTGATTATGATAATAGTGATTGATAGATGGATGGAGAGATAGATAGATGATAGAAAAATAGATATTTTCAGTAGGTAAAATGAAGAAAAGACTTCTTTTAGAAGGTGACATTTAATATGAGTCTTACAATTTGCACAGGATTTCAAGTGCTGAAAGTTTCAACTTGGGGGTAAAGAATTGAATGAACAAAAACACAAAGGTGGGAATGTTAAGTAATCCACTTTTGCTAGAACATAGGTTATATGGATAAGAGCACTGTAAAGTAAGATTAGAAAGATTAGTTTAAAACTAGATTATGTAGGACCTCAAATTCCAGACTAAGGCAGCTAGATTTAAACTGAAAACCAGTAGAGAGCTATTGAAACTCTTTCAGAACAGAATGGTATGGTCATTGCTTTAGGAAGATTAATCTGGAAGAATTAGATAAGGAACAATGGAAAGATAAACGCCTGAGAGTCAAGAGATGTTAGGGGTCCAGTTGATAACTACTGGTTCTATCCCAGGTAGTTTCTAAATAGCTTTTTTAAATGCTAGATAATCCTAAAAAAGATCATAAAAAAGGGGAAAGGACCTACTTGTACAAAAATATTTACAGTTGCTCTTTTTGTGGTGGCAAAGAATTGGAAATTGAAGAAAGTCCATCAATTGGGGAATGACTGAACCAATTGTGGTACATGTTGGTAATGAAACACTATTGGGCTATAAGAAATGGCAAGCAAGATGATTTCAGAAAAATCTAGAAAGATCTTCAGGAACTGATGCAGAGCAAAATAAGTAGATGGGAGAACATTGTACATAAATATAGCAACACTGGACAATGATTATCTGTAAAAACTTGACAACTTTCAGCAGTGTAATGATCTGGGATAATCCTGGAAGACTGGTGATGGGGAATGCTATCCACCTCCAGGGAAGTCATCTTTCACATCAGTGTATTTTATGATTTTATTTTGGGGTTTTGGTTATGTATGAGTGTGCTCTTACAAAGACCAATGTGGAAGTATTTTTTGTGTGACAATAAAAAAAATCAAAAAATAAATAAAATAAATAAAAGTTCTAGATGGTGAAACTAGTTATTAAACAATTATCTTTTGCTTTAATGAAATATGTGATATTGTTGCATATCAATTTTGACCTCTTTGTTTCTCAACAAGGTTAAATTTTAAAATGAGCCACTATTAGTGTATAAAGATAAGGATATCTGAAAATGCATAATTATGTAGTTCATTTCTAACAGATTTTTTTAACCAAACAGATGTTTTCAAAAAATTAAAAAACAAATAATTATATAGCCTTTGAGAGGCAAGAAATAATTTTAACCTATGTTTATTAAATGGCCTTTTATTATTATGTTTATATAGATTATGAGACAATATTATGAACAACACAGCAAAATGAAGAATTATAAAGAGTAGAAAAATAACTTTAAGGCCTCCTGGGTTTGTGGTTTATTTTAAATTAAAAAAGCATATCTTTTTACAAAACTAATAAAATTTTTATGTTAAAAACAAAACTATGATATTTCTTGTGTAGCTAAATATCACACTACTTCTATCTAGAAGACTCTTCAATACCTTTAATTCAACATGTCCCGAACCAAATTGATCATACCTCCCTTTAAATGTCATCATCATTCAGTTGTTTCAGTTGTGTTTGACTTTTTGTGACCCCATTTGGGGTTTTGGCAGAGATACTGAAGTGGTTTGCCATTTCCTTCACCAACTCATTTTATAAATAAGGAATTGAGGCAAACGAAGTTAAGTAACTTGGCCAGCTAGTAAGTGTCTGAGGATGGATTAGAACCCCAAAAGATGAGAATTCATGATTCCAAACTTCTCTTTATATCTGTCAATCACCTCCTCAACCAGTCACTCAAGCTTAAAACCATGAAAACATCTTTAACTCTTTCTCTTTCCTTTCTCACACATCCAATAAATTGATAAGAGTTTTTTGACAATATTTTTTATATCTATCTGCTCCTTCCCACTCCCACTAATATTATTCCTTTCCAGGCATTCCTCATTATTCACCTTCCCTATTATAGAAAGATTCCATTTTCATTCCATCTTTTTCTCCCTTCTCCAAGCTATCATTTGCAAAGCTGCCAAAACTATCTTTCCGATGTACAGTTCTGCTCATGATCTCCCTTGTTCAAAACATTTTAGTGGTTCACCAACACCCAAAGGAAGAAATCCAAATTCCTTTTTAACTTAATTCAGTTCAGCCAAGCTTAACTAAGCACCTGCAACAGGAAGAATAATGTATGGGGTCCTGGGGAAATATATAAAATTTAGCCCCTTATGGAGCTTATTTATAGTCCACAATAGTGTGTTTATGGTGACATTCAGGTTTCTTCAGTCTAACTCCAACTTATTTTTTAATTCATAGTTTACATAATTCCTTTTGTATTGTGTGCTAAAATGCACTCTCCATTGTTCAATGACCCAGAACTGTTCTCTCTTGCTTCTATGTCTTTAAAGAAAGATCTTTATTTAGGGCAAAACCACTATGTCCCAAGGTGATCTATTCCATTCTTGGATGGTTTTCATTTCTAGCAAACGTTTGATAATAGTAAACAAGTATAAATCTGTTTCTTGACAACTTCCACTCTTTCCTCCTAGTTCTGTCCTTAGAGGCCAAGCAGAATAAATCTAACCTGTTTCTCAAAGGAAGGCTTTCAGATATTTGAAGACAGTTATGTCATATTCTCCTAAGGTTTCTTTTCTTTTCTTTTTTATTAAACTAAACACTGTAGCTTTCTTCAACCAATATCCATAATGGCATTATCTTAAGGCTTTCCAGTGAACACTTTTCATACTTTTCCACAATGTGGTTCCTAAAATTATACAAGATATTCTAGATGTGATCTGACTAGGGCAAAGTACAGTGGGAACCTCAACTTCCTTTTAAAAAATACTATGCCTCTATTAAATTAACCCAAAATTAAATTGGATTTTTTTTTTGGCTGCTGATTTCACATTATATGCTATTACTTGGTTGTGCCTCCTCCAGCTTGTTTTTGGGAAGTTGATTTAAAAAAAAAAAAACCTGAAGTGTGAGACATATGTACCTATTAAACTTCATATCATGTAATTTGGCCCAGTGTTCTAATTATGTTGAAATTTTTCTGGATCTTGACTTTATTATCCAATATTAGCTAGCCATTCTATTTTTACCTCAGAAAATTGAATGAACATACCATCTATCTCTCTATCAAAATCATTGGTAGAAAAGTAGCAAGTTCAGATCCCTGGGGAATTCCTCTAGAGATTTCCTTAGTAGTAGATATTAAACTTTTAATGATTCCTTTAAATGTCCTGCTAGTCAACCAATTTCAAATTCATTTAAAATACATTTACCTCTCTTGTCCACTTATAGCAATATGAGACATTGTCATGTTCCTTGCTAAAATTGAGTTAAACTATATCTGTAGATTTTTTTCCTGATCTATAATGTCTAGTAACCTTATCAAAAAGGAAATGGGTTTAATTCAATATGACTTGTTCTTGGTAAAATTATGATGTTAGCTTTTCATGATTGTGGCTGCTCAGAAAATAAAATCCTAGGTCAAGACCTAGGAAGAACTGAGTTCAAATCTTGCCTCAAGTACTTACTAGCTATGTGACAATGGTAAGTGGCTTAACTTCTGCTGATTCAGTAGATCTTTTTCTCCTTTTTCTCCTCCTCCTACCCTTTCTTTCTCCTTCTCCTCCTCCTCCTCTTTCTACTTCTCTCCATCTTTCCTTCTCTCTCTCCCTTTTGGAAGTAAAAATATTTGTCTTTTCTTGTCCTATTTCTACAGGACATTTCCTCTGGTTTGTAATCATTAACAGATCACTGACATCAGCTAATTAATCATATCTCAGTTTTTTTCTATACCCTGAGATATATTTTGTTTGAACCTGAAGACAAAGAAATGAAGCTTAGGTGTTTATATATTATCTCTCTATTAGTCCTAGGTTTCAACTTCTAGTATATGCTGAATTTTAGAGAACTCATAAAGGATTTATGCAGTATTTTTGTTTTTAATTTTTTAATCCCTTACCTTACATCTTAGAATCAAAACTATGCATGGGTTCTATGGCAGAAGAGTGAGAAGGGCTAGGTAATGGGGGTTAGGTGATTTGGCCAGGCTCACACAGCTAGGAAGTTTCTGAGTTCAAATTTGAACCCAGGACCTCCCATCTCTGAGCCTGGCTCTCAATCCACTGAGTTTCCCAGCTGCCCCCCTTGTTTTTAACTTTTAATGCTTGAGCATGGCAAGGGTCCATTGAAGAGAATTCATATGTGTAACCATATATGCTTTCCTAGTTTGTAGTGGGATGCCAATGTTTCTTAATATACTATAACTTTTATAAACCATAGCACTTAACTTTAAAATGACTATAATGCTGTTATGTGTCAGTCTTTTTGAAGTTCTGCTGTGTATTATTGAAGTGATATCATGAGGTCATAATTGTACATTTCAGTTTTTGAATATCCATAGGTGCTCAGTGATTAGAAAACTGGTGCTCTGTGGTAAGGACTTAGCTACCATTGGTTTGGGGCAAAGTAGTGGCTATGATTAATGAAAATAGTACTATACCTGACAGTCTTCAGAGGCATCAGGGAATTACTACATGTTTTCTATGGTGTAAAGGGATGATGATGTAATGATAGTTGTATAATTTATGTAAACTATTTGAAAAATCAGTTTGCTTCAGCTTTCCCAAAGAGATAAGTATTAATAGAGCTTTTATTTTTTATTTTTATTTTTATTAAATCCCCTATTCTTTAACTATCCACTAGGAAATGATGAATTTTTAAAGCCTTTTTGAGGAATAAAGATTGACTGAAAACAGTGAGCATTTCATTTGGGGCAGGGAGCAGAAAACACAATCTTTATTAGCAAGTTGGTACCCATTCCTTCCTTCAGAATTAATTATGGTACAACAATAATTATTCACAGAAGACAGTCTATTAATCCAGTAGCCCTGCTACAGAGAACCCAGTGGATAGAAGGAAAAGCCCTTCAACTATTCTGATACAATCACTTGACAGGAAGAAGAATATTTTGTAGAGTATGTTGAGATAACAATAACTGGTTCCCCAGGGTTCTAGATGACCAGTTTAAATAGGACCTATGGGGACTCAAGCAGTGGCTGACCTTATGGATAAACATGCTGTCCAAGATGGATCTCCTGTCAGTTGTTTTAGTTGTGTCCAACTCTATGTGACCCCATTTAGGATTTTCTTAGCAAAGATACTGGAGTGGTTTGTAATTTCCTTCTCCAGCTCGTTTTACAGATGAGGAAACTAAGGCAAACAGGGTTAAGTGACTTGCCAAGGGTCACACCACTATTAAGTGTCTGAGGTCAGATTTGAACTCAGGGAAATAGATCTTACTGCTTCTAGGCCTAGAACTTCATCCATTGAGCCATCTATTTGCCTTGCAGAAGGACACAGAGGAGCTGAAACTTGTGGCAAAGTACAGTCAAAGATCTGAGATATACTTTTCTACTAATGTGGTTTATAATGCACTGGAGAGACAAATGAGGAATTGGTATGTCAGAAGTTGAATTTCAAGAGAATTTCAGGGAATTGATATGAGTTTAATTTTGTCCCTCAAAGTGCTAGCTACCCTTCTCAGTTTTGTGTCATATACAAATTTTATATGCCTTTATCCAAATCATTGAAAAAACAACAACCCAAGGACTACCCAATACCTAAAGAACCCTATTCTTTCTTTTGAAACCTTTCCTGTTTTTCCCCCCATTTCATTTTGTAGGACCCTCCTGCAAACAGTGAAAGGAAAATTGAAGCAACAGACTGTCAAACAACAACACAACAAAAGTAAACACAGAAGAGAAAAGAAAAAGTTGAGAAGGGGGACTTGGAAATAAGCTAAATAGCTTTGGCACTAACTTGTGAAATCTAATTAGCACTTATAAAATTTAACCCTTATTTTCTGTTTTAGAATTGATATGACCAGTTCCAAGGCAGAAGAGCAGTTGGGGTTAAGTGATCTGTCCAAAGTCACCCAGCTAGGAAATGTCTGAGTCCAGATTTGAACCCTGAGATCCCATCTCTGAACTTTACTGCCCCATAAGTGCTTCTTTGAAAGAGACTGTAATAGAAATGCATAGTCTCATGTGCAATATTGCTTTTTATTTGGATTTATTTGTTGATGACTATTAAATCCATGCTTTCAAAAAGAAAAAGAGAGCGTTTTGCTCTGTTGGATGGTGACTTCAAAGTGACAATTATATTCTAGTCATTTTATAATGGTCATATGCAGAATCGACATCTATAACCTATGCGAGGACTTAGTCTCTGTGGACTAAGTGAAGGTTGATAGTTGGATTATGCATGAGTGAGTCTGAAACTCCTTACAGGAAGTCACAGATATCAGTAAGAAATCAGACATGATGGCCCTCAGGATGCTAGGATCCAACATACATCGTTGATATGTCAACACTCATTACACTTTACTATTAAAAGGTGGCACCATTTGGAGCTATAAACTGAATGATTATGCTGGAGCAAAACTCATCCAAAACAAGATGTGGTTGTTAGCACTTGGCACTCCCAGTGTGTACTGTTCTATGACCATGAAAGTAGCACATGATGAATCTGTATATTTGGACAACAGGAGATTTGGGGAGTTGGTATGAAATGGATTCTATTGGTCCAAGGTGGCAGTGGATATACATCAAAAAGTGTGAGGATTATGCTCATTGTTTTAAAATGAAAATCATATCGACTTTTATTGTTTTTTTGGAGAGTGTAGCCTCTGGAATTTATTAATATACACTTTTTAGTCTTTGGAAGACAGCAGGAAGGACAGAAATTATATAGAAGTGGCAACAAACCATTTCCCTTGACATTTCAGTCACATCCAAACCCAAACCAAAAGGCTTCATCATCCAATATTGTGGGAGAAGCATTTTTGGTGTAGGGCTTAAAATTCAAGGTCCATCCATTCTGGTGAAGGTTGACATTTTGGCTTTAAGCCTCTCTGTGGAATAGAAGCTTCATTTGGAATCAAGGAACCTAAAACTATGGCATGCTATCCTAAAGGAAATTTCTAGCCAGAATTTTAAATACATACTAATGAACATGCTGGAGATTCTGAGTTCAGAGCAGAAGACTCAGTGAGGTCAGCAAATAGTATTTCTAATGCACATGTGCAATGTTATCAAGAATGCCACCAAATATTTTACTCTGTTATTCTGATGTTTGAGGAAGAGCTGTAAACTATTGACTTGTGCTTTGGGATTTTTGGAAGACAGAGAAAACATGAGAATCACAATTAATATATATCTTGACCAAGAAACCAATTCAAGACCTATTGCCTAACTATAACCTCAACTCAGAAAAAAAAAAAAAACTCAAGAAGACCTAACAACAGAAGAAAACTATATTTTAGGCTTACTGTCAGGAGCTCTAGGAAGGGAATGGAACCCTACTAAGGAATCTTGATGTTCTAAGAAATTACAATATAGAATCATAGATTGAGAGCTAGAAGAAATTTACCAGGTTCGACTCCTTTTAATGGCATTGACTGAATCAAAGCAGTGGATTTAGGGATCATGTATAATTTCATATTATTGGAGTTTCACAGAAATAATTGACTATTATAGCTTCCCAATTCTTAAGGACTGCCACACAGACATGGGAGTTGACAATTTTGTTTTGAGAAACTCTCTGAGTGACCTTTGTCCCAGACCAAGTTTAAAGAAGACAATAAACCCTTAAGCATCTGCTATCAACTTTCAGTACTTGTCCTATCACCCTAGCCTCAAGCCATTATATGTTTCTCAACTTTTCTGGGACTAGTGATTATCATTCCTAAATACCAATTTAATTCATATGATTGGGTAGTAGCCCTCCTATCTTTCTTAAAAATCCATATAAACACCCCACTTTCTGTAATTTATTGGAAGTCCCAGGACTGAAATTCTGAGCATTTTCCAAAATTAATCTGTCTCCTTCTATTAAAGACCCTTATTATGACTATGTTGGTAGTTCTTTATTTTTTTAGGTTGGCAGTATGTATCCTCAAAAAAAGACTTTTGGTTTTTTAGGTACCATTGAAAAGAATTTTAATTTCCTATAGACTCTTAGATGGTTAGTATAAAAAACTGGGTGATGATGTTTAGAAAGAGGTAATGAAAAAACATTTTGTATGAGCCATCTAAAATTGTGAAGCCTTCCAAAATATAATACTATTTCTCTTTGTTATGGTTTGCAAAGCTCTTTACAAATATTACCTTGTTTTATTCTCATGACAACCCTGAGAGGTAGACACTATGATTATTATTCACAATTTATAAAAGAGGAATAAGAAGCAGACAAAGATTAAACCACACAGTTAGTGAGTATATAAAGTAGGATTTGTGATCAGATTTCCTGATTCTAGCTCTAGGGCTCAAGTAAACTAATTACTAAACCCTTTACTCTTGGGAAGAAATCACTAAGCATGATGAAATCCATGGAAGAGAGGTAAGGATATAAAATAGATTGAAACATTCTGTAACTGGTCCTAGGTCATCTAACACCCTAAAAATAGTAGGAGATTCTTTGATTGGATGTAGAACATTCAAAAAGGACTAGCAACCTCATCATGGCTATTTTCTCTTTAACTGTACTGTGGTTGTTTGACCTGATTGCCAGTCAAAGAGTATTCTATTCACATCATGGTTAGCTGACCAGAACCAGTTACAAAGTGTCTCTAGGCTCCAGTGTATCTCCAAGGCACCTTGTTTATACTTAACCACACCTTTTCTGGAAGCAGGCTCCTAAGATTCTCCATGTCGGGAGATATTGTTAGAAGTGTTCACTCCTCTTACAGAGAGACCATGGGAAATATAATGGATCCACAAGGGACTGACAAACCTTCCTTTCCCATGATCTGATCCCGGCAAAGACAGATTCCTGCTAAGGGAAAATCTCTAAGCAAATGAGAGGCCACCCTATAACTCAATATAGTGATTTTCACAGGACAGTATTTAATTACCTGGAGAGGAAATTTTTGAACCAACACTGGAAATCACAAAAGGATGTTTTAAGACTGGAAGAGACACGATGCTGAAAAAATATAAGCACTTAACTAGAGTCTCAGCAGACTTTCCTTTGATTTTTTAAATTCACTTTAAATATGCAATACACGCATAGTGCTTAACTGTTTACAGGAGATAGCAAGGAGAACACCGAAAGTACTTATGTTTATTTCCCAAATTGTTGGGGAAAAGCCCTAACTCTCTGCAAAGACTGGAGAGAATAGTGCAGAAAACAGATCAAGCGTAGAGCAACAACAGAGTGCATGGACCAAACTAGGGTGTCCCATATTTTTAGGGCAATTTTTGATGATAATTCTAGCTTGCCTATTTGGGCAAATGATTGGATTCTATTTCTTCTTAACACCTTTACCTTGCAACTTCTCTTATTGTATTGTACTGATTTTAATAAAACATTATAACTAGGAACATGAGTGTTTTCCTTGTTAGAGATGAGCAGGCTTTTAAAGAAAATATGATCTTTAATATTTGCTTATTAAGTTTTATAGTTTAACTTGCTATAGAAAGCAGCATGAGATCCCTCTTTCTCATCACCAGTGACAAATACCTTCTAATAAAGCTTGATTTCAAGCAAAAGTAGAAAAGTTGATGTGGTTTTTTGGGTGTTTATTGGAGGATGAGGGTAAAAATGTGGCTATAGAAGTATTGGTAAAAAATACCTTTAGGTAGAGAATTATTTTTGGAGTCTTCACTCTTTAAAAGAAAATCTTTTATTCTAAACTAAAATACTTGCTCAAAAAAAGATATTTTCCATACAATTTACAGAACACAGAAAGAGAACTCTGTGAAACCATGAATCTTCATTTTACTATACTTCCTTAAAAAAAAAGCATATAATAAAATTTACATATTGTTTTCAAAACTGTCCTACTTGTACATGCTTTAAAAACATGCTTTTGCACTTTTTGCATATTAATGTATTAATATTTCCCTTTTGTGGTTCACTATTGTTTATTGTTCTTTTCCACCCTATTATACCAAGAGCAAGAAAAGGAGGAAACATCTTTTAGAATGGGTAAGGACACTCAACAAAAACTTCCAACAATAGCATCATGAAGTGACCACATTTAAAAAAATGCACATCTTTGTATATAGTCCCCATTATTTGTCAGGAGGTGAGTTACATGCTTTATTATAGTTCCTATGGAGATAAAGTTGGCCATTCCTTCAATCACTAATCTTAACTATTTCAAAGTTTCCTTCCTTCCTTCCTTCCTTCCTTCCTTCCTTCCTTCCTTCCTTCCTTCCTTCCTTCCTTCCTTCCTTCCTTCCTTCCTTCCTTCCTTCCTTCCTTCCTTCCTTCCTTCCTTCCCTTCTATCCTAGAATCAATACTGTGTATTGGTTCCAAGGTAGAAGAGTCGTTAGGGCTGGCAATGGGGGTTAAGTGACTTACCTAGGGTTGCACATCTAGGAAGTGTCTGAGATCAAATTTGAACCCAGGACCTCCCATCTCTGAAACTGGCTCTCAATCCACTGAGCATCCTAGCTGTCCCCCAAAAGTTGTTTTACCTTACATCACTTTTGCTCTTGTATGGATTGCTCTCTTTATCTACTCATTTCACTCTTTATCAATTCATACTGCTCAGACTTCCTTGAAATTTTCTCTTTTGTAATTTCCTATCGAGAAATAATATACCACTACATTTATATATATATATATATATATATATATATATGTATATATATACATATATATGCCCAGTCCTTCTCCACAGATCTTAGATACAGTCTAAGGTATTTGGTCTTTTTTCTCTTCTTTTTTTACTTCCCTTTTAACTCCACCTTCAGGATTAGGAAATTATTTTGCTTGTGACTGCATTTCTAATATTATTCCTTTTCTTCACATAGCCCTCCCATCTTTGATTCTATCCTTCTTGATTTAACATATATTTTTTTACCCCAAACTGTGTGAGTTCTCAATCCTCCTTTGTTTGAGTGAGGTTCTTCTGATGACTACTTTCTCTACCCCTTCTATCATTTTGGTGCATTTTTCTCACACATTTCAATGATCAGAAACAACAAATTCTATTCCTTTCACCTTTCTGCTCTAGTACTACTCTAGTATTCCTCATTTCATTTTCCCTTATTTCCTCCTCTTAAAACTCTCAGAACTAAATCAATTCCTACTCTCCCAAAACTTTATTTTTTCCTTATTGAACTTTTTCAATATCTTTGAATTATATTAAGATACTGAGGGGAAATTTGTTTCTACTCTGCTTATTAGAATATTGGAATCATTTGGCACCCATTAAATGCTCAAATAAAATTATCTTTCTAGCTAATCTGGCCTCTGGCATTTATATTACAAAAATTTTAATCGGTTTTGGTCTTTTCATCAGAAATACTTGGAAGTACTCTATTCTGTTAAAGATTCAACTTTTTTACCTTCTGGCATTTGTAAAAATTAAATCTCTATAAGAAAATATTATATTTTAAGAGATTTATTAATGATCATTAGAAATCAAGAAATAAAGAAGATACAAAATAAAGACTACGTGCCCATAGCTGATCAGTCAGTTCAAACACCCTCCTTACCACCATAAAGCTTGGGACAGGAAGTAAAGAAGTGGGACATTCCATATCCCTGCCCAATATCCCCTATCTACAGGAAGTACATAATGACAGGAAGTCAGTGGGCTCCTGGGAAATGTAGTTATTTTTTAGGGTAACAGATTTTCAATTATACATTTTCCCCAGAGATCTGTGGAAGACTGGTCTCTCCAATGGATATTGTAAACATAATCAACCTTCAAATTACAATAATTTGAGAATAAAAGGAAAAGAGAACAAACCAATAATTGCTAGGCGCATTGACAAAAAAAAAACAGTTAGGGGGCAGTCCTCTTTGGCATAAGAGTATACATACAAAACAAATGCATTAAATCCCACACAGTTCAAAACACCATATCCCAAAGTTCACTCTGGATCTTCTGGTGCAGCTTGTGGTCTGTAGAGGCACCTTCATGGTACCTTCTCCAAACAGTTCACTTTCTGGATTCTGAGAGGTAGCATGTTTCTTAACCTAAAATTACTCTCAAAAAGAATTTAAACTTTGCAATTTAGAATATTTATACCTTCCATCCTGAAGAGGGTATTGAAAAACACAGGGATCACTTAGGAATGCATGGCTGAGTTATGAGGTATATAAATCAATTGGCAAGAGAAATAAAAAACATAAAAATAATCCAAATTAAAAAAAAGATAATTTCTGGAGGAAATATAGACTATCAAAGTCTTATGTGTAAAAATTCTAAGTAAAGGAAAAATAAATCTATAACAATTTCTTGATTTAGGGCCCAATTAAAATGAATTAAGCAATTATGCATTTACCCAATCAGTAGCCAGGACTATAGAAAGTCTGCCACATCATGAAAGACAGAAAAGGGATTAGATTATAAGAGCCAGGTAGTAGTCAAATTTGAGGTACTTGGTAGAATGTGGGACAAGGAAGACCTGTCTTTAACACATGTTAAATAGCCACAACCTCAAACCCCAAACAAGTTCAAATCCTCTTGTCTTGGCTTGAAATTTTCATTAATCCCATCAGGATTGGTTGGTCTTTTTGACCTTATGCTCAATTGGCACTTTGTAGTTTAGCTTTGTGCTTCTTTGGCACTGTGCAATGGCTCTTTTTGTATTCTTTTGTCCTGGAATCAGGTAGAATCATTATGCAAAATCCCCTAATTTTTCTTAAACAATCAGTGGCATCATTTTTATAGTCTCAAGCTTTTTGGGTATGCATTGACATTATAGCAAATGCATTTTAAACTTATATTACTGCAAAATTAAACAAAAGTTAAAGAAAAATATTCTCACCAAAAAATGAGATCCATTTCCTTTTTAACTTAACCATTGTGTGAGGTCAAATGATTTTCAGAATAAAACAGTAATACAGTAGATATTACACATTCAAAGGAGTACCAAAGTCCCCCAAATTCACAATAGCCCAATTAATTAAAATAGCAAACAAACCCAGTATCATATTTAATATAAGTTGATGTATGACAAAAAAAAACCTATGAACTCATGGATATTTGTCACAATTTTTATAGACATAGTAAATCCTTCAACCTTGGGAAATATATTTTTAAGCAAAGTAAAACTTATTTGGGTCTAGAACATCACGAAGAAATCTAGATTGTTCTGGTGGAAGTAAATTAAACTGAAGAATTTTGCAGGAGCTCTTTTTGGCTTACTGCTTTATAGAAACACCTTGGTAGGAACATTTCTTTGTTTCTCTACCTTTAATACAACATTCTTTATAATATAATTTTTAAAAAATCATACAGTCAGAAACCACTAGTTAATTAAAATTAATTTTGAAGACCCCTTTGAATTACCATTTAAATTCTTAGCTCATTACATTCTCCAAAGGTTGTTAGCCAGGCTGAGTTCATCCATCATCTATGTGACACTTAACAAATGCAAAATGGAAGAAAAAGCTGTTTATGGGCTATATAATATTTTGTTCAGTATAGTTATAGGGGAAAGGTAACAGAATATATCTAATAGTTAAAACAAAGTAGATTAAACTGATTCAGTGTAACAGATTAGTATTGAATACATTAATATATAAACTTAAAACAACAAAATTAAATCTTAAAGAAAACAATCAGCAAACTACAATAAGATACAGGGACTTTCATTAAAAAAATAGAGTCTGAAAAGGCTTAAAATTTTACCTCCCGATCCTATAAGTTCCTTTCTATATCTGTTAAGATTCCTTTTGTCAGTATTGTGGAATCTCCTATAGTGAGGAAGAATATGAGTTTTAGGAATATCAAACTGGGCAGGCCCAAATGGCAAAGAGTTGCAGGGAAATGAATTACTCCATTGAATCTCAGTTAAGATAAGTAAAAGGAATGGATGGTAGAAGCTGTTTGAAATAGGCAATGCACTGCTCTTTCATAGAATACACCATGCTTGTAATCAACTTCTTGTTTGGAAGTGTCTCTTCCTTCTCCTCATCCCCCCAAGGTAAAATGCTAGTTTACCCAGAGGGAGTTAGATAGCTAATTGTTGCTTAAGCTAAAAGACACCCTGTTTTTTTTTTGTTTTTTGTTTTACCATCTGTCTTGAGGAGTAGCTCCAAGGACTCCTAGCCTCTCTGTGGCAGCAATCAGCAACAGCAGTACAGGTCGGGGTCTGGTTGGATAATGATTTTAGGAGCAGAACCAGAGATCAGGTGGAGGATTTCTGAAGACCAGAGGCTGGGACCTAGGGATGGGTGAGCTATCTGGGTCAAGAAGATCAGGAGGAAGCAGTATCAGCAATGCCAGAGTCAGCAGAGAGGAACAAGGAACAAAGGGGAATGAGGAATGAAGAACTCAAGCAGTTGGGCAAGAGAAGAGGTTTATCTCTTCTTCGCCAATAGTCCTCCTGATAAAAATAGCCCAGCCAGTAGGGAAAACAAGCAACCAGGCAAAAAGTAGGGAAAAAACCACAGCAGCTCCAAAGATACTTGGATTTTGCAAGGGGGGGGGGCAAAAAACCTTGTCAGGAGAAATGTGGTTTAAGAAAATTATCTAGGCTATCTTAAAAAATTGAGAGGTTCTTCTCCAACTAGTGGTTGCCATCAATGTAAAAGTTAAAATTAAATCTCAATAATAAAAATATA
The DNA here is from genome assembly GCF_027887165.1 of Monodelphis domestica. Classification (NCBI taxonomy): domain Eukaryota; kingdom Metazoa; phylum Chordata; class Mammalia; order Didelphimorphia; family Didelphidae; genus Monodelphis; species Monodelphis domestica. The sequence goes on along the minus strand of NC_077229.1, from coordinate 305,835,137 downwards.
GTTTAAGAGATTTATTAATGATCATTAGAAATCAAGGAATAAAGAAGATACAAAATAAAGACCACGTGCCCATGGCTGATCAGCTAGTTCAAGCACTCTCCTTACCACCACCAAGCTTGGGACAGGAAGCAAAGAGGTGGGACCTTCCATGTCCCCACCTAATATCCCCTATCTACAGAAAGTAATGACAGGAAGTCAGTGGGCTCCTGGGAAATGTAGTTCTTTTTTTAGGGTAACAAATTTTCAAGTATACACATTATATTGAGATTTGCACTGTTATTCTTGCTAATAAGCCTATCTCTTTTTATCCTTTGTACCACCATATTTCAAAATCTTCTCTGGTTTTTAGTAGAAGTTGACAGGTCTTGTGTGATATGGACAAATAGTTTGTTGGTATTTAAAATACTTCTTTTTGAATACTTCTAGAACTTTTTCTTTTATTATCCTAGATTTGGCCATGTATTGCCTAGGACTTTTCCTTTTGGGTTTCCTTCTAGTTAGGTGATTGTTGGATTCTTTCTACTATAGTTCTTTAAGATTTGGGAGGGGGCAGCTAGGTAGCTCAGTGGATTGAGAACCAGGCCTATAGACAGGAGGTCCTAGGTTCAAATCTGGCCTCAGTCACTTCCTAGCTGTGTGACCCTGGGCAAGTCACTTGACCTCCATTGCCTAGCCCTTACCACTCTTCTGCCTTGGAGCCAATGTTTGGCTCCAAGATGGAAGGTAAGGGTTTTAAAAAAAAGATTTGGGCAAGTTTCTTGAAGTATAATATCCAGGCTGTTTTTGCATCATGCTTTTTATGGCTTCATATATCAGTTATTTTTCAACTGATATATTTCAGTTTATTCAATTTTGATTTTTTTCTACTATTTTCTGCTATTTCATGGAGACCTTGATTTAAATTTGGTCTATTCTGGTTTTTAGAGATTATATTTCTTGTGTAAAATTGACTACTTTTCCTTCCAAACATGTTGTTCTACTAATTATTTCCTGAAGAACTTTTAATTAGTTTTTTACATTTCTTTGAAATATTCATATAGCCTTTGTGGTAAACTCATTCTCTTTTCCCAGTCCTTTGAGTCTCTGCTTGTAGTTGTTATTTAGTTGGATTTGTAATAATTTTGAATACTAGTTAGGTTCTCCTTGGATTTGCTCTTTTCTCTAATCCTGACTTGGGGCTTTGTGCCAAGCCAGACTGCTTTCTATTGTACTTTTTGGGTGGGGTAGTTAATTCTGTTAGATCTTACACAGAGTTTGCCAGGTCCTTTCATCCACAATCATCTACTGATCTTTGAGGTTCCAATTACTGGATCTTTAAAGTCTATCTATCACAGTATGAGATGTTTGTAAGGTTCTTGGGACTGGTGCTCCTGGCCTGATAACTACAATGCTACCCTTGTCAATTAATATACATGTACAAAGCACCTATTATGTGCCAAGTACTGGGCTAAGCACTGAGGATACCCCCCCCAAAAGGGAAAAAGACAGTCCCTGATCTGAAGTTTCCTATAATCCAGTTGGGAGAGACAACATGCAAACAAATACATAGAAACCAAGCTATATCCAGTATAACTAGGAGGTAATTAACAAAAGGAAGGCTATAGAATGAACTGGGTTTGAGGAAGGTTTACTGTAGAAGGTAAAATTTTAGTTGGTCTTAGAAGAAAGCTCAAGAGGTTCACAGTTGTAGTGGAAGAGGGAGAATGCTTCAGGCTTAAAGGACAGTCATAGAAAATGTAGACAGTAGAGAAATGAGTGTCTTATTTATGTAATATTCAGGAGGCCTGTGTCATTATATCAAAGATGTGTGGCAGGGCTAAAATGGCAAAGCAAGAAAGGCTCAGAGTTTGACAATCATCCTCAAGAAAATCCCCCCCCCCACACACACACCAACAACTCCTCATAATGAATCATGGAGTAGCCAAATCAATAGAAAATAGGGTAAAGCAGTGCTCTGGCCCACAATAGCATGGAGGGAACCTGAGGAAGGTCCTTCTCACTAGGGAAGGAAGAGAGAATGCTGAGTGAGCTATGGCAGAATTTGAGGGTAATATAGTGCAAGCAGCAAGAGCACAACCAAGCTCAGTCTAACTTCAGCAAGGGGAGAGCAGAAACCAAAATAATAAAGTATAGGCAGTAGTGGGAAGAATGTGGCCCAAACATAGTCTAGTTTTAAGATAAGGAACTCAGCCCAACAAGACCTGGCCTTAGTGGGAGAGGGCAGAGTCCAACACAACTGAGCCCAAATAGTATCTGGACTGTTTCAAAGGAAGCTAACTAGGACACCTCTGCACAGTGCTCAATCCTGGACTGAGACAGAAGAGTTGATCCCAGGCACTGGTATAAACCACAGTACAAGCTTTAGACAGTATTCCCTTCACCACAGGAACAGAGCTAATCCTGAGTATATAGGCAAAGTCAGGCAAAAAATCCCCCCAATTGAGCAAAAGGCAGAGGAAAAAGCCTGACGCTGGAAAAATATTTCAGCATCAGAGATGACCAAAATTCAAATTCTGAAGAGAATGGCAATACAAAAGTGAAAAAAATGTGAATCCTTAAAGGAAAACATGAAAGGATGTTAGAACCAAAAGGAACTCCTGGTAGACCTCTAAAAGAGAATCAAAAACTGAAATGATAAAATTAGAGGGAACGTTGGAAACTAAAATGCCAGAAAACCCCCACAATTTAGAACAAAAATTCACTGAAAACAGCTTTCTATAAAGGAAATGCAAAGACTCAAACAGGAAAATAATGTTCTAATTAGGGAAGTACAAAGTCTAAAAGAAGAAAATGGGACTCTAAAAACTAGAATTGGTAAAATGGAAGAAAATGACTCTATAAGACATCAGGAAAAATTAAAACAAATTCAAAATAATGAAGAAAATCTTAAATATTTTAATGGAAAAAAACTGACCTGGAAAACAGATCTAGGAGATTTAACCTAAGAATCACTGGACTTCCTGAAAGCCACGATCAATAAAAGAATCTGGACACCATAATGCAAAAAATTAATAGGAAGAATTGCCCTGATAGTTTTGAATAAGAAGTAAAAATAGATATTGAAAAAATTCATCACTCACCTCCTAAAAGAGATCCTTACCTCCTAAAAGAGATCCTTACCTCCTAAAAGAGATACCAAATTTAAAAATCCTAGGACTAATATAGCCAAATTCCAGAACTCTTAGGCCAAGTAGAAATTGCAATAAGCAGCCAGAAAAAATAATTCAAATATTGTGGAGTCATCATCAGGACCTAGTAGCTTCTATGCTAAAGGACCAGAAGACGTAGAATATTATATTCCTTAAAGCAAAGGATATAGGACTACTAGAATCATCTAGCCAATGAAACTGAGCATAATTATTTGAGGGGAAGAAATGCATAGTTAATGAAATAGAACTCTTCCATTAACTCCTGATGAAAGATCAGAGCCAAAAGGAATATTCAGTAATCAAACTTGACACTCAAGAGAAGGTAAAGAGAAAAGAAAAACTATATGGACTAAATGGGGCTAAATTAATTACATTCATGTATGGGAAAGTGATAACTAGGATTATTAAGAAATCAATGACACAAGAGATACTTTAGGTAATCAATGGAAAAATGGGATTAAACTAATTCGTTTATTATATGAGATTTATAGATGAGAAGCTTAAGATATCTATTATACTTGAAGTACTTAAGGTACTAAAAAGATATTTAAGAACTTTATAACTATTAGGGCAATGAAAAGGAACATTCAGAGACAGAGAGCAAGAAAAAAGTTGAATTTGATGGGATGATATATGTCCCCTCCCCTCCAAATAATCCAGAGATAAGAAATTAGAATGCACAGGGAAAAGAGAAAAGAAGAGAAAACTGAGGGTAAATTATCTCACACGAGGATAAACACAAGAATAAATAAATTGGAAGATGGGGAGGTGTGTACAATACTTAAACTTTCCTCTCTTCAGAATTGGCACAAAACAGGGATAACATCCACACTCAATTAACTAGAGAAACCTATCTTACCTTACAAGGAAATAAGAAAGGGAGGGAGAATAAGAAAAGGAAAGAGGCAGATAAAATGGAAGATGAACTGGGAGAGACGGTAGTCCAAAGCAAAGACATCTGTGAACATGGAAAGGCTGAAAGGAGAGAAGGAGAAGAATAAGCAGGGGAAAAATAATATGGAGGGAAATACAAAGTTAGTAATCATAACTGTGAACGTGAACAGAATAAACTCACCTATAAAATGAAAAATCTGGATTAAAAGTCAGTATCCCATAATGTACTGTCTATAAGAAACACATGTGAATCAGGGAGACATATACAAAGTAAAGGTAAAGATGGGCATCAAGGTGGCACAGTGGATAGAACACCAGACATTGAGTTGGGAGGACCTGAGTTCAAATTTGACCTTAGACACTTCCTAGCTATGTGACCCTGGGCAAGATATTTAAATGCATTTGCCTAGCCCTTGGTCTTCTGCCTTAGAGTTGTCCTAAGATAGAAAGTAAGGTTTAAAAGAAAAGGTAAATGTCTGGAACAGAATCTGTTATGCTTTAGTTAAGTTAAAAAAGCAATGGTAGCAATTATGATCTCAGACAAAGCAGGAGTGGAAATTGATCTAATGAAAAGAGATAAATAAATTCATCTGGATAAAAGTAATCATAGACAATGGAGTAATATCAATATTAAACATATGTGTACCAAATGGCATAGCATCCAAATTTCCAAATCAGAAGTTACATGCCTTATAAGAGGAAACAGACAATAAAACTATATAAATAGGGTATTTTAACCTTCCCCACTCAAAATTAGATAAGTCAAACCCCCCCCCAAAAAAAACAAGAAAGAAAATGAAGGAAATGAATAGAATTTTAGAATAGATTTTGATCCTTTGGAGAAAATTTATTGGGAATAGGAAGGAATATACCATTTTTTCAGGAGTCCATGGCTCCTTAAAAATAATCACATAATAGGACAGGAAAGCCTCACAATCAAATGCAAAATGGAAGAAATATTAAATCCATCCTTTTCAGACCATAGTGCTATAAAAATTATATTCAACAAAGGGCTGGAAGAAAAAAAAGACTAAAAATTAAGTGAAAACTAAATTACCTTATTCTAAAGAATGAATGGATCAAAAAAATTATAGAAACAATTAGTTTCATTTAAAAAGAATGACAAAAAGCATAAGAAAATATTTTGGATGCCACCAAAGCAGTACTTCAGGGAAATTAAAAAGAGAGAGAGAGAGAAATTGCAGATGAATGAATTGCCATGCAACTACAAAACTAGAAAAAGAAGAGTGTGTGGTGGGAAGTTAAGGTTTGAGAAGACTAGAAAGGTAGAAGGGGACTAGACTATGAAGGGCTAAAAATGCCTAACAGTACTTTGTATTTGCTCTTGGAGGCAATAAGAAGTTCCTGGCATTTATTGAATGGGGTAGGGGTGAATGACATGACCAGACCTGGACTTTTAAGAAAATAAATTTAGTGGTTTAATGGTTTGGGGAGTGGGGAGAAAATTGAGTCAGGAGATCCATCAGCAAGCTATTACAATAATTAAAATGTATGGAGTTAAGGGTCTGTGCCATAATGGTGCCAACTTCAGAGAAGAGAAGAGGGCATATTCTAGAGATGTTACAAAGGTGAAATTGGCTGGTCTTGGCAACAGATTAGATAGAGGAGGTGAGAAACAGTGAAGAATTCAAGATGACCCTAAATAGTAAGCCTGAGAGACTAAAAGATGATGTGCCCTCTGTGGTAATAAGGAAGGAGAGTGGTTCAGGGGGAACAATAATTAGTTTTGGTTTTGAATATTGAGTTTAGGACTTCTACTGGACATCCAATTTGAGATATCTGAAAGGCAGTGGGAAATGTGAGATTGGAAGTCAGTGGAGAAATTAGGGCAGCAAAGGAAGATTTGTGAATCAGCATAGAGATGATAATTAAATTCATCGGGTTGAAGTGATCCCCAAATGAAGTTTAGTGGGAGGCATGCAGAGGGCTCAGGCTAGAATCCTAAGGATGCCTACAGTTAGAGGGCATCATTTGCATGAGGACCTAGCAAAGGAGACAGAGGAGAAATGGCCAAACTTCTGAGGAGATGAACTGAGGAGAATCAGGATAAAGTAGTGTCCCAAAGACCTAATGCAGCACTAAGGTGATCTCTGACTGCTTCTTCTTGGTACTTTAAGGACCCTCTACCATTCTGACCACCCTGAGGCTTTTTTTTTAAGCTTATTTTTTTAAACCTCCTGATACAATTTGCTTAGTGTCTGGTTGAGTTGTCACTCATTTTACTCCAAAGATGTTCTTTTGTATTTCCCTGTAGTTTCTAGTTGAATTACTTATTTAATTAATGGAAAAAAAAGATGTCACTGTAGTTTCACATTATATTTCTTGACAATTATTTGATCTGATGTGAACTTCAGGATTTTTCTGGTGTAGGTGTTGGGCAGCTGGGCAGCCTCCCTCCAGTTCAGGCCATCTTCAGGAGGCATTCTCAATGTGTTTTCTGGTGTTAATTATAAAGTACTGGCAAAAGTTGAATAAAATGCATAAGTGCCATGATACAGTAATAGAATACGATATAATAAAATACTTACCATAATTTTCTATGAGCTTGGGTAAGCCACATGATGTAGATGTGGTAAAATAAATATATGCCACAAATATAACAGTACCCTCACTTAAAATGTCTTTTAATTGAATAATGTTGCTTTCTTTCTCTAGAATGATAAGGAAAACACTTTCAAAACTTTTAGGAAAGGCATGAGTCAAATACTATTGAAAAGACTGAAGCACAACAAAAAATCTCCAAACAAATGCAAACACACACCGAGGGGCAGCTAGGTGATACAGTAGATGGAGTGCCAGACCTGGAGTCAGAAAGACTCATCTATGTGAGTTCAAATTTGTCCTCAGACACTTATAAGTTGTGTGACCCTGGGCAAGCCTGCTTGCTTGAATCCTGCTTGCTTCAGTTTTCTCACGTAGAAAAGATATGGCAATAAGATTGTTTGGATAAAATTCATAAATGAAATTTTCCTCTCTTGCTTGATTAAATTTGAAAAAGGTGATAAACTAACATAATGTCAGTGGTGTTATATCAAACCAATCATAGCCTTTCTTTTATGTAAGTTTTATTATGTGTTATGTTTTCACATGGCATTTCCAAACAGCTTACTCTTATTTAGTTACATATTTCTTATAACAAAATAAAAGTTAAGTAAAACTAATAATATAATGACCTCATCTAAAAGAGAATATAATATTTCATGTCTGTACCACCTTCCACTTCTTTCGTAAAAAAAAAAAAAGCTCTATTTCTCTCCCTCCTACTCCTTAAGCCTCATTGAAAAAAAAAGAAAAAACAAATTCCTTGTAACAAATATGTATAATTGAGCAAAATAAATTCCCTCAATGTCTGAATAGCGTATGGCACTAAATCAGGCAGTGTAAGCAACTAAAACATTGTTCAATGAATTTTATTTACCAAAACAGTCATGATATAAAGGGCTTTGAGGAACCATTTAAGAATCCCACCCATGTTCTCAATATTATTGTATCTGAAAAATAATATAAAGTGAAATATGGCCAGGTGAAATGGTTGTTATTGTTGCAAATGCTGAAATATTTTCACCTATGAATTATTTTAGCTAAGAATGAGATTTTCTACAGTTGAAGTAAAAGGCATCTGTGAGTATTAGTAATGGTTATCCAAAAAAGGAAATTTCTAGTTGAAGGTATCAAAAATAGCAAAGCACTTGAAATAATTTAGCTGACACATGTCATTTTCAGAATGCAAACTCTGAATACTAAGCAAGATAAAAGAAAATTGTTGTGGCTTGGGAATCTGTAGGTTATGACCTTTAAGCTTCTGTTTCCACAGACCTTTTTTTTGGTCTGGAATTGTGATTACTTTGCTATTAGGAGTTTCCTGGTTAAAAAACACTATCTACCTTTGCTAGGTGGCTACTATCTTTCAAAGTATGGTCTTAGAGAACTGCGTCAGGGTACCCCTTCTTTCCCAGAATCAGCATAGAAACTAGCTGAAGAAATGAATGGCTTCAGTAAAACAACAGGATGCAAAATATGCTGCTCCCCTCTCTTCCAAATTAACAGCATTTCTATGTAGTAATCACAAGTAGGAAATTAAAGAAAGGACGGTCTACTCAAAATAATTATGAGATGCAATCTACCAAGGTACACTCAAGACATGCAAACACAATTAGAAAATATTCTCTGGAGGATTGTTTGCGATACTGAACAGTTAAAAGATTTTTGTCTGGGTCACACAGGCAGCCTGTATTAGAGCTAGGACTTGACCTTGGGGATTCAGAAGGCCAGATTGCTATTCATTGACCCCATGCTGCTATTTGGCAAAGAAGGAAACCCTATCTGCCTACCAACATGTTCTTGTCTTGCCTATCCATAAAAAAAGAAAGTCCTTCACTCCACCCTGTCAGTCTTTTGTGTTGTTACCCTAAATCCCTCTTGTATTTACTGTCAAACTTTTAGAAAGAATGTTGTATACATGCTGGCTCTGCTTTCTCCACCGTCTTCTCATTTCCCTTTCACTCCAGTTTCTGACTAATCATCTATTACTTCCTTTATATCATCCTTCTAACCTTGTACATTTGTGCAGTTCTTTGGAATCTGATCTCTAGTGATTTCTGAACTGCTAAATTTTGGGACTTTTTCACTGTACTTATCCTTCTGGATCTGTTTGTTGCTTTAGACAACATTCACTATACCTCTACTTTCAGATACTATTTCTTCCCTCTAACTCTGTTCTTTATTGGTACTTCTATTTATCTCTTTCTTTTCAGTCTCCTTTACTGGATCATCATTCATTTTCCATGCCATAGACACTGGTGTCCTCCCCTTTTCCTAATAGTTTTCTCCTTCCAAACTTTTTATTAAGGTTACCAAAGCTTCAGAATTGGGAGGGACTTCAGTCTTCAACTAATTGAACTCACACCTTAAAAGTTCCTACTGCAGCAGATGACAAGTGACCTCTGCTTGAAGTTTCCAAAAAGGAAGAACTCATCATCTCTTGGGGCATCCATTTCTACTTTTGGAAAATTCCAATTATTAACAACTTTTTCCTGATATCAAGCCTAAATTTACCTCTTTTGAACTTTCAACAGCTGTTCTACCTTTCATATTTTGGGCCAAACTAGATCAACACTAATCCCTCTTTGACATGCTAAGCTTTATAGATACCTGAATAAAGCTCTTACATTGCTCTGGAGTCTTCCCCTTTACACGTTCAACACCCCCAGTTCCTTTATCTGATCTTTATATGACATGGACTTAAAACTCTTCATCATCCTTTGGATTTTCTTTAATTCATCAAAGTCTTTCCCAAAATATGGTGCTCAGAATTGAATCCAATACTCCAGATGAGTTTAGTTGAAGACAAAGTGCAGAGAAATTATTTTATTTCTAGAATCTTTGCCTCAGTTATCATGGCCTATGACTATTAGTTTTTTTTTTTTTTTGCTATAATGCCTTGTTGTTGCTTCATACTAAGTTTTTAGTCCACTAAAACCTCCAGTTTTTCTTTCAACTTCTAATTAGCTATAGTTCCTAAATTTATTGAATTTTATGAATCAATTTGTGAAGTTTTTTTAATCCAAGCACAAGATTTTATTTTTATTCCTATTACATTTCATCTTATAACATTTATTGTACTCTAGTTCAGACATGTGAAACACGTGACCCGATGGGAGCACAGGACCTGCAACACTTCCAAATGTGGTGGAGCCTGATTGAAATGTAATTAAAGAATATTTAACAAATTCAATATCCAAAAAAACAGATACAGGTAAGTTGTGCTTTTTCCAAGTCAATATGCAACAGCAGGGATCCTTTCATATGGATTAACAGCCTCACTTCTTATTTGAGTTTAATTCAACTGCTCTACCCTGTCATGATCTTCTTGGAGCCTTACTTTGTTATTAAGTGGGTTGGCAATTCCTTTTCAATCAATTTTCTTGACTCTTAAGCTTGGTATTTATGTTGCTATGCCAGAATCTCTTTCTAATTCCCTTATTTTATTTTAGGAAGTATTCATGCTTTGATTTTCTTACATGCAAAATGTCACACATTTCACAAATAAAATCATGAGTTCAAATGTTCAGTATTTTGATAGAGGTCTCTGACACACACCAACTATATATCACCATAAGAAAGTCATACAACCTCTCAGGTAATTATTTAAGGCTAAGTAGTTAGAGCAGATGCTGAGCTTTAATGATGGATGAAATTTCTTCCCCAGGAATTTCCTATATTAATAAATTCACAAGTATGGTCCAGATAGAGGGTGTCCCAAAAGTCTTAGTGCAGTTTAATAGGTTTTTTTTAAGCTACTAAAGTTTAATACTGCACCAGGATTTTGGGGACACTCTGTGTGCATTGCAGAATATAATATTCCATATTATATAGTATCAATGTATACATATAATATAATATTTTAGAATGAAGCTATTATTATAGAACATCTTTCAGAGACAGAAAAATTCTTTCCTACAAGTTGTGGCCTGCATATATGCCAATAACATATAAGATTCCATGATCATTACTACCACAAAGGATTAATGCTCTTTCGATTATTAACAATAAAAAAGAATGCAATGAGGAGATTACGCTCACCATTGTCATAGATGATGCTCTGAAATGAGTGTAAACGAAGAGGTTTTACCTTGAACTTAAGGTGGTTCTATTTCTGGATGACATGATGCTGACAAGATCAAGAACAGGATTGGACTTCTCAATGAGATGCATGGCTCCTCAGAGGAGAATGGCTCTCCAACCTCCATGGCAAAATCCAAGTGGATGATGAATGTCTATAGCCCATTTTATAAGATTACTTTATGAAAGTTCACTGGACTATCTATTGACTTGACTTGTCAGTACATACATCTTAAACAGGCACCAATGATGGACAATGATGGGGTCCAGACTTGAATAAGAAAAGAGAGGGATTATTTAATTTGGGGAATTGTATAGGACTCAGTGAAACAAGATTCCTTCTGGACACAAATTCTATCTTTTGAACATCAATATTCTTTCTACTTACCCTTTATGTATTTGAGTCAGAAAACATGATGATCTACAAAATAAAATTAAGTAAATACTTTGGAAATGTTAGAAATGGAAAGAAGTATAGTGATCATAAGTAGGTTCTAGTATATTATGGATGATTGGCTTTTAAGAAATGACTAAGATAAAGGATCCTTGAAATGAGAAATCATTTTGTTTTTGCCTTTGAATTCTCAGTGCCTAGCATGGAATTCTGCATATAGCAGATTCTTAAAATTGTTTGTTGAATTAAATTGAAAGTAGCAAGAAAAAAATCACCAAGGAAATACATGCTCAGAAAAGCTAGTGGGTCAGTCATCCAGTGAAAACAAGATATAAAAAATGGATAACTTGAGTACTGAATTGCTATCCATGAAACATTAAGTGATCTAGAATAAGACTTTCTCACTCTGGAGGACCTATGAAGTTAAAAATAACAGGGTTTAGTTCAAAGGTAGCTATTTGGAATGAAAGGAAGACTATAACTCTAATTTTTAGTTTGGTATCCTGGAAGAAAAGATACTAGCTCTAATAAAAAAAAAACATGCTAATTATCAGTTATATATGTAAACACATCTTAGTAGAGAAGATGGCTGGCCAATAAACTCAGTCTGTACGACCTTGCATATTATGTTTAGCTGAAGCATGCCCACTTGGATTTTTAGACATTCTGTATGTAACTGATTCTGGTCCACTAAGCACAAGTAAGGAGGACCTTTTTTTGATTGCCTATGTAGATGGAACTGGAGGGCATTCAAAATGCATTAATCAGTCAAACAGTGGTTCTCACTCTCATTCTTTTCCTCCCTGACAGTGTTTGAGGAAAGAAACATTTTATAATCCTCTGAAAAGGAACAGGCCTTGGGCACTTCCCATTTAAGACCAATGTGTAGTCCACAAAAATATGCTCCTTTGTTCTTTGCCTCTTTGCATTTGTTCTTTATTGTTTAAGTGAAGGAGATTAGAAATGCCTATGATGTTATGAGCTTTGAAAAGATCTGGAGAATGAGCCACCTGAGATCTAGGACTTGAGTTCATCCTCAGTTTTTCCAGAAGCCTTATAGTTAAGAGTGAAGTCCCAGCATACATTTTTTGATCCAACCTAGCAGAATGGGAGGGATGTGGACTTATCAAAATTATGCTGTGGTTGGAAATGAACTTGATGGGACAAATACACTGTAAAAATTGTATTGTGTCTGAGTCACCATTTTTCAGGGGCGCTCTTAGTATAGGGAAGAAGAGTATTTCCCTGAGGCTTTGGCAAGAGGGAAATATTTTTACTTTATATTCTTCACACACACACATACATACACATATAAATATATACATAGTGTAATGATTAAAATAGTCTAAGCCATAAACTGTTACAGATAAAAGAGTGGTTATTTTAAATTGTGACCGCCTAAAATATGGTTTCAAGACAGTGTCTTGTTTTAAATCAAATATAAGGTGGTCACCAGGGAAAAATTCCCAAATATTAAATATACCCAAGTCAGCTGGGTTTTATAGAGATTTTAATTAATACAAATGAGGATTTAATGAAAAGGAGACAGAGAGAGAGAGAGAGAGAGAGAGAGAGAGAGAGAGAGAGAGAGAGAGAGAGAGAGAGAGAGAGAGAGAGAGAGAGAGAGAGAGAGAGAGAGGAAATAATGAGAAAAAGGGCTAGACCAGCCTAGGCTATCATGAACCAGCCTAGGCTGAAAACCCTAAGAGAGAGATCAGTCAGTCTTTTATCTACTCACCACAAGATTTGTCCAAGCAAGATTCTAATGTTCAGAGAGACACAAGCTGCCTCCTCCAATTCAGCTTTTCCCAGCTGAATCTCCTGAGACCTTTTTTGACCTCCTTTTAAAGGGAATTTCTCCTTTGTCACCTCCCCTAAGTTCTCACATCTACCAATCACAGTAGACGTTTTCCAAAGGACAGACCATTCTTAATTCACACCTGAGTAGACTTAAACTTTTGATTAAGTTCACACCTGAAAAACCTCTGAGTAAGTTCTCACCTCTTTGCTCCTTGTAAATTCACAAGTTGCCTGACCTTTATAGGTACTTAGCACCCTTTTGTATTAGATCTAAAAATAGGTACAGCTTAAGAACTTTTGCCTTACTATAAGTATGGGTTTAAGTATTTTTCATTGCTCAGCAAGGAGTTTCTTCCCCTAAAGCATGCTTAAGTAGGGGTGGAGTAGAGGTCTCACATTCCTGATCTAAGTTCTTTCATTGTTTAAAATGGGGAATTGTCTTAACCAAATCTTATTAAGTAGGGTCTGAGAGTATTTAAGATTCACAATAGCAAGAATATAATATATATGTATGTATATATTACAGTAAATATTCCTTTGTAAAATCAAACCAATGTTAAAATTAAGTGGACTTTGTGGCACTAATCATTGGTAGTTAATAGTGGCAAGAAATTAATCAGAAATAAACCTTTAAAGAAAGATGTCCCTGTCCCCCTTAGGAATACCCTAGAATCCAAAGGGGTGATATAGTCAATCTTGCTATGAAAGAGTGAGTCCAGAGTATTGCTACACATGACAATTTCCTTATAATACTTACAGTTTTATATTTCCTTATATTACTTCAAATTTAAGTTGAAGCACCTACTATGTGCAATATAATTAGGTAGTAAAAAATAAAACAATGTGACTTTATTGAGAAGTCTGCAATCTACTAGAACCCAAAGGATATGTATATAATAACTATAATACAAGGGAGAATGTCATAAATATATAGAGCAATAAACACTAAGCAAAGTGTTAAAATAAATTTTAGAAAAAAAACTTCATAGAGGTTATTATGGGAGACTTCATGGAAGAAGGGGTGCTTGGGGTAGTAGAGACCTCAATAGATGAAAATGAGCTGAGAATTCATTCCCAGCATATAGCATGGTACAAGAAAAAAAAATGGATACTAGGCGATGAAGACAAAAAGGAACAATAAAGAATATTCAAGTTTGTCTGTAATACAACATGAAAGGTAGTAGGATGAGATAAGTTCAAAAAGGAGGCTGGAGCCAGATTATGAATATCCTTGAATGCCAAAAACATAAGCCTATATTTTATTTGGGAAGCAATAAGAACATACTGAAGGTTTTTGAATAGGAAAATAGTGATATCAATGTGATACAATAGGCAAAATGATTTCCAGCTCTTTGCAGGCACTATTGTAGCATCTGTAACACAGCAGGTACTTAATAGTTAATGATGATTTATTATTGACTTAAGTATGGATGGATTAATTAAGGATGGATTGGAGATGAGGTATGCCAGTCAGGAAGGCTATCTAGAAGCCTATATAGCAAGAGTAAAGGTGAAAATTAAAAAAAAAAATCTTGAACAAGAGTGGTTATAACAGAAGTAGATAACTGTGGTTTAGAGTTGAAAGAAATTGTCAAAATAAAATCAACAGTATTTGGCATGTACATCTTGTGTGTCCTTGGCTAAATTGTATAATCTTTCTGTCCTTCAGCTTCCCTATCTGTAAAATAAGAGGTTTGTGCTAGATACACATGGATGTCTTTCCTAGCTATGAAAATTCCCTAACTCTACTATATTAAAATGGCATATAGTTATATGTTCTTGGTAGTCAATTTTTGGGGTAGTATTTATATGTTTTGGTTTTTTATGTATATATTATCTATTTTTAGGTTAGAGACGCATATTGAATGTTGGATCAATAAATGAAAGATTTCATTGTTGCTGAAGTTATATCAAAATAAATTCAGAAAGATTCAATGCAGTTTAAATTTAATGCATTGTTCATAAGTCTTTAAGTAAAGCTGGGCGTGTGGATATTAATTAATAATCCAAATAAAATTATTAGTGATACACATTTTAAACTGATGTCCATGAAACTATATCAAGTAGTAATTAAATTCTGGTTTCCAAAATGGAAACCTCAGAGCCCTAAAAAAAATTATAGACATAACTAAAATCAGAAGGGAAGCAACAAATTGGGA
Organism: Monodelphis domestica; assembly: GCF_027887165.1. NCBI lineage: Eukaryota > Metazoa > Chordata > Mammalia > Didelphimorphia > Didelphidae > Monodelphis > Monodelphis domestica. The sequence continues at coordinate 305,820,099 of NC_077229.1, read as the reverse complement.
AACAATCTTCATAAAACCCTCTGACAAAGGTTTAATTACTCAAATTTATAAAGAGCTACATCAATTGTACAAAAAATCAAGTCATTCTCCAATTGATAAATGGGCAAGGGACATGAACAGGCAGTTTTCAGCCAAAGAAATCAAAACTATTAATAAGCACATGAAAAAGTGCTCTACATCTCTTATAATCAGAGAGATGCAAATCAAAACAACTCTGAGGTACCTCCTCACACCTAGCAGATTGGCTAACATGTCAGCAAAGGAAAGTAATGAATGCTGGAGGGGATGTGGCAAAGTAGGGACATTAATTCATTGCTGGTGGAGTTGTGAGTTGATCCAACCATTCTGGAAGGCAATTTGGAACTATGCCCAAAGAGTGCTAAAAGACTGTCTGCCCTTTGAGCCAGCCATAGCACTGCTGGGCTTGTACCCCAAAGAGATAATGGACAAAAAGACTTGTACAAGAATATTCATAGCTGCACTCTTTGTGGTGGCCAAAAATTGGAAAATGAGGGGATGCCCTTCAATTGGGGAATGGCTGAACAAATTGTGGTATATGTTGGTGATGGAATACTATTGTGCTAAAAGGAATAATAAAGTGGAGGAATTCCATGGAGACTGGAACAACCTCCAGGAAGTAATGCAGAGCGAAAGGAGTAGAACCAGGAAATCATTATACACAGAGACTGACACATTGTGGTACAATCAAAGGTAATGGACTTTTCCATTAGTGTCAATGCAATGTCCCTGAACAATATGCAGGGATCTAAAAAATACTATCCACAAGCAGAGGATAAACTGTGGGAGTAAAAACACCGATGAAAAGCAACTGCTTGACTACAGGGCTGGAGGTGATATGACTGAGGAGAGACTCTAAATGAACACTCTAATGCAAATACCAACAACATGGAAATGGGCTCTAGTCAAGAACACATGTGATACCCAGTGGAATCGTGCATCGGCTATGGGAGAGGGAGAGGTGGTTGGGGGGGGGGGAGAAAATGATCTTTGTTTCCAGTGAATAATGTTTGGAAATGACCAAATAAAATAATGTTTAAAGTGGGAAAAAAAAGATAAAAAAAATAATTATAGACAAATTTACCAGGGCATTTTGGATATAAATTTAAATTGGCTTAGTAATATTTTTAGCTGTTATTTATTATGTGATTTAAAATTATACTGTACCTTGCTGATGTTTTACAAAGCTATTATAAATATGATTTATTTATAAAAGAAAGTGAGAAAACTGTACTGCTAATCCTCATGACTCAGTCATAAATCTTTACTATTTTGCAATAAAACACATTTTCAATAACGTTGAATATACTTTCCACTGAATTTTATTCCCTTGGGCTTTAGCCACTCCAGATTCTTAAGATGATGATCTATGCCCCAGAATGAACAGATGTTTCTTAGCCTCTGAAATACAAGATCTTTGTGAAACTTATAAAGGGTAGTTATCTCTCGAGGATTTATTTTTCCAGCCTTATAAATGCCACAAGGTTTATTTTTTAAAAGCATAGATTAAGAATTTTCCTCCATGAGGGCATAGTGCTGTACAGAATGGCCAATGGATATATAATCTCATTGATAAAGGACTTCCCATGACTTTTCTTGTAATAGGCAGCAACATTTATCAAGCATCCACACCTTGCTCTAGATGTTGAGTATTAGAATCTATGCATGATACCAAAGGAATTGTGGCATAATAGACAGGGTACAGAAGCTAAAGTAGAAGGCTTTGATTCAAGTCTAGGCTCTGATCTCACAAGTAGTATGATTGTAGACAAATCCTAAACTTAATTTTGCCTTGGTATGTTTTCTTCCATATAGTTGTTAGGAAATCACTTTAAGTATGAGGATTATTCATTAAATAAAAGAGAAATGTTACTTACCATCAAAGTCTTCCTGTAGAGATGGAATAACATATTAGCATACATCCAAGGAAAACATTAAGAACAACTACAATAATAATATTATCTAGCATTTATGTAGTATTTTAAGAATTGCGAGTAATAGTGATATAATAGTTGATGTTTATACAATATAGCATTCCATCTTAAAATCAATACTATGTATTGCTTCTAAGGCAGAAGAGCAAGACTAGTAAAGGTTAGCCAATGGTACTTAAATAACTTGTCCAGGGTCACACAGGTAGGAAGTGTCTGAGGTCAAATTTGAACCTTGAACCTTCTATCTTTAAGCTTGACTTTCAATTTACTGAGTCACCTAGCCAGCATTTTAAAGTTTGTGAAGTGTTTTATCTCATTTATTCAATTATTCATTTTTCATTATTCATTATTCTCTCTCATTATTATAATACACTCATTATTCAAATCAAAATCAAATCAAAACAAATCAAATCAAAAATTAGATTCCTTAAGATTTTTAAAAAATGAGTAAAATAAATTCATTCTTTAAAAATTTTTTTTAATTTTATTTTTTTTGTTACAATACTCACTTTATTTCCCTCCCTCCCATCCACCCACCCTTACCTCAGCTGATGAGTAATTTCATTGGGTATTACTTGTGTCCTTGATCAGAAACTATTCCCATGTTGTTGTTTGCACTAGGATGTTCATTTAGAGTTTACATCCCCAACCATATCCCTTCCATCCATGTATTCAAGCAGTTGGTTTTTTTTTTTTTCTGTGTTTTTACTCCCACAGTGCTTCCTCTGAATGTGGATAGTGGTTTTTCTTGTAGATTCCTCCTAGTTGTTCAGGATCACTGCATTGCCACTAGTGGAGAAGTCCATTACATTCAATTGTACCACAGTGTATCAGTCTCTGTGTACAGTGCTTTCCTGGTTCTGCTCCTCTCACTCTGCATCAATTCCTGGAAGTTGTTCCAGTAAAATAAATTCATTCTTATGAAAACATCTGAATTTTTTAGAACTACATTAGTTTGTCCAGCATAAAGAGCAATGACAAAGATTGATTATTTTTATTTTTTTTGCCTTTATATGTGACATCCTGGTCAAGAGTTTGTTATAAAGGCTTTTGGTTCTCAAGATTTCTGAGGAAACATTTATTATATGAGATATTTGATCAGAAAAAGAGACAGGTTAATCATATAACAAGAGAGAGTAATAAGAAATTAATGACTGCAATGTATAGAACATTGGTCCTAGAATCAGGAATATCTAAGTTCAAATTTAGCCTCAGACACCTACTAGCTGTTTGATCATGAGCAAGTCATTTTACCCTGTTTGTCTTAGTTTCTTCATCTGTAAAATAAGTCAGAGAAGGGAATGGCAAGCACTAGTATCTTTGCCAAGAAAATCTCCAAAGGGGTTAAAAAAGAGTCAGTTATGACTGAAATGACTAAACAATGAACTACTGGCCATTTAATGTTAAAAGATTCACAGCACACTGGATCATAGGTTTAGAGCTGAAAGGGAATGCATCAGGTTCCGCCCCACCTTGCTAGAAATGAAGATACTGAGAGGCAGAAATCTTGAATAGTTTGCTAAAGGTCATAGGTTATAAGCGTCAGAGTTGGAATTCATTGGCAGGTCCTTGATTTCCAAGTTGAGCACAATTATCACTGCACAAGCTATGGGAGGATTTATGAGAGGACTCGGGTAGAACTGCAAAGGATGAGTTGGTGTGGTTATGCTGAAATCTCCACCACTGAACATGAGAACTTATTCTTAGTTTTAATAACGTTTTTTGACATTTGTACATGCTTAAGCAAATAGGAAATGTACCATTTAGAAGATAGATATTTTAATAGTTTAGAACAATCTGAAATAATTTTATTTTATTCAACTAACTCAGTGACAGTTTTGCCTAATTCAGGATAAGATTCCGCCAGATATTATAGCCTTATTTTAAACATGAGAAGTTACTCTCCTTTTAATGTCAGCTTGAAGTTTGATCTAAATCAAAACTTGGAAAAAATCTCAGTGGTAGAGTTATCCTTTTAGAACATATTTTTTCAAACAGTAATGTTTTGAACTATGGGGGAAAAACCTCTATAGCTTCTCTAAGCAGATTTAAACAAAATTCACAATTCAATCAAGTGATTCTGGTATCTACTTTAAAATAGTCTGTCCATTAGTCAAGAGATGATGTAAATGGTCTATTTTTGAAGCTTAGGAATGTCTCAAAAAATGATTGAGATAGACTCCACAGGTGTTCAAAGATCTCCACTCTTATCATCTTCCAATAACCAAGTTATTGCCGAGTAAAATGAATGACAAGTAGACTGTGCTGCAGTAATCCGAAGGAACTGTGTAGAGATGGTAATGGAGGAAGTTGACATGCTGTGAATGTGGCATTAAGCTTTTAGTATAACTATATTAACATATCCATTCTCCTGTGAATGTCTATAACACACTAACCATATGGTGTGTTTTACATTTTAAGGTTTTTAACCTTTAAAATTTTTTTGACATTGACTTCATGAACAGTTATCTGAATTTAATAACACACATTTCCAAAAGATTATGCTCTTTTTATGACCAATACTCCTCAAATTAACTAGTGAAATAAAACTGAGTAGAATCATCTTCTCAGAATTAAATCCACCAAGTAATAAAATTTGAATGAAAAAAAAAAATCCCACAACTTTGTAGTTTTACTCAGCAAGGTCTCCATTTAATTGAGTATGCTTTGTGTATTTGATATAAATGAATGTAAATGTAAATGTAAATGAAGTAAAAACTTCATTCTTCCTTATCTAATAAGTCCATCTTTTATTTTTAATAATTGTTATAGAGTATTTTTAACATGTAGATCTTAATACATAATACAACCATTATCAACTCTCTTCCTGAATACAATTTGGACTCTTAAAGGAGGACACACCACCCTTGACCCTCTCTGCCTCCTTGAACTCTTTTCAGCATTTTCACATAGGCAAAGCTATTGATTAAGTTATAGAAAAGAGGATATTTAGCTGAGAAGGGTCGGAGATGTCTGCTGGGCACTGATACAGGCCCAGCAGATTAAGGACTGTATAGGACCTTGGTAGGGCTACCTAAACCCTCTCTCCATCTTCTTTTTCCCTGCTTACCTGTTCCATAATAATAAACTATCTGTAGCAGTCGGATGCTGGCTAAGTCTCTCAATTCAAGTTATAGGAAGACACTCCTTGGGTATGGGTCAGATCTCACAGTGGGGCCACCTCCAAAACTTTCTGAGAGAAAGGCATTGAAGACATCTACAAGGGGGCTGAATGGGGAGAGAAACATTTAATCTCCTCAGCCATTTCCCCAAGAGGCATCAAGTGATAACTGTCAGCCTGTTATTACTTGAGTGAGAGAGGAGCTGCCATTTCTTCTCTCACGTAGGCTTTCTCTCACACCTAGTTCCCATAATTAACCAATCTGAGAAAGATTTTTTTAATTCTGATTAAGACAATGATGCAAGAAAATTCCAAAGGACCAGTGTGAAAAAATGCTATCCACTTCCAGAGAGAAATCCGATAAATTCTGAGTGCAGATTAAAGCATATTTTTTTCACTTTATTTTCCTTTCTTTTTTTTTTGCAACATGACTAATATGGAAATATGTTTTACATGACTCCACATAGATAGTTGATGTTATATTACTTGTCTTTTTGATGGATAATCCCATAATCAACCCAATATTTCACTGGTATTACACCTTATCCATTTATTATATCTGCCTATGGGTCCATTTTTACAACTGATAAGAGGAATTATTCATTCAAAAGTTTTTTTTTTCACTTAGTTAATAAAGGAGATACTGTTTTTCTTTAATCTATAGAGTCCTACTTGGACATACAAATTGTTCTTTAAAAAGCAATTAGTAATTGTGCTATGAATCAAAAACATTTTTAAAAATTACATTTATTTCTAACATTAATTTAAAAATTTTTGAGTTCTAAATTTGTTCTTTCACTTAGACCCCTCCCCCATCCATCAAAAAGACTACCTTATCTATTTTATTGGTTTACCCCATAAAACCAGCTCCTACTTTTATTAGTTGAATGGTTAATTTTATTTAAATTTTATAATTTTTTTTCTTGGATTTTCTAGATTTCTATTTGGGTGTTTGTTTGGGGATTTTTAACTTATTCTTCTTCTAGCTTTTTGCTGTTGTTGCTGCTGTTGTTGCATGACCAGTTCATTGATTTATTCTTTCACTCTTTTATGGAGATATGCATTTAAAAATATCTCATCATTTAAATACTTCTTTAGCTGCCTCCCTCAAATTTGGTATATTGTCTTGTTATTTTTTAACAAAATTATTGATTATTTCTATGTCTTATTTTTTGATCCAATCATTCTTTAGAATTAGATCCATTTCAATTAATTTATCAGCCATGTGTTCACAGTCCTTTATTGAATGTAATTTAAAAAATATATAGTCTGAAAAAAGTGCTTTTAATATTTCTGCTTTTCTGCATTTGTTTATGATGTTTTTATAACCTAATACATGGTCAAATTTTGTGAAGTTGCCATGTACAGTTAAGTTCAATTTTCTCCAGAGGTTTATCAGATCTAATTTTTCTAAGATTTTATCCCTTTCCTTAAAGACTTTTTTATTTTATAGTTAGATTTATCTAGCTCTGAGGGGGCAAATTACAGTTCCCACTAGTGTGGCTTTACTATTTCTTCCTGTATCTCATCTAATTTTTCCTTTAAGAATTTGGATGCTTTGTCATGTTGCATATGTGTTTAATATTACTTCATTGTCTATGGTACTTTTTAGTAAGAAACAGTTTCCTACTTATTTCTTTTAATTTGGCCTATTTTTACTTTTGGTCTGTCTGAGATCATGTTTGCTACTCCTTCCTTTTTTTAACTTCATTTGACACATAATTCTGTTGTAATGCCTTATTTTAACTCTATTTGTGTATGTTTTCTGTAAACAATCTATTGTTGGATTCCGGTTTCTAATTCATTCTGCTTTCCTTTTCAGTTTTATGTGTAAATTAATCCCATTCACATTCAGAGCTGTGATTATTAACTGGGCATTTCCCTTTATCCCATTTTCTTGTTTATCCTTCTCTTTTTCTTTTTATCCTATCCCTCCTCAAAATCCAGAAAGACAAAAATGGGTGAAAGTCTCTATCAAAAAGAGGCTAAAAGCAATTAAAAGGAAGTTCCCTGACAAAATTCTAAAACTTTTTTCTTCTTTTTATATCCTTTATGCCCAAACACCTTATAGCTGATAGATCTCAAGCTACTTGGGGCCAATGTTAATTCAAAGTGTTCCACATCTTGTCTCACAATATAGCTGGTTGGAAATGTTGGGGCTAACAAGCTTTCCTAGTTCCGATTGTATTCTGAACCACATCTGACTCTTACCTCAGTACTGGCTCACTGGAAGAATCCACTCTTTCATGCTACATTTCAATGGAGTTAAATCACACTTGGGGAATAGTGGAGTGAATCACAAAACATTGCTTAACTGTATACAGTTCTTTACTGAAAACCACAGAAAAAAATGGAATGAATGAAAAAAACTAAGATTGTTTTCCTGAGGCTTCCCCTACATTATGGTTTGATAGTTTTTCTTATATCCTGGACAGGAAATAACTATAGACACAATGGATAGTATGATAAATGAAAGTAAAATTATTAAATGTAATATTAATTAAAATATTGTGGTTGCTCTCTATAAAATTAACTCTCAAGTCAGGAGTCTGTTAATAGCTCTTAACAATGCAATTTTAATAAAAATGGAGATATAGAAAAAAAGGGAAATGTAAGAAGGGGACAGAAAATCTCACCTATCTAAAAAAAATACTCTAAGTCGAATCAGGAAGCCAAAATCCGAAGCCCCACAAGGCACTTAAACCCACAAAAGCCCTTGAGTGGAGAAAGAGAGAGAGAGAGACAGACAGACAGACAGACAGACAGACAGACAGACAGAGACAGAGAGAGAGAAAGCAAGCCTGGGGTGTAGATTCTATCTACACAATAGAGTGCTGAGCCTAGCCTCAGGAAGACCTGAATTCAAATGTCTTAAGAAACATACTAGTTGTGTGACCCTGGGCAAGTCACAAACTCTATCTGCTTCACTTTACTCAACTGTAAAATGGGGATAATAATAGTACCTAATCTAACACAATTGTTGTGAGCATCAATTGAGACAATATTGGTAAAAAGTGTTTAGAACAATGCCTAGCACATAGTATGCACTATATGAATGTTTATTCTTTCCCAGACTCTCTGACCTGTTTGATAGTGTACAGAAAACAACATGAATTATTATAGACCTCTTTTTAGAAAAAAAATTTAATGACCAAATAATTAAGACACATACTATTACAACGAAAGCTAATTGTATTGAAATTGTTATCAAAAATGCCTAAAAAAACCAAACAAACCCTAAACCTAGACAGATTAAAACTTGGTCTTTTCACAGATATCAAACACAAGTGTTTTGGGAACATAAATCATAATCTTGCATTCAGACTAATCAGTTTCTTCTAGAATAATGAGGAAATATTTGCCATCAACCCAGAGTATCTAAACTGCTATGTAGGAAATCTGGGTCCTCATCGTCTTCATAGGTATCCTCCATTGCATTTCTTGGATATCAATAGCCAAAGTGGCTGTCCAGGTGCTCTAAATCCTCAATGCCTCCCAATCCTGCTGACTTGGAGTTTGGATATTTGAAAGAATCACATTTGTCCAAAGGCATAATGAACTCTGTCAGCTTCTGGGGAGAGACATTTGCCAAGACATTGATAGTTGTCTATGGAGAGTACAATTTACATATATACTAGAGCTTGAGATCCTGGATTTGCCATTACCTTGTGTCCTCTTTTCTGTCCTTTGTCCTTCTCTACTTGGGAAGCTAGCTAAGTCCTAGATCTCTTCCTTTCTGGGGCATTGTTTGGCTGGTTTCATACTGTTTCACTTTTATAAGCAGAAACAATCTGAGGTTGGAGGCTGAAGATTAGTTCCATTCTTCGTCCCTGCCTCTGGAACAGCAGGGTGAGGACAGGTTTACATACTCCATTCACCTAATGGCCAGCACCATGGACTTCTTTATTCTGTAGGTGTGCTAATTAAAGTCATTGTTGGTCTTTGAACCTAGCCTCCCAGCTCCTAACTGTAGGAGAGCTGGGGAGTACAGTGGGCTTGGAGTCAAGAAGACTCATCTTCCTGAGTTTAAATTTGGCCTCAGACATTTACTAGCTATATGATTCTGGGCAAATTACTTAGTCCTATTTGCCTCAGTTCCCTCATGTGTAAAATGAGCTAGAGAAGGAAATGGCAAGTCAACAATATCTTTTTCAAGAAAACCTCAAACTGGGTCACAGAGTCAGACATGAGTGAAATGCCTGAAAACAGTTACTAACTTAAAATCTTGTCCATTTTCTACTATACTCTACTTCCTAAAGGTACTATGCTAAGTATTGGAAGAGATACAAAGCAAGAAATGTGCTTTACCACACACATCTGTTGAGTGTTATTCAAGTCTTCTGGATCACTAAAAATATTTTTTAAATATACCCTGCTTTTTTTGACAGCAAACAGACACTTTTTTTGCTAAACAATTGAAACTTATTTTTTAACCTCTGTTTGCTTCAGTATCCTCATATGTGAAATGGGGATAATAGCAAATATCTTTCAGGATTGCTGTGAGGATGAAATGAGATAATATTTGTAAAACGTTTTGCAAAAAAGAAAAAAAAACTCTACCTTTTAAGCACTATGTAAATGCTAGCTATTATTGTTATTGTCATCATTTACATATTATACTTAACTTTTTTAGAATAATGGAATGCTTCGGAGAATTTCCCTACTGCAAAATTAAAACATTATAGAATATCAGCATACATTTAATTTTCTGACATTTCTGGTAAATGGCAAAAGGTGTTAGTCTAATGGAATAAAATGGCTACAACTTTTTAAGTATAAAAATTAACTTACAAATCATTAAATCAAAAACTATTTTTAAATGAAATGATTGGCAACAAGATGATCTATCAAATTCTGCTAACCAATTCTAATAGAGAACTTAGGAATCAGAAGTGGGAAAGTGTAATTTGAAAGCCTTTCATTTTTCAAAGTAATACATAGTAACACAAAAATGTAGTTGCTTGATTTTTTGAGGTTCCTATATGTCTTCCTGCGAAGGCTGAAGTTCTTCCCATCCTTCAAAATTGAGTTTATATTCTCTCTTCTCTCTCTTCCAGCCAGATGAAATCCATCTACCAGAGGTAGGGAGGGAAGGACAATTGGTCTAGAGTCTGGGAATTCAAAGAGCTAAATGCTCATAGCCATTGGTTCAGAAAGTATCATCTGTTCCTGGATCTTGTACAAGGCAGGGAAGGGAGGCAGTAATTAGCTACAGGTTATTTAAGAATGGATTACTGCCTACATTAATGGAGCAAAAAGCCACACTGATGAGCTTACAAATCCATTATTGACAAATTTAAGTAGAGGCTTTGGCAATGACAAGCCACTAGTATTAACTAAAATTATCTGGCATCATTCTGCAATGACAATAAGAATATAATTGAGTTACTGAAGGAGGGATTTGAAAGGGGTCCCAGACATAGGTGAGTCAATATGGTCATTATAGCTTTTCTCTCTCCTCTTCCTCTTCTCCTTCTGTATAAATCCCTGTGACTTACTGCAACATCTGTGGGCTAGACAAGAAAGATGTCCATTCAGGTGTTTTGTGGTTGAGTGTTTTGACTATGTGGTCAAGGAGTCACTACTTTTTCTATGGCATGGGCTATAAGCAGTCTAGGTATTTGGAAAAAATGATGCCAGGGGAGAGTGATCAATAAATAGGCTGTCCACAGACTCACCTACCATTTTTCTCATTTGTCTAAAATTTCCCACCAACGCCTTCTCTTTTTCTCAAGAGTCTGCTTGCTCTAGTCAGCCAGTCAAAATAGAATTAATTAAAGTGCCTAGTCTGTGCCAAATATTGGACTAAGCTCCAGGGATACAAAGAGAGGCAAGAAACAGTCCCTTATCTCAAGGAGCTCACAGTCTAATTGGGGACACAGCATGTAAAGAGCCATGTACAAACAAGATATATACACATCATTAAGAGGGATCAGTATAGACTTCTTGTATCAATTAAGATTTACATTATGACCAATAAAGCCAGGGAGGCCAAGAAATGAAGATGAGGAGAGAATTCTAAATGTGGTAAAATTTTGGGATCTGGACCTTCGTTCCTCAGCTCTATCACTTTATAGTACTTTTGTATCTGTACCATAGATTTATTTATTACCTTCTAAATGCATTATAGTTATTTGAGCACATTTCCTATGTTTGTGTCTGTACATTTCTTAAGAGCAAAGAAAATGTACCTAATTCATTCTCCCCTCAACACTTCGCACATATTTGGGGCTGAAATATTTGTCAAATTGACAAATTTGATCAATTTTTAAACAATTTTAAACAATTACTTCTACATTCTGAAGTGAATCTAGATAACAAAGAGGAAATTGTGTTTGCTTTTGAAGGGAATATTCTTTCTTTCTGTACTCATGTAGCAATAGAGATGCTCTACTGCTGGGCAGGGTACCCTGGGCTAGTTAATTTTGCAAATTTCTGTTCTTTTCTCAACTCCCAATATACACACTCTTCCCAATTAGTCACATAAAACCTGGGTAATATATGAATATTAGACAGATAGCTGTGCTCTCAGACAGGCATGGGAATAATTGCCCTTCCTACATGCAACAATGGAAGGGGTATTGAGGCTATCTATAAGAATTAGGTCTTAGACTACAGAAGATAATAGTAATGATTAATTTATATCATTAGTTTATATCATAAAGAATGTGACTAAATTCTTAAACTGTTATTCTCTAGTAAACACAACACTTTACAAGCTGCTTGGCCAGATGAACATGGAATATTGGAACCTTTTGTTCCATCAATACATATCAAATACACTGGGTATAACTTGCATTTCTAAATGATCATAATATTGTGTTGGATTTTCTTTGTATCTCTAATGCTTATTTTTTCTTGGGCATCTTTTAGAATCAGATTGAATTTTAGATTTTTTTCTTAGATCATCATTTAGGAACTGAGGATTTAATAGGGCAGGACAAAGAAAATCACTAGAAAATCATCTAGAAGTTTAAGGATGTTGGAGAGTTCTCTGGTTTTTCAACTTTTGACAGACTTCTTCATTTCCTTTTTTTTTTACACTGAAGATATATAAGGAAATACAGATGTATTACAGGAACAGCATTTCCAGTAACCTTTATAGTCCAACAGGAAATAAACATTAGGAACTTTATTCGTAAGGACTTGACCCTTAGACTCTGTCTATAAGCTTAGCTATTATATATTTAGGAAATACATTTGTAAGAAAGGGTGGGAGAGAATGGAGCAGTTCTGATGGCATTAGGTTAAGGGGACTGTCTACCACTATTTACCTTTACTCAACACATTGTTATGATTTCTCATAGTATCCAAGTTTTCTTTTATTTATTCTGAGATAAAAGTTCCTTAATCCATCTTTTCATCTGAAATGTACCTCTAAAACATCTTATCCTTATGGGTTAGAAAGTTCTAACTCTCAAAATGTCCCTTCACCTTGGAATGGCACCTATCAGGTGAAGGGGATAGGTTTTATATAGCCTGACATGTGCCAGGCATTGTTATAAACACTTATAGATAAGTAATATTGTCTTATTTTTGTCACAACATCTCTATGAGAGAGCTATTTTCCTTTATGAGGAAAACACTAATATTACCAGCTTACAGTCGAGGAAACTGAGGTAAGTGACTTTGCTCAGAATTCATACAAATTATTAGTACTTGATGTTAGATTTGAACTCCGGACCTCAACTCCAGACTCTGTACTCTATCCACTGTACCACCAGATTCCTTATATTCAAAGTTGCTTTCAGACACCACTGTGAACAAACATCACTCTAAGAAGGTTTTTCACAGTAGAAACTGGATTCACTCATCTCTTCATTAGAGAATTTCTTTTCTTTAGGGGTCTAGGAATTGCCCATGACTGAAAGAAGCACAAACTATATTTCTTGAAGCTTATCTGTTTGAGGTGGTTAGCTATGCCCGAAGAGTAGGCTTGCAAAGATCAAGGGTGATGGGCTGCAACAGCAGGGATGCTGATGGAAGCTTTCTGAGGCAGCGTGCTAGTAGTGTCCGATGGAAGGCAGCGGCTTCTTGAGGTTTCCAGAGAAACACCCAAAGGCACCATATTCAAATCAACAAATATATTAAGTACTTTCTACATGAAAGCACTCCAATGGAAATGGACTACAAGTATATGAAGACCAAAATGACAAATGCTCCTGCCACAAGAAGCTAACATTATACTAGGAGCTACAAGCTAATTTGAGGAAGGGCAGACAGTTAGAGATGACACAGATTAGGGGTTGGAGGGTGGTGGGGAAAGGCTTGAGCTGTGCCTTTAAGGAAGGCAGGAATCTAAGAGAATTGAATAGGGAGAATATTCCAGGCATGAGGAAGGGGAAATGACTGCCTATGCAAAGGCAAAGAAATGGGATCAGAATGCCAAATTCACAGAGCCAATAGACTAATTTGACTAGAATATAGGTTTTGTGAAAGTAAGTTTTCCAAAAGAACACTGGAAAGGTATGCTAGATGCAAATTATGAAGGCCTTGAAGTGCTAAGGTGAGAGGAACAAGCTCCTGGAAGAGATGGCAGAGAATAGGACCAAGAACATAAGTAGAAGAGTGGTACAGGTGAGAAGTGTTACTCCTCCATTGGAGACTGGAATGAGGTCTGAATGATGTTAACGGAAGAGAAAGTTTAGGATCAGTTTCCTCTTTTCTAAGTTAGATAAAATCATCTGCTTGGAGGGATGTCTGAATGTGGTATACATTAATTTAAAAAGGGGGAAAGGATTTTAGAATGAGAAATATGACAGTCACTTAGGAAGGATACAAGGATTTTTATGAAACAGAGAGCTCTCAGTTAGGATTACATTGTTTATATTTGTAGTGGACCCAGAGGGGCAGTAATGAGATTTTCTCCAATTGCAGAGATCTTTACATGAACAGGAACAGAGAAGGCAAATGGTAGAAGTGGCTTTGGCAAAATGAAGGTAGAGGAGGGAGAGATTCAAGGAAAGTAAGGTTGAACTGATAAAATATTGACAGTGAAGGGGAGGAAATCAGGCCAATGCTGAGAAAATAGACTGGGAGAATGGGAGATTGGGCATAATTTAAGGTTGAAATAAAAGGTGAAGAACAGGTTTAGTAAAAGAAAGGGAAATATAGGAGTGTATGATCAGAAGGAAGAATTTCAGGGTTGCAACCCATGTAGATCATACAATAATGGGTGACTGTGAGGCCAAAGGTATATATATGGCTTTTGTTATGGGAAGGTAAGGAGTGAAATTGTACATCATGGAAATTGGGATGTTGAAGAACAAGAGTTATTCAAAGGGGCATTGGTATTTATATTGAGAACTTGATTAAGGCAGGGTTTAGTTTGATTAAAAAGACTAAGACCAATGCTCAATTTGAGAAAGGAAGAAGAATGACTGGGAGAATGATATATAACTGCAGTAAGGATCTAGAAAGATGGAGTAATATAGATGTATGAAGGTAGTCTCAAGTAAGGAAATATTGCTGAGTTAGGGTGGTAGAATTAGAGCCTGGAAGTGGTAATCAGGAATAATCAGATAACCAATCAGTTAACAAACATTTAAACTTTCCTATGGGTCAGTCACTATGCTTAGGTGACACAAAAGAAAAAAATGAGAAAAAGAAACAAAAAGAAAAATTCCCTGTTTTCAAGGAGTTAGATTCTATTTATTTTTACTTACACATACTGTCTATACAAAGTAATTTCTCAGATGAGGAATCAGGAAGGGCCTTATAAGCAAGCTGGCAGCACTTTGAAAGGAATTAAGGATTCTAAGAAGTGTTATGTCAGGAGGGGATGAATTCTAGTCATAGGGCACAAGCCTGTGCAAAGGAATGACCCTGGGAGATGCAATGGCAAGTTAGAGAATAGTATAAGCCATTATATTTTTTCTGGCCTAGTCTGCTGGTAAACATCTGAGGAGCACCCACTAGGAGGGGATAGATAGGGATGCAGTGTCTTCACGAGGGAGTCAGGTTTCCTTGAAAGTTATGAGCTGGAAAAATGTGAAGGGAAGAAGTCTATAATTAAGTGAATTGCTAACTGTGAAATAATAGCAAAATGGAAGGGGATGTCAGGAATAGTGGGGACTTTATAAAGATTTTAATAAAGTAGATGGGCATGAGGGAATAGGGAGATGGTTTTCCTGATTCCCCTTAATACCCTCTGTTGATTATACCCATTTTAACCTGAATATATCTGATTTGTCCATGGTTATTTTTATGCTGTCCTCCTTTTAGGCCATGAGTTTCTGGAAAGCAAATACTTCTTCGGGGGAAGGAGGGAGTTGAAAGAAGTGCATCCCCAGGGCTTAGTCTAGTTCCTGATGTGATAGGTGCTTAATAACTTTATTTTGATGAACTATTGAGCAATTTTACTCTGTAAAATCTCTTCTGATCAGTTCTGCAGGCATCTAAAACCTCCCAATCACCTTCAATTAAAGATCTTTCTGTTCCTGCTTCAGTCAGGGATGATATCTTAGGCATTCTTTCTTGAGGGTGCCAGATTTATATTCATACTATTCACTAGTAGTGTCTTTATGATATCAAGTCTAGAAGCAAAAGGTTAATGGATCTGATTAAGGGCAGTCATGGAGAAACCAGTTTGGACAGGGAAGACATTTTAGTCAAGAACTTTGTGGAAACTGGTCTAGTCAGTTATGGCTCAATATCTGTAAGGGAATATTGCTGATATAATTCAAAGGAGAAGTTTACCTGGTATTTGGGATCTACTTCCCCAAGCAGCAAAAACTTACCCGAGCTATTGTACTGAATCACACTGATTTAAATTAGGCTGGAGGCAGATTATTTGTCATCTTTTGCCTCCCAGTGCATTTCATAATACAAATTGAGAAGGGATGTTAACTGATACTTTGACTCAGAAATCACAAGGCAGAGTTTTCTTTGAAAGTGGAAGAGGCTCAATTCTACTTCTTACAGAAGAGCTTTCTAGTTATACCAACAAACAAAAAGGTAGACTTCAGTTGATCAAAGTAATCAAGAATCTTAGAACTTTGAGAGGAATCTTCAAGACAATGTTTTTGTAAAGAGCTGTTGAGCATATGCAAAGGACATTTAAACTAAAATGTAAACTCCTGGAGGGCTGAAACAAATCTTTTTTTGTCTTTGTCAATTGAAGGTAAATAGTAAATGATTATTGAATAGAACTGAATTAAATTCATTAGAATTTCTGATATTCTTTTCCTCCTTTCTTCCTTTTCCCAAAATGTAGATCCCAGATTCCAGATCAGGTTGTAATCTCTCATTTTAGTCCAAAGACACTTAGCCTTGTTCCCTTACTGAACTACCAATTCCAATCAATCTAAGAATAGCTACTTATTATATTCATTGAATGAAGGCTCACAAATTTGATGAAAATGAAAATTACACATCAGACCTGTCATCACATCAAACTGATTTATCTTGTTAGATTAATGAACAAATTAAAGTATTCTTATAGTAATTTAAATGAAATATGCATTAACATAATCCTTAGAAAAACATAATTTTTAATATTAATTCTTTGAGAAGGATATTAAGGGGCACCTTGTTATATTTCCCCATCCCTGAAAATAAGTACATTCTGATATAGACAGCAAAGTTAATCAATTATATGTGTTTGTTTACCTATGCCTTAGAGTTGTTTTAATTTCTTGGTCTTTTAATATAACATCCATTTTTGGATAGATATTTTGGGATGAGGGTCAATGACAGGTTTCCAATCTTTTATAATTAAATTCCTTGTGTAACTGCACAACTGAATCATTATTGACAAATAATAACATAATTAGAGAAACCAGCTTATTAATTGGTGTCCTAAAATATTGAATTTTTTCATTTCTAAAATGTGTGGCATTCTCCTCCCTTTTAAAATAATTTCTTTTTCTATCTCATGTAGAGGGACAATTGCATATAGTGAGTGGTGAGACTGATCTTGGAGTCACAAAGACTTTGGTGCAAATCCTGCCTGACACATATTAGCTATATGACCAGGAACAAGTCAGATTATCTCTGTGACCCAGACAGCTCATAAAGATTACAAATTGTAGATAAGTGCCTGATTTGTGTTACTGCAGGGAGTTCCCTACATTGAAGAAATATAGGTCTAGACTAGAAAAAAAATTCTTACAATTAAAAGGAATCATCTGTAATCAAATGAAATTAAACCTTAAAATGTGAATCTTAAAATTTCTCAGACTCTACCTTGGAACATTTGGTTAAGGCTATTCCCCATTTTAAACAATGAAGGTACTTGGTCAGGAATGTATTGGGAACTCTAACATTACTCCACCCATACTTAGGCATACTTTAGGGGAAGATAAAGTTGTAAACTCCTGATGGAATACTGAGAAAATGTCCCTAACTCATACTTATAGTAAAGCTGGAACCTTAAGCTAGGTCTATTTTTAGATCTAATACAAAAGGGTGCTAAGTACCTATGAAGGTCAAATTAATCACTAAAAGGTCAAGCAACTTACAAAGGGCAAGCTTAGCAAAGAGGTGTGAAGTTTTAGTCTACTCAGATGTGAACTAAGAATGGTCAGTCCTAGGGGAAACATCTACTGTGTTTGGTAGATGTGAAGATTTAGGGGAGGTGACATAAGAGAAATTTCTCTTTAAAAGGAGCTCTCTGAACTTAGTTCAGGAAGTTCTCTCTGGAGGTGGAGGTGTTTGGAGCTGGGTCTCTGAACTCAGTTTAGGAGTTGAGGATTTCAGTGAAGGACTGGGGTTTTGTTTGGGACAAATCTTGTGGTGAGTTGCTAAAAGAATGACAAGTCTCTCTTAAGGCCTAGGCCAATTGGCCTAGGCCCTTCCTACTATAAACTCATCTCTCTACTCTTTTTCTTCCCTTAATTCTTTCATTTATATTAATTAAAAATCTCCATAAAACCCAGCTGACTTTGGTATTTTTCATATTTGGGAATTTTTTCCATGGCGACCACTTATTTTTTATTTAAATCAAGACACTAAAAATTATCTTTACCAGTGTGGCCAAAACCTTACAGTTTGGCCATTTACACAGTTTTGTGGTTACAAAAAGAAAATTTTATTTCAGCATTGAGCTATCAATATTCAAGAATGAGAGGCAACACAGTACATACATGGGCAAAGATCTATCCTTACAGCTAGGAAAACCTGGGTTCAAATCCTACCTCATATATTCTGTGTGTATGATACTGGATTTTAATTTTTCAATGCCCTGGAAACTTTCTGAGACTCTAAATTACAGAGAAGATCGCTAATCTAAATTGGGAAAGGGAGTTTTCTCATTACAGTTTCCCTATGCTAGTGAAAATATAGGCCAATTCCATGTCCTGAGTGAAATAATTTATAAAGTTATAGATAAAAAGAGGCTTTAATGCAACTGAATGCATTTTGAAACTATTTTTTAAGAAATTACAAAAAGTAAATTTGTGGATCAGTTGAATGAAATGAATTCTTACTTTCCCTTAAACAAATAAAAGAACAATAGCCAAAGAGAGCAGTAAATCATAGAGCCTGTGGTTCAAACTTTTCCATTTATAATTTAATTTGAATTGTTCCCATTTTGCTTTACCAAAAAGAGTAGAATCACATTAGCTGCTCTCTGTGGACATAACAGAGGACATTTTTTTTAAAGAGAAATGATGAAAAGTAAAAGGCAGTAGAATTATAGGGAAGGGTTGTATTATTATCGACAGATCCAGGGTTTAGATATGGTATAATGGATCAATTGTGTAGCATCCTTCTGTTAATTTTGCTGTTGAAGACACTCATTATTTAATCATGCATAATGCACAGTAAAGGGCTAGAGTTTCTCTCTACCCCCCACTCCATTGTAAATCTATGTAATCATTTATAACAGCTCTTCTCAAATATTGAATGTCTGTGAACCAAACTAAACTTGCAGCATTTCACACACTAAAGAACTTTCTCTTCTAATAAAATACATGCTTATCCATTCCTTAAATAATGAACTCTTTTAGCTTCTGTCTTATAGAATCACAGAACTACAAAATATTGTAGAGGTTATCTAGTGTACTTGTCATATTCTTTTGCTTTAAATAAGCATTTATGGTTGAGAGAGTGTCATCATACAATGGAAAGAATATTGAACTAGAAATCAAGTCAACTTGGTTTTAAGTCCTGCTTCCAGATTTGTGCCTAAGAGCAGATGCATCTTAGAAGGTATGAGAACCTGCAGTGGGGCATGTGATCAAGCTGGCAAGCACATTACTGTGCAATTTGGGTGCCATTCAAAGTGGAAGATTCTTTTAGTTGTTGCATAAGATTGTATTTTAGAGGATTGATTGACAACCTTGTTAATTACTAAGAACCTCTATCACATAAGGCAGACTAGTATTTTAGAGACTGGAGAACTAAATAGATAAAAAAAAAATCAGGATTTCCTAGGAATAGCAGGAAAATATAAAACAAAAGAGAAAGAGAAAAGACTCTATTACTGAGCCTACACCATATGTATTAAACTCTGCCTGTTGGAGGCAAATCAGGGCATTCTGAAGAAAACTCACTTTCTAATACACAATGCTAAAACCAAGATAAAACATGAGTATTGAAATTTTACTGAAATCTTGTAACTAATGTTGGGAAGAAGGGATGGGATGAATTATGGTGACTCATTTATTTAGTTATTTATTTTTACCAATTACATGTAATAAAAATATTTTCACATACATTTTCTGAAGTTTTATATTTCAAATTGTCTCCTTCCCTCCCTTTCCTCCCTGCTCCTGGAGCTAGCAGGCAATTTGATTTTGGTTATACATGTATTATCATGCAGAATATATTTTTATCTTGTTCATTTTTGCAAGTGAATAATCATATAAAACCGAATTGCCAAGACAAAACCCCAAATAAACAAGTAGAACAAGTAGAGAAATCATGTGCTTTCATCTGCATTCCAACTACAATAGTTCTTTCTCTGGAGGTAGGTAATATTCTTTTTTTTTTTTTATAAGTTCCTCAGAAGTGTCCTGGTCCATTGTTTGATGAGAGTAGCTAAGTCTATTACAATTGATCATTCCACATTATTGCTGTTACTGTGTACAATGTTCTTCTGTTACTGCTTATTTTTTCGCTTTGAATCAGTTCATGTAGATTTTTCCACTCTGTCCAAAATTATTCTATTCATCATTTCTTATAGCATAATAGAATCCCTTCATATGGTGACTATTTTAAATTAAATTTAATTAAGTTTTTACCAATTACATGTATTAACAAATTCCCACATAAGTTTTCCAAAGTTATTTGATTCAAATTGTCTCCTTCCCTCCTTCCTTAGTCTCTCCCAGAGCTGGCAAGCAATTCAATCTCAATTCCACATGTATAATAATCTTGCAAAACATATTTTTATATTGTTCATTTTTGTAAGTGACTAATCTTATAAAACCAAAACCCCACAACATATACCCAAATAAACAAGTGAAAAATCATCTGCTTTTATCTGTATTCCTACTCCAATAGTTCTTTCTCTGAAACATTATTTGATATGGTGATTATTTTTTAAAAAATTTAAATGATTTTCCCATCAGCAGAAATCTGCCTTCTTACTCACCTTCTCCAATTCCTCCTACTTGAGAACTAAAGAAAAACAAACCCTGTTACAAATAGGCATAGTCTATTAAAACAAATTGCTACATTGGTCATGCCTGAAAATAAAATTTGCCTCATTCTGTGCTGAGTCTGTTGCCTATCTCCCAAGAGGTTAGAATTATGTTTTATCACGAGTTCTCTGGAGTCATAGTTGTTCATTATGATAAAGCTTGTTTGCTTTACCATATTGCTGTCATTTTATAAATTGTTCTCCCAGATCTGTTCACTTTATTCTCTATCAGTTCTTACAAGTCTTTCCATATTTCTCTGAAAATATCATCTATAAATATCTATATCTTACAATGTGATAATATTCCATCACATTGATATACCATAACTTGTTTGTCTATCCTTTAATTTCTGGGAACTTAATCAAATTCCCATTGTTTGCTTCCTCAAAGAGTGATAAATATTTTTGCATATCTTTAGATTTTATTTTAGTTAGGACTAATCTCTTCTTAATTTAGTCTCATTTTAATTCCCCCTACCCATTTTCACTGTGTGTGTGTGTGTGTGTGTGTGTGTGTGTGTGTGTGAGAGAGAGAGAGAGAGAGAGAGAGAGAGAGAGAGAGAGAGAGAGAGAGAAAGTGACAGAGAGAAAGAGACAGAGAGACAGAGACGGAGAGACAGAAAGATAGAGATACAGAGAGAGGGAGAGGAGGGATAGAGAGAAAAAAAATGTTTCTTCTTTTAATGTTCAGCTGAAGGAGAGTTTGAAGTATCAGCTCCTTCTTCCAGCTCCTCCTACTTTTCATGTAGAATTTCTACCTACTTGTGTACCCTAATTATGTGAGATGAATTTACCTAATCTTCCCTTTCCTCTCAATACTTCCAGTATATTCTCTCCATTCTTCTCTTAAGATTATTAAGAAATAACAGAACTACTCCTAGATTGTGTCTAATTACATTTCATCTTTGTTCCTTTTTATGATACAGCTCAGAGGAGACACAAATATCAACTTTCTATTTTGGAACGTTAGTAGTTTGCCCTTATTTAGTCAATAATCATTGTTCATGTTTACCTTTTATATATCTCTTAACGCTTGTGTTTGAACTTCAAAATTCCTATGCACCTTTTTTTTATATATATCAGGAATGCTTTAAAGAATTTTGTACTATGATGCTCTGGAAGTTTTCATTTTGGAGTTATTTTCAGAGGGTGATCAGTGGGTTCTTCGATTTCTATGTTGCTATCTGGTTCTAAGAGACCTGCGCAATTTACTTCTATGATTTCTTGAAATAGTGGTTTTAGGCCAATTTTTGTTCATGGTTTTTAGATTGTTCAGTGATTTTTTCAAGTTTTTGACTTGAATATTTCTTTCTATCTCAGGAATCATTTACTTCTTTTTGTCCATTCTAATTTGGGGTGAATTTATTGCTTGAATAGGTTTTTATATCTCTAGAATAAAGCTGTTGATTCTTCTCCAATTCTTTCTTCCATGTCTCTCATTTCTTTTCTATTTTTTTCCTAAAGAGCTCTCATTGGTTTTATAAAATCTTTTTATACTTCTTTTAAGACACTTGCTTCATTTCTTCTAGGAATTCTAGATGAATTTGTGCCCATACTATATTTTCCTCTTAGGCAATGCTTGAAGATGCTTTAGTCATTATCTTCTTCTGTGTTTGTGTCTTGAGCAAACCTGCCACTATAACTCTTTATGGTGGAATTCTTCTTGTTGTTTGTTCATTTATTTGCCTATTCTTCCAGTCTTTTACAGAACTATGGACTTCAAATAAGGGCTGGACTCTGCCACATTTCTGGAAGGAAGGTCTGGGCTGGTCCTGTTGGTTTTTTTTTTTTTAAATGTATTGAGTATTGTGCTATTTTAAGAATTAGAATTCAGGAACAATATGGAAACCTTCATGATTTCAGGGTTCCAAAGTGGTCTGATTCAAGGTAAAGTCCACTTGCTCTTGTAATAGAGGGTTAAAAAGGGGAGAGGTTTATGATAAGGGAAGAAAGGTGATAAAGGGAATGGAGTCTTCTCCCTCTAAGGCAGGGACAGAGTGAGGAGGTGATGTTGATAAGCCAAGGGAGAGAAAGGAGAATGGGTTTGTCTTTCCCCCTCAGCACTCTCTGACATCCCGTCCTCCACCCCCCCCCCCCCCACACACACACACTATGGCTGCATTCAACTCTTAACTGCTGTGTTTCTCTGAAGGATCTTGATGAAAAGACTTATGGTGATAAGCCTCCTTTCTTCCTGGGGAAAGAAATGTCACTTCTCTTTCCCCTCAATCTCAAGTTTCCCTCTAGTAATGGTTGAGTCAGTTCCTGCATCTTATCAACTGAGTTTATTTGAGGGAAACAGAAAGGGAGGGAACAGGACAGATGGAGGGTAGGAAATTGAGGCTCAAGAAGGAAGGAGGGAGAAAGGGGTCCCTATCTAACTACTACCCTTCCCTCCAAAGTCAGGCAGATCAGGTTTTGGTTCACCTGACCCTTTGGGGTCAGAGTAAAAGGAATTTGGTTCTTGGCTGCACAATGAGTGTCCCAAAGTCCAAATTCAAGGAGGTTGATGAAAATCTTTCTTGGTGAACAGCTTATGTTTCAAAGTCCTGTCCAATCGGCTTTTCTTCTTGTGAGGATCTGCATCAGAATCACAGGGAAAGGGATCACTGGATCAGAGAATTAGTAGGAGCCAATCTCTCTGGTGTGTGTTTCCAGATAGAAGTCTGTTTCCCAACAGCCTCAATCTGCTCTCTCCCCTCCTCTCTCCAAAGTTCTGTGTTCTTTTTTCACCCATCCCCCACTGCTGTAGAATCCTTTCAGCGCTTCCAGGTTAATTTCCTTCCAAGATCCCAAATCTCCTCTTACACTCTTCCTTTATACCCTCTTGCTTTGAACTTTGTAAGTTTCTGACTTGATAGAGTTTTGGTCCGAGTAATAGTAGAATGATGTTGGCCTCAGTCCCTTTTAGCCAACTTAGAAGTTATGCTGGTTCAGTGTTAGAACTGCAGCTCCATTTTGGTCTGGGATTGTTGCTCTGGATTTTCCTCTGCAAGATATGCTAGATACTGGAACAGAGATCCTTCTTTGTTCCTTGAGTTTGAGTCAAAGTCCTGCTATTTGCTTCTAAGCTTGCTCCTTTCTTGGCACAATGCCCAGGGCTTCCTTGACCAAGAATGCCATTCCTGCATATAGGCTCCCTTCTCCATTCACCTTGGACCTATGATCAGAACTTTTTGTTGGATGACAAAACTATAATCTGGCACCTTATTCCTATTGCAGTGCCCTGGTACTGGCATGGGGGTGCCCTAGAATGGGTCTGGGCCCTTGTCTTGCCCTGATTCATAGCCTCTTCTGGTACACACAATGGGCTCACAGTGTGTCTTGGGAACATTCCTCTACTTCACCTTGTCCAGTATCAGCAATTCCCTGTCTCCCTCCACCAAACTAAGCCAGACAAAGGACTCACTGTGACTTTTTCTGTTTATCCCCATCAAGATTTGGTCTCATGAATTTCTGATTTCTGTGGAGCATTTTTGTGAATGGAAGCTTGGCTATGTAAATCTTGAAATTTCTCAGACTTGTGAATGTTAAAAATTTCCCCATTGGGGAATTCTCCATTGGAACAATTCCCTACTGGGAACATTCCCCATTTTGACAGTGAGAACTCTACTTGGATCAGAAATGGGAGGACCTCTACTCCACCCATACTTAAGGACTGCTTTAGGGGAAAAAACTCCTTGCTAAACAATGAGGGTACTTGGGCCCATACTTATAGTGAGGCAAAAAGTTCTTTAAGCCATGCCTATTTTTAGAATTAATACAACGGGGTGCTAAGTACCTATTAAAGGTCAGGCAACTTGTAAACTTGCCAGGAGCAAAGAGGTGAAAACTTATTCAGAAGTTTTTTCTGCTTCAAACTTACTAAAGGGATTAATCGACTCAGCAGTGTTTTTTCTGGTTCAAATTTACTAAAGGGATTAGTTGACCCAGGAGTGAATTCAGAATGGGCTGTCCTTTGGAAAAATGTCTACTGTGATTGGTAGATGTAAGAACTTAGGGGAGGTGACATAGGAGAAAACCCCCTATATAAGAAAAAGGAGAATCTCTTGAAGGACAATCCTTTTGGAGAAATCTCTTATGAGGATCGCTTGAGGAATCCTTTTGGAGAATCTTTTGAAGATCTCTGGAGAAGGGAAGCTCTTGGAGGACAATCTCTAAGGAGGTCTCGCTGGAGCTCCTCTGAGGGGACTCTGTCCCTCTGGAGGCTCTTGAGAGAGGCCCTTTGAAACAGTCTCTGGCTGGAAGGCTCTTTGAGGAGGACTCTGGCTGGAACTCTCTCTGAGGAGACTCTGCCACTAGAATTCTTGCTTAGACAGACCTTGTGGTGAGTGATAAAAGACTGACTGACTGATCTCTCTCTCTTAAGACTCAGGTTTAAGGCCTCCTACTAATTTTAACTCTTTTAATTATAACAGCTATGCTGCTTTTTACTATTCCACCATCTTAGCAACCCCTCCTCAGATGTGTGTTTATTGAGGAGTATTTAGGGATTCTGTACAACTGGAATATGAGAGTTGGAAAACTTGCTAAAGTTCACACATACTGACTATTTCCCACTTCTTTTCATCCTCTTATAAATGAATTATATGATCAGAAGAAAACTAAACTATCTCTAATAATAAAAGCTCACATTTGTATAGCATTATAAGATTTAGATTTTAGGGAGAGCAGGGAGGTTTGGACTAGTCAGAATGCAGTTCAAGAATGATCACTGAATTTTTTTGCTGCCAGGTATTCTTAAGAATCGCAGAAAAGTGTACCCTGATTGCTTCCCTTAGCACTCCATGCTTTTTCATTTGCAGGCCACCCAACAGAGAAATATATGACTTTTCTACCAAGCTCCCAGCAAACTCATAAAGGAAAATCTTATAATCTTTCAGGATCCCATCATCCTTGTTAATCAACCTCATCTACCCTCTAAAACCCAAACCTCCATTTGAAATCCCAAACCTCCATTTAAGGGAAGAGCTCAGCTCAGAACTTCTCACTTTTCATCTGGCTGTCTTTCTCTGGAACATCTCTGAAGTCTTTAGCATACTTCACCCCCTTCTGTACCTTCCCCAGCCAGGCCCTACTCACCTGCTTTTCTACTTCCTTTCTTGTGTTATTTTTCTCCTTTAGATTATAAACTCCTTGAGGGCAAGGACTGTTTTACTTTTTGCTTGTTTCTATCTTTGGGTTTTACACAATGCCTGGCACTTAATAGCTGCTTAATAAACACTTATTGATTAATGATAATCACAGAGAAGCTCGTAAATGAGGTAGGTTTTAACATCCCAACTTCTCACATAATTCTTGAGTCATTTTTGGTGAGGGATTAGAATCTCAGAAATGAATTTTGAAAATACAAGTTCATAATTGGGGACTTAACAACATAGTTGTTTGGTTCCAAGAATCTTGAATAAGCAACAGACGAATGGAATTCTATTGACTTTTTTGACTGCCTGGCTTAGACTTTTGGCTATGCACTAAAAGCTCATCATAAGCTTGCTAGCCAGAATCCTTCTAACTATTACACTCAAGTCGATTGAAGCAGAGGACAATAACTGGCCCAGAAAACTTAAAGCTGAGCAAAGAGAAGATGAGTAATTAGAAGATTAATAGATCCAATATAAGACCAAAGGAAAGCAAAGGTGACCACAAGGCTAGGAAACTGATGATTTAGAGTGGTTAAGCAACTTGCTCATTGTTGCATATCAATTTAGTATCAGATCTAGCATTTAAACCTTGATCTCCTAAACTCCAGGTTTCAGCAACATTTCTGCTCCATTTCTGGAGTGCTGAAAGAAGACAAGAAGGATGAAAAAGGGCAAATTTTACAATTTTCAAAAATGTGTTTTTTAGAATGTATAGAATTCCAGAAGCAGGTGTTTTACCTGCTTCTGGGGAGGCTGAAGCTAGGGGGTCCCTTGGATTTAGTTATTCTGAACTAAACCCTATTGGGCATCCACACTGAATCTGGCATAAATACAAGGAGTACCTTTGAGTGGGGACAACCAGGTTGCCAAAAAAGGGATGGATTGGTCAAAGTAGGAAAGGTTAACAGGTCAAAACTTCCTTGATGAGCAACTGTTGGATTGGGCCCATGCATGGCCATTGAACTTCTAGTTTGGACAATATAGGGAGACCCAGTCTAAAAAAAGATAGAATGTATATAGTCTTTACACTGATCCCATATAAAATTCAAATGCAAAGATTAGATGATATTGATTAGATGACTTGTGATCATTTTGAAAAAAAATCAGGTTATAATTAGGAGCAAGAACAGGTGAACTAAAAACATGCCAGATCAATTTTATTTCCTTTATTGACAGATTTACTAGACTAATTATGGATATAGAACTTTTTGGATGGAACATCTTTTCATGATTCATTTGATGTGTTTTTTGAGAATGTCCTTAAAAACTAATTAGAGAAATTTGAGATAGAGAATAATATTTCTACGTGGTTTCATAGCTGAGCAATCACACCCATATAGCATTAATTAATTGTAAGTATGTATGCCAACCTGAAGGGAGCCCTACAATAGTAAAGTGGAGTTAAGTTCAATGTGTCCATAGCTCCCCTTCTTGGGCCTTGCCTTTGTCATAGTATTTACTAATAATTTGGCTGAAAATATAGAAGCCATATTTATCAAATTAATAGATGATTAAAAAGCTTAGAGATATAGCTTATATTTCTATCTCAATTTCTATTTACCTATAGAATAACATAATCAACATTAAGAATTATCTTATTAGACCTTAAAGATAGATAAAAGATAACAGCAATAAATGTAAAACCCATCATTCAGAATAATTCCCACCCTTCATGTATTCCAAACGGGTTATACAATTACACAATTATACAAATAGAGGATGAGAGATATTACTTGAAAGCCATTTTTGTGAAAAAGACCCTTGGGTTTTAGTTACAATCTCAAAAGGAGCCATTGTTATAATGAAATTGCTAAACAAAATTAATATATTCCTTATCTCTGTAATCTCATTAGTATGGGTAACCTATCCCTTACTATAGATTGCATTCTTGCTTGTCCTGTGCATTTTTCCTTTGCCTTTGCCATAAGTCCTCCACAAAGGATTAATCCAAAATGCTAAATCCATATCTCTGGTTCTTTTATTATCTTATAGTACCAATGTCACTCTTGAACTGCCCATCTTCTATCTCTCTCTTGCTGGTCCATCTCATTTTCCAGTTACATATATCCTGGATGATTTCTTTTGTTTTGCTTTTTGCTAGAGTTCTAGTCATAAAATGTTAGCAATGTCCCACAGCTCGCTTTCTCTAGCTTTCTCTAGATTTCACCACCTTGCTCCAGTCTTCATCTCTCCCTTCTCTGCACCCCCATTCTCTGGGAGAGTACTCATTTTAAAGAAAGAAGCTTTTGAAGAAAAGAGTAAGTTGCAATTATTTACATTTACATTTTCCCCAAATATTTTACTTAATTCTAGGCTCAGCTCATTGTCCTCTTGGAGGATCTAAGATGTATGGATGACTGTAAATATGCATTTATGGATGACTGTACATGTATCTATATATAATGTACCAAGAATTACAAAAAAAGAATAAGAATAGCTAATATGTCTATAGTGACGTTTATGTGCCAGCCAGTGTGTTCAGCACTTTATCATTATTTTCTCATTTGATTCTCACAACAACCCTAGGAGGTGGTTGCTCTCATCCCCTTTTACAGATGATGAAACCTAGGCAAATAAAATTCAGTGACTTGCCCTGGATCACATAATAGGTAAGTGTCTGAGAACAGATATATGTACACATATGTACAAGAGACCACACACAAATATGTACACATATGCACATTTGTACAGGTGTGTGCCTATACACACGTATAAACAACAAAAACACATGAACACACTCGCATATATATGCATGTATATATATAAAGGGTTTTTGTGAAGATCAAATGAATTTTGTACTCAGGTTTCCTTATTTCCTTAATCAAATCCTTAATTGTGAGCAAGTAAAACTCAGGTCTGGCCACTTTGCCACATAGCTGCCTAATAGTAAGTGTTTAATAAATGCTTATTTGATTGATTATTGGATTGAGGTAGCTGGGTGGTACACTAGACCTGGAGTTGGGAATATCTGAGTTCAAATTCCTCCTCAGATCTTTGCTATTTGCATGATCCTGGTCAAGACTTTTAGCCTCTCTTAGTCTTGTTTCTCTCATCTGTAAAATGGGGCCAATAAATACCTCCCGATTGTTATGAGTTGCCATGAGAAAGAAATGGGACAATCTTTGTTAGAAAAAAAAATCACAGAGCACATGCTGAATTACATATTTGCTAGGGAGTTTCCTCACTAGGAGTTTTGTACAGCAAGAAAATCTGAAGTTTACTCATTGTTCCTTGTAAATAGAATATGCATATAAACATGTCTACATGTAATCACACATACAAATGTCATAATAATCTCATTAATGAGATTAATTCCTCTAATGAAGCTTTTAGAACCCATACATGCCATTCTGTATGCCATAGAACATCTCTGCTATTCACTGGTAAGCCATCATTTTCTTTTTTCTTTTCTTTTTAAACTCTTGCCTTCTACCTTAGACTTGGTACTAAGCATTGATTACAAGTCAATTACAAGATGTAAGGCCTAAGCATTTGGGGTTAAATGATTTGTTCAGTCACAGAACTAGCAAACCAGTCACTTTTACCATGTGACTGATTTTCATTTTCACTCATATATTTATTTAATGACACCCTTATTCTCATTCTCCTTCCTTACTTGTAACATGTTAGAGAGTGCTCATAGGTATTTGGAGACCATGATCATTAAAAGTAAACTTTCCATTTCAATTTTGTGTGGGACAATTTTGTTGATGCTGATATATACCTTAGAGAAATATATAACTGTACGCTAAACTTATGTTGCATTAACAGAAGCTTAGTGTCCTGATAAAGATTATAGGTCCACTCTAATCTCTGTTGGTTAGGTTACAAGTAGAATATTTGGTTCTGTTCTGGATGCCTTATTTATTGAAAGATTAGATAAAGTCCAGGTGCTGGGGGTTAGCAAAATAACAGGGCTAGAAAGCATGAGGTACAAGGAAACATGAAAGGGAAAAAGAAATTCAAGCTGAGGGGAACATCATAATTGGCTTTAAATATGTGTAGGGCTATAAAGGAGAATAGTATTTAGAGTCACCCTATCTTGGCATGAACAAGAGAAGAAGGACTAATATGAAAAAGTCACAAGAATTTAGATTTTTACGGATATGACAACCTGTTATATAAAGCAGTAGACTTTCCTACATTTGAAACCTTTAAAAAGCTACTAGTTCTTTATCTGTCATAAATGTTATAGCAACAATTGTTATGTGGAAAGATTGTACCTCTATGATTCTTTCCAACTCTAAGATTCTTTGGTTTTATGACTTCTTAAGGTATCGATGATCACCTCAAAATGAAGAAATATGGACATGAAATGCACAGAAAACTTCCTATACAAAAAGGTTGGTTGTGAGCACTTCTTTATTTTCACAGATGATGAAAAGGGAAGATGTTTTGGATTATTGCAAAAGGAAGGTCAGACTAAAGGAAATTCTATTCATGAGAATTTGAGATATTGTGGTTTAAAATATTTTTACAAAAAAAGATGCTATGCCCTTTTCTGGAATGATACAGGTCAAGCATTTGGCAGAGTGCCATGATCCTCAAAGTCACTAAATAGAATTAATTCTCAATTTCTCTATGCCTTTATTTTTCAAGGAATTTAGAGACATTCCACAACAACCACAGTACCACTCTCTATAGCAAGTTTCTCTATTAGTGGGTTTTGGCTCAACTAAAACATCTATTGGTGTGGATGTTTGTTTGTTGCTTAAAAAATCATTAATAATTCCCTACATTGTCAAAAACCATGCAGACTTAGTATCTCAGAATGTTAGAGCTAGATGATTTCTTGAGATCATCTTTTTCTAAACTCTTCATTTCTGAGATGAGGACATTGAGATTCAGAAAAAGTAAATGAATTTCCAAAAATTCCAAAGAAATGAAGCTACCCCAAGTTTGTTCTACATCCAGTTTAGAGGGCTAGAAAATACTCCTTAAAAATGAAAAAAATTTCCTTTAAATGATTGTGACAAAATGCAAATAGAGTTATTCCTCCTATTGATAAAATTCCATGTTAATCAATTTTAGTTCTGCATAGTTTCCATAGGAAACATATCTATTTGCATCTTTACATTGCGTAAACATTTTGAATGATGGAAAGAAATTCAGTGAGAACAATCAATAAACTGGATCACCACTATGGAGAATTTTAAACAAACATCATTTCGGGGGTATTAATTTTCTTCAAGTTCAAACTCAGTTGTATTTATATTAAATGAAAGGAGGAAATTAAGCTGACTATGTGCCATGTATCATTTGATCCTCCCATCAACTCTGGGAAGTGGGTGCTATTATTATCCCCTTTTAACAAATGAGAAAACAGGTTAAGTGATTTGTTAAGTGATAAGGATCACACAGATAGTAATTGTCTGAGGCCAGATGGGAATTAAGGTCTTCCTGACTCTAGACTTAGTGCTCAATCCACTGCACTAATTTGCTGCCTTATAGTAAATATTTAACATGTGGAATATTTACACCAAATTCAAATGCTGATAACCCATTCTGATGTGGAGATAAACTTGTCTTTTTAGGCTATTCCAAAGGATCAGAAAATCTGGTGGACCAACCTGGAAAAGTTTGGCATACATTTATTTTTTTCCCTTAAAGGCTAGCAAAACTAAGTGGAGATAGGGACAGAACTTGCAGACTGGGTACCTGATGATAAAGTTTTTTGGCTATATTATCTCATGGAGTATGTAAAAGTTGCTATTGGACATGCTTGGAGATTTTCAGAGAAATATGTTGCCCTTGCTCTCAGAGCATTTATAATTTCTAGGGGAGATGGTACATATACAAAAAATACTACAAGAAAAATGATGACAAGTGTATAAGAAAAAAACATGTGAAGGGCATCATGAGAGTCTAAGGAAATAAGGATCAGTTTCAACTAAAAGATCAAAGTATGTTTCATGGAAGTGGCTGCTGAGATGGGCTTAAAGGACAGGTGGTGATTTTATTGGTAGAGATAGAGACTCTACATCATTTTAGACAAATAAATGGATGTGGAATGTGTGGCATGTGTTTAAGATGGAGAATGGAAGATAACATATTGAATAGGGATGAGAAATAGTGTAATTTGCAAAAATAGCTTTCCCTCCTCTAGATTATGAATTGGATTGAATGCCTGAATGATGAGATTGAACTTTATTTGGTAGCAAATAGGGGGCACCATTGAAGTGTTTTAATCAGAGATGTGATATAATTAGATAAGATTATATTTCTAAGAATATTGACAGCAGTGTGAAGAATGATCTGAAATACTCAACAAGGCCTAAAGCTATTCATAAGTAGCTCTAGTTATATAACTGTGACTAATTGGAAAATTTATTTGATTTAACTTATCATTAGGAGATAAAATTTTACCCACTGTCGCTTACTGTCTAGGAAAACTGTACTCATTATGCTATATGTATTCTAAAACAAAACTTACTCTTTGATGTTGAAATGAGTACTCTTATCTTCACTTTTATTGATGCAATGTATATTCATGAAAGAAAAAATGTTCCAGCCAAGGAAACTATAGTATTCTCCCAATGACTTCTTTAATATTTTCCACTTTCAAACACATCATTAAATAGAATAGCATTACCCATAATTGTCAGATCCACATAAACCTTTGAGAATGTTAATAAAATATATCAGATAGAAATATATTCTGTATCTTCCAATTGAATTAATATCTTCACATTATCATAAAAGGCTCTCATAAAATACTAGCCATTGCTTTTAGTTTTCAGACCTCACAGAAGTCACTTTTATGTTGCTCCCCAGACTAATAGTTGGAATGAATTTGTTGTTACTAATGGTTCTCATAGATGTTGGCTTGGAAAATTTAGTTATGGACATTGTTGGAATTGAAAATGTAAAACATCTTAATCTTTTGGTTAAGGATACATTATAATGGATACATTTTTCCTTGGTGCTAGTGGATGGAACATTTTTTTAATGGAAAAAAGGGGGGAGCTGAATTGTATTTGGAACTAAATCAAAATTATTTTTCTGGCAGTAAAAATACACATTTAAAGTGATAATTTTTGTTGAAATTGTAGTGAACTATTATTTCTTTAGTACTCAAATATCTTATTTTTACAAATAATTCCCTCAGGTTGCTAGATTGATCTTGTACTTAATTACTCAACAAATCTAGCAATAATATGTAAGGCCCTGAGGATATAAATAACAAAATGAGGCAGTTCTTACTCTCAAGGAGCACACATTCTTCTTGAATATATAGAATGTCTGCAGATATCAGAGTTATGTATAAAATAAATGTAGAGAAATTTCAGGTGTGAGAACACTAATAATTGTTGCAGCTAGTAATTGGTCTGGTCTTTGAAGGAATCCAGGGGTTTTAAGAGGTGGAGACCAGCATTTTGGGCATGAGGAATAGTTTTTGTGAAGAGATGCCATTTTGTGCAAGGGGAAAAAAAAGTAGGCCAGCTCTGCTGTTATCTTGCATTATATAGCCCTTTAATGTTTGCAAAGGACTTTATAAACATCATCTCATTTTAACCTCACAACAACCCTAAATGGTGGGTGCTCTCAATATCTCCATTCTATAGGGAAACAGTGGTAGACAGGGGTTAAGTGATTTGTTTACAGCCACACAGTTAATTAAGTGTTTAAGGACAGATTTGAACTCGTGTCTTTCTCACTCTATGTCTAAATTATCTTAGAAAAATGGACTGGAGTCAGATTGTAGGGAATTCTACATGTCAGATAAGAGTATCCTACAGAATTCTAAATGTCAGATAGAGTATGTTACAGACACTGGAAATTCATTAGCAGAGGAACCACATAATCATGCTTAAACTTTAAGAATGTCAACTGCAACTGGGTGGTGGAAGGATTAGAGAAGTGAGACATTGGTAGACAGATTAGGAGCTATTACAATTGTTCATCTGTGAAGTGATAAGGTCCTGAAATAGGGAGGTTTTGGTATTAGTGTTGAGGAAGGATAGATTCAAGAAATGGAAATATACAAGTTAGGAGGAAGGTAGCTAGAGGGAACAAGAAAAAGATGAATTTTGAACCTGTTAAGCTTCAAATGTCTAGCAGATACTTGGATATGTGAGACTATTGCTCAGGAGAGAGATTGGGGCTGTATATGTAGATTTGAGAGTTTATCTGTATGAAGATGGTGATTAAATCCACCTTTGCTGATTGAAATCACCAAGAGAGAAGGAAAAAAAGAAGAAATGGAGAGGGACTCACACAGCCTTAGGATAAATCCAGATCTAGGGGCAAGTGATAGATGATGATCCTGCAAAGGAGAATTTGAAGAAGAAAAAGAGAGGTAGGAAGCCAACAGAAACAGTGAAATATCATGACGTGTGTAGCCAAGACAGGGGAATTAACAGTGTAAAATGCTTCAGAGAGGTCAACAAGAATGAAATGAGACAATACCATTCTATTTAGCAATAAAGAGATCACTGGGATTTTGTACAGAGAAGTTTCAGTTGAAAGGTCAGGACAGATGCCAGTTTTTAGGGGTGAATAAATGAGAGAGGTAAGAAAGAAGAGGCAAAAAGGGTTTTTTGGTCTTTCTTTGTTGCCCCATGCTTATCACATCTTTCTAATAATGTGCTTATCATGCATCTAATAAATACAAGCTGAATTATGTTGACTGATTTGACTGAACTGTCAAAGAGTCAGTGTATTAATTTTAGAAGTTGAATTTTATGTGATAGGATTTCCCATTAAATTCTAACTCATGGACAAACCAAGATTTATTGCAAATTGCACCAAAATTTAGAGAGCCCCAAATTGAACATATGTGTCCCTTCAGAAACCACTGAACCTAGCAGCTTGTTAGCAAAAGATAATTAGTTAAAATAGGAAGCTATCAGATCCTACTAACCCCTCCTCTTCAATGAAATTGACTTGATTACTTGTATTATTTTCACATCATAAACCTCAAAGTTAATTTGAGAAGATGTTTTAAGTTAATTGTCCATTAAATTCCAAAATCTTGGATGGGTCAACAAGGGTTGGAGGGGGGACCCCCGAGTTCCCCATGACTTTTCTCAGTTGTTTAACTATAAATAGAAGTTGAAACTGATTGAATGACAGCATCCTTTTGAGTTAAGAGCTGGAGTTTGCATTGCCTATAGAGAGAAACTGTAGAGTTTTGTGAGCTCTACTTTGCTTTTAGAAGAAGCTGATTGGATATTGCAACATCCTGCTGAGTTAGGATGTAGCTAGGTTTATTAACCTGAGGAGCTTTCCAGTTAACTGTTTTGTAACAATAGTGTAACTCTACTTCAATGCCTTTTACAGGGTAAATGTCAGTTAAAGGAGCATGATTACAGGTCCATCACTTGTATAATAAAAGAAGAAAGATTTTGTTCATCAGGAAAGCAATGAAGACTAGTAGGGGAGCAGCCAAAGCAGAAAGAGATTCATGTGGTGCAGATTATTCTCGAAGTCACCAAAGACATCATGGTCTACAGGCCAGAGTTGTGAGTTTTCCTGAGCACATGAATTTTCACTGTCAACCTGTAATTATAACAAGTGTCTTTAATCAGAGCAGACAG
This sequence comes from Monodelphis domestica, assembly GCF_027887165.1. NCBI lineage: Eukaryota > Metazoa > Chordata > Mammalia > Didelphimorphia > Didelphidae > Monodelphis > Monodelphis domestica. The sequence goes on along the minus strand of NC_077229.1, from coordinate 305,784,760 downwards.
ATTATAATCTGGGAAGTCATACAGAAACACAGTCGTAGGACTTCCAATGAAGCCCAGGAAGTGGTGAGTTAATTTAGCAAAGGAAGGCATCAGCTGGGTTAATTGAATTAGCTGGAGTTTGTGTGATTAAGAGGTGCTTGCTGTTTTGGTGTATTCAGTTGAGTTCTGGCTTGGGTGATGGACTGGCACTTGAGGATTTAATGTTTGATCTGGGACAAAGGTCAGTCTGGGAATTTCTTTGCAGAAAGAGTTGTTATCACTAAGGTGTTTCCCTGCTAGGTTCCTGTAATGATGGGCCTACTCTTTCTCTCAACGTTTGTATGCTTCAGCAGAAGATATCATTAAGGCTTATAAGTTAACTATGATAAATTGATGATTTTGGCTTTATCTTATATTGAGGGAATATGACAGTTTTAGTATTATTGATTTTGCCTATTTTAGTAAATATTTTATGTTTAGTAGTTTATAGTGTCATTATTGTGATAGACTGATTTGACATAAGTGGAAAACATCAGTGGGGGATTAGCAGTAACAGTGATGAGTAGGGGGGTTGTATTTCCCTACAATGTAGTTGCTGCTAGAACCTGGAGAGAGTTTGAGTTGTAGTTTCATGGCAGTGGTCTTTTTCTAAGACCCCACACCTACCAAAATGGGCCAATAAGCCAGTTGAGGTAGGTAAGTCAGTTTATTGAAATAATCAAATGGACATAGCTTGTGTGAGAGGGGTTATACCATTGGGGTATTTGTCAGGTATCATGTTCTCTCCCCTTTTATAATGTAAGAACCCTGATGAGATGGTCTATTTCACTTTTGTCTTCATGTCTCCAAGCATCTGGCTCATAATAGACGCTTAATTTGTTGATTGGCTGACTAACTAGATTAGAATGAAGCTATGAAGCTTAATGAATTGAAAGTAAGAATGTGAGAAAAATTTTAAAGAACTTAGTCTAGTTTAACTTGGATAAAAGTATAAAGTATAACTTCATAATGCTCTTCAAAGATTTACTAACTGTCTTATACTCCCAGGATAAGAATAAATAGGATGAAACTATAGCAGGAACATTTTAAGTGAAATATATGACTTTAATGAAAGTGATATTGGAGAGGAAAATGGGTAGTACCAAGGGAATTGAGGAATCTTCTTCCTGGAATTATTGTGTAAAATTAAGTTCGATTATTTTATTATGAACAGTTTTTAAAAGCATGAACTGGTTCTACTTTTCAAAACTCTTTTATATGATCTAGATTAAAGGACATTTTCCAGATCAAAGATATTTGTTGGTTATTAATGAGTAAGTAATTCCTAGTAAGATTCATGCACTGCCATATCTCAATATTGTAAATACTCTCTAAATAATACTTTAGATATAAAATAAAATATGGTCCAGTAGAAAGAATGCTGCATTTGGAAGCAGTGGACTTGGGTTAAAATTCTGACTTTGCCAACTAATTATATGTATGAATGATGACTAAACCTTCCAGGCCTTGAGGAAATCAGTTGCTTAACTTCCTTGGCCTTCGGTTTCTTGATCTGAAAAATGAAGGGGAGAGATTAGATGTCTCTTCAAGTTTTCAATGTCTGGTGGTCATAACAAAACAGTTTCTATTTTAGAACAAATAATACAGAGTAATTTGGGAGCCCTTAGACAGATATATATTTAGGGATGATTTGAATTAAATTTTCCTAGAAAACTATATATATATATATATATTATCTATATATAATATATATTCTCTTTTCAAATAGATGCAACCAAAATGGAAGAAAATTAGATTATTTTATTATTTAAAAATTATTTTACCTGTGGTAGAATTTTAATCTGATTATCTCTATTTCTCAAATGCTTTAAACTACTAATTAGTAATTCACTCCATTTTAGATGCTTAGAACAATTAATTATCACTTTCTGAGTTAAATAAGTATATTTTATTCTTCCTACTCCTGATAAATAATTTCACTGGCATAATTAAACAGGAGATGTGATCTTGGTTTAAAAAGAAATAAAACGACACCTGGACTTCATAGACTTTCCCAAAGAGCTCCTAAATTTTCAGTATTTGGCAATAATCTGGCTCTTTAGAGGAAACAGAGGTGTTCTACAAACCTCAAGAGTTATTAGGAATAACAGGCACTTTCTCCATCAGGCAGTTGGGAAAAAATACATAGCTCTTGGCTTCTAGCCTCCTAGAATCTGGAAAAGAGCCAGATAAATCCTTATTTCCCAGAATTTTGAACTGGGGTTTGAAAACAAAGCATGCCTTTTCATAAAGGTAAGTCAGGCAGGGAACCCTAATTTGGATTAATTAAAACATTATTATTACTAAATAGCAATAGGAGAGCTGTAAGAGCTCATTAAACACCTTCAGTAGTCCTGGCATCTGACTTCTTTATTAGCCTAGGGAATTACTTGCACCTGTTACATCAGCCAACTTTACTTTTTTTATCCATCCTAATCTTACTTTGAATAAAATGTAAGATTATATTTATTTTAAAAATACTTCTGTCTATTTTGCATGTGTGTATTAGTAGTATGAAGTCTATTTGGAAAATAAGTGTGGGGCTGTCATTTTTAAATGACCCCAAGCATATTATTCCTTTCTTGGCTCTTCTTATAGTGATTTATTTACTCTGCTCTTTAGACAGAAGATAATTTTTCTGAATTAGGTTCTTTTCTCCTTTGAACAATGCTACAAGTCACTTTGAAATGTGGTTGATGATTCCATTTCCTCATCTATAAAATGGGGATAATAATACCATGTAGGGTTGTTGTGAGATACAATGTGAAAAGTGGTTTGCAAACTTTCAAGTGATATGAATATGTCAGTTGTTAATATAAAGAAATATGGCAAGATTATATCTCCTGTCATTTTGTTGAATAATTGATGCACTGACCCTTAGTTCTTTATTTGTGGACTAGACCTGTGATTTCATGTGTGTAAGGAACTCCTGATCAGCGCAGTTGTTCACCTGATGTTTAGTTAAGGAGAGTTGCCTGGACCATTGAGAAGTTAATGACTTTTCTGAGATCATTGAGCCAATAGATGATGGAAGCGGGACTTGAATTGAGTACCTCCTGCTTCTAAGACTAGCTCTTTACTCACTATGCCATTCCTGCTTGTTATTATTCAATTCAGACTCTTAAAATCAAGACCAGATCCCTTTTTAACTTGAGCATTTTGTGGTATGGTCCCAATCTCAAAGAATATCAAAGAATCTTTAAATCATTAAACCTCCATAGTTATATGAGATCAGAGACAGACATGAAACACTTTATAGTTAGGAAAACTTTTGTGAAAATGATTCACATTATCTTTTGTGATTCAAATCACTCCTATTTGATAAACCATGCCCATAAGCTAGAACTTGTTTCAGAGAAATTTGAGTGTTTAATTTCTTTGCAACTGTGAAATGCCTAAATGAATGATGAATAAGTTCTGAAGCATTATTTCTGAACTTATCCAATTCTTATTAAATCACTCTCTTGACAATCGAAATTCTAAGTTTCGGAGTGTGGTTTGTAAATCATGTGTTAATAACAATTAAACTAACCAGTGATTTGCTCTGGGGACCAAGTGCAAAAAAACTTTTTAGCCCAATTGATTGAGCACTGTTTTTAATTTTCTCTTCATCAAAATGTGTTAAAAGGGGAAATTATAGGCTGGTGTGAGATTTGAAACCAGCAGTTTTTGAAACATTATAGAGAACTCATTTTAAGTTCCATTCCAAAAGCTGCAAATTATTGGTGGTTTCTTTTATCTGAAATCAAATTGTTTTCTTTTATGATGTTCTTGAGCCTAAATTATAACCAAGTGAGCTTTAAGTTTTTAGAGTTTAACTTACTATTGCACTTAATTAATAATATACACATATATAGAATTCCAGATCATAAGAGGTGGAAACATCCTTAGTGGTAATCTAGTCCACTTGTCCCATGAAATACAGAGAACTAGAATGTTTCACAAGGTTATGTGGGATCAGAACTATAAACCAGGCCTGATTCCTAGGTTATACCCCCCCCCATATTATCTGTGTTAGTTTATACTATTTTCCCTTTCTCTAATTCTAAATTGTTATTAACTTACATTCTATAGAGATAATTGAAAAGGAATCAGTAAATGTTGACTCATGTGGCCCATTTTTACTTTTCTATAAAAAACATCATGAAAGTGGTTCCTACTCACATTGATGGTACCCTGGATGAGCACCTATAAAGAGTTTTGTATATTAGTATATTGGAGTTTTGTAAACAGGTTTAAATTGCTAAATTTCATTGCTATGTCATGCAACTGGCAAAAAGGTCCAGATAACCCCCCTCACCCCCTGCAAGTAAACAATAAAATATTTCATTCTATGTTGATTGTCAGTTAAAAAGAATTGAATTAGAGGAACAAAATGTACCTTTCAAGGCTCACCTCAAATATGCTAAAATGATCCACAGCTCGGATAGATACAGCTATGGAAATGACTGTATTCAGCCAGACAGTGAACATCCACATTTTTAACAATTCAACTGGGCTGGTCATTATTAAGTTTGTAGGAATCAGGAAATTCTAGATATGACACATGCTTGCTATGTGACAATAAGTCACTTTAGCTGTTAGAGCCCCTGGGCAATTCCCTGAGAGAAGAAACTATGGGAAGGACCTGATTTGCATTGGTGGAAGAAATGTATATTTTAAATTCTCCAACTAATGAAATGACAGTTTTGAATAAACAACTATAGAGACCTATGAGATACAGGCTGTAAACAATACCTCTTAAGACCATTTGAACACACTAACTTTCCATTGCTACCAGGCCATCAATTTAAGCACTTTTTTCTTTTTCTGAGTTTAAAGGCAACCTAGGTGCTAAAATTAGAAAAACTCTTTAATTGGCTCACCTCACATACCAGAATTAATTGAAGAAATCTTCTTTCAAGGGTAATTTTCCCCTTTCTAAGTATCAATCCAGAAACTTGTAGGCTTAACTAGAAATCATTATTAATGGCCATATTATTTATTAGTGGAATATAACAATAAGCAGCTATGCAACATATAGTAATTATGATAGAATTTGGAGTCAAAGATACCTCTATACTCTGGAAAATCAGGAGAGAGAAGAGCTGATGACTGGACTTGGTTCTAAATAACTCTATGCTAGTCTGGCCTGGTCTCAATTCTAGACCTTTCCTCTGCCACACATATCTCTACTCTGACACGGGTTTATATGCTCACCAATTTGTGTTTCACTCTTAACTCTCTACCTTTTCTGTTTGTCACATTCCAAACTTGGGTAAAAGTCTGTTTCTACAAAAACACTGAAATGACAACAAAAACTTTGTTCCTGGAAAGTGCTCTAAATGCTTGATGATTTTGGAAAGGTCATCCAAACTCTCTGCAATTTTCAAAAGAGGTCACGAGAAGTTTTTGTGAGATTGATGTTCACCTAAATTGTTTGTCATGGAGAAAGTCCTATGAAGATCCTGAAAGAAAAAAGGATTTCTTTTCAGGAAATTCTTGAACTGCTTCTTTTTTTGTGGATGGTATTATATCAATTGCTATTAACCCTATAACATTACAAATTCTCTTCATAAAATTACAGATCATAGATTCACACTTAAAAGAGACCTTAGAGTTCAACCTGATTTTATAGAGGAGGAAGTTAAATCCAACAAAAGAATCTGGGTTTAAAATACATGTTGTCCAGATTTTAATGAGAAGTTAGACAAATAGCACATTGATTTTGTTTAGCAAAATACATCATGTTGTTTGGAGGTATAGTGCCCCTGAATATGCCTAATATTTTTGGCCCTCCCTTTGCACCAGAGAAGCAGTCTGAATTGTTTATTTTTCTTTTATGGGGTGTTTATAGCACTGCATTGTAAAATTTGAGTTCAGTATTAGATCATAGGCAATATGTAGGTCAATGTTAATGTTTCTAGTCTTTATGTATCATCTATTGGCTTTTAAATTCATTTTTTGCAAGAAAATCATCTTATTTGCTCATTTTAGCTTTAAAAAAGAAGTTGTATAGATTTATGGTATTAAAAAATAAAATATGTTGAAATTTTACAATACTAATACTATTCTCAATTTCTAAACTTTTTTCTGTCTTCTGCTGGTCTTTGTATGTTGACTGAAGCTTCTGCAAAAGTTCTCCCAAATTCCCATTTAATTTCTTATGTTGACCTGTGATATATTGAAACCACAATGCAGAAAAGTTTTGATGTGGAATGGTTACCTGTATTTATTTTGGATTGGTACTATATAGAGGGGAAGCCAGAAATGAATAGAAGGAAATTAGATCACAAATTGGAAAACAGGTGAAACTTGCACTAATCCAAGATGTTTGATGCCATGAAAACACACTTTTTTAGTACCAGTATTCTTATAGTGAGTCAAAGGATCATTACCATCTTGAAAGAATCAAAATTGTAGGTATTTTGAAATTTATGATGGGTAGAAGAAGGTTATAGCATATTACCAAAAAGAGCATTCAAGAGAAGTGAAATAAATTATTCAACTTGAAGAGATAGAACTAAAAGTGACCCCTAAGTGATTAGCTAGTCCCTGGAGGTGGTCCAGACTAATTTTCTTAAAATCTCTCCCCACCAATGTATATCAGCACTCCCCAGCAAATTCTAGTCTCAAAGAATTGACTGATGGCACTGATAATTAGTATCTCTCATTTCCAGGATGTCTGGCAATGACTTGAGATGCAGTGGATGATCTTGGTGTCTTTTATGTCTCAGTACACTCTAAGTGCTCCATAGCACCTGCTTCAGTCACCATCATGGCCATCAGAACACATTGTTCTCATACAATCATTCCTATAGAAGGTCTTTATGTTCTTGGAATAACCATCCAACTAGATCACCAATAGGTTTAAATTTTGTTAGCTATCTTCTGCCTGGTTTAGTTCATTGGCCAACATGTTTTTTATAGAGCTTCTTGGAGATACAAGGTGAGAATTGGGTAACAGGTGTCCAAAGACAGGTGAGCACCTAGGAGATCTATAGCTTATTTCTTTCATGATCTGCACTTATATCTGCCTGAATTGTTTCCCAAGATAGAATCTAAGTACCCTGAGAGAAGAGATTTCTTCTTTTATGTTTTGCTTCTCTGGCATATAGTTTAATGTCTGATACTAACAAAGAGGACTGGAAGATTATTTGAGGGAAATGGTGATATTTAACCTAGAGATAAAAAGACAGTGAGAATATGATAGATATAACTGGATCCTGGTTAGTGGGAATAATGAATCTAGCAAAGTGGTAATTTCATTGGAATTTGAACTGCATATTTTCCTTGGATTGGAACAAATTATATATTTATATAATTATAACTACAGATAGTGTGAATTGAAATACATGTGATCACATGACATATAGATTCACTTCACATAAGATTCATTATTTATACTAATCAAGACCTCACTGTATCTTTAAGTCTATTTGGTCCCTGGAAGCAAAATATAGGAACAGTAGGTATAAGGATCATCTGTCCTTTGCTCCAGTTCTCTACTTCATGTTAATATTATCACTTACCTCTCTTTCTTCTTTATCATGGAAGAAACATCCCTTATCCCAAGGCTAACCATTTTATTTGTGCACTTGATTCTACTCTTTCATGTATCTTTACAGTGCTTTTTCTTTTGATCATCCTCATTATTCCTCTCCTTAGTCTAATCACTAAACTCTATCAATACATCAAGCATTTATAAGTGCTTACCCTGAGTCAGATGCTTTCCTCCTAAATCCTGAGGATACAAAGAAAGAAATGAAATAGTCTCTGCCCTGCAGGACCTCATTTGTAATGTGGGAGAGAACTAACTATACGTAGGTATGAATCCTAGGCTATTGCCAGTTGTCATGGTCCTGGACTTTGATGACTTTGGAAGAGAAAGTGAGGCATGATTTTGTGCAGCTCTGCTTCATTTAAAACCAAGCAACAAGCAAGCCAAGACATCACCCTGCAATGTTATTTGTCCTTTTTCAAAAACAAAAGTTTAATGACAACTAATAAAATATTGTGTGGAAGGTTCTAGCAGTTAAGTAGACAAGGAAAGGTTTCATATGACACTAGTTTTGAAAGATAACAGAGCTTTTGGGTAATGTGTACATAGATTAGAGAGGGAAAGGGTATGGAGAACTTAACAAACAAACAAAATTGGGGAATTTTTAATGATTTTATGATTATGGAGAGCCATTAGAAATTGAGTGAGAGAGAAAAAACAGTTAAATCCATGTATTAGAAATGGCATTTTGGTGGTTTTGTAAAGGATGGATTGAAAGTGAGAAAGTTCTTGAGTCATGGAGAGCAATTGGAGATGATAGAGCCTGAAATAGGCTGATGACTCTGTGAGCAGAGAGAAGAGTGCATATCATGAGAAATTTCGCAGTAATATAAATGACAATCCGGTAATTAATTATCTTTGTGGACTGAGTAAGAGTGAGTGTTAGAAGTTTAGGATGACATGAAGGATGTAAACCTATGTGATTGGATAGACAGAGATGTCCTTGACAGTAATAAGGAAGTTCTGAAGAGGTTAGGAATGAAAGGAAAGATAATGAGTTGTATTTTGAACTTTATAAGTTTGAGAGGCTGATGGGATATCCAACTCAAAGTGCACAATAGTCAAGAGGTGCTATATGAGTAGAGTTCAGTAGAGAGAGTAAGGAGAGATATATAGATCTGCAAGTTGTCCACATAGAGATGATTATTTTTCCCATGGGAGTTGATCAGGCCACCAAGTGAAATATAGAGACAAAAGATTTAGGGTAGGGCCTTGAGGTATAAAGATAATTATTGGGCATGGAAGGATGGTAACACCACAAAAAAGATAAGAGATTATATATGTAGGAGAAGAACCAAGAAAAAACAATGATAAAGAAAAAACTCAGAAGTGAAGAGAATATCTAGAAGTGTTTAGCAATATCAAATGCAACAGAAAGATGAAGAAATATGAGACTTTGGAAAAAAGTCATTGAGGTTGTTCATTAGGGAATCATTGGCATCGCTTGCTAAAAAAAAGAAAGAGAGAGAGACAGAGAGAGAGAGAGAGAGAGATGACAATTCATCCCTAGAAAGGGAATCATTATGAAAGTAAAAAATGTCTCTGTAGGAACTGGTGATTTCATTTGTAACAATAGTATGTTATATATATTTTTCCTTTTCCTCTGAATAAATACTTTGAATAGTTTGGATTATAATTCTTAACTTTGCAGCAAATACTTTAAGATTATTGATTAGCTATATTTATAGTGGTGATAATACACATACGATCTTTCATGTTTTATGTATTTAATTCTTACAACAATCTTGTAAGGTAAATACTTCAGATATTATCTGCATTTTATAGATGAAGAAACTGAGGTCAAAGGAAGTTATGTGACTTAACTATATTCATACAACTAAATAAATGTCAGAGGCAGAGTTTGAACCACTGTCTCTCCTGACTCTCAGTCCAGTATATTTGCCTCTTTCAGGAATGAAAAATCTTCATGATGATTAGTGAAATGAGCATCTAGGATCATGACATTTTCCAAGACCAAGGTCCTTAAAATCCCTGAGTCTGCAAAACTAGCATAAAATAGTTATGAGTCAGTTCTCTGGAGATTTCCTGTCAGACTGGGATACCTGTTCCTGTGAGGTTTTGCTTTTTAATTTTCAGGTTTTGGCTGGAACAAGGTATGCAGAGGTTTATCGAAATGGAAATTAAAAAAAAAAAAACAAAATATTTTTTGAGAGCTCAAAAAGTTTCAAAGACTTAGGAGAACATTTTAAGAGTTACGGGAAAAGAGCCCAAGAATTTATTGTCGGCTAGCCAACATCCTTATCCATCCATTCCAGGTGCTGTGCTAGCATCCGCTACTGACATTTGGTTTTCACAAGTGCATTGAATATGAAGAGTGACATTTTCAAACATATCTATCCTCCCATGTTGTTCCTGACATCATATTTTGTGTGTGTGTGTGTGTGTGTGTGTGTGTGTGTGTGTGTGTGTAGTTCCCTATTTTTAAGACTTGAAGAGACTCTTTTGAAAACTAGATTACTGTAAAAATAGAGACAAAGAAAAGGGCAGACAGACACAGAAACATGAAGAGATGCACAGATACACAGACAGAAAAAAATACAATCACAAAGAAATAGACACAGAGACAGACATAGACTCAGAGTGAGATACACAAAGAGATACACAGAGACATGTACATACACAGAAAAATCTATTAACAACTCATTAAACTATACTCAGAAAAAGAACAAAAATGTTTTTTCTGAGGCTTGAGTAAAGAACAAGTACATCTGGAAATGGCCTCATGAAATTAAACTAGACAGTAGGAACATTTCCAAATATTCTGAAAGTCATCTGTGCTCTAGGTCAGGCTTTGTTTCACTGTCAACTCAGCTATTCACAGTCTAGGTGGTTATTGTTTGAAATTTGTCTCAAGAATTTATGGAGTGTGTATGTGATTGATGGAGTGTGTATGTGATGATGGAGTACATGTGTACACATGTACACATAAGAGGTGGGTGGCCTAAAAAGGAAAGCCAGTCACTGTCCTCTGGTTGTTGATAGTTTTGTTGGGAACACCGAAGCATTGTGTGTGAAAGGGTGAAAGAATGATGGGAGATAGGGTCTTCTATAACCAAGCTCTGGACTATGAGGTACAGTGCCTATGATGTGTTGGAGTTCAGTCATTCAGTAAACCTTTAGGGCCTACTATGTGCCAAACCCTCCTCTAAACTCTGGAGAAGAATTCCTTTCCTTAAGGAGCTCACAGTCTAATGAGGAAGATAACATGCAAACAACTATGTACAAATCAGGTAGATACAGGATAAATTGGAAGTAGTTAACAGAGGGAAGGAATTCAGAGAAGGGGGAGTGGGAAGAGAATCCTTTTTGGAGGAGGAAGGGTTGATCTGGACTTTAAAAGACAAGTAATATTTGGATGGTTGAAGGAGGAGTGGGAAGAATGCTGACAAGAAATGTCCCAGTGAGACTTGTGTGGGACAAGTGAAGAGTATAACTTGCCTACACTCCATCAGAATTTTAGAGAGTAATAGAATGTCAAGTTGAATAGGGAGGGGGTGGGTCTAGACAATAGGATGTGTGGTAGAAAAGTTTAAATCTGATGTGGTAGGAAACAGGTATGAAAGTTTTTTTGATCAGAGGGTAATGATAAAGAGACAAATTCATGTAGAGCCAGAAAAGACTGAGTTAGGGGAGAAAAGAAAAGGTTGTTGCAGGGATCAAGGTGCAAGCTGATGATTGTCTTGGCTATTGGGTTGGGGGGCTGCAGTGGCACTAGGATTAGAGAAGATAGATGTTTCAAAGCAAAAAAAAAAGGAATACTGACTGAATATGGAAGTGATAGAAGATATGAGTTAAAGACATATAAAAAGCCAAATAAGTTATAGGTTGGAGAAAAGTTAGATTATTGAAAGAAACAAGGAAGTTGAAGAGAGTTGTGGTTTTTTTTGGGGGGGTTTATTAATGTGGTTTTTGGCACACTGAGTTTGAGTGCAATGAGATGAGCAAGTGGAAACATTTCTACCTGGTATGAGCATAGTGGATAGAGGGATGGCTAGCCTTGGATCATGAAGACTTTAAGTTCCAGGTCTTTCTCTGATACCTGTGTGATCTTAGACAAGTAACCTAACCTCAATTGGCTTCTGTTCCTCAACTCTAAAATGAGGGAATTGGAATAGATGACCTCAGAGATCTTTTTTAGATCTAGGTCTAGAATCCTAGAATCTAGAATCCATGATCCCATGACTACTGATGTCTCCAAATTGTCTCAATGTCTAAAACCACAAGAGTTGTCAACCTATTTTGTTGCAGGACATTCCCATAATAGAAGTTCTTCACATGGATGAAACTAAAGATCAGGATGGAACAAAAGTTATTTACAACCCAAAAGTTCTCAGATGAAAAACATTATTTATTGGAAACTACATACAATTATATTAAATTTAAGTTGGAAAGACTTAAGTATAAATTCAGAAAGGCCTTTTTATTCTAAATTCAATTCAAAATAAATACAAATGTGCATGAATAAAGCACATGCTGTGAGTTTAAAAGATTTGTTTTCTAGTTAATAGAGGGAATTGTCCTCTCATTCTCCCATCCCCTATGCTGACCTCAGAAGTTGAAGAGATGCACTTATATTTATATATTAACATATACTGGATTTTGCAGATCCACCCAAATCTGAGGTTAATATGCCTTTTCTGATGAATTTTCACTTGACAAGACCAGGTATGGTAAGAGCAAAGAAAACTCAATAATTGCTAAAAGGAAATATGAGGCTAGGATAAGTATTCATATTAAGTCTAATTTAATGTTATTTAGGAAAAAAAATCACTGGGAACATAATTCTTTAAGAATTCTCAAAATTGAATGTCTTGGTCATTCTAACCATATTCAAGGTAGAATGTGTGTTCATAGAAAGGGATCCAAGCCAAGGCTCATCCAGAGTTCTTATCAAACACAGCCAATTTTATGTATTTTAGGGGAAAATGACATTTTAGGTGCTTCAATGTAAAAATGAATGAAAATATGGGATTTTTAAAAATCCTCTTGAGAGAGGTTTTTCAGGAAGATACAGATAATTTCTTCCTTTTAAGGGTAACAATTCATGATGGCGAATACAAAGCAGATGAATTAGGTTAGTAGTCTCTGCTCTATACTACCGTATGGAACACAGAGTAGACCAGTCGGTTATGGGCAAGTCACCATTATTTTTTTTTATAACACCATGTTTTATAGTGGCAAAAAACTGGAAACAAAAATAAATGTCCATCAATTGGGAAAATAACCTTATTGAGGAAAAATATCCAAAATGAATAACACAGAAAAACATACGAATTGTATGGACTGATGTAAATTAAAGGAAGCAGAGGAATACATGTATACATTGACAACAACAGTGTAAATGGAAACTACATCAATAAACAAAATTGAATTTGAGAAATGATCATGAAAAGGCTCAGATTCAAATCTTGCCTTATGATCTCTACGATCACAGGCAAGTCCCTTCTGATTGAGGCTGTTTGCTCATGTTAGAATAATAATTATGTCTATCTCACAGAGTTTTCTAATCAATCTGTACTTTAAACCAGCAGACATTATCTTCATCCTGAAAGATCAATCTAGACATTCTGACTTCTCTCTTGATTAGATGACTCCTCCCAGGACCTCCATTTAAGGTGGGTGCCTGAACCAACCATATATTTATTTCTCAATAGACTCTACTTAGAACTTTTGTCTGTCATTCCCCCTCACTGAGTAACTTCCCCCAACCCCTGACAATCTTCACTATCTCTTTTTATATTGTCTTTCATTAGAATACAAATTTGTGGGTAAGTGGTATCTTTTTTCCCCCTTGTTTATATTTTTCTTTCTAGAAGTTAGTGAGGTACCTAGAACATTTAGTGTTATCATTCTAGTTATGTCTGATTCTGTGACTCTGTTTGAGATTTTCTTGACAAAGATACTGGAATATTTTGCCATTTCTTTCTCCAGTTTATTATATAGATGAGGAAATGGAAGCAAAGAGGGTTAATTGATTTGCCCAGGGTCATCCAGCTAGTAATTGTCTGAGGCTTTCTTTGAATTTAAGTCTTCCTGACGCCAGGCTATTTGTGCTATCCACTAGACCACCTAGCTGCCTTATACCTAGAACATAGTTAGCCCTTTAATAAATGCTTGTTGATTTCTTCGCTTATTCAGTGTTGTGAGGATTAAATGATATAATATATTAAAATGTTTTGTAAACCTTTAAGATATATAGATATATACATATTTGCATATGTATATACATATTATATGTGTTATGGTTATTTAGTAAGTCTCTTTGGATCTCTGTGTTTTTTAAAACATCTTTTAAAATGATGCTGTTGGACCAAATTAGCATTTTCCAAGCTGTGTTCCATGGAACATTGGCATCATGCATGATTGTGTGTACATGTGTAGGTTGGATGGTTCTGTGAGAACATGATGATATTCACAATATTTTTTCTTTTTATATATGTATATATATGTACATATATATAATGATTAAAATACAGTAGATGAAATAATATCTTGGTACAAAAATAGCTATTTTTCATTTTTTGCTCCCAATATCCTGAACATGCCTTTATGTTGGGTTTATTTCTTAAACACAGTATTAAAGACTAGCATTAATGGGTTCTGTCAATATATTTCAAATGAGTTCCTGCTAATTCCTACAGTTTCTGACCTCTGGACTCCCCACCAAAACACATAACCAATCACCCTTCTAGGTAATAGTCCTTCAAATTCTTGAAGATAGTTATAGAACCCCAGGGTTTCGGGGACTTTAGAACTACTTATTCTCATGTACACTTGTAGAAGAATCTCCTCCACAACATACCCAATAAATGTTCATCAACTCTTTGTTTGAAGGCTTCTAATAAGAAACCCCTTCTGGAATAATGAGGTAACCCATTTAACTTTTGCATAACTTTAATTGTTAGTTTTTCTTTATTTCTAGGTTTCCAACCTGTGCTACTCCCCCCCCAAACCCTCAACAATAATAAAAACTTCATAACCAGTCACCCTTCCAGGTGATAGCTCTTAAAATTCTTGAAGACATCTATCATGTCCTACCCATGTTTTCTTTTTTTGTAGACTGCACAAGTCTAGTTCCTTCAACCTATACTCATATGGCATAGATTCAAGGCCCTTGACCATCCTGGTTGCTTTCCTTTGTTGTATGCTTTGCAGTATAATCATGTCCTTTCCAACCCAAAGCACCCAGAATTAATCATAATTCTTCAGATGTGATCTGACTAGGGCAAAATGCAGCAGAATCATTCCCTCTTAATTCCTTTAATCTATACCTCTCTTAATTCAATCTAAAAACAATTAGCTTTTTTGGCTACCATGTTACCTCAGTGACTCAGTTTGAACTTGTGATCAACTAATACTCCCAAATCTCTTTCCCCACTCCCATTACCTGCTATCAGGTTTGCCTGTCTCATCTTGTACTTTTAAACTATTTTTGAGCCTCATTTATCCCTATTGAATTATATATTATTAGATTTATCATAATGTTTTACTTAATTTTTTGGATCCTAATTCTGTCAGTGTCTTGATTATCTCTCTGAGATTTCTGTCATCTTCAGATCTGGTATACACACATCTCTCTTGATCCCAAGTCTTATCCTTAGATTGAATATCTTTTTTGTTTTTATTCAGTTGTATTCTACTCTATGTGATCGTATTTGGGATTTTCTAGGCAAAGATATTGGAGTTGTTTGCATTTCTTCCTCCAACTCATTTTGCAGATGAGAAAACTGAAACCAATGGGGATTTAGTGCCTTGCCCAGAGTCACACAGGTAGTAAGTATCTGAGGCAGGATTTCAACTTAGGAAGGCGCATCTCCTTGATTTAAAATCCAGCAGTCTATCCACTGCACCACCTAGCTGGCTTTGAACACCTTTCTTATTTTTTCAATGATTATCATGGCTTAGATTGAAGGTCCAAAATATCCTGTATGTACATTCTTTCACAGTTACTCACAGGCTTCATAATTGGCTTTGAGGCTTCAGCAGAGGCTCCATTTGGGGTTTAGGTTCCATTTTGGAATTCTCTGTGGGAGTCATCATGGTATTGTGGAAAGAGTGCCTCCCGGCCAGAAGATGGCTATTTGGGGCTTGGCTCTGATCTTGTGGGAAGCTGAACTTTCTTATTTGAAAAAGGAGATCAATGATACTGCACTACCTGCCTCTTAAAAATTTTGTGAGGAGAATGCTGTGTAAAACTAAAAGTACTCTATGAATGTAAATGATCATCCTTAAAATAAGTAACAATAAGATTCAGAATTTATATGGTGCTCTAAGGTTTACATAGCATTTTTTATACATTCTATTATTTGAGCTTCATAACTGTTTTATAGGTGCTATTATTATTCTTATTTTAAAGACAGGGAAACTGAGGCTCAAAGAGTTGAAATGATTTGTCCATAGTAGATAGCTCAAATCCATCATTATTTACTCCCCATGCTACTATTAATAATAATCACTTTGAGCCTTGATTTTCTTATTTCTAATGTAGGCAGAGTACAATCTGAACTATTATTATTATTTTTTGTATTCAAAGACTGATGTTGACTATAGCAAGGCAGCATATTACCATTTGACTTCAAGGCTGGACTTGCACATAGGCAGAATAATTAGGTTTGTGCAGGAACCTAAAAACCTCCTTCATTGACCTTTGCTAAAGGGCTTAAAATTCCCATGTTACTCATGCACTTATGGCTTGTGTTAGAATTCAAGTTTTATCTGGGAAGGAGTAATATATTAAAGTATTATTATCTTAGGCTGAAATTGTTTATCAGATTAGAGGTTAATGGTGACTGGAAGCCCTCTTATGGGGAGCTGGGATGAGTGGGGGGGGATTTAATAGAGGACTTTTGTTGATCTCTCATGAGTTCTGAGAGAAAAGGGGCACAGAATGGAGAATAAAAGTACACTTAAAACCCAACTTCACCCATTTTATAATCTTCCCAAAGGCCCCTGTCACTGACCTATTTGCTAATTCTTATCCCTTCCCTATTCCCTCTTTCCTGTACACCACTCATAGCTCTATGGCTAGTTTCTTTATAATACCTCTGGGCCTCCACCAGGCATGGGGCTGCCTTTGAAAGAGGCAGCCAGGACAAGAAAGGACAAAGCAAAATATGGATCAAAGAAAAAGAACTGCTGGCCTTGGGACCCAGCTTTGCCAGTAAAAATGGTGCTGTCTGGGTTTCTGTTTTTGAATCATGATCTCTATAAAGCTCCTTTGGAGTTAAGCTGGAGAAAAGGTGATAACTCTATTTCTGCCCTTTGTTAACATTAGTTAATCTTTTCCTCCTCTCTTTGAATGATCCTATAATGACAAAGGCCAAGTTTAAGTCTCAAAGACCCTGGAATAATTTTGACTTTTCAAAACATAGGCAAGTGGTGTCTTATTTACATCAGTACATTTAGTTATTTATGTCCCAAGAGAAAATCTTGGCTGAGATAATCTTTGTTTAGAAGCCTGAAAAAAAAAACAACCCCCCAAAACTATACCTTAGCTGCATTTCATGACTTTCCAACAGTAAGTCATACAATTCAAAATTACAGTGTGTGATTATCTTTAAGAAATGATAAAGCCCTGATTTTTTATGGTTGATTAACTAGGTTATTACAAATAACGTCAGCCTTGAGCTTGGCACGTATCCCAGCAAGCAAAATTCCCAGGCTAAATCCAGAGTTTCTTTTTCCACGGCTGAGATTTGAGTCCATAAAGCCCCCAGAGATGGTGAGTGTCCAAAACAGACATTTCCCAGGGTTTCGTATGCTCTTCTGGAAAGCTCTAGACCAAACAAGTAGTTCCATATGGGAGCATCCAAACTGATGAAGCACTATTTCCTGTGGACTCACTTTACATTAGACATTCTAAATTCATTCTTTCAGCAGGCAGCTGGCTCTGGTTCTGCTGTTACAGCCTATGCCATGTTGGTGATATCATAATCATCACTCCTGACATGACAGAAGATGTTGTCTATTATTCTTCTAGAGATCAAGCGAGTGGTGTTTAGTCCCATATCATCGGGAATTTCATCAATTTCAAAAAGAATTTATTAAGCAAATTTTGGGATAGACCAGAGTTCCAGATTTCATCCATCCTCTCCAGCTCAGGCTCAATGCTGGTCTTTTTTTCCATTCCACACCCTCAATAATAGCTATAATAGCTAACATTTATTGAGTGCTCTAAAGTTATTAAATGCTCTTTTTCTCTCATACACACATATATATATATATACCTACATACCTACATACATGTAGCTAGGTGATACATTAGGACAGAGCTGAGTCTGGAATCAGAAAGGCTCATTTTAGTGAGTTAAAATCTGGCCTCAGAGACATACTGGTTGTGTGCCCCTGGGCAAGCCATTTAACTTCATATGCCCCAGTTTCCTTATCTGTAAATTGAGCTGGAAAAGAAAATGGCAAACCACTCTAATATCTTTGCCAAGAAAACTCCAAATGGGGTCATGAAGATTGGGTGTGACTGAAAAATGACTGAACAAAAACAACACACACTTCTGACTTGAGCCCAATAATAACCCTGTGAAGTGGATGCTATTATCCTCATTTTACAGATAAGGAAACTGAGGTTAAGGTATGTTAAGTGATTTGCCACTGTCACACAGACAGTAAATGACCAAGGTAATATTTGAATAATTAAGATCTTTCCAATTCCATGTTCATTTCTCAATCCACTATGTCAAGTTGCTTCTAGTATTGCCTGTCATCCTTGCCATTGCTGATGGGATAGATGTTTCTACACTAGAAATTATATAGTTTCAGAACTTTAAAACTACTTGTCCTGGATCTCCTTATACTCCACCTCTGGAATTCACTTAATCCTATTAAGCCTTTTATATGACTGTATTCTGACCAAGAACTCTGACCTCTTTCCTCTGACCTCTTAACACTTCCTTCTTTTGTTCATTCTTCAGCTTTCTTAAGACTTCTTTGCTACCTTATGTGGAACTTATGGTGAGCCATCTCAGGGATGGTCTCTCTATGCCCCATAATCCTTTCCCCTCCATGGACCTCTTTCATACTTGTCTTGCCACTCCCAATCCCTGAACCTTCTCTCTCCCTCTTATTTCCACAAATGTTTATTCTATTTCCATTCTTACAATGCTGAATATTAACTAAGAAAGTTGGATTCACTACATATTCATATTCTATAACATAAATGATCTCTTGCTGACCCAGCTTTATCTCTTACTGTCCAATTCTTCTTAAGTCCTTAGTCCATCACCTTATTTAGATGGCTTCATTTTCTTTCCCAACATTTCCTTTGTCACTTCAGAGTTTCTCTACATATTTCCACGACTTTACTTCCTTTATGTCTCAAGGGAAAGAAGAATCTTTTTTCCTTTAAAAGGTTAATTATCCATCTATACTGCTGATACCTATACCCTATCACCTAGCCCCATTTAGGACTATAATTGTTAAATAATATGTGTTATAGCATGCATCTTCTATTTTTCCCTCTCTACTTTGCTCTCTATCCTTGTTTGGCATGTGTGTTAGAGACTTTACAAGGAAATGAGAGGTTCAGTAATAGATCTGCCAGGGAAAAGTTGTGTGATGAGGTTGAAATAGATTGTAGAGGGGGCAACGGGGTGGCTCAGTGGATTGAGAGCCAGGCCCAGAGACAAGAGGTTCTGAGTTTAAATCTGGACTCAGATACTTCCTAGCTGTGTGACCCTGGGCAAGTCACTTGACCCTCCATTGCCTAGCCCTTACTGCTCTTCTGCTTTGGAATCAATACAAAGTATTGATTCTAAGACAGAAAATAAGGGTTAAAAAAAGAAATATATTGTAGAGCATATATAATAAAGAATTTTAAAGTATGCAAAGGACTTTATATACATACATTATACATGAAACATATATATATATATATACATATATAATATGTAGTATTTCATTTATCCCTATTTATAGTGACCTATTTCCCCCATTTTACATCTGAAGAAATTCAGGGCAGGAGAGGTTAAATCATTTGGGGAATCATATTCATTTGAGCAAATTGGGCAAATCATATTCAGACCTAGTCCTGTTGGGGGACAGTGCTAGGAACCTACTCTTACTTGCAGAACGATTAACAAGTAGCCTGTGTCCTAAGACATAGTTTTTGGGTTCAACTTTGGGAACTTTTTTCCCCCCTCTAAAATTCTCTTGGACTTATTTCCTCACTCAAAGGTTCACTGAGTATCTTGATAGCTAGATCTCCATAGCAAATAGGAAAGGGCCCCCACTTCTTAAAGTACTTAGATTGCTTACCTTATATGTTTAAAGAAGTATTTAGAATAGAATGGGTTTAAGGTAATACCCCCTCCCCTCAAATGCAAAGGATTCTCACCCAAGCTCATATATCTTCAAAACAATTCTCCTTTTAGTATGGTTAACTCTACCTTCCCCAGTACCAATATTCCTATCATCAGAGTTACATCTCTTGCTATTTCTCAACTCCAGCCCCTTTGTATCCTAGGATCTTCACTGTTTGGCTCTGGAAACATAGTCCAAGAATATTGGTCCAGAAACTCTTCCTTCACTGTTGCTGGCTCTTGTTTTTGTACCTCCCAGCTCCATCCTGGAATTCCAGCCACCCTATTGCTTCCTCCATCCATTGCTATGCCTACATTCTATAATTCCCTGGAAGGTCTTTGTCTATAGGGAAACTTCTTTCTTTTCTTTCCCCAGATCAAGTAATTTGTCTATAGTTCTCTTTGATACTTAAAAAATATTCCTGGTTGACACTAATACAGAGTGGTTCTTATCCTATTGTTCATTACTTAGTTATTCTTATATCTATCACATCTTTCTTCTTGAGAGGTAAGCTCTTTCGAGGGTAAGAATTGTTTGGGTTTTGCCCTCCCTTTCTACCTTGCTTGTATTCATTTTATTGGCAGGGTATTGTTACAAGCATGACTGCCCCAATATTTTGGTGAAGGAAGTTTCCCTCTAAAGCCTATACTTTTTTCTCCTCAGTCACAATGTTATATCCCAGTTTTCTCTGAGCTCTTTCTAGAGCTTGACTTTAAGAGAATTTCAGGTAAAAACAACATCAAATATAATATATCTAGTGCCATGGAAGATTGAGAGAGTGAGAGCGAGTTTTGTATTGTCATTAGATCAGCTCTTGTTTTGGGATTTGTTTGAAAGGACTAGGAACAGGAAAATATTTAGAGTTCTATTTCCTTGAGAGACTGCTCTATAGAAGAGTCAAAATTTGTTATAATAGCCAGTTGCTTTTTGTGAGGGAGAAACTTGAAGGAGTTAATTAGCGTCTCCTCAAGGGAAACTCTACAAAACCCTTTGTGGAAATTAGGAGGAAAACCTTTGCTTTCTTGATTGAATCAAGGATCAGTCTTGCTAAGTACATATTTATACAAAAATCTAAATTTTATTTAGTTTTTCTCAATTATATATAAACACAAATTTCTAACTTCATTAAAAAAATTAGTTCCAAATTCTCTTCCTTATTTTTCTCCTTCACCTTCCTTTACAAGGCAAACAATTAGAGATTATACATATGCAGTAATGCAAAACAAAATGCAGGCCAGAAAACAGCAATAATAAAGTAATAAAAATGTGTGCTTTAATCTACATTCACAGTCCATTCATTTTTTTTCCCTCTGGAGATATATAGCATTTTTTCATCATAAGCCCTTCAGAATTGTCTTAGGTCCTTGTATTGTTGAGAATTGCTAAATCATTCACAGGTAATAATTGTATAATATTGCGGTTACAGTGTTCTCCTGGTGCTGCTTATTTCACTTTTTATCAGTTTATGTTTTCTCAGGTGTTTCTGAAAGCATCCTGCTCATCATTTCTTATAGCATAATCATATTCCATAATAATCACATACCACATATTGTTAAGCCATTCCCTAATTGATGAGAATCCCCTTACTTTTTAATTCTTTGCCACCTCAAACTGCTAAGTTAGTCTTGAACAGAAGCTAATGTCCTTATGATATTTTCCTTCTAAAAATCAGACTTTTATTTTTGGTTACCTTAAGATGGGAAATAATGAATTTAGGGGTGGTTAAGAGGCACATTTCCCCCCTTAAATTTGAGAGTAGAAGTGAGGTATGCTTATTTTTTCCAGATTTATGTTTGTGACAGTAAAATCCAGCAATAAACTTAGATGACTTTTAAATATATATTTTATTAATTTTTTCCATTTCTTATATTACCATTTCTCCCTTTTTCCTTCCTAGAGAACTCTCATATAAATAATTAGAAAAAGAAAAACTCATCACAACTGATTATTACTCTTAAAAATTCCAGAAACAGGTCCAGTGTCTCTGGATCTCCACATAGGTATGGATCATGGGACTCTTCTTAGCTTTCTTCCTTTATTCTTGATCTTTAGAATTTCATTCCATTCAGTTTTGATTGCTTTTATATATTCTTTCAATTTAGGTTATAGTCATTATAGCTTTTCTTGGTTCTACATATTTCACTTTGCATCAGTTCATGCAGGTCTTTCTGGGCTTGTCTGGATTCATCACATTTATTATTTCTTATGCATGATTTAATGTTTTTGAGCATAGATAGCAATTGCTTTCCAAAGTGGTTGGATCAATTAATAGCTCCACCCAGAGAATAGAAATGTTGCTATTACCTACAATCCAAGGGGGTACTTTCTAAAGCCAGACAAAATCATAGTAAAAATTCATTTGGAGGAATAAAAGATATAAAATCATAATAGAAATAATAGAATGAAAAGTAAGACTGAAGGGTTCTACATCATTAGATGTGAAGTGCTGTAATAATGCAATAATCATCAACATTCTTTTGTTCTAGTTGCAGAATAGAATAATAAATCAGACAGGATAAGAAAGAATCAGAAACCCAGATTCAATTATTTAATGTTCAACAGACCCCAAAAGATATACTACTTGGGAAATATTTCTCCATTTGATAAGGTCTTTTGGGAATGTGGAAAACTTATTTGATAGAAATTAGGCTTAGACTAATAGCTTATATCAAAGATTGATAAGCACAAAATGAATATACCACCTGAATATTAATGTTCATTTCATAAAAAATAAATGACAAGATCAGGTATTGCTCCTAGCTATAGGTAGGAAGATTTTTATTGATCAAATAAGATATAGGAGACTGCCAAATTAAGCAAAGTAGAGATTTTGGATTATATAGACATGAAAAGCATTTTTTATGAACAAAATCAATACAACTAAGATTATAAATAAAGCTGTCAATTATGAAACTATCTTTGCACCAAATTACTCTTTTTTTTAAACCCTTACCTTCCTTCTTGGAGTCAATACTGTGTATTGGCTCCAAGGCAGAAGAATGGTAAGGGCTAGGCATTGGGGGTTAAGTGACTTGCCCAGGGTCACACAGCTAGGAAGTGGCTGAGGCCAGATTTGAACCTAGGACCTCCCATCTCTAGGCCTGGCTCTCAATCCACTGAGCCACCCAGATGCCCCTCCAAATTACTCTTAATAAGGATTGTATATTTAAGCTGAATGGTGAATTAACACAAACATGTAAAATCAAGAGGTATTCTCAAATGGGTAAATGGTCAAAGGACATGAAGAAATGGTTTTCAGAAGATGAGCTAAAAACTGTTAGCAATCTTATGAAGGATTGATCTAAATAATAATAAGAGAATAAAAAACCTGATGTAAACCTCATATCCAAAAAACTGGCAAAGATAACAATCTAAAAGTAATCAATTTTAGAGAGAATTAATAAAGAAAGAGATACCAACATGCTGTTGGAAGGACTATTAATTGGTCTAACCATTCTGGTAAGTAGTTTGAAATGATGCCAAAAATATTTTTCATTATTCAAATAGGCATGAAAAAGTTACTAAATATAGCAGAATATTTATGATAGATTTTTGGGTGGTAGTTGATCCCCATTGATTTAGGAAGTAAGGCTTAAATAAATGGTGGGAGATAATTGTTTTAAGAACCAGCATGATTTCACTAAGAATAGGTCATGCCAAACTAACTTCATTTTCTTTTTTAATAGGATTACTAAAGTAGTAAATGAGGAGAATAATAAAGGTATAGTTTAGTTAGATTTCAGAAGAAATAGCAAAACGTTTTTAATAAAATATTTCATACTATTGTAATGGAGAATGTGAAGAGATATGGGTTGGACCATTATGCAATCAAATGGCTGCAGATATAGTTTGATGGTTGGATTCAATCAATCAGTCAATCAATAGTGATTTATTATATGCCAGGCATTGTGCCAAGTGATGACTTCAAAGAGTAGTTACTTATTTTTAATTTGGCAGGAGGTTTCCCATGGAGTAACCTAAGACTCTGTGCTTTGCCAGGTGATGTTTAACATTTATATTAATGACTTGGAAAAAGACACATGTGGTACAATTATTATAGTTTCAGATGGCACAGTATTTGGAAGGACAGCTTAATATGCTGGATGACAGGCAGGACATAAAAAACATCTTGATAGGCTTGAAATATTTAGTTGAAGCTAATAATAGTGAAATTTAATGGGGATGAATGTAGTGTACAGCTTGGAATTGAATATAAAATAACTTAAATATAAGTTGAAGTAATCAGGGATATTTAGAAGTTGATCTGAAAAAAAAAGATGATGTGATCTTTTTTTTAACCTTTGCCTTTTGTCTCTGAACCGATGTTAAATATTGTTTCCCAGGTGAGGACTAGACATTTGGGGTTAAGTGACTTGCCCAGGGTCACAGAGCTAGGTAGTTTCTGAGACCTGGGTCTCTATCCACTGAGTCATCTAGCTTACCCAAGCTAATGTGATCCTGACCAACATTCAGAGGGACTTTTAGCCATAGGGATATGTTAGTCTTACTGTGGTAGCCTCAGACTCCATATGAATTGTTTATACTCTCAGGACCACTTTCAGACAAACATTAATGAGCTAGCAATTGTCCAGAAGAATTCAGTCTGCACAAAGGACCCATGACAGATGTGGATTAGTTGAAGGAACTGAAGGAGAAAAGAAGACTTAGGTGGGTCAAAAAAGCTGTTTTCAAGGATCTAAAAAAGTCTGTCATGTAGAAGAGAAATTGAACTCGTTCTCTTGTCCCCAGAGAGCAAAAGCAGGAACAATCAGAGGAAGTGGCAAAGAGGCCAATTTAAACTTGATGTTATGACAAACTTCCTAATAATTAGAGCTCAGCAAATGTGCGGTAGACTCCCTGAAGAGGTAATAGATTCATTCCACATAGAGGTTGGAAGACCACTAATTAGTTATATTAAATAGGTGATTCCTTTTGTTTATGGTTTACCTGGCTGTTGATTTCCCTTTTGACTCTCAAACTGTATGATTCTGTGCTCTTATCACTGTTATATCCCACTACATTCATGCACCATAATTTGTTTAGTCATCTCCTAATCAATGGACATCTATTTTATCTCTAATTCTTAGCTAACACAAAAATACACTTGATTTTTCCCAAGTCTTCAAGTAATGCCCACATCCTGACTTTTTAAGTACCTTGTTTGAAGTACTTTTATAATGGAAAACTCACTTAATGATTTATTTTGATCTTTAAAAAGTAGCAAAGAGTATAATATTGTCATGAATATTTAGACATTACTAATATTAAGTGCTCTTTATCAATTATACCCTCAGACTTTCTTAAGGATTCCTTTCTCAAGTGAAAATAAATTTAGAGCAGAAATAATTATTAGTGGCAATAAGTATAAGCATATTAATACAAACATATTCTATAAATACCATGACTACTTTTGAAAATGGAAGCTTTCAAAATGTGCTAGATTCCAAAGATTGGTTTGGTTTACCTTTATCTGTAACAATTCTGACAAAGCCAGTTAAACTGTTTTAGGGGTTGCTACTTGGTGAGGAAGGTGGATGAGTTCTTTTCACTTTAATTCTATCCAGGAAAGTTGTTGTTATTCTTTGCTCCAATCAGAGGTACAGAATTCATTCATTGGAGGAGATCTCTGATACTCCAATTTATATCTAAAAATCCATTCTATCATATCTCCTCCAAATGATTATTGAGGCTGTGCTTTATGCAAGGGAGAGAACTACTTTGTTTCTTTATTTCTCACCAAGCTACAATCTGTATCCCTTCATCATACCACAGAAAGCTTTGCATGTTAGATCACATAAGCCTTGGAACTAAAACAGAACACTCTTAGCCCCTTTCTGTCTTTTCCCTAATTGGATGGCTCTGCATAGAACTTCCTTTTCAGGAAGATATCTCTATTTCATCCTTCAGACATGACCTATGTGTGGATATGTTTCCTCAAACCTGCTTTTTAGCTCCCCTTTGTATGTGGTCTTTATTCCTAAGAATGAAAGCTCCTTGAGGACAGGTGCTATCTTTCATTTAGTTTTTGTGCATTTGGGTGCTTAGCATAATGCCTGGTACATAATAAACACTTACATATTTTCTGACTGTTATCTGATTGATCATAAGTTGATGGGTAGAGTTACATTAATTTGGCAAGTCATCTTTACTAAGAAAAAGGTATTTTAAATTAATATTCTGAGGTGAGCCATTGGGTTACTTAACATTTATCTTGCTTAGATTGATTAGACTAGGGATGCTTATTTAAATAAATGGATTTCAATACATTAGGTTCACTTTGTACTCTTATGTGTTTTTTAATTCTTTTAAACACAAGAAGAGGCCTGAGAAGAGGTCTGTAAGTCTCACAAATACACCAAAGGAATCTATTATACTCAGAACAGCTAAGAATCCCTAGTTTAAACAGATAGATCTGTTATATCAATTAAATCATAAATGTGAGAACTCCCTCCATTAGGTAGGTCTTTTTGTAAATGCTTGGAAAAGCCATTCAATGTCTTTGGGCACTGTTTTGGATATTTCTAATATCTTAGAATGAAGAAACAAATAAGCATTTATTAAGCACCTGCTAGGTGTCAGGCACTTTGTACTTTACCAACATCTCATTTGGCCCTTGGTTATAGATGCTATCATTATCCCCATTTTACATCATTTGGATTCACAAAACTGGTAAATTTATGAGGCTATATTTGAACTGACTGCAATCCCAGTACTTTCTCTATTCACTGTGATATCTAGTTGCCTTTATTTTGAGGGTAGATTTGCACTCTCTGCCTTCTGATTATTGGTAGTAATCTATCATCTTTTCTTGTTCCTGGAAGGCTGGTTTGCATAGCTTTATAGTCCCTCCAGAAGACCACATTGATACAGAAATGAAAGTAGATAATATATATATATATATATATTATAGTGGTAAGTTCTTAGGCCTAGCTGGAGGTGGAATGGAAGCAGTGACTGACAGAGGGGTTCTTGGAGCAAAGCAAAGACCACATCCAAATCATAAACTATGGGGACTAGAGCTAAGAAGCTATATGTCACAGAGCCATGATGAAGAGAGGAGCAAACTACATGGATTGTATGGGTCAAAGGGAGATAATTGTCTCTTTAGAGATACTACATGCCTTTCCTTTCAAGGAGATCAACCTGTCTGGGGGCCCATATAGATAGAGGTGATGCTGGGATTCACCAAAGTTTTTTCAGTTTGTTGTGTGTTGGGGACCACTCTGAATAGAACTATACATTTATGGTAAGATAAGGTGGTCCTTATAGGAAAAGAGAGGAAGTTATTCACCTGCTACCAATTCTAATTCCTTTTCCCTGGTAAGGTAAGAGGGTCAAATTTGGAGTTGGTAACATACCTAGTATAATTAACCTGTGGGGTCAAATAGGTCTCTGGGTGCTGGAAGCCTCCTAGAGGAGGAATGTTATCTTGACTAATTATGGTCTTGGGATTTAGATTTTTGTATTTTCTTTTTTTTTGATTGCATAAATAAATTTGGTCCTATATGCCACATCTTATTTGAATACTTTCATTGGAGCCAAAGGTCCTTAGCTTTTTTATAAAGACTTAATAAATCAAAGTCTGATTTGCCCAGGAGAAACCCAGGATGGGATCATAAGTCAAAGGTACATAGTATGCACTTAGTAAATATTTGTTGACTAACTCACTCTAAATTGGCAAGGGAGAATATTATATTAATTTATATTATTTTAATTTTATATTATATTAAATCAAAAGTCATCTTCTTTAGGAAAAGAGCAAGAACTATAGGCTCTGATCCTAGAGTTTTGGCGATGTGCCAAGATTACCTAATCATGTAATGTGCTACAGACTTGTATTTACTATGTTTTTTTTTTTTGCCATTTGAGACACTTGCAGATTCATTCACAACTATATGGCATCATGGGGGAAATTAATGGTGTTACAGAGTTGGACTTTTGCCATAGTGAGTTAGGATTAGAGTACAATGGAAAGAATGTTAGATTTGGAATCAGAGGACCTGGATTAAATTTTTACTTTTCTCACTAAAGTATGATATTGGGCAAATTACTTAACCTCTATGGGCCTCAGTTTTCTCATCTATAAAATGAACAGGATTCCTTAGATATGCTCATTTAGACCCTTCCATTTTTAAGTGTGGAAGCCTATTCTCATGAAAAGATTTGCACAATTTCTCAAGATGATCTACCCTAGTTTCTCCAGCTCATTATACTTGTGCATGCAGATCATTATCAACTTGCAAGAATTGGGGAATATTTTAATTTTTTGAGGATCCTGGGAGAATTTATTTCATTAGTCCTTATGGCAAAGGGTGAAATTCTGAAGAAAGGGAGGGGGGGGAAGGTCAAGGGAATCTTGTGTAATTCCTTGTATTGTTAATACCAGCTGCCTGGATATATCCACTTATTTTGATTCTTTGGATAGTAAAGATTGGTGAGCAACATGGGAAGGGAGAGGAGTTCCAAAAAGTCAATGCTTATAGCTACTCACTATCATGGCCTCCCAAGTACTTTAAGTGGATAAGGGAAAACAAAGTTCCTGAATGCAAATGATCCTGGGGTTGCCCATTACTAAAATTATCAATTTTATCAAATTATCAAATTTAGCTTTGTTATATGAAGTATCCATACAATTGAATTCCTTGTAGTGATTGCTCCAAACTTTTTTTCTTCTTAAGTCAGGTATACCACTTCTGGTACACTTCTTTCAGCAGAAAACTCCTTTCCTGCTTTACCAAAAAAAACCAGAAGCTATTGTGCCTCCTTCTTAATAACAATTCTATACTTCCAATCTATTCAACATTATTGCCATTTTTTCCCTTAAGAGGATGAACAAGAGATTGTCCTTCTCCTTGCCAAGGTCAACCCTTCTGCTTCTAGTTAGGTCAGTGGAATGATTTAGTAGATAAAATTAGTTTAGGACTTTTGTGATTCATAAAAAAAAAAAGAACTTGTGAATTCTAGACCAATTTTAGGGAAGCAAAGTGTAACAAATCAGCAGGAATGTATTTAAGTATTGTGTAGAAGTTCAACCACCTCCCAACTTCTCCTGGAGCTTTCCCCTTTGATCATGTCGTCTCTCTAAACTTCTATGCCTTTTTATTCACTGAGTGTCTCCATATTGCCTACAAACACAGGCATATCTCTTTATCCTTAAAAACATCTTTGTATGTCTTCTCAGTTATTGTCCTACATTTCTCTGCTTTTTTAGTAGACAAACTCCTAGACAAAGCTGTCTATATCCATTGACTCAATTTCTATGCAATCTTACACTTTTCATGCCTTTGGAATTTGATTCTGACCCACTACTCAACTAAAACTGCTCTTTACCTCCTTTTGAATATCCTTTCCTCCCTAGGTTTCTCGGACACTGTTCTCTCCTGACATTCTTCCTATCTATATGACTCTCTTCCTTTTCACTTTTATTTTCTAGTTTATCATCCATATTTCAACCACTATTTATTGGCATAGATTAGAAATCTGTCCTGAGCCTCTTCTCTTTTTCCCTTTTTCTCAGTGATCTCAGTAATGCCTATATGTTCAGTTATTATTATGGCACTCTCTTCTATATACCTAGCTGTCATGTCTCACTTGGGTTTTAGGAACACATTATTGACTGACTCATTTGGACACATCTAACTCGATATCCCTTTGGCAACTTAATCTCAACTAGTCCAAAATGAAATTCATCATCTCCTTCCTAAAATCTACCCCTCTAAATTTCTCTACATAAAATACAAATATTTTATGTAGAGTATAACAAATTCCCAGTCAGGAAAGATCTTTACAACTTTCCTGTCAATGTAATTTCAATTCACTTAATTTTACCTTTATAACTTCACTTGCATATCCCCTTTTCTTTAATACTGTCACCATTTTGGTATAGACCCTCATCACTTCATACCTAGACTAATGCAAGAGGCTGGTTGGTTTCCTTAGCCCTAGTCTCTCCCTACTCTAATCCATTCACCTCTGAGACAGAAGCTGGGACATAAGAAAAGTACCAGACTGAAGAGTGTGTGGAACTGATCACTTCAATGGAGGAGGGGCTCCAGGAGTTTGGAATCTTGTGGAGAAGACTCTGGCTGGGAGAGGAATTGGTCTCTCAGTCTTGAGAAGCCGAAGAGAGAAGGTGGAAAAAGATTTTCTCCTGAGGGTTACCCACTTTTCCTGCTGGTAACTGGAAATCTTTTCCTCCAACATTTCCTAATTGAGAAGGATATTGAAGATTAAACCTGAGAAAGATATTTTAAATCTCTGTCTGACTTTACTTCAGCTCCTGTTGCCCTGAGTGTGAACTGTGGTCAAGGGGCCAAACCCAGGCTTAGTCAACCTGACTTTCTCTCAGGGAGCTCATGCTGCCAAAGCCTGAGTTCCCCCCAAACTTGAGGAGGGAGGAAAAGGGTTTTAAATACTGGATTTTTTCCCTGGCTTTTTGGTCATCCTTCTCCTTATGGTCTGATTTTCTTTGGAGGTCATCTTTCATCTTCTCTGCCTCATCTTTCATTTTCTTTGCCTCATCTTTCATCTTCTCTGCCTCATCTTTCATTTTCTTTGCCTCATCTTTCATCTTCTTTGCCACATCTTTTGTTTCCTTTGTGTCATTTTCAAGCTGATTAATTTTGGCTTTCAAGACACTGTTTTCTGTTTCCAGATGACTTATCTTACTTTTTTAAGTTCTTTCCCCAGTTATCTTCAGCCTATCTTAATTGTGTTTTGATGTATATTTTGAGTTCTTCCAAAGCCTGTATCCAATTTGCTGGAGTTTCTGTGTTTTTGCTTGGTGTTCCTTCATCCTTCTCTGTTCCATTTGCTCTTTGTTCATTGCCTGCATAGAAGCTGTGTATTGTAATTTCTTTTTTTCTTTTTCTGTTATTTGCTCATATTTACCCCTTCTTTACTCCCTGCAGTTGCCTGTGCTTTTGCTTTTCTCATTTTCTTTTGTGGGTTTGGGCTTTTCTGTCAGCCTTCACCCTTGGAGTTTTGTCAGCAAATCTCTCAGTGCAGTCTCTGGGGGAGGGGTGATGGAGCTTGAGCTTCCCTGCCTTCTGAAAGCTTTGATGAGATTAAGCCCAGCTGAGTTGCAGAGCTGGATGTGCCCTGAGAACAAAATCTTGGGGGGGGGAGGTGCAATATGGAGTGTCTCCACTGCTGCAACTAGTCTGTCCACTATGTGCTTCTTTTCTAACTGCTTGCCCACCTCCTGTTTGATGCTCTCAGCCTGGCACAGCTTGGTCCACCAGGTATTCCCTCTAGACCAGTGCCTTTGCCCATCTAGAGGTACCAGCTTCCACTGGAGGCTTAGTGCTGTAGGTGGAGGAGGGGTCCTGGGACCTTCCTTCTTCCTTCCCTTTAGACCCAAGTGTTCTTGAATACAGACTTTTGGGTTTGATTCCAGGAGGAGGGTTCCTTGGCTCTGTCTTGTTGTTAGGTTTGATTTTCAGTCCCCTAGGAGCATTTAGTTTGTAATAGGTAAGGAAGAGTTTACAGAGGTCTGAACTTTCACTGCCTCTACGCTGCCATCTTGACTCTGCCCCCCCCCCAAGAAAAAGGTTTTAGATGGAGAGAGGGACCCCCTTTTCCCACTTTCCTTTCCCATTCTTTTCCTTACAGTTATTCTTTGTATTATCTTGATTGAGTTAAGTTGACATTAAATAGTTCTTTTCCCCCAAGCTATGAATCAAGTGTGAGTAAACAGATCAAGGGGAGACTCTTTGGTATTGAGTAGTGGAGGGGGTACAAGAGGGACAAGAGCAAATCCGGGAGAGTGGCTATAGCTAAGGAGGGAAGGCAGAAGGGGGAAGATCTTCAAACCCCATCTCCTCTCTCTGAGGAAACTCATTAAATCTGCTTTCTCCCCTGAACTCCTCTTTGTGAAGGGGTTTCTCCACTCTCTATATATATTGATTTAAACCATCCATCGAATACACCTCTAGGCTGTTAAAGAGATACCCCTAAGGTACAGTTGGACCATGTTTCCCTTCCTCTACTCAGTAAACTCTGGTGGCTCTTATCGCTTTTAGGATCAATTATAAAATCCTCTATTTAGTATTCAAAACCTTTTATAAACTGGTTTCCACCCCCACCTGCCTTGTTATTCTTACTCTTCTCCCCATGTTCCATGATGCAGTGACCCTGAAGACACCCCATTTTCCAACTCTGGGCATTTTCATGGATTCCCCACTATGCCTGGAATGCTCTTTCCTTACCCCTGCTTCTTGGTTCCTCTGATTTCCTCCTCAGGTCTTAGCTAAAATCCTACCTTCTAGAAGAAGGCTGTCTTCATCCCCTTTAGTTCTAGAGCTTTCACTCTGTTTATTGTTTCCAATTTTTCCTATATATAGCTGGTTTGTACAGTTCTTTACATGTTGTCTTCCCCATTAGGCTATAAGCTGCTTAAGAGCAGAGACTTTTTTCCTTTTTTTGGAAGTATAACATTTATCATAGAGATATGAAAAAAATGTTTACTGACCAACAGAAGTGATTTACTTAATTCAGGAAGAACTCAGTTAAACTGCACAACATTCTGTTGACAAATCAAGGGGTTAATGGACTAAATTTTTTCACTTTTCAACCAACTGATGTGGAAGTCTGAGTCTGTTTTTATAATCAGCAAAATAATTATCTGAATAGATAAGTTCATTCATTGAAATATGAAGAAAAATAAAATTGTTTTGTGTTATGTAATGTAGATAAATCTAGAGTTCCTTCCAATTACATAAAAACAATAGGCAAAGTGTTAAGAGACAGAGGATGTTTGAGCAAAGTCTAGGTTGGTGAGGGATTATTATTCCTGACATCTATTCTCATGAACAGAGGGAAACATTAAGTCTCTCTCTTTAGTTACTTCATTTATTAATTAGGATAGTAATATTTGTACTGCTTTTATCATGGGATTGTTAAGAGACAAATATGTATGTGTGTATATGTGTTTATATGTATTCACACACACATATATATATATATATATATATATTACATACATATAAATATTTATTTGTCTTTCTCCTTGGGATCGCATTATTACATAGCCATAACATTTCTAGATTAGGTTGGAGTTGTGAAATGCTAATTTCAAATTAGAAAGTATTTTTAAACAGTTTTATAGCTCAGGGAATATTTTTGGAATAGAAAATATGTTTTCTATCAATAAATGTTTAGGCCTTAATTTCTTGATCTGTAAATATAAAATCTGTATTGAAGTAGGTGATTTTTCTTGGGTCTCTTCCTATGTGAAAAGTTATGAGCCTGAGATTCTAGGACTATTACCATCATCCAGAAACACTTATGAAGAGGTATTAAACATGGCACTGGGTAGGATATTATTTAAAGTGAGGTGAAGTGATAAGTACCCATCCTCTAGAAGCTCATAACCGCTCAGCCCTTTCAGTTCTAGAACATTTCCTTTCTAATACCTTTACATGGTGTTGCTGGTTATCTGCTTTGCCTGATGACAAAAATGGAGACATTTGTATGAAATGTAAAACTTTTACTTTCATTAGGTGGTGAAGCTCAGTCAGCCTGTTATATTGGTCTGAAGTGTTCTAAATCCTTTCCTGGATTCAGATAATAAATTTGTTGCCTTGTGGAACCTTCCTGTGTCTTGCCTTACTGTGACCAAATGCTAGAGTGGAAAGAACAAATTGGATCTGGAGTCAGAGAGCCTGGATTCAAGCCTTGTCTTTAATATTGCTATGTCTGTGACTTGAGCAAGTTGCTTAACCTCCTGGGGACTCAGTTCCCTCATTTGTATTGTATACTTTTAAGTTCCAGGTCCATGATACTACACAACACCAGCATTTGATCCTTTATTTTTTTTTTCAGTACAAACAACAAAATGTGAAAGCTTGGTAGCTCCACAATTAAACTCTCCTTTTTTCCTCTCTCAAATTGGGCAAGTCCTCCAAAACAATTGATATATCTGATTTAACTGAAGTGTATGGTCACTTTATGTCTCTTCTTCACATGGTTTTCATGAACGGATGAATTAAGGAATTGGCAAAATTAATATATTTGAAGGCAGTTAGAGTTCTTACACACTTCTTGAATTGTACAAGTATCCCTTCCACATTGTCAGGATTAGAAGCATGCCATCCCTGGAACATCCACATAAAATTTTTTGTTCCTCCCTTCATACCAGAGAAGTTTGATTTTTTTCCCATTTTCTTTTATGGACTGCTTATAACACCTTAATTTAAAATTTGAATTATTTCATCGTAGGCTATATGTAGCTCAATATTAAGATAGCTCTATATTTCTAGCTTCTGTATACCATCTGATGGCTTTTATATTCTTTTCACAAACTAACTTTTTACTTATTTTAACTGTGAGAAAGAAATTGTTTACATTTATGGTATTAAGAGATAAATATGTTGATATTATATAATACTATGCATATATTTTATGCATTTCTGAGTTTTTAAAGTTTTTTCTGTGTTTTCTGAAGCTTCTGCAAAATTCCCCCAAACTGACCATTTAATTTTTTTACACCAATCTACAATGTATTGAAACTGCAATGGGCAAAGTCATGATGTAGAAGGGATACTTGTTTCGACCACCTTTCTTGTGATTTCTATAAAATATCATGAGAATTATTTGCTTAAGGTTTTCTAAAGGGAAAGAAGTCAGAAGGAGAATTACTCAATATTTTTTTTGGATACAAAATTTCTCATCTACTCTAACAAAAAATGAATGTTTTCAATTGCATGACCAATAAATTAAATGGATTTCATGTTTCCTTTTGGCAAATAAATGTTTTTTAAGGTGAGACCCATTCTCCTATTACTTTGGGATACAAACTACCGGAATCAATTCTCAACCAACATGGAGCAAAAGGATTCTTAAAAAAAAGTTTATGCATTGTTAATACTAAGACTTTTGCAAAATTAAATATAAAATGAAAAGAAACAGTTAGTAAATATGTAAAGATGAATATGAAAGTGCATTGACCTTTATCAGTTTGTTCCATTCCATGAAATTGTCTAAATGTAAGAATGACAGTTTTATTACAAAGTGTATTGTAATAAACCAAAATTCAATATTCTTGTTTCACTGTGCTTATTATTTTGGAGCATCTTGAAAGATGATGCTCTTTGTGTCCAGAAACATAAAAGACAGTAATTCAAGGTGCATTGTGCTGTTGGCCAAATAGATTTTGACAGGGATATTTCATCAATATTTTACTGTGAATGAAAAATGAATATCATCTCATTTTATTTATTTTCTCTGGAGCTTGGCAACCTCCTGTTATGTTTCAAGGAAAAGCTTAGCCCTTCTGAAGACACTACCTTTTCCTCAACCTCTCAAGAAGACTTCAAGGCCACTTGACCATTATTTTTCATTTATTATTTAATGAAAATCTATCAGTGAGTTTACTTGTGAATATTAGATATAACCAAGTTGCACTGGGAATAAGTCATGACATCCAATCATAATCTACATTTTTATTTCATTTGGATGATTATGAAATGTGACAGTCTAACCTGTCAGGAGGAATAAAGGTCATGTTCAAAGAATAACAGATCTCTCTCCATTCACCACCTCCCACAAAGGAATGTCAGAATAATATAATGAATGTTTAGTGTTAATTCAGGTTGTGGAATCATAATTCTCATGCTTTCCTGTATTTTTTAGTTAAGATAAAATGCCATGATAGGTATAAGATCCATAGTGTGGAAAGGAAATAAGACTGACAGTTTGTGGGGGAAGGGGCCAACTGGGAGTGGCAGTTGGGTCTTTTGACTAGCACTTCCTTCCTGCCAGCTGGGGACTGGCTTTCGGGTGTTGGAGGAGAGAGGAGCTTGTACGTAATATCAATACTTTACATTTATATAGCATTTTATATCTTTTGAAGATTTCATATTGTAGGTAAAGGTAGTATTAGTTCTATTTTAAATGAACCTCACTTCAATATTGCCCCAAAGTGATCATATAGTTTTTTTTTCTTGAAAACCTTCATTGAGGAAGAACTCACTATCTCATGAAGTAACCCCTTCTACTTTTCTGTAGCTTTTTTTGTGAGAAAGTTTTTCCTTACATATGCCTAAATTACATAGCTTTGAAATTTTTGCCTACTGTTCTTAGTTTTGTCTTCTTGGGCAACAAAGTATAATTTCCCTAAAGGGAGATAATCCTTCAGATATCTGAACATGCCTCTTGTGTCTTATCTAAGACTTAGCATTTTCAGATCACTCATTCCCAATTTCTCCACCAATCCTCATATGGCATGAACTCATGGCCCTTTAGTGTCCTAATTGACTTCCTCTGGATGTCCTGTGTCTTATCAATGTTATTTATAAAATGTGACACCAAGAACTGAATACAATGCTCCTGATGCAGTATAATGAAGGAAGAACATTAGAATCCTCATCTGCTCTTCTCTGGAAATTAGTATCTCTTAATACTGCTTCAAATTGCATTAGTTTTCTAGATTACTATATCACACCTGACTCATATTGAGTCATAGTCCATTAAAACTTTCCAATTATTTTGAGGTGAATTATCTAGCCACACCTTTTCTATTTTGGATATTTTAGGTTGATTTTTTTTTTGCACCTGAGGATAAAACTTTGCATTTACTCAGTCCAGATATTTAAAGGGCCCTATGTTTTCATCATCTTGGATATGGTCTTGAAAGTTTCAAATCACAGCCTATCTATACTTTCCACAAGATGTGGCCTTTCTCCAAATCTTTCAATAACTTCATTCAAGGGATCCATCTATTTTACCAAAGACTTCTTTTCATTCTCTTGACATCACAAGGATACTAGTGAAAAATTGGTGCTGCCTATCTTCCCTTAACCTCGTCAAATGTCAATCCCCTCTCTTACTATCTTACATTTCCCTGATGATACCTTTTCTTCACTTCTTTTTATTGTACCCACTATTTGCCCTATCATTGTCTTCTGCATAGTATTAATTTTTAATTTTTTAACTTTACATTTATCTCTACTAGGTTTAATTTTGTTCTATTTGGTCAGTATTCTAGTACTTTGTCTTCTAGTTCTTAATCATTTCATTTGGGCCTTTTATATGTTTGAGAATGCTTGAAATGGTAAATTTATTGAGCTACAG
The DNA here is from genome assembly GCF_027887165.1 of Monodelphis domestica. Lineage (NCBI taxonomy): Eukaryota > Metazoa > Chordata > Mammalia > Didelphimorphia > Didelphidae > Monodelphis > Monodelphis domestica. The sequence continues at coordinate 305,747,796 of NC_077229.1, read as the reverse complement.
ATAGAAGTTTAGTTCTGAGTCACCTATTATCATTTTTGATTTTCTATTACTTTCATTTAACAGTTTAAATAGGGTTTCTTAGAACAATTTTAGATGTTTGAATTGTGAAAATGTAAAAAGGGTACATATATTAGGGTTTGCAACAAGTGTTTGCTAAGAGTATTTAGTTTTCTTCTTGATTACTCTCTTATTAAGAGTGAAAAATATTGCTTTCTTTTGGTATTCTGAGAATAGACCAATTTTCCTAAAGGGATATTATAATAGTTACTATTCATAGCTTTCTAATACACAACTATCTTTAGGGGTGGTATTACATATGGAGTTAAGAGTGAATAGTGGAGATCATTATCTGAGTTTTAACATTGCTCTTGCCAATTGCCAATACTGTGACAATGCTCTAAATTCCACACTCGGGCTATGCTTTCATGTTCTTCTCTTTAGGCATTTCTGATTGAACTTAAAGAGAAGTGGTTCTCTTTCCCCAGAGCAGAGATAATCTTTGCCTTTGTGAGGTAGCTCTTATTTCAGATATTCCATTCTAGAAAGTACAACATTTTCTTCTCCAGTTCTCTTTTAGTTCAATTAGAAAGGCCTGAAGAGAAGAACGAAGTTACCAAAACATTGTTTCTTACTTTTAACTCTCCCTTGCCATAGTTTTTGTATCTGATAATGAACTTTCTAATAATTCTAGTTCTTTTAACTTCCACCCACATTTATGTTTTTAAAATGTGAGCATTATCATTTGTGGTTTTTTTAGTTATTGACTATTTTAAGAATAATAATAATGGTATGATAGATGGGATGACAGAAGCTACTTCCAAGATTTCCTAAAATGAGATTCAGCTATTGAAATCTTAGGTCACTCTTGATGAGAGTGACTAAATTTCTCCAAGATGTCTATGATGGTGTCTTCCTAAGTCACATTTTTTTTCCAAGTCTATAAAGTTTTCTCTTAGAATGCCATAGAATTGCTCTGTAAAATTAGCTCAGTTTATGTCAATTCAACATTTTCTGAGTACCTGATAAATGCAAGGTGTTTTACTAGACACTGAGGAATAGTCAATAAGCATGTATTATACATCTACTTTGTGCTAGAAATTGTGTTAAGAACTGGAAATACAAAGAAAGAAAACCTCTGCCCCCCAACAGTTACTGCTTTTGAGGAAACAACAGTATAATGTGGGAGTCAACATGCAAATAATTATGTTCAAATAAACTATATACAGGACACATAGAAAATAATAGAGAGAAGAAAATGGAATTAAGTGGGATTGAGAAAGGTTTCTTGAAGAAGCTGAGATTGTAGTTGCAATTTGGAGATGAGAGATTGAGTATCTTTTTTGAGGAAGAGCAAGGAAGTTGGTGTTACTGGATTACAAAATACATGGCAAGTGTAGAGTATAAGAAGAATGGAAAGGTAGGAGAAGGTTTGGGTTATGGAAAGATTTATTTATCAAATAGAGAATTATGTACTTGGTCCTGAAGGTGATAGGGAGCCACTGAAGTTTATTGAGTAGGAAGTTCATATGGCCAGATTTGCACTTACTTATAAAGGATAGTGAATTTTGTAACTAATTTGAGGATGGACTAGAGTGAGGAGAGACTTGTGACAGAAAAGAAAAAAAAAAACAGCCAGAAGTTTACTGTAGTAGTCCAGGTGTGAAGAGATGAGCTTACACTAGGGTGGTGGCACTAACAGAGGGAAAACAGGGGGCATATTCAAGGGATCTTGCAAGGGTAAAATTGAAAGACTTTGCCAACAGATTGAATATGGGGGGTAAGAAAAGCAAAAAATTGTGGATGACTTCTGAGTTAGAAGCCTAGGTTAAGGATGGTGGTACCCTCTATAGTAATAGGAAAATTTGGAAAGAGAGAGGGTTTTGGGGGAAAGATAGTGAGTTTGGGTTTACACATATCTACAGGGCATCCAGTTCAAAACAGGCATTTCTAGATGTAATACTGGAGCAAAGAGAGGTTAGGGCTGAATAAGTAGATTTAAGAAACATCAACATAGAGATGATGAGATCAGCAAGTAATTTAAAAAATGTTTTATCTTTATTTTAATAAGATTTCCATATGTTTTCCAAAGTTATATTATTCATGTTGTCTCCTTCCCCTATCCCAGCGTTGACAAGCAATTCAATCTAGGTTATACATGAATTATCATGCCAAATATATTTACATATTATTCATTTTTGTAAGTGAATAATCTAAAATCAAAACCCCAAAACATATACCCAAATAAACAAGTGGTAAAAAATAAGCTTTCATCTGTATTCCTACTCCAATAGTTCTTTCTCTGGAAGTGGACAGCATTCTTTATCATAAGTTTCTCAGAATTGTCCTGAATCATTGTATTGTTTTTAGTAGCAAAGTCTATAGCACTTGATCATTCTGCAATATTTCTGTTATTGTGTATGTTTTCCTACTTCTGCTCATTTCACTCTGCATCAGTTCAGGTAGGTCTTTTCAATTCTCTCTGAAATCATCCTGTTCATCATTCCTTATAGCATAATAATATTCCATCACCATCATATGTCATGATTTGTTCAGCCATTCCCCAATTGAGAGTCATTCCTTTAGTTTTTAATTCTTTGCCACTACAAAATGTATGGCTATAAATACTTTCCCGTTTTTTTTAGCTCTTTGGGATACAGATCTAATAGTGGTATTACTGTATCAGAAGGTATACATTCTTGTATAGCCCTTTGGGCATAATTCCAAACTGCTATCTAGAATGGTCAAATCAATTCACAACTTTACCAGCAAAGCATCAGTGCCCTAATTTTGCTATATTCCCTCCAACATTTATTATTTTCCTTTACTGTCATATTGGCCAATCTGATAGGTGTGAGGTGGTACTTCAGGGATGCTTTAATTTGTATTTCTCTAATCAGGAGGAATTTAGACCATTTTTTTTTCATATGATTACTGATAGTTTTGATTTCTTCATTTGAAAATTGCCTATTCATATCCTTTGACCATTTATCAGTTGGGGAATGACTTAAATTCTTATAAATTTGACTTATTTATATATTTGAGAAATGAGACCTTTATCAGAGAAATTTGTTAAAAAAAATTTCCCCTCAGTTTGTTGCTTCCCTTCTAATCCTGGTTGCATTGGTTTGGTTTGTACAAAACCTTTTAACTATAATATAATCAAAATTATTCATTTTACATCTTATAATGTTCTTTATCTCTTGTTTGGTCATAAAGTATTACCTTCTCCATAGATTCCACAGGTCAACTATTCTATATTCCACTAATTTACTTATAATATCACTCTTTATCCTATTCCCATTTTGACCTTATCTTGGTATATCATGTGAGAGGTTGATCTAAACTTAATTTTTCCAATACTGTTTTCTAATTTTCCCAGCAGTTTTTGGCAAAGAGTGATAAAAAGCTAGGATCCCCAAAAGCTAGGATCTTTGGGTTTATCAAAGCACTAGATTGCTGAGGTAATTTACTCCTAGTCTATTCCTCTGATAACCTCTTTTATTTTTTAGCCAGTACCAGATTGGTGATAATTGCTTTATAGAACAGTTTAAGATCTGGTACTGCTAGGCCACCATCCTTCATATTTTTTTTCATTAGTTCCCTCAGCAAGTGAAATAATATAAAGGGAGAAGAGAAACCTTAGGACTGAGCCCCATGGGACACTCATGGTAAGCAGTCAGTATCTGAATGGAGATCTATCAAAGGAAACTAAGAAAGACTAGTCAGATAGGTAGGAAAAGAAGCAAGAGAATAATGTCTTAAAAACCTAGAGAGAAAAGGAAATCAAGAAGAGGGTTGGCTATGTCAAAGTCTACAAAGTGGTCAAAAACTCTGAAAACTGAGGATAAAAACAAAAACAAAGACATTGGATTAGGGAATTCAGAGATAATTGATGACTTTGAAAAAATTTTTGGTTGAGTATTAAGGTGGGAAGCCCAACTGTAGATAGGTATAAAGTAAGTGAGAGGAGAGGAAGAAGAGGCCCTTTTAGATGGCACAAAGATGGAGGAAATACAAAGATGAATAAAAAAAATCATATCTTCCCTTAAGGACTTTGCAACACATTTGGCTTGTTTTTTGCATATGTATATGTATAATGTTTTGGGAGCATTAATAAAATGTTTGGGTATTTTATTCATACAGGATGATTTAGAAATTCACATCATAAAAACATGGTCATAATAGCACAATGTGCCTGCATTGTAAAAAAAAAAAAGGCTAGATCAAAGAAATTCCACCAGCCTAATTTCCTCTTTAATTTTGCTTTCATTCATTTATTGGTCTTGAGTTGGAATTGAACACTTTCCAAGTAGTGGAACATGTCACTTTTGTTTATATGGGGAAAGATATATGCATTGGCTCTTGGCTAATGGGCAAGCATTATCAGGGGTTCTTGGTTGGTTCTTGTGAGTGTCCATGACTGGGACAATGTTCTGCCACTCTTCCTACCCCATCTCCCATGAAGCTAAAGTGTTCAATTCTATGGCAAGTACTTAAGTCTGACCTCTACTACACATTTACAGTAATTCTGCTGCAAAAGCTATCTGAAGAATCTCTGCTCAGTTTTATGTGTTTCCATAATTCATTATAAACACACAAAAGAATTAATTACTTCCTGGCTTGACACTAAATTTATCATATTCAACAGCTCTGACAATAACAGATCATTATAATTCCAGATGACACTTTCCATTGACCTAATGTTGGAAAAAAGATTTTGTTCAAACTAGGTATTACCTACAAAATAGGAGTTCTTTCATACTCAAATATCAAATTTTTATTGAGGTAGTTGAAAGTTTCAACAATGTTCCACATAAACACCTATTGAATTCCATCTGTCTTATGAAAGCACATCCATTAAACTACAATGGCATTTCTTCATAATATTTTCCATAGAATTGACTGCTTTATCATATGTGGCCACTGTTAAAGAGAAAGGCATTTTAATAAAGATTCTCTATAAAGATTTCATTCTTCTACATTTCCAAAGAGGAGTAAAAAGAATCAAAGCTATATTATGCAGGAAAAATTCAGATTTTTGGGGGGGTGAAATTAGGTAGGCTCAAGAATATAAATGTTAGAAGTTGCTTGTTAAAGTTAAAATGAATGGATTTCTCTTTTCCTCTAAGAGTTGCAATTTGTTTAAAGAAAATATTTTGGAGAAAGAAGAATAACCAACTTACCTAACAAATGTTATTTTAGATAATGCTTTTAAAAATCATTCCCCTCCCCCTTCACTCAAAAGTATTCTTTGATTTATTACTCTCATCATTATCTTTTATACAGATTTAGAATTCTTAAAACCACTTAACTTTTAATACTTTCCTTGGTTTTATTTTTAAAAGGTTATTTTGCTTTTCTCTATAACCAGTACATTAAGACTTTGAAGACTCTCTTATGTGAAAGAAGATAAAAGACTCAGCATTAAATATATATATGTATATATATATATAGTTAAAAAATTAACACAAAGGCTTATAAGAAATCTTAAATACAGATGTACTTTATATTTAAATTTTCACTTTATTTTCTTTCTATTGCCAGGGTTCAGGATTGAAGTATAAGCAATTATAGGAGCAAGTCCCTATAATATGAAACATGAAAGCAGTTTGATTATAATTCTTTCTAAGAAAGATAAAGATGATTTATCTCATGGTGACAACAGGATGGTTTCCTTTCTTAATGTAATTTCAAAATCATTTATAAACTTCAATCAGTCCTGCTAAATGAACTATTTATATTCATTCTCAGTAATAAAAACTAATCATGTGAAGAGAAATGCTTTATTGATGTTGCATTCTAGGAGCTAAGATGGTGGAATAAAGGATGGTCGACTTCTCCATTCCTACACACACACACACACACACACACACACACACACACACACACACACAAAATCTCTTCAAAACCTCAAAAGGAAGAGGAATATGTCTCATTGGGATAAGAAAAGAGAGTAGCCAGATAGCACAGCATCTGTGGGAACTGGCAGAACTTGGATCAGCCTAAACACACTGCTACTTGGCCAGACACAATGAAGCTACAGAATCAGCCTGGCCCAAGCCATCTGACACTGGCAGAGAGGGCAAGGTGGGGGCCTGGCTAAGGCTATGCCATGTTACACAGGCAGTGAAGTCAGAGAGGGAAGAAAACCTAAAAACTCATATGGTAGCAGAGCGCCTGAAGCAGTTAAATGGTAGAGGGGGTCACTGGTCCAACCAAAGTCACTTCACAATGGTAGCAAAGATAGAGGTGGCAGGAAAACTACTCACTACCATGTGGTAGCAGAGCACCTGTAGCAATGAAGTGACAATGTCTGAAGCAGCAGGAGTAAAGCAGGGGACATTGCTCAGTCTAAGTTACTTGCAGGTGCAAGAAAGCTACGGAGTGGGGACCAGCCCAGCCTGTGAAACAACAGTGAACCAGTAACATGTGGTACCAAATCTAGCTGGATAAAGTAGCTATAAACCTCCCCAGAGCAATTCAGCAGAGCCCCTTCTTTGACAGGTATACCATGGGAAACAAAAGCAAAAAGGCCTATTCCAAGTATCAGAGAAGAATACTCTATAAAGAAGAATCTCAATAGATAAGGTAATGGGAAGGAAGAAAAATGAGTAAAAGAAAGAAAAAAACTTGACCTGGGGAAGTTACTTTAGTGGCAAGAAAGACCAAAATATGAACTCAGAAGAGTACAGCAAGGCCCAAAAGGAAATGTGTGAAAACTCAAAGGAAAGTGTGAAAGGATGTAAGGACCCAAAAGAACCCCTGGAAGTACTTGAAGTAAAAACAAAAAATAATTGACAGAAAAACTCAGTAGCTGAGGAAAAATTCACTTGAAGAAATCAATTACATAAAAGGTAGAACACTCCAGAAAGAAATGTAGACACAAAATACTTTGAAAAAAACAATTCCCTAAGGAATAGAAGTGGTCAAACAGAAATGGAGGGAAAAACACTGAAGAAAATAACGTGTTAAAGAGTAGGCATGGCTAATTGTAAAAGGAAACACAAAAACTGAAGGAAGAAAATAACTTCCTAAAATTTAGAACTGGACAAACAAGAGTTAATGAATCCATTAGAAATTATGAAACAAGGCAATTTTTTAAATGAAAAAAATTCTAAATTACTTCACTTGAAAAATGATCTAAGTGGAAATAGATCTAGGAAAGGTAATCTAAGAATCATTGGGATACCTGCAAACCACAACCAAAAAAATGAACCAAGACACAACATTATAAGAAATCATCAGGGAAAACTGTCCTGATATCCTTGAACAACAGAGGAAAATAAAAATGGAGAGAATCCACTGACCACCTCCTAAAACAGATCAAAAAATAAAATACTCCAGTTCTATTATAGTCAAATTCCAGAACTCCCAGGACAAGGAGAAAGTACTACAAGCAGCGAAAAGGGGAAAAAAAATCCAATATCATGGGGCCACAGTCAGAATTACACAAGACTTAGCAGCTTCTATATTAAAGGATCAGAAGACATTTAATATATTCCAAAAGGAAAAGGATTTAGGACTACAACCAAAACTAATAGCAATACAGAGCATAATTCTTTAGGGGAAAAAAATGATGCGATGAAATAGAGGGCTTTCGCATTTTCCTGACCAAAAAAAAAAGCTGAAAAGAAAATTTGAGGAGAAAATTTGACACTCATAAAGAAGCATGACAAGCATGAAGAAGGAAAGTAAAAACCTAAGGGTTTTGATAATGTGTAAATGAAAACAAATATTCATACCATGGAAGTTGATAATTGAAATAATTAAGATATCCATGATACTTGAGATAGTTAAAGTACTTACAATATTTACGAAGTTTGTCACTAGTAGAACAATGAAAAGGAGTATAAAAGGAAGAAGGAAGGAAACTAAATAGGATAGGATGATATCCCCTCACCTCTCCCCTCCCCCAAATCAAGGAATTGGAAAGTAAGCACAATGGGAGAGGAGAAAAGGAGAAATATAAGGGGATAAACTACCTCCCATGAAGAGGTAAATAAGGGCCAATAGAGTGGAGGAGAAGGTGGTTATACTTGAACCAAACTCATCAGAATTAGTTCAAAGTGGAAATAATACCCACACTTAGCTATAGAAACCTACGTTACACTAAGAGGGAAGTAGGAAGGTAGAGGAAATAAGGGAAGAGGAGGACGGGCAAAAAGGAGAGTGAATTGGATTAATTAGTCAATTTAGAACGTTATTCCTTGGTTACAAGAATCTCATTATTCCCTTCCTCCCTTCCCCCCACCCTTCCTGTAGCCAAATGCACAATTTCATTGGGTATTATATGTGTCCTTGATCAGAACGTATTTCCACGTTGTTGGTGTTTGCATTAGGATGTTCATTTACTCCACATCTCCAGCCATATCCCCTCAACCCATGTATTCAAGCAGTTTTTCTTCTGTGTTTCTACTCCCACAGTTTTTCCTCTGAATGTAGATAATGTTTTTTCTCATAGATTCCTCCAAGTTATTCAGGATCACTGCATTGCCACTAAAGGAGAAGTCCATTACATTCAATTATACCACAGTGTATCAGTCTCTGTGTACACTGTTCTCCTGGTTCTGCACCTCTCACTCTGCATCAATTCCTGGAGGTCATTCCAGTTCCCATGGAATTCTTCCACTTTATTATTCCTTTGACCACAATAGTATCCATCACCAGCATATACCACAATTTGTTCAGCCATTTCCCAATTGATGGGCATCCCCTCATTTTCCAATTTTTGGCCACCACAAAGAGTGCAGCTAAGAATATTCTTGTACAAGTCTTTTCCCTTATTATCTCTTTGGGGTACAAGCCCAGTAGTGCTATGGCTAGATCAAAGGGCAGACAGTCTTTTATCGCCCTTTGGGCATAGTTCCAAATTGCCCTCCAGAATGGTTGGATCAATTCACAACTCTACCAGCAATGCATTAATGTCCCGACTTTGCCACATTCCCAAGGAGGGTGAATGGGGAGAGGTGATCATTGAAAAACATCTATGGACAGGGAAAGGAGAGAGGCAGGTAAATGAGGAAAATAAGATGGAGGGAAGCACACAATTAGTAATCATAACTGTGAAGGTGAATTGGAGGAACTTGTATATAAAATAGCAGAATTAATTAAAAATCAGAATTCCACAATATGCTGTCTACAAGAAACACATTTAAAGGAGGAAGATACACACAGAGCAAATGTGAGGAGCTGGAGCAGAATCTACTATGCTTTAGTGAAAATATAAAAAATCAGGGGTAGTAATTATGATCTTAGATAAAAGAAAAGTAAAAATCTAATTAATAGAGGTGAAGAAGGAAATTATATAATAATAAAAGGCAACAGGGACAATGAAACAATATCATTACTAAAAAGATTAGCACCACATGGCATAATATCTAGATTCCTAAAGGAAAAGCTACATGAGTTCTAGAAGAAAATAGATAGTAAAACATTCCTAGTGGGGATCTCAACCTTCCTCACTCAAAAGTAAATAATCTAAATAGAGAATAAAGAAGAAAGAAGTTGAAGTAAATATAACTCAGGAAAAATTGTTACAATTGGCCTCTGGAGAGATTTGAATGAGAATAGAAAGGAATACACTATTTTCTCAGCAGTATATAACACCTTCACAAAAATTGACCATATGATGGGGCATAAAATCCTCACAATCAAATGTGGAAAAGCAGAAATGTTAAATGCATACATTTGAGATCATAATGCAATAAAATTACATTTAACAAAGGGCAGCAGAAAGATAAACTAAAAATTAGTTGCAGACTAATTGCAGACTTATTCTAAAGAACAAATGGGTCAAAGAACAAAACATAGAAACAATCAACAATTTTGTTAAAGAAAATGTCAATAAGCAGATAATATATCAAAACTTATGGTATGTGGCCAAAGCTGTTTTTAGGAGGAAATTTATATCTTTAAATCCTTACATCAACAAATTAGTGAAAGAGCAGATAAATGAATAGGGGATGCAATTAAAAAAAACTAGAAAAGGAACTAATTAACTCCATATCCCCAATTAAACACCAAATTAGAAGTCCTGAAAATCAAGGGAGAGATTAATAAAATTGAAAGCAAGAAAACCATTTAACTAATAAATATGACATTATAGCATAGAAATTCTGTTTTTATTCAGCAGTATTTCTTTTTAATAAAAAATTCAATCTTTTGCCTTACATTTTACTTTGTTTAACATATTTAAAAATTTTCATATAAAAGTTCCATATGGAAGTAAATATCTATTGGAATGAAAGGGGAAATAAGATTTCTATTTTTGATGTTGACTTGAGTTTTCAACTACTAAAGAAACTCAGTGTGATGTAGTGAAAGGAAGACTGATATACGAATCAGGAGGACCTGAGGTCAAGTCCTACCTCTGGACACATACTGGTTGTGAGCTTTCTTTACCATTGTCTTTGCTGAGGGGTCTTCCCAGGGAGCCTTGCATGCAGATACCTGCCTTGGGCCTCTGTTTACTTAATTGGAACTGATTCCCTTCATCACACAAGTCTTACCCAGAGAGTTCTTGCCATATAATCAGACTCCCCCAGAAGAGAGCTTCACCTGTTCTTGTCTGATGGGAAGCAGATCTCTTTGGCCTCACATATAACCTGAGTACCTGCTGTAAGGTGAGACCTTAAGGGAAGATCTTAAACAATCCAGAAGCCAGATTGCAGAGGATTCAGAAAAGAAGTGAGAGGAGAGGAATTAGAGGCCCCTATTATATATAGGTAGACTTTCTCATGACATTTAGCTGAGAAAGAGAAGAACATTATAGGTCATTAACTAATATAGATGTTCAGAAAATGAGGTCTTTTTTTGTTTCTTTTTAAAAATTTATTTTTTAGAACTAGGAATACATTGGCATGTTTGTAGGCATCAGGGAAGAAATTAGTAGATAGATTAAAGATTAAAAATGATAGAGAGGCAATTTCCCAGAGAAGTCAGTAGGATAAGAGGTTAAGGAACTATGTAGGTAGTTTGCTTTGGAAAGAACAAGGTTCATATCTCCATGTGAAATGTGGATTTTAAAGTGTGATGGTGGTGGTGGTGGAGAACTGCATCCTCCAGGAAGCCTCAGGAGTCCCTCCCTGGTGTGGGATTGGTCTTGAATGGACCAATCCCTTGCTGGGGGAGGGACCATACCCCCTCCATACTTCCTGGCATGGGATTGATCTTGAATTGGACCAATGCCATGCTAGGGAGGGGCCATCCCTCCTCCCCCTCCAGACCAATTCCACACCTAGGAGGAAATTTGGATCCAAACTTGATTCAAAGTTTAGAAAGAGTTAGTTAATTTCAGTTGAAACTCCAGTTTTTTTTCCTTTAATAGAGTTTTACAAAAGGATCAGAAAGGTACTTTTTCTTTTAGCATTTTCAGAAACAAAGAGTAAAATATAGTGAGTAAAGGCATGTAGTTTGAAGTGAGGAGAAGAAAAGAGATTGCTCTGAGCTGATGAGAAATGGTCTCAGTTTTCCCAGTGAAGATTTAAGCAAGGTTGTTATCAGAAAGGGGAAGTTGAGGAGGTGCTAGGAGAGACTTGAGAAGTAATGAAATGCCTGATAAGAGCCATTCTGGTAAATGGAATTAGCCAATTAGGATTGCCTTGTGGTAGTGAAAGACAAATCAAGACTAGAAAACATAAATCTGTGGAGGTTATTTTATTATACAATGTACATTTTAATTAAATTTTATTTTCTAATTAACAAAAATATTTCTCACCTTTCCTCTCCCCATCTAATTAAGAAGAAAAAGAAAAACAAATTCCTTGCAACAAATGTACAGAAGTCAAGTAAGACAAATTCCTTTACTGGCTATGTTAAACAAATATTTTTCTCATTCCGCTCCCTTTGTGCATCACTTCTGCTTCAGGAAGTTGATGGCATATTTCATCATTGGTCCTCCAAAATCGTGAATGGTTATTGCTTTGATCAGAATTCTTATAGTTTTCAATATAGTTTACAATTTGGAATTCTATAACAAAGTTTTAAACATTGTTTCTCCTTCAAGACAGGTATACTATTGCTAAATGGAACAAAGAAGAAACATTTATATGTGTGTATACATAAATATCAGCTCCTTTTTGATGGCAAAAATAATGGGAAACTAAGAGTATGCACAGCAATTGAAGAATGACTGCAAATTGTGGCATATGAGTATAATGGTGTATTTCTCTATCATAACACTCCACCATTTAAGAGAAGCAGCTTTCTCCAAAGTTAAACAAGATCACTTTATAATAAATCTAACAGAGTTTTCAACTTCATCCTCCTTGACCTTGTAGCATTTGGATCTTTTGATTACTTCCTTCTCCTGTATCCCTTAACTTCTCTAGATTTTTGTGGTTTTGCTCTTTTCTAGCAGACTTGACAACGTGACTCATTGTTCTTTTTCAGTCTTCTTTGGAGATATTTATCTAGGTCATACCAACTAATGTATATATTTTAATTAAATTTTATTTTTAATTAACAAAATTCTCTCTCTTTCTTTCTGTCTGTCTGTCTCTCTCCCTCTCTCTCTTTCCTCCCACCTAATTTAAAAAGAAAAATATATTCCTTATGACAAATATACAGTCAAGCAATACAAATTCCTTTACTGGTTGTGTTCAACAAATATTTGTCTTATTCTGCAACTCTGTATTAGACCTTTCCCCCTTTCCTCCTGTTTGTCTTACTTGAAGATATCATCAGCTCCTATGAGTTCAATTATTGTTACTCTGTGAATGATTCTTAGATTTTGTATTTAATCTTGGTTTCCTTTCCTCACCACCTTTGGGTCTGTATGAATCTCAAACACAGTTCCTAAACAGAACTCATTAATTTCCCCTTTAACTCTCAATTCTTCCTTAGTTTCTTGTTCTGTTGAGGATACCATCATTATCCCAGTTACCAAGGCTTGCAACCTCATGTAATCTTCAACTTCATATGCTTACTCACCTCACATATATATGTTTCATATTTTGTTGCTTTTATCCCACTCCTTTCTCTCTACTTACATATCAGTCAATTTGACTACCCTGGTGCTATAGTGGTCAATCTTGGACTCCTGTAGTAGTTTGTTTGATGGTCTCCTTATTTTTTCCTACTCAATCTACCCTCCATTGATCTGTACATCTGATCATGGCAGTTCCCTTCTCAACACATTCCACTGGCTCCCCATTACCTCCAACATCATGTACGAAAGGCCATTTTTTGGGGGAATTTAATGCCCTTCATAACCATCCTCCATCCCTTTTCCAACTGTCTTACATATTCCTTTCTTATTCCCTTTCATTCAGTGTAACCCAGCAACACTGGACTACTTGTTGTTTCTTGGATATAATACTCTAACTCTGGGCTCTGTAGTTGGTTTTTTCCCCACTCACTAACCTCCATGCCTGGAATAATCTCCTTTCTTATATCTTTTTAGCTTTCCTAGCTTCCTTCAAAACTCAGTTCAACCTCCAGGTTCTGTAGGATGTTATAGTGGTCTTGCTGCCTTCTTTTGTAAGGGGAAAAGGGGTTAATTATATAAAAAAGTTGGACTAGATTATATTTAAAATAGAGTCCCCAGGAATTTAATCCATTCCAAAGACATTTATTTACAATTTGTTTACAAAATATAGAAAGACTGAAGTAAGAAAATTGGAGAGAAGATAGGGTAAGATATCTAGCCTAAGAGTTAGTCCTTGGCCAGAGAGACCTCAGCAAAGCTGAGGGCTTGGAGTTATTTCTCTCAATAGGTAGGTCTCTCCTGAGGCTAGTCTCTTCAGAAAATCCAGGAAAGAAGTCAGCTTTTTCACTCACCATGTGTCAGTACAAAGGGAGAGATTTAAGAATAGCCTCTCCATAAACAGGGGCTCAGGTCCAGTCAGAAGATTCTTCTCTAGACTCAACTTCAAAGAATGAAGAACTGTGTCTCACAGGAAGTTGTAATTCCTTTTAAAGACACTTTCTTTTGTATCACTTCCTGTGCCTCCCTCCACTTTTTACATGTACGAATCATAGTCAAAAGCCTTGCTTAGGACTGCCCAGGAGGCAGTAAGTCGATTCTGATTCATTGCCCACTATTGCACATGTGGGTCACAGACCTTCCCACTAAATGATTAAGTGGGATGTTTACACGTTTGGTGATTAAATCTAAAAATTGGTAGGGGAGTTAATTTTAATTTTCAACATCAGGGGAGAGTTAATTAATTTTATTTTCACAATCAAGGGAGAATTAAATTAAATCTTCACACTTCTGAGATTACCTTTCATTTATACTGTTTTTATTTTGCATCTCCCTTGTTATTTAGATATTGTGTTCTTCACCCCCAAACATAGAATGTGAACTCCTTGAGAGCAGGAACTGTGATTTTATATTTATTTTTTTTTGTAACCTCAATGCTTATTGCAATGCTTATGCAATTTGTAACCTCAATGCTCAATGCAATAGCACCTGGCACATAAGAAATAATTAATAAATACTTGTTGACTGCCTTTCCACCTCACTTTAGTTCATGGTGCCATTTCAGTGATAATTGTTTTCCTAAGAGTTGCTGAAATGATTTTCCATTGAATTTTAGCTCATTTTATTTTTAATTCAATTAGGAAAAATCTAACATCCCTTCTAACTTTTAGTAGACTGTGATTTAGAGTTTGTCTTTTCTCTTCCATGTGGTTTGGCCACGAGAGAGAAAATTATAGATGCAAGATATATGCATCTTTCTTTGTTATTTTGAAACACTGGAATTGTCATTTTTCAATCTGAAGACAATATTATTTCCCTTCTCTTAAACTTTGTTCTTGGCCCATTCAACCCAAACCAGCAATACTTCAAAAGATCCATAATTCCATCCTTGTGGGTAGTTTCTCCTTGAACAGAGATCACCACTTTCTACACCTTATTGTTCTTGGGGGAAGTGATAAGAACAATCTCTTCTTTGATTTGCCCTGGTCCAAATAATACCCTATAGCTGACTTTTCTCAACTTATGCAGCGTTGTCAGCATATGACAATAAAAGTTTGTTGCCAAACTGATATTTGAATCCTTTCTAGCTGGGTAATAGCTTGTCAAAATTTATGCTCAATGGGCATTACTTTTAAGCACCCAGGATCTCTTCCACATTACAGTGTGGTATCACTGAATGGTTTTAGTAGAGGAAAGATTATGTTATTCTAAAATTCAATAGAAGAATTTCCTAGAAACCACCACATAGATATACATTTGGATAGAAAATGGTTTTCTATAATAACTCAGAATCATAATTCTAGCTTTAGAAGAACCTCACATTTAAGTAGACCTTACCAAGCTTATAAAACAGAGATATAAAATACTTCTATCACAGCTGCCCTGAATAATTGAGACCAGATTGGGAATGTTAGGATAAAAGCCTACAACTATTATGAGGACTCCTAGACTTCTGGAGGGGTTTGTTTTGGACTTGTGATTTCACCAGAGTAGAAGTCACAGGAAGATAATAAAATCAGAGCAGGATTGCTGAAGTTTAATTAAACTCAATTCAACAAAGGCTTTTGTAGGTGTTGTGGATGAAAAGATAATACAAAACTGTTGTCAAAGATTTTATGATTAAATATTGGAAATGGCAAATATATGAATAGCTAAGATACAAGAGATCACTGTGAGATGAATGTCCTGGGCAGAGCCTTGAGGGACTCCCACTGTTAGTATACATAAATAAAGAAGCAGCAGATGAGACTGAGGAACAGTGATAGATAAAAGAAGAAACCTAAGAGAGAGTAGGGTAGGGCAAAAGCCTTGTGGAAACCTCTTCAATATACTCTAGTGTGGCCAACCCAAAATTGAATAGAACATAGATAATGTTACTATTTGGCTTCCTAAGTCAATATGAGCTCCTAGGGATCCTTATCTATAGTTTAGTGGCCTCTTTCTCTATTTCAGTTTTACACTACTAGTGTAGAGGATCAAATGAGATAATATATTTAAATCACAGTGGATAGAACACCAGGAAAAAGTCAGGAAGTCCTGAGTTCAAATCTGACCTCAGATATTTACTAGCTTTTTGACTCTGGGCAAGTCAATGCCTCTATCTGCCTCAGTTTTATCATCTGTAAATTGAACATAAGAATAAAAATGTTTACCTCTTAGGGTTATTGTGAGGATCAAATGAGCTAGTAGTTATAAAATGTTTAGAACAGTGTCTGATTTATAATAAGTATTATATAAATGTTATTACCACAGTCACAATGAAAAACTGGAAAATATTATTTTGTTTTGTCATTTTCAACTCTTTGACACCATTTGGTATTTTCTTGGCAAAGATACTAGAGTGGTTTGCCATTTCTTTCTCCAGATGAGCAAATTGAAGTTAACAGGCTTAAGTGTCTTATCCAGGGTCACACAACTAGTAAGTGCCCAAAGCTGGATTTGAACTTGAATCTTCCTGATTCCAGACCCAGTGCTCTGTCCATTGAGCTACCTAGCTACTCATAGATAATATTTATAATAATAATGTCAAAACTGGCAACAAGGTCAAGAGGGATGAGACTGGAGAAAAGACTTTTAGCTTTGGAAGCTTAGCAATCATTAGAAAATGAAGGCAATATTTTTCATCATCTATTCTCTAGGACTAGGCTTGGTCAGTTTAATTGCTGAGATTTTAGCTTTCTTTAATCTTCATTTCATTTATTGAATTTTTCCATTGCTCTTCTGGTCCTCCTTACTTTATTCTGTAACAGGTCCTGCAAGTCATAGAATAGTAGCTTTAAAAACAATGGCGGGAGAGGCAGCTAGGTGGCTCAAAGGATAAAGAGCCAAGTCCAGAGTTGGGAGGTCCTGAATTCAAATTTGGTCTCAGACACTTCCTAGCTGTGTGACTCAAATTGCCTAGCTCCTATTATTATTTCTTTTTTTAAAATAAATGTATTTAATTGATTAATTAATTTAGAATATTTTCCATGGTTACATGATTCATATTTTTTCCCTTCCCTCTTCCCTCCCCACTCTCAGAGCTACAAACAATTCCACTGGGTTATACATGTATCATTGTTCCAAACCTATTTCCATATTATTACTATTTGCAATAGAGTGACCTTTTAATGGCAAAACCCCAATCATATCCCCATCAAACCATGTGATTGATCATATGCTTTTCTTCTGCATTTCTGCTCCCACAGTTCTTTCTCTGGATTTGGATAGCATCTTTCTCATAAGTTCCTCTGGATTGTCCTGGATCATTGCATTGCTGCTCTCCTGCTATTTTTTTTGCCTGGAATATAATAATTAGTATTGATTCTAACTTGGGAGATAAGGTTTTTTAGTTTTTAAAAAATGGTAGCAGGGGTATGAACTGATGTATGATTTTATTCATAGTGGGAACTCACAGAAAAGTCCTCTCATTGCAAGTAGGCATCAAAAGGAGTGACACTACCTTTCACCTGTGTTAAAGTTTCATCAGATGTAAAGTGCTTTACATAATTCAGGTTCAATGAATTATACCAATAAAATACCTAATTTCATAGTAATACTTGTGTTTATTTGTATTCAGAGATGTACCATGGCATAGGAAGTAGTAACCTGGCACTGAAATCAAAGAGGTTTGGGTTAGAATCCTGGCTCTATCCTCATTAGCTGTTTGATTCATGAGAAGTCATTTAATATTTACAATCTCAGTTTCCTTTTCTATAAAGTAGAGGCTGATATTCATTGCTCTACCTATCTTTTTTATTTACATTTTTTGTTTTATTTTTTCCTGATTATGTGTCGATACGGTTTTAAAATATCCATTTTCTGATATTTTGCAATCCATGCTTTCTCTTTGTACCCACCTCTCTTACCTCCTCATGAAAATAGGTATTCAGAGATTTGTCTATTTAAGAAAAAATTACCATGAGTCATATAGCTTATCCATGAGATGACTAGCAGCTTTGATGATAAAACAAACCAGCAAAGTTCTTTGTGTTTTCTGGAAAAGTAGGAAGGAATAAATTCCCTAAATCCTGCCATAAGTGGAAAGAAGAAATGATGGGGCGTGGCTTGATTATGCTGATAACCAATTCAGAGAGAAGCATAGGCTTACTCATGAGATAGTTTGAAAGTGGTTTGAGGGAAACGCAAAATGATAAGCAAGAGCCTGATACAGCAAAACATAGGATGCTGGCATGCAGCTGAACTGGAGCTCAGCAAAGAAAAGCAAATATTAGAGATAACTTGAAGAAGGGTCATTGAAGATAGGGAAGTTGGCCTTGAGAATTGGAGATCTGATTTAATTTTTTCAATTCAGTGAAGTCCAATTTTAACTAATTTAGTCTGAAAAACATTACTTAATTGACTCCCATGGATAAAACACTGGGCTAGGAACGAGGGGATACAGAGATGATCTCTCAGTTATAGGAACACAGGATGTAAATCTGGAGGAGACTCAAGTTTAAAGCTATCATTATATAGATGAGAAATAGAGGTCCAGGGCTTATAAACTAGCTGAAGAAAAAAGAGAGGTGCAAAAGAAGTATAATATTGATTAGCAGATGGGCAGCTAGGTGGCACAGTGGATAAAGCAGATAGAGTGCTAGATCTCAAGTTAGGAAAACTCCTTTTCCTGAGTTAAAATCTGACATCAGAAGACATTTACTAGCTGGCCAGTCACTTCACCCTATTTACTTTAGTTTTCTCCATATATAAAAAGTGCTGGAAGAAGAAAGTGGCAAACAAATCCAGTATATTTGCCAAGAAAACCCCCACTGGGATCATGAAGAGTCAGGCATGACTGAAAAATGACTGAACTGACTGAATACATATAATAAGTTCAAATTGTATGCTAAGCTAGGGAGAGATGAATTCTAGCTTTGGGGACAGTAGTACATAGAGCGATAGAAAAGAAAAAAGAGTTGTAAATATAATTTTCACAAAAAGAAATAGATCCATAATTATTCTCATTACTCCATTCTATTTCTCTCCCATCCTCCTGGCAGGAAAAATACTTCCTGCATTTGGATCTGAATTTGTATATATTCTTGATGTATGGCTTTACTGTAAGCTTCTATTATAAGCTTCATGGTACCAAAATTGAAAACCATCAATGGTCCTTATATATTGAAAGGAATGATTTCCATGCCATATGGTAAAAGCCTAGATAAAAAACTCTCTGTTTAATTTGCTTTGAAGAAAGCTCTGTTTTCTTATTTCTCATTTATTTTCCTTTCTTCTAGAGTTCCTCTTCCTTTATTAGTCTGAATCAGACCATTACCACTCTGTTAGTTTATTCACTGATGAGCTAGCTATTTCAGGATTCTGCTGAGGTAATTTTTTTGGTACTCAGATTGCATATAAATTATAGTAGCGTTCAAATTAGGCATTATGTGGTAGGAAGAAAAAAAAACTTGTTTTAGAAGGTAGAATGGTTTCACTTGTGTATTATATGAGTGACATGAGCATTTCATTGAAAACTGGAGTTACAGACAGTTCTTACCTTATAATGGGGCTATGTTCCAATAAGTCATTAGGTTACCTGTTGGAAAATACCGATGCGTTTCATATGGAGTAGCTTGAGAAACTTATATGTACTTGCACAGAAATAATATAATAAATAGTGTGCTGTATATATATGCACATATATGTTTATATTATACACACATGTATAGATATGTGCATATATATGAAGATATATTAGTTATGTGAAGAAGGGAGGAGGCTAGCTTGAGGAGTATTTTATACACACATGCAGAAACAACACTAGAAATGGGAACTAATGAGGAGATATAAATTCCACAGGAATCCCATCTGGTCAGGAAGGCAGGAGGTGGTTAGGGAGGCAGGAAGCAGTCAAACTGGCAAGGTGGTTCAGCCTTTGCTAAAGCAGAATGGTGAGAAACAAAATGGTGAGAAACAAAATGGCCACCAGCATCGGTCCAGACTTCTTTTGTCCTCCTGCTATTTTCCTGAGAGAAAATTGCAATTGTAAAGCCACATACTCTTGTGCATAAGTCAGAGCTAAGGGAGAAGTGGAAAATGCAAATAGAGTAGACTAAGAATTTGAGGAAGTCTCAGTACAAGAGCTGACTCCCAGGACAGTGAGCCATGAGACTGAATGGAAAATGGATGGAGAAGGACACTGGTGTCATAGACTGCGCAAGGACCTTCAGCACTTACCCTAACTGTGGGACTCTGGAGAGACTCACATCTTTTCTGGTTGTAGTCAGAGGGGAAACATCAAATCTAAGCTCCTGAATTATGTTTCTTTGAGTCACTAGCTGAAGGCTGTCTGCTTTGGGAAGGATCTATAAACTTTCAGTCCATTTTGGTTTCTTTCATGCATTTAGTTTTTTTCCTATATAAGAGTATGGTTAAAATCATATATATGTATATATATATATATATATGTATGTATATATATATACATATGTGTGTGTGTGTGTGTGTGTGTGTGTGTGTGTGGCTAGGTTATGTTTTTGGTTATAACCTTTATTGAAATGCAAAAAGGATGGGACAAGGGCACAATTTTTTCAGTTTTTTTTTCACCCTATGAAAATGGAGACATAGTGAGTAGACTCCAGTTGGATATTTTTAATACCCACTGAATTTTTACTAATAAGATGATTGTTACCACTGATAAAATAAAAAGAACTAGAGTTGAGAGTTTAGCCAACCTTTTGAGAGCCAGAAAGAGCTAATTACTATCCCTAGAGCTCCCTAGAGTTTTTATTTATTTTTTTGGTCTAGCTGTCTTTTTCTCCTGGCATAGTACTATTTAGGACATGCACTGGTCTGGGATCACAAAGGGCCTCAGAAGGATGACAGGGTGAATTCCCAGGGAATTTTATTAGCAGCTGCTTTAGTGCCATGTGGGCTTAATTCTAACATCCATTGGAGGTGGAATGAAGGATGCTGGCTGTGGGTTAGGAGTTATAATAGAATGATCCAGTTTTCCATGGAGGGAAGGGATGAATGGAATAAAAAAAAAATTAGTGGAATAAAAAAATTAGGTACCCTTAGGGAGGATCTGATAGGATAAAGAGATGGAATATCAATACTTCTTGTTTTTCTACCATTATCTCGGGGCAGAAAACTAACTCAATTGAGGAGGCAAAGGTGGATATTACCTGGAATAAAATGAAGTAGGTAGCAGGGAAAGGAGGGGCCAGGCAGCCCTTGGGTCAAAAAGATTTCTTCATGTTTTCCACAAGAATACAGACAAATTGTTCCAACTTCTCAGCAGCCATGGGCCTACCTCTTCATGAGTGGCAGTCACCTGGCTTTCATAGTCCAATACAAACTTGTTCATGATAAGGGAGACTTCAAAGTCACGAAGGCCACAATGCCTGGGCCCTATCACCTCTGGAACTGTGGCATGAGTCCACAGTGTTGGCCTCCATTTTCTGCAGAAACTGACACTCTGTAATGGTAATAATGTCAAAGGTGGTCCTTCTACCATAAGATAGGTTCTTTGTCAGTCCATTTGTTTTCCATATACCATAGGAATTCTGTCTCAATATTTGGTCATAGATATCAGACATAGGAAGAAACCTGTCTCCAAATTTCTCATCATTGGGTCTTCTAAGTGGATTTTGCCCATTGAAGCCTGCCAAGTTGATATGATCTTGGATCAGTATAATATCCCCAACTTCAAATTCATGGTTCATCCCACTGTCAGCATTGGTGACAAGTAAGGTGGGCATATTATATGTTGGAAAACTCTCACAGGGAATGCTGCCTTCCAGAGTGGGCAGTTCATTGGCCCTGCATCATCACACAGTTTTTATCATTTAAGCTTCCCAATACTAGCTGCCCCACATGGCCTGTACTATGCTTTGAAGGAAGTCAGGTGCCTCAATGTAGTAAAAGGGATGAAACTGGGTCCAGAAATCCAGAACCACAGATCACTGTGATTTGAGGTTGATATTTAGTATGGGATAAAAGCCACTCTGCAGTTTTCTTATAACATTCATACTTGAATTTGTTCTCTACGGTTCCCTTGTGGTATTCTGTTCCACTCTGCTTCTGTCTACTTTCCTCCTCCCTGCTCTGCCGAGCTCAGAATGTCTGGAGCTATTTAAATGATATAATCACTGGGGGAAAGCATTTGAATGACTGACAACACAGGGTCTTTATTAAGGGTTAGAAAGCTGGCCAGTAGCATACCCTGGGAGTTAAATCAGCTATATAGAGTTACTTTAAAATAATTAATTAATTTGTTTGTTACAGTAAGGTACTCAGATAGCTCCTTCTCCTCTCACTATTAGAGAAGGCATCATTTGAGCAAAAAAAATGTATATATAAAACTCTATCTTACTCATTTCTATTTTTCAGTTCTTTCCCTGGAGTTACTTTTAAAACTTAATTCTTGATCATAAATAGAATTAATGTGGGATAGAGATTTTAATTAACTAGCTATAATAAGATGCTTTCTGTGAGAAAAATAAGGCCCTGATATCCTTTCCTCATCATGGTTAGGCAGAACCAATGTCTACACCCTCTTGTGGGATTAGGAAGGGATGTTTCAGGAAAAGTCCCTGCCATTGGAGATTTTGGGGTATGGACTCTGAATTACAAACATGTGAATTTGTTTTATTCACTTTTTGTTAAAGATAGAGATATAGAGTTGGAGCTCTTCATAATTATGTTATTTCAGGAGTTTAAAAAGGTTATTTTTGTTCATCTCATGGATTTTTGTATTCTCTTATAGATCTAGTCATAATGATTCTGTCTGGCACAAAATTATTTTTTTTGAGGCTTTTGAATTACTCAAGTTTGAGGAAAGAATTACTCTGAGGAATGCAGAGATGGTTAGTGTTAAGGAAATTATAAATAAAATAGATCACATGTATATATTAATATATAAATAAAATTATAAAAATCATAAGAAAATGTTAACTGATGATGCAAAAACATTTGACAAATATAAAACTCATTAAAAACACTAAAAAGCATAGAAATTATTGGCTGTTTCCTAAATATGATCAACAATATCTTTCAAAAATCAATAAATAGCATTATAATGGAGAAACACTAGAAGCCTTTGCAACAAAATCAGGAGTAAGGGAAGGATATCCTTTGTTCTTGTGTCATTTGAAAAATCTAGAAATTCTAGCTATATGAATAAGATTAAAAAAGAAATTGAAGGAATACACATTGGTAATGAGGAACCAGAATTATCTTTCTTTGTTTAGGATATAATTATTTAGAGAATCCTTGAGATTTATGATAAAATTAATCAATTTATAAAATCAGTAAAGTAGTGGTCATTAAAATAGACTTACAGAAGTCATTGGCCTTTATATATATAAAACTACGAGAGTAAAAAGAGAAATTTCATTCACAATAACTACAAAATATATAAAATATATGATAATCAGCCTATAAGGAAAAAAAATTATACAAGTATAATTTTAATACAAATATAAAATAATTTTAACAGAACTGAAGAAGAAAATAACTGGAGAGATATTAATTATTTATGATTTATGCAAATATTCATTATTTATTATTTTGTGACAATATAGCAAAATTATAATATTTGTGAAATTAATGTGCAGATTTAGTGCTTTACCTATCAAAACACTGAGAGGTTACTTTAGAAAACTAAACAAAATAATAATAATAAAATGCACCAAAAAAAACAAAAAGTCAGGAATATCAAGGGAACTAGTAGGGGAAAAAACAATTAAGGAGAATATGCCATTATGTGACCTTAAATATATCCAAAAGCAGTAATTATCAAAACTGTTTAGTATTTGTTTTTAAAAATACAAAAGGTGTTGATCAATGGAAAAGGTTCACTAGATTACAAGACCCAGAAGCAATAAGAACCTAATTCTTGGGAAAAAACCAGAAAACAGTTACTGAGCTAAAGACTATCATTTTTTGAGAAAAAAAAAAGTGCTTGGAAAATGGGAAAGCCATATAGTAGCATTTAAGTTTAGCTTTCCATCTCTTCTATCATCTACTACAATGCATTTTAAATAGATATGTGACCTAATATATATAATGTCACATCTTGGGGCAAAAAGAGGAGAATAGAAGGAAGTATTTTTCATAGCTATGGCATGTGAGAGAATTCTTAAGCAAAGAATGGATAGGTGAAGTGTGGTGGCCCAATTACTAAGGAGACTGAGGTTGGTGGATCATTTGAGTTCAGGCATTCTGAGCTTCAGTAAAGCTAAAGCTGATTGAGTGCCTGTACTGACTATGACACTGATATGTAGGGGACCACTAGCTGCATAAGGAGGAATGAGCTGTCTCAGGTGTGGAAAGGAAACTAGATTGACAGTTTGTGGGGGAAGGGGCAACTGGGAGTAGCAGTTGAGTCTTGTGACTAGCACTTCCTTCCTGCCGGGATTGGCAGTTGGGTCTTGTGACTAGCACTTCCTGCCTGCCAGGTGGGACTTGCTTCCTGGTGTTGGAGGAGAAAGGAGCTTGCTCAGCCCAGTCTGGTGTGGTGTGCCGCCTCTTTCTTGGTTCAGCCTGAATATTCAAGCCCAATCTCTTCTGAAGTTCATAACTGTTCTTGTTTGCTTTCTGTCTACTGCTAAGATTCTGAATTATACAAAACTGGACTGATATAGAGTAGACGGGAGTGGAAGAACCCTCTGCCAGCCTCTGGGCCTGACCTCAGCTCTGAAGCTGAGGAAAAATTCCTAATCCAAACTGATTAATAAACTTTATATTATTTGAATTCGCAATCAGATAAGTGGACTATCTTTTCTGGTCATAGAGGGAGATGAACTTCAGTTCATTCATTCCAGGACAAAGAGTCCTTATCGGACCCCTGCTGCTTCCTCTCAGCAGGGGGCATCTCCCTCATTTGCCTCACCAAACAATATACCCTCTCTACCCTCTCTCCTCAATATCCTGCTACAAACCTCCCATTTATCCCTGTTTTTCCAATCCCATTTCCTTTCCCAATAAATATTACACAGGTTGGAAATGCAACAGGGCAAACTTCTACATGGATCAGTAGTGTGACTGGCCATTGTACTTTCAACCTGGTTAAGACATGGAGGACCAATTTTTAAAAAAAGAAAAGATCTAATAGATCTAGTAATTTTTAAATAGTGCAACTAGGTAGAAGTTGCCATATCTGAGATCTCTGACGAAGATCTAATATCCAAGATATATATATATATATATATATATATATATATATATAATAGTTAATGTTGGAGAAATTGTGGGAAGAGGATATACTGTCTATGGAGTTATGAACTGTTTTACTTGTTCTGGAAGACAATCACGAAACTATGTCCTTGAATCAGCAATACAATTACAATGAATGTCAAAGAAAGAGGGAAAGGTCCTGTATATACATATAATACAAATATGCACACACATGTAAAAGTACATAGAGATAAACATGTCTACATTTATGTGTTTAAATAAATATGTATATTATATATGTATATATAATTTAAAATATCTTTTTTTTTTTTGGAGCAACATTTGGAGACATAGTGGGTATCCATCAGCTGAAGAATAACTAGTTACCAATACGGTTTTATGCAATGGAGAATTCCTAGCTAAAAGGGAAGAGAAGAGCTTCTGATACAGTAAAGAACTTGGTCTGAGGGTCTTTGGGGAAGGTGTGTAATGGACATTTGAAATGGATATATCTACCTTTATTTATCTGTAGAGGGTCATTTCAAAGGGATTTCTCTTGGGAAAGATACTATTTTCTGTTTAAAATAAAATTAAAATTAGAGAAATCTTATTTTACGTTTAAAATATTACTTTTTAAAAAAGAATAAACATCTATTTTCTCTTTTTCCCCTTCTCACTTCCCTATCCCTTGGCTAAGGAAGAAAAAAAAAGAAAGAAAAAATTTAACAAGTAGGAAGTGTGAAGCAAAACAAATATCTGCACCGATCATGTCTCAAAAACATACCTCATTCTGAACTCCAGAGTTCAGCAGCTCTTTGACATGAAGTGGTTAGCATTCTTCATCATTAGTCCTCTGGAATTGGTCATTTAGAGAAAATCTTTTCAAAGCTCTCATATTTAAGGAAATAATCATTCCCCCTGTAGTTATTATTTCACTCATGCTAGTTGAGCTTTACACCTATTAACATATAACAGATTTTATATATTTAAAAATTTAAGAGCTAGAAAGTGCCAATAGAGATATCCAATTAGAGATGATCTAGCCCAATGCCTCGTTTTATAGATGAGAAACTAGGGCCTAGAGAGTTAAAATGACTTGTCCTAGGGTTGTATAGCTAATCAGTTGCAGATCTAGGACTATAATTTGGCTCCTATCTAGTGTTCTTTCCATTATGGAAGCCCAGGCTATTTCTACTCCCCCTGCAAAAAGCCCTAATTCAGGTACTGAGATTGTTCTCACTTAGAAAAAAAAAAGAGGAAAGAAAAGAAAAGAAAATCTCTTTTTAAACAAATGTGCATAGCCAAACAAAATGAATTCCTTAATGCCTGCATGCAAAAATACATGTATCATTCTACACCCTAAATCCATCACCTTTGTCATGGAGAATATGTTTCATCATTAGTCTTCATTGTATTGATTATGGTTCTTATGGCTTTCAAAATATTTTCAACATTACTGCATAAATTATTCTCTTGTTTTTGCTCACTTTATCACAATTTAAAGTCATCAACATTGTTCATTTTTATTGTATGTCTTTTACAGTATAAGTTGTTCTTCTGGTTCTTCTCACTTCACTCATCAACAGTTCATAAAAGTTTTTTTTGTCTTTTTTGGATTCATTTATTTCCTCATTTCTTATTGCACAATAGTATTGCATCACATTCATAAACAACAATTCATTTGGTCTTTCCTCAATTGTTGAAAATCCTCTTAGTTTCCTTTTTTTTGCCACCCACAAAAAACAACCCTCTTTTCTTCTTTGTTTGATCTCTTTTGGATATATATGTTGCCCTGATCTGGGTCAAAGGGCATACATTGTTTAATAATGCTTTGTCCTTAATTCCAAATTATTTTTCAAGTAACAAGTTTACTAATAGTTCAACAATTTTCCTGTTTACTTAGAGCCCCTCAAACAATCATTTTGGGGTCTTTTTGGGCCACTCTAATGGGTCAAATCTTTCTTTTACTGAGGAAAAAAGCAACCTCCCAATTGTTTACTAAATAAAATCTAAATTCCTGAATTTGACCTTCACATTTTCAATAATCTGATCCCAGCTTGCCTTTTCATTTTATCATCTCATATTGTTCTCTTCATGGCTCATATATTCTAAATTTCATTGATACTGACTTATTCTAAATCTTTCCCCTTCCTTGTCATTCTGTTGGTTTACATCTCTGATCCTTTGTACCTAGAATAAACTCAAGTCCTATCATTGTCTACTGATGGAGATGTAGCACTTGATCAAGAGTCAGAAGAACTGACTTGAAATCCAGCTTCAGACACTTAGTAGCTGCATGAAGGAAGTCACTTAACCTCTGTTTGCCTCCCTTTTCTAATCTTTTAAATGGGTATAATATCTCCCAGTTTGCTTTTAGGATCAAATGAGATAATATTTCTAAAGCACTTAGAATAGTGCCTAACATAAAGTAAGTGTTATATAAATGTTAGCTATCATTATTACTGAGGTAGCTAGGTGGCAAAGTTTTTAATTCTGACTCTGGAGCCAGGAAAACCAGAGTTCCAATCTGATCTTAGACGCTCAACAGTTATGAGATTCTAAGGAAATCACTTAAACTTTATGTGCTACAGTTTCCTCATCCATAAAATGGAGATCATTATAGCACCTACCTCTAGGCTTTATTCAAGAAATGAATAAAAGAATATTTGCAAAGTTCTTAGCACAGTGCTGGGCACATAGTAGGTCCTTAGTAAATGTTAATTCTCTTTCCCTATTGAAATTTCTCTTTTTCTTCCAGAACCAACTCGGATACAACATTCTTCTTGAAGCTATCCATGAGTTCTGTTAGGCAAAAGTGACTTCTCATTCCTTAAATTTATCATCACAATTTGTCTGGAATTCTTTGACTGTGCCTCGTTTTTTTTTTTTCAATCAGATATTTGCATACTTGTTAGAGGTTCTTAGGTTTAGAGGTAGAATCAGTCTTCTGGGTCATATGTTTTAATCATTACATTTTATAAATAAGAAATCTCAAGCTTAAATAGTTTTGATTTGCCCAAATTTTGTCTTTTTTAGACTTCTCTTTGAAAGAATCGTATATCTTGCATCATCTTTGTATATGTTCAGTATCTAAACACAGTGCCTGGAATTTTTTAAAAAGTTGGATGAATTGAATTTAACTATAATAAAATACCTACCAAATCTTGAACCCCCCCCCCCCAATGTAAATGATTCCTGATCTTTTCAATGCCCAAAGACCCCTGTTGGGACTTATCAACTTTCTTCTCTTCATCTAAAGTAAGAGAGATGATGATAGGAAGATTGTAGTCTGGAACTTTTTAACCCCTTGTCTATTTCCTATTGTTATCAGCAATGTAAAATCTTAGAAAACGTTCAGAATTGTGCACTTCTTTTAGGGATAAGAAAAGGTTGAGACAGCTTTCCTTTCTCTGTAGAGTTGTTTCTAGCCATTCAAAATAATATTCGGTTACATTATAGGATTAATGGACTTCTCTGAACTGACCCAAGAACCTAGCAATCATTTATGATATGTAAGATTTTTCCTTTGGGAAAATGTGTTCTAAGTGCCAAACAACCAAACTCCCAGATCTTTTAGTAAATAACTTCTTAGGAAGTTAGCACTATTTCTAATTCTAATTACTTGGAATGTGGCAATGCATTTCTTATTTATTTCTAATTTTTAAAGCAAAAATATTTTTATTTACTTTACTAAATATTCCCCAACTATATTGTAAAAAAGATAAAACTTTTTAACATTCATTTAAAAAAATTGAGTTAGAGTTTCTCTCACTCTTTCCTATTCCTCTCCAATCCATTGAGAAGACAAGCAATATGTGAAGTTGGGCTAAACATTTTCAAGTTAGCTTTGTCATAAAAGAAAACAGGCATATAAACTCAAGAAAAATAAAGGCAGTTTAAAAAAAGTATGCTTCAATTTGTGGAGTTTTTTAGTTATTTCTTTGGAGAATAGACTGCATTTTTCATTATGAGTCCATTGGAATTTGATAATACATTTCTTATGTATTAAAAGAAAAGTAACACATTTATGAAGCAACTACTATAAACTAAGTTATTATTTTGCTTAGCACTTCACAATATTCACTTGAAATATTTAATTTACCTAGAACATTCTCCCTGACTATGATGAAAAACAGATAATTTATTAGAAGGAGTTCTAATGAATTTAAGTAAAACATTAGACTCTGTGGTCATTCAAATAGTTGAATGGTATAAGATATGAACCTAATTATCGCCAAGTATATAGTTTCTGGTTATTTTCAAAAGATGAAGAATATTTTGAACTATGAGAACTTCCTTAGCATTATTCCTGCATGATCCATGATTTTTTGGCTAAATGTAAGAACAACATATTCAATGGAATGCCAGTATAGTAGAAAGGAGAACTATTTTATTATAAAATATCTAACTTTCCCCAACACACTTAGAAAGAAAATGATGAAGTATTCTGATGATCAAATTTATCAACTTATAGATCCTGGGCTTTGTGAAACAATACTGTGTAATATGTCATCATTCCACAACACAAAAGCTTACTTTTATTTTTTTATCTAGTATTCATTCTTTCATTCATGCAGGAGAGGCAGCATGTCATAGTACATAGCAGGCAGCCTTCCAATCAGGAGGACCTAATTCAAGACCTCCTTGACAAACAGTAGTGATGTGACCACACACAAATCATTAAACCTCAGTGCCTTTGGCAATTCACTGAAATTTTATAAATGAGTTACTAATCTATATCCACTGAAGAAGTTTCCACCTACTGGAAGTTTCTAATACACTTTGATGTCCAAGGTGCAGACTCCCTCAAAATATATTTATATAATTTAAGGTAATGTTTAGTGTTGGCCATTGAAAAAAAACAAATATTCAATTACAGGCAAATAAAGAAACAGATTGTATACGAAACATGCATCCATTCTTTAGAATTTATGTTTTTAAAAAGATTTGTATTACATTGACCAAGATAATGAAAAAATCCTGTTTGTTTCCATGTCCATTTCTCAACTCCTTTTCTTCAGAATATTTTCCTTGCTTTTGTTGCGATGATGTTGATATAAAAGCAGAATAAAGATTGAAGAAGGATGAAAAAGTATAAAGAAGAACCACTAGAAAGAAAAGGGGGAGGATTTAAATGCTAAGTATTGCCACTCCAACTTCCTTCAGTAAGTAATAGTTTCCATTCTTCTTTGTTTTCTTCACATATGCTATTTCTTATTATGAGATAATCTTTTATATTCACTTACCAAAATTTTGTTCAGACATTCCTCAACTGACTGTCATATTTTTTTTTACAAAGCTGAAATTAAGTTGCACTTAAAAGAAAGACTTGAATACCATGGATAGCTTCGTGTGGAATGATGGAGGGAGGCAATTCTCTCACATCTTTGGCTGGATGATAGAGTAGAATTTATAGTCTGACTGGATGGTCATTTTGGGGTTAACTCAGAGAAACTTTTTATTGCACTGAGGTTAGGGACTTTGAGTTTCTCAAAAGTCGGGGCTGAGCATAACCACTTGTATTTATTATATCCAATATATGACTCTGACTTAGAGAATAAAGTTTTCTTGGAGTCTTGAGATGAAAATTATGAATGTTGCATGCGAAAAAGAAAATGGTGCCATTTCTGCCAATGAAGACTAAAAATAAAAACAAACAAACTAGAGAAGAAGAAAAAGGAAAGAAAGGGAATAAAGTATTCCAGCAGGGAATATTTCCCTAAAAGTTAACACCCAACTTTCATTTCCTTTTCACTGCAAGGATAGAATAACTGGGTCCCTGAGGCAGCTTGCTAAAAGTAGTTTAATAGAGAAAGAGGGAAGATTACAGAAATAGCAGTATCCAGTGAGAGAATATGCTAACCACAGCTTAGGGCAAGCTTCAAAATTGCAATTCAAACCTGTTTTGCTTCCTTGGTACCTGTATATTCATTTAGATTGTTAAAATCATATTATGACTTTAAAATTTCTAATTTCTTTCTTTAGGCTTTGCAAGTGCCTCAGAGTTGACGAAGAAGTAGAATAATTTTTATCAAAACACAAGGGAAACAGTAGGGAAATATAGGTGCAGAAAGGAATATGGGAAAGATAAGATTTGATCATTGACATACATTAGAGTTTTGACTCTGTTCCCATGACAGGCAAATTTCTTCTACAGGATTGACCACATATTCCCAAGAGATACACAAGTCTGGTTTTATTTTGAAAGACAACTGACAGGCTGGCAAACAACTTCTTCTCATAAATGTGTCCCACAGATTATCAAGGTTTCTCCCTGTAAACAAAACCTGTGGAGGACATGTCAGTGACCCCAATAACAGAATGTACTTCCTTTGGGGATAGCTGCAAAGTCAGATTAAATGCTGGTAAAGATTTTTAGTCTACTTTTTCAGTTAAAATAACATACCTGTACTCTTTTGCCACTCATCTAAGAAGAAGGTGTTGATTACTTTGAGATAAAATTTCATGTGAAATAGAATAAAATGTTTGAATGCTTTCAGCACACATATTTCTGAACAGAATTCCAATTCATAATAATTTCCTTAGAGATTTTTCAGAGAGCCATGTTGTGAAAATGGGTATACATATACACATATACATTTAATTTAAAATTTTCATTTCACCTTTTCATTATTCAGAAAATATTGAACTTTTTTCTACAAGAAAAAAAATCCTTTGTCTCCCTGTCTTTGTCTCTTTATCTCTTTCTCTCTGTGTATATATATATACACATATACATACATGAATGTATATTATTAGATACACAAAAGTATTTGCAATATAAAATATATAGAAATTAATATAGAAATTATTTTGCATCTATCTATCTATCTATCTATCTATCTATCTATCTATCTATCTATCTACCTATCTATTTATCTATCTATCTATCTATCAAATCTTGATCATTTAGTGCCAGGGCCAAGGCTGTACTGAATAATGAATAATCCCTTTCATGTGAATACCAATTTGCTTTAGAAAGTTTTAAAGGCAAATTCCACATTTAGGTACTAGCTTTATTCTTTAATGCTTGATAAATTTAAAAGAATGCCAATTTTCTCTTTGTATGTGCCTCTGGGGTAATAAATGTGATTATAGCATCATATAGCACTTCATAGCTTGGATATGCCATATTCTATTATGATGATGCATATTTTCTTCATCATTATGGTACTTTAGTATTCAGATGTTTGAACATTATTTGCTGGCACCAGGTCAACTCTGCGAGGCTCTTCCAAGTAAGCAGAGTTTTACCCCAGTACAACTAATTATTTAAATCTTGCTTCCTGTACCAGCTGTTTCAATTTCCTTATCTGCAAAATGGAGATAATATTTTCTTTCAATATTTTACAGAGCCTTGGAATTACAAAGATAACTTCACTTAAACAATATACAAATGTCTTTTTTAAAAAAGAGACTTTAAAATGTTTTTTCAGTTCAAGAACTGAAACTTACCTTATATAATGTTGATTGATTTTCCACATGAAGAATTTTGATCCAGTATTTTACAACAAATAGGCTTTTTCAGTAGTTTAAGTTTTCAAATAAATTAATATTCAGTTGCTTTGAAAAGAATTTTTAAAAGAAAAAGTAATAGTTTTAAGAGACATTTTCATTAATTAATGTCATAAAGGGACAAATAGATGACATAGCTGAAGTATAGAGAAGGATGCACATTTTTTGCTGTCTTTAACATAAAGCACTTCAATTAATATATCCTTGTGAATGTTACAAAGTAGTAATTTTTCCTATGGGAAGATCAACTTAGATAATAATACAAACAAAATGTTTTATAATCATAAAACATTTCATAAATGTAAACAGATAGATATGTACAATCTTAAATGTAGTCATTATATTATTATTAAATCACTTAATTTAGCTAATATAGTTATTATTACAATGTTAATTATTTCTGACTCGAGAATCCTTTTTTCATTATTCAGAAAGTATTAAATGGTTTTGTTGCTATAAGAACTTGAAAAAACTTCTTTTTCGGATAAGCTTTCCTTTCTTATTTTTTTTCTTCTCTAGAAGTCAGCAGATTCCTTTTTTGTATGAGTCCATCCATACTTTGACACCTTTCTGCAGAACATTACGTGAAGTCCAGTCCTTTATTGGCTCTACCATGTCATCTCTCAAGAATAATAGATTGTTAAGAGTAATAAATTTATACCATAACATGCCATATAGTAGAGTGAGAAGAGCAATTGATTTGACATTAAAAGTCTTATATTCAGATCTCAGCTTGTCCACTCACTGATTTTGTAACCTCAGACAGGTTACTTCGTCTTTGCAAAGACTTAGTCTCATCTGCAAAACAAGAGATCAAATTAAATGATTTCTAAGATTTGTTCTAATGCTTATGATCTATGGCCCTGTAAATGTGAATGGGACAGTGCTTAGCACAATGTTTTGTACCTAATAAATGTTTAATAAAGGCTAGTGGACTGATTGCTATAAAGTAAGAGGCTATTTGCCCCAGGAAATATGTATAACTAGTCTCAAGACTGCACTAAAGTATGACTATAAAAATCTTTCTTCTCTATAGAGTGGACTCCAAGCCTTGGAAAACTTGCTGGTCACATGTGAAAGACCAAGAATAGAGCAAGGCAAGGAGAGTTCTACAGCCTTCATCTTTGGGCTTCTTTTTGTCCTTTTGCATTTTTTCCCTTCTATTAATTTGCTTGGGAAAGCAAGAGAGAGAGTTGGAATTAAAAACTCACTTTATCTAAGTTTGAGAAACATCACAAGTTCAGTGGAAAAGTAATAGCCACTAAATGGATGCTGACTGAGAGAAGATGAGTCACTGAAAATTATCAAGGAGTTACATGGATTTCTGGCCTCAATTCAGAATGAGACCTTTGACAGTAATACAAACTTTGTTTATTAGGAAATACATATAAAAATAGAATTAAGCCCAAAGTCCCCAGTTAGTTGAGGAATGTCTGGTCTGTGTTGTGAGTAGCTTGATATTTGCACTGAGGGGGCTCCTTCTAAGTAGAAAATGCCCATTCTTGACAAAGTTAGGAGAAAAAGATAATGCTTTTCTTTAATTGAAAATTTGTATTTAATTATTTTAGAATATTTTTTCATGGATACATGATTCATGTTCTTTCCCTCCTCTCCTTCCCCACCCCCATAGCCTATGCACAATTCCACTGGGTTTTACATGTATCATTGATCAAGACCTGAAATAGATAACTCTTTATGGGAATGTGAGTCATCTTTTACTTCTAAAAGATTTCTAGGTTTGGGTAAAACCTAAGAGAAATGTGACAGAACTCATTCCTTCTTTGAGAAAGCAGCATCTCAGCTGACTCCAGCTGAATCTAAACAATGAAAACAAGGAAAAATGCCCAAATTTCCTACCTTGTGGAGTGATGGCTGACAGTAGCCATCAGCAGCCATGGGACCATTAGAATCTCTCCCTATCAGATATATTCCCTTTATGTATCCCTATTTATTCATATTTATCATGCATTTGAATTCTTTCTATTAATGGTGTTTTTTTTCGGGGGGACTACAATCCAGGTCTATGGTAGAAATGATTTATTGCCATTTCTCTTACTGTTATGTCAATAAATACCTTTATTTTGAATGATTGCATCTGTCTGATGAGTAATGGTAAACATATTATTAGGGACTAATGAGCTATGGTTTTGGGTAGATGTGAATCCAATAGAGCACCTTAAACTGGAATAACTTTTTCTGGGAAAGATGCTTTTGAGTTGGGGAGTATTCTTAAATATTACTTAGGAACTTAACACAATCTTCCGAAATATCTGTTTAGTTTGTGAACTACCAATAAATTATTTAGGACATTATAATAGATTTTCAGAGGTTATTTTCCCTAAAGAAATTATTTATCTGGTTTATATGAAGCTTAAAATAAAGGGGTGGTAGTGGTGGGAAATTAAGAAGATAGTCAGTAGGCCAGACTCATCTGGCTGCCATTTGCCATATGGACTGAGAATCTAGAGAAGAATATGAAATATAAGGTTTATTAGTCATTTCTCAATACCATAAGACTATCCACCTCCATGGAAGAAACAGAGGAAGTCAATAGATTTTTAACTTTATGAGAAGGCGATGAAAAAAATGGGAGCCCCACAATGAAGCACACCATTCTTAGTTTTATTTAATATTAATATAGTAAGTTGAAAGAGAACAAATGTATTCCTATGCTACCAAAGAATATGATTTAGTAGGGAAAAATCAGTGAAATGAAAATTAACCCACTGAAAATCAATAAGGAGAAAATTACCCAATCTCCTGCACCAAACTCAACAGATACTCTGGAAGTCTTTTACCTCTCAGAGGGAGAGCCAAGGATTTAGAGTCAGAAAATCTTTGTTTGAAATCTCAACTCTATGACAGACATATTTGTGTTTGACCATGGGAAAGTTATTTCCTTTCTCTGGAATTTACTCATCTATTAAATAAGGGGAATGAATTAGAGACAGAGGTGTCAAACCCTACAACTAGAGATAGCCTGAACAAGATTAAAATTTAACTGGAAGTGTTTGACAAAATAAATAAGAATATAATACAACGTAGTGTTAATTTGTGGTTTTCTAGGTCAATGTGTGGTCTGCAGAGATCCTGTTTCTATTTGAGTTTGATACCACTGGTCTAGAAAAAATCATAAATGGCCTTACAATATAAAATCCTGTGATATTAATTGTTAAACTTTTTTAAAAAATGTTTACATATAGATACTATGTTTGTTTATTGTTTTCTGACATTATATGATGCATGTTTTCTCCCTCCTTAATTCTTACCCCCCTCTTCAAGATGACAGGTAAAGTGCTATAGGTTGTACATATGTAATACAATATTTATTTCCCTATTCAGAATGTTGTGAAAGATCTCATAAATTGCTTACAATATAGAAAAATCCATAGTGGAAATAAAGTGAAGAATGGTATGCTTCATTGTAGGGCTTCCCATTTTTTTTTACCTCCTCAAAGTTAAAAATCTGTTGACTTTCTAGTCTCCTTCTATGGAGGTGGACGATCTTTAAAACTTTAAAACTATCCACTTTCCCATTTTTTTCTGCTGGTCCCTCCTCTACCAATTACCATTTCACTTTGGGGAAGGAGAAAGATTTAAATGGAAGAGGAGAAGGAATTTTGAAGCCAATCATGAGAGTTTTGCATTTGTGATGAAGTTTAGGGTTTGAAGAAAATTTAGACATACTTGAGTAAGAGAAGAAATGAAAGAAGAAAGAAGGCTGAAGGTGGAAGAACAGCAAGAAAAGGAAGGAAATCTAAATGAAGGAGAAAAAAGGGAAGTAGGAGGAGAAGAAAGTTTTGGGGGCTAAAGGATTGCAGTTATATGGGGTTGTAAAAATGCTATTAAAATGAAAAGTGTCCTCAGTGCTGTTTAATGCCTCAGCAAAAACTCTGGAGAGGGAGATTAACTTGAAAACTTGATTTTGGATTTGGTTGTTTTGTGTTTATTGTTTTTCACCTCTTGCTCATAAAGTTATAAATCTGCAGAGCAAAAAAAAAAAACAGAAACATAAAAGAAATTATATATATATATATATATACATACACACATACATATCTGTCTCCTAATGATGCCTTCTATGATGTGGGGAGGAGACAGAGGGTTTGAGACACTTGTAAATAAATTCTATTAATAAAAAAATAAATTAAATGAGATAAAGCTGGTTCTGCATATCACAAAATCTATAAGGAGGAGGAAGAATTGACAATCTCACCTTTACAAAGTATGGTGAATAGGTCAGATTTTACAATGGCTTGGATAGTGTGCCTGGTG
Organism: Monodelphis domestica; assembly: GCF_027887165.1. Taxonomy (NCBI): domain Eukaryota; kingdom Metazoa; phylum Chordata; class Mammalia; order Didelphimorphia; family Didelphidae; genus Monodelphis; species Monodelphis domestica. The sequence continues at coordinate 305,710,979 of NC_077229.1, read as the reverse complement.
TTTTTCTGCCATAACCACATTTGTTCAAAGCTCAGGCTGGTTTCCTTCCTAGGAGAGAAGGTAAAAGGGATCAAAGAATAGTTTTTCTATTTTTCATGTAATCAGGTGCAGTGAAGTTTCTTTAAAAACAAATGAAATTTTGATTACATTAAATTAAAAAGTTTCTGTACAAACAAAATCAATGGAAGCAAAATTAGAAGGGAAGCAACAAATTGAAGAAAAAATTATAACAAAAACCTCTAAGAAAGGTCTCCTTTTTCAAATCTATAAGGAGCTAAGTCAATTGTACAAAGAAATCAAACCATTCCCCAACTGATAAATGGGAAAGGGGCATGAATAAGCATTTTTCAAATAAAGAAATCAAACTATCAATAAGGACATAAAAAAGTGTTCTAAATCTCCCATAATTAGAGAAATGCAAATCAAAAGAAAGCTGAGGTACCACCACAAGCCTAGCAGATTGGCCAATATTACAATAAAGGAAAATAATAAATGTTGGAGAGGTTGTGGCAAAATCAGAATATTAATACATTGCTGGTGGAGTTGTGAATTAATCTAGCCATTCTGGAAGGCAATATGGAGCTATGCGCAAAGAACTTTAAAAGAATGCAGACCCTTTGATCCAGCCATGACACTGGTAGGTTTGAACACCAAAGAGATAATAAGGAAAAAGACTTGTACAAAAATATTTATAGCCACACTCTTTGTGATGGCAAAAAATTGGAAAATGAGGGGAGGCCCTCCAATTGGGGAATGGCTGAAAAAATTGTGGTATATGTTGGTGATGGAATACTATTGTGCTGTAAGGATTGATGATCTGGAGGAATTCTATGTAAATTGGGAGAACCTCAATGAACTGATGCAGAGTGAAATGAGCAGAACCAGGAGAACACTGTACACAGAAAGTAAAACATTGTAGAACAATCCAATGTAATGAACTTTGCTACCAGTAGCAATACAACAAATCAGGACACTCCTAAAGGACTCTGTAAAAGAATGCTATCCACATTGAGAGGAAGAACTATGGGAGTAGAAATGCAAAAGCCAAACATATGACATCACTTATCACATGTACATATGGGTATATGAGTTGGAGTTTAGGCTTTAAAAAATCACTCTATAGAAAAATGAATATAGAAATAGGTATCAAGTGATAACATTTGTACAACCCAGTGGAATTGCTTGTCAGCTCTGGGAGGGGGGAAGGAAGAGGGAAGAGAAAGAAAATGAATCATGTAAACAAAAAAAATATTTAAAAATAAAAAGGAAAAAAAAACAAATGAAGATAGGGCTTAAATGTGAAAACAAAGAAGGAAAGGAAATCTGGAGAAGCAGAAAGGAATCTTGATCTCTATTTCATGAAGATCAGAAGGTAGAACATTCCACTGAAGAGAAAGATCACTGACACTTTGAGATTGGGAGTAATAGCAATGAACACTTCTATAACAATTATTATATGCCAGGCACTGTGCTAAATGTTTTACAATTATTTAATTTGAATCTTATAACAATCCTGAGAGGTAGCTGCTATTTTTATTCCCATTTTACAGATTTGGAAACCAAGGCAAACAAGTTAAGTGACTTGCTGAGCATTACATAGCTAGTAAGTGTGTGGGATTGGATTTGAATTCAGGTCTTCTTGACTCCAGATCCAGTTTTCTCTCCACTGTGCCATCTAATTGATTCATAATGTATTTATGAGGCTTTTCTTGAAGATCAAAGAAGCAGACCTTCTGGAGCAGTGGCAGCTCCTTGTCATCTAGTGAATGATAATATTGTTCCCCCAGTGGTTGACAGGATTGGGATCATCCATTAAAGGCCAGGTAGAATAGTGGTGGTTGGTGATTTCCTGCTGTGCTGTAGGGGGTTACACAGACTGCTATTGGTCAGTCTGATAATAACAGAGAACGCTCCTTTTTAAGTGCTCCAAGATTTGTCAAGATTAGGAGTTCCTGGTGATTCACCAGGTAGTGGGAGACACATTAGATTTTGAGTCATAGAACAAGACTTTGAATTCCAGCCCTGCTTCTTGCTACCTGAAAGACACTGGATAAATCATGAAATCTCTCTGGGCTCATTTTCTCCTCTGTCAAATAAAGAGAATCAACTTGAAGACTTACTTTCTCCTCTGAATCTGGAGATCTTATTATCTTGTGTTTCTCAAAGGCACAGATTATACTGTCCCAATGAATCTAGAAAGTAATGCTGAGGATTATGAATTGATGGGCAAGAAACAGAAGACCTTAACTGCACAGGTGGTGTTTTTATTACTGCTGCTGACTGAAAGCAAGAGGTTCAGAAGAGAAAGCCAGACTGGGGAGTAAACAGCTGTTAAAAAAGATGGTCTCCCAGAACGGGATTTGCATTTTCTGATCACAATTTAAATTATAGGAATGTCAGACTTCTGGACAGGGGTAGAGTAAACCCATCAGCAACTAATATGGATACATTTACATTTGTCTAGGTTTTTGAAAATTTAATGAAAAACGCCATGAAGTGAAAATGAAGGAGCAGAAAGATAGCTGTGAATATTCTCCAAGCTAGAATTCATAGTGAATAGCTATAATGTCAGAGTGAAAAATAGCAATAGAAATGCCCAGAAATTCAAGGAAGATGAATTAAATAAAGGAGTCAGCAGTGAAATCAGTGGTTCTAGATGTCTACACAGAAATGCACAGTGTGACTAACAAGAAAGATGACCTGGAGGTATTATTGTAAGGAATCATATTGGACTGCCTACATATCATTCAGACTTGTATTATGGGCTTTAGGGACTTAGTAGGAGGACTTATTAAAAAAGAAGAGGATTGGAGGCAGCTAGGTGGCTCAGTGGATTGAGAGCCAAGCCTAGAGTTGGGACATCCTGGGTTCAAATCTGACCTCATGTAATTCCTAGATGTGTGACTTAAGTCACTTAACCTCATTGCCTAGCCCTTACTGCTCTTCGGTATTGGAACCAGTACACTGTATCAATTTTAAGATCGAAAGTAAGGGTTTAAAAAAAAGAACAGAATAATATGAAAGGTGGAGATAGAAAGTAGCATCAGATATCAGGAAACTATGCTTGTTACCCATGGCTCTAGGACAGCATTGGTGCCGGTTTTTGAGTGCCCAGAGGGCAAATTCAAATGGTTTGTGAATTACTCTTATTCCCCCAACCCCCCATAGCACTTGCTTTGGGTGGCTGGACAGAGGGTGCAAGGCCATGCAAAAAATGTTGTTGAGTGCTGGGAAGAGGGGGAATGGAGCTGTTCCTCAACAAGTGCCAGCTGGGCATATGTGCCAATACTTTGCCAATGCTACTTTACGATCTCCAGCTCTGGACTCAGAAGGACCTGGTCTAATCTTAAGGGTCAACTCTAAAAATTCAGATTTTTTGTTTTTTACTCACATGCCCAACTTTTTAAATACATTCATTTCTAGGTTTCCACAAAGGATGAATGGGGGCGGGGAACTACATTTAAACTACTCTGAATCCCATCCAAGAACCCAAGTTACCAAATAGATATTGAACAGAGAATAGTCCTTATACCTAGCCTATAGGGAAAAAAGTGAAAAAGTACCAAGAACTCATGGGAGTACCTAAACCTATTTATAATGCATAAAGCTCTCATAGTTATTCCCCTTGAAAGAGACTGGACTTAAAATTTGCTTTAGGAAGGACTCTGGTGTTTTTGTGAAAACCCTCACCGAGCTGAGTTGGACATAGACCTTTTGAGACTTTCCTATCTTTCTGATTTTCGTAGGGCAGCAAATATAATTTAAGGTTGCTGAACAAGCAATCTCCTCCTTATTGGAGTTTATCTGTTAGAATAAATTAATGTAATTTGGGGGAGCAAAAAGACTGAAGACCCCAAGTAGAGAATTCTTTTCTGTCTCTTCTTCCTTCTATGATGTCAGATCTCTAAATTCTTGAACTTGAGGTTTCTCTTGAGGCATATTCCTAGGTTCAATTCTGTGATCAAGCAGCTTAGGCTATAAATATCCCACCATTACTCTATAGAGGGCTGAGGTTAAGAAATGTGGCTCCTGAACTGTGCTCTTGAGCCATGGGGCAAGACTATGTCTGTTTCTGCCAATGACTTTTACAGAAACTCTGATTTCTCTGCTCAGAATTCTAGCTACTACCATGTCTTGGTTTCAGAAAGCCCCTACCTAGGTCTCTAATTGCTGACTTGTACTCAGAAAATTGTGAGCATACACATGCAACTCCCATAGGATTTCTGCCCCATAGCTTAGTCCTTAAAAAGTGTCCCTCCCCCTTTCAAGAACCATTGTCTATCCTGATTTGTTTTTGTCGGTTGGAAGAGAAAGTTAAAAAAGGACTATTAGCTCCCTTATATAGGCTAGATCAGAGAGATTACTCTTCTTCAGACAAGAGTTCCTGCCAGCTGAATCATTCTAGAGGGAGGTTTCAATCTCCAAAACTAATTCCCTATGAGGCACTAAGGATTGGTGCCTTGGATTACTTCCATCATTTGTTTCCATTGCTCCTACTCAAATGCTGCTGCCAAAGTAGGAGAAAAAAAAATCTTCAAACTGTGCTGGCTTGGTCCAGTAAAAATGTATTTTACAAAATCCCAACCAAGCCCTCACTGTGGCAAGATCATCTTTTCATGCTCACGTGCTCACCACAGTGGCTTTTCCAGACCTTATCATATCATCTCAAACCTTCCATTGATTCCTCTTTCCTCTCCCTATCAGCTGAGAATGTTGCCTCATATTTCATTGAAAAAGATCTGTCTTGCTAGGGTCTGTCTTTTCTTCTCCTCCTCATCTCAGATCATTAGGATGTTTTTCACAACTATCTCCTTGTTTACCCCTGTCTCATGTGAAAAAGTGCCTTTTCTTTATGAGAGGTCAAACCCCTCCACTTATAGTAGAAGATCCTATTCCAAATTTTCTTCATCAGATTGCCACATCTGTTATCCTTACTTTTTATCTTCTTTTTAATCTCTCCTTGTGAACTGGCTATTTCCCTGCTGACTACAAACATCACTGTGTACCCCCCCCCCCCCATTCTCAAAAAAGTTCTCTCTTGCTCAATCCATTATTGCTATTATCCTATATCTTGTCTCCCTTTCCTGACCAAGCTTGAGAAAGTTATCTACAATGATTACTTCTTTTTCCTTCACTCTCTTCTTAACTCTTTGCTGTCTGGCTTCCAACTTCACCAACTGAAATTTCAGGTGACACATATCTCTTAAATGTCATATCCAATTTCATTTTCTCAGTTTTCATCCTACTTGAATTCCCTGTGGCTTTTAATCCTATCAGTTCCCTTCTTCTGCTTGATATCCTCTTCACTACAGGTTTTTGAGATGCTGTTGCCTTCTGATTCTTCTTTTACCTGTTTGATTATTCCTTCTCAATCTTCTTTGCTAGATTTTTATCCAGGTTGCACTAGTGGCAAAGTATAGCTTTTGTCCAAGGCTCTGGCCTGGGCCCTCTTCTCTTCTCCTTCTATATTATTTCATTTTGTGACAGAGGCTGGCACTAAAGGAAAAGTGCCAGGCTAAAGAATGTGAAACCAATCACCTCAATGGGGGAGGGGCCCCAAGGGATTGGAATCTTGAGGAGGAGAAGACTGTGGCTGGTAGAGGAGTTGATCTCTCAGTCTTGAGAAGCTGAATAAAGAAGGTGGGAAAAGACTTTCTCCTGAGGGTTACCCATTTTTCCTGCTGATGCCTGGAAATCTTTCCCCCCAACACTTCCCAATTGAAGGGACTTTCTGAAGAGAAACCTGAGCAGTCTTTACCTCAACTCCTGTTGCCCAGGGTGAGTCAACCTGACTTTCTCTCAGGGGGCTCAGACTGCCAAGGCCTGAGTTCCCCCCAAACTTGAGGAGGGAGGAAAAGGGTTTTAGATAGAGACAGGGACCTCTTTTCCCCACTTCCCTTTCCCATTCTTTCCATGCTAGTTATTCCTTTGTATTACCTTGAGTTGACATTAAAATAGTTAACTTTTCCACAAGCTGAGTGTGAGTGAACAGATCAAGGGGAGACCCTTTGGTCTCGAGTAGTGGAGGGGCTACAAGAGGGACAAGAGTGAATCTTGGAGAGCAGCCTTTGCTAAGGAGGGAAGGCAGAAGGGGGAAAATCTTCAAACACACTCTCCTCTCTCTGAGCCAACCCTAAATACCAGCTGTCTCCCATGAACTCCACTTTTGAGGAGGGGAGGTCTCCACTCTTCTCCCCTCTCTATACTGAAAGACTGAACCCCTCTGTTACCACTTAACCTCCCCTTTATAATACAACTTGGTGATATTATCAGCACTTATGAACTCAAATATCATATGTAGTTGATGATTCAAAAATCTATTTTTCTAATCCTAACCTTTCTTCACTTTCATGTTAACATCTCCAGCTGCGTAAAGTACATCTTGAATTATATGTTTCATAGACATCTTAAAACTGACCTGCTCCACATTGAATTCCTTTTCTCCCCTCCCCTAAACCTTTACCTCTTCTTTACTTCCCTATTAGTATCAAAGGTTCCATCATCCTCTGATCAGAGAGGGTTACAACTTAAGGGCCATTTTTGCCTCCTCACTTGTTTACCTTCTGTATCCCATCTGTTGCCAAATCTTTCAACAAGGCAGAATTTCCCTCTCTAAACATATCCATAATAGATGGCAGGAGACATAAGTGGATGGTATTGCCATTATTCATTTCATTCTTGAATTACTGCAGTGGCCTGTTGGTTTCTTTCCCTGCCTCGTATTTCTCCCTACTTGAGTGCATCCCCACTCAGCTGTCATATTGATCTTCTAAAGCACTTGCTGATCATGTTAGCCCCATCAGTCAATAAATTCCAGTGGCTCCCTAATCTGTCCAGGATCAAATTTAAAATCTTCAATGTGGCTTTAAAATTCTTCTTAACCTGGTCTCTTCCTACCTTCCAAGTCTTCTTATACCATACTCCCTTATATGTATTCTGTGAGCCAGTAACCCTGGATTCCTTGACATACCTCCCACAATATACTCTGTCACTCCAATCTGGGAAATTTCATTGTCTGCCCCCCATGCCTGAAATTTTCTCTAATAGTCTCTGCCACCTGGCTTCCTTTGTGTCCACTAAAGTGCCAAATTCTGTCATATGTCTTTCCCAGTGTTGCTTAATATTAGTGCCTCCTAAGGCTATCCCCAATTCATCTGGTATATATTTTGCCAATACATAGTTGTTTGCCTGTTTCTTCCTCTATTAGAGTATTAATGTCTTGAGAATGAGAATTTAAAAAAAAATTTTAGTGTATTTCCAGCATTCAGTTCAGTGTCTGGCATACAGGAGGACTTAATAAATGCTTTCTGATTTCTTGAATTAATGAGAATTTTGAAAACAAGGTAATTGGTGAGAAGATGGTATAGGAATAGGAATTAATAGAAGATTGACTGGACCTGTTTGAAGAGAGTTTCCTTTTGAAGTAGGGGTCTGTAGAGAGGAAATCACAAATTGGAACAGCAAGGTTCCAGGAAGGAAGTATCTCAAATTGAAAGGGTTAACACCTTATCTTATTAGTAATGGAGACTTTGATTATCTGGCTATCTGCTGGAGTTTTCTCCCTATAATGAACTTAGTAGTTAATATTTTCCTAACTTTTCATTGTGATAATCTCATCCTTCAAAAGATAGACTAACAGGTGATAGGTATGTCTGTTCTGCACCCAATTCCCACCATCCAGAGGAGATTGGCCGTTGAAGTGAATTGATGGGACTTGGGAAGGAGTTACTATTTCACCTTAGAATCTTTAAATTTGCGTTGAAAAAGGAGAGAAAAAATTGACTTTTGACATAGTTTTTAAAAATCAGTTTTAAAGGGCTCAGAGAAAGGAAAGATATGTTCCTTTGGATTAAAATCTTTTGGAGGTTTATGGAAAACTTTCAGACAAGAAATGATGAAGGTTCAAAAAATACAACTCTAATAGTGGGGGAAATAAAAGAGAATAATGTAGATGCAAAAATAACTCATCATCTTACTTAAAAATTTAAAACAGATATGCTTAGAAAACAGAATAAAAGATAAATACAAAAGATTAGTATGGAACTATAAACAGATTGCTTTGGGATGAGAGTTTTTGAACTGGTGGTGACCTTAGAATATAGCTTTTCTGATCCCTTCATTTTTATTGAGGAGGAACATGACCCAGGGAGATTAAGTAATTTACTTAATATAACAGAGATAGCAAGTGATACAGTATGGATTCAAACACAGATCCTCTGACTCCAGAGCATACTGATTCCCTAGTGCCAGGAGCACTGAAATTCTATATGAACTGAGTCAGGAAGAGTTTTCTTTTGAAAGAATAAAGAAGAATCAAAGAAAAAAAAAAGATGGCATGAGAGACTTTCTCTAATACTTGAAAATCTAATTTCAAATCTATGATATTATGGTCAAGACTGGGCCATGTTAGACCAAATCCATTTCCCATCTTTTTAAATGTAGTGATTAAAGATTCACTAGATCAGAAGACTGTTATGTGTATAATTCACATAGAATTGTTATTCTTCCTTCATTTTGAAGTGGGCCAAAGACATCACAAGAGTGATGTGTTAACTTGAGCATGAGTTGGATTTAAGTGAGGCAGAGTTGCACAAAGTCATCAGGCTCATTCTCTCTTCCAGAGACATTGAATTCTAGGAGCAAAACAAAAGTCAAGGTGATTGGAGATGGCCTGGGTAGCTTCCATGTCTGAACAAACACTCCAAGGTTCCTGCTTTAGCCACCTTTATGGCTACAGGAATGAATTGTTATTATGCACTTATTCTAACATGGGAAGTCTTCACATGACTGGGATAGACATCCCTCCTAATTTACTCATGGGTTTGAGGCTGGTTGGTTGTCTTCAACCTCGTTTAGTCTGTTGCTGAGATGATTTTGGTTTTACTGGGGTGTGACTGCTTCTCTGAGCCATGGGAGAGAGTTGGGTGACAGGTGGACACCAAAGGTGGATGAACAGCTCTGAAAAGGGCTTGGCAACCCCTTACACTAGAGCTGTAAATGTATACACCTCTACCTAGAATCAGAAAGGATCTAAAAGATCATGAAGTGGTATTTGTGATCACAGTTTCTTTTTCTTTAAAAAAAAGTTTAATTTTTTTTCTCAGACTACATGCTGGTATAATTTTTAACAATCATTTTCTGACTTTTTGTGATCCATGTTCTCTCCCTCTTTCTGACTTCTCCAAAATGATAGTTCATATTATATAGGTCGTGCATGTATTATTATATAATATTTGTTTTCATGTTCATTAAGTTGTGAAAGAAGACAAGTATTACTTACACTAGAGAAAAATTCATGGAGAAAATAAAATGAAGAATGGTGTGTGTTTAAAAAATAGATTTGGAGTATGATTTGCCAGAGGTAATTTCCATCTAGACAATTCATGGGCAACTGTATCCATCCCATAGTCATATTGGTTCATGTCTCCAGAACATTGTCTATCATCCCTGCCACTGTATTATAAATGATACAGTAGCCCCAATAAATGGCAAGTATTCCTAGAATAGTCAACCAAAGAATTAGTTGTATCATGTCCCCCATTAGATGTTTTCTAGGCTCTAACTGCCAGGAGTTAATAGTTACAAAATGGTTGTTGTCCCCACAAGCTTTGCTTCTAGATAGCTAGGATCCAAGAAGGCTAGATCCTATAAGCTGACAGCCCTAGTACAACCTCCCTTTTACAATAGCCTCTCTTCCTCAGTATTGTAACTGACCAGAGTGGCAGATGGTAACTGACTAGTTTCCCCCCCCCCCCCACAAGGAATCAAGATGTTTTTGATCCTGTGTGGAAACTGCTAGGCAGAGTCAGTGACAAAGGCTGTTCTCCTCAGGAGTTGTAATTCACAAACTTCACAACTGACAGTTGATGGCAGTTGGTGACAGCCACTAAAGCTTTTTTTTTTTTTTAAACAAATGGGGTCCTTTTAAATCTGGGGTGTCAACTGTTTTTAAAAAAAGAAAGAGGGAAGGGAATGTACCCCCAAAGGAGGTCTGGGCCTTTTGGTATGGAGAGAGGGAAAGAGAGGAGAAACCCCCCTTCCTCAAAAGTGGGGTTTAGGGGAGACAGCAGATGCAATGAGTTGACTCAGAGAGAGGAGAGGGGGGTTTGAAGATTTTCCCCCTTCTGCCTTCCCTCCTTAGCTAAAGCTGCTCTCCCCTATTCGCTCTTGTCCCTCTTGTCCCCCCACTACTACTCAAGACTCAAAACGTCTCCCCTTGATCCATTCACTAAAACTCAGCTTGGGGAACAGATAATAATGTTAACTCAATCAAGGTAATACAAAAGGAATAATGGGCAGGGAAGAGTGGGAAAAGGAAAGTGGGAAAAGGGGGTCCCTGCTATCTAAACCCTTTTCCTCCCTCCTCAAGTCTGGGGGAACTCAGGCCTTGGCAGCCTGAGCCCCCTGAGAAAGTCAGGATGACTCACCCCTGGGCTGAGCTGAGGTAAAGTCTGCACAGGTTTCTCTTCAGAAAGTTCCTTCAATTTGGAAGTGTTGGGGGGAAAGGTTTCCAGTCACCAGCAGGTTTTCAGTCTCCTGGGTAACCCTCAGGAGAAAGTCTTTTCCCACCTTCTGTCTTCAGCTTCTCAAGACCAAGAGCCCTTCTCTGCTCTCCTCACCAGAGTCTTCTCCCCTGGGGATTCCACTCCTGGGGCCCCTCCCCCATCGAGGTGATCAATTTCACATATTCTTCAGTCTGGCACTTTTTCTCTAGTGCCAGCCTCTATCACATGTGCTTCAATCTGCATTTAGACTTTGTCACTTCCTTCTGTAGCAGTATATAATTTTTATTGCCATGAATCTCTTAGAGCTGTCCTGGGTCCTTACATTGCTGATAATAGTTGTTATTCACAGTTGATCATTGTACTTCAATACTGTTACTGGGTGTATAGGGGAGTCTCCTGGTCCTGATCACTTCATGTGGTCTCATTTTATAAAGGTCTTTCCAAGTTTTTTTTTTTTTTTGTGAACACCTTATTTGTCAGTTCTTATAGCATGCTAGTATTCCATTATAAGCATATACTACAACTTGTTCAATCATTTCCCAATTGATGAACATTTCTTCATATTCCAATTCTGTGCTACTTTAAAAAGAGCTATTGTACACATTTTTGTACAGATCCATTCTCCCTATCTTTGTTGTCTTTGGGATACATTGGGATTCAGACCTAGTAGTGATATTCCTGGGTCAAAGTTTATGCATAATTTTATGAACTTTTGGGTATGGTTTCAAATTGCTCTCCAGAGTGATTGTATCAGTTCATAGTTCCATTAACAATGAGTGTATTAGGGTCCTAGCTTTTTCCATAACTACTTCTACATTTACAATGCTTCCTTTCCTAGGGACCCATTAGCCATCCCTTTGATGATAAATTCTAGAATTTTTTTTTCTAGTAATCAAAATCAACCTCACTTATCCCAGTTTTCAGAGTAGCATTTTGGGAAAATTAATTAAATTAAAATTTAAAAATTGGGAAAATTCTAGTTTTGAGACAACTCTCTAGTTCTCCATGATGATTTAAAATATCATGGACTGACTTTAGCAACCAAATTTGCTGATTCTTTCTGGAATATAAAGCTACCATATAGTGCATGGCAATTTATAGTCATTGAAGGCAGTGAAGTGCTTTATACTATCATGCTACTTATGTTTCCAGTCTATTGGAGTCATTTTGATTCTGTCCTTTCTTGTTCAAAGTTACTATCTTTGTCACAAAAAAATAAGCAAGAGTTTAACAACTTTGCCTTCATTCTATCCTTTTGCCATCGAATGTACAAACACACACACACACACACACACACACACACACACACACACACACACCCTACAAACATATTCATTCATCAACACAGACTAGTGTAAAGAAAGGACTCAGTTTCATTTTCTCAACTTCTCTCCAGGGTCAAGCTATATCACAATTTCCCTCTCAGTCTTTTTTTCCCCTTTATTTTGCAGTTACTGAACTGTTTACTTACTCTATATCAATTCACCTCTTCCCATGGTTCTCTGAATTCTTCCTCTTCATCAGTCCTTATAGCACTATAATATTTAATTATATTTGTGTATCAACTTGTTCAGCTATTTCCCAGTAATGGGAATCTAATTTATTCCCAACTCTTTGAGGTAGCTAGATGGTGCATGGGATATAGTGTTGGGCCTGGAACCAAGAAGAGCTGAGTTCAAATCCCAACTCAGACACTTACTAGCTGGGTGGTGGTCAGCAAGTCAATTAATTTTTCTCAGCCTATTTCCTTATCTATAAAAATAGGGATAATAATAGAGCTTACCTCCCAAAGTTGTGATGAAGATAAAATGGGATAATATATGTATATTGCTTCAAAAACCTAAAGTGCTATATAAATGCTAGTTTTTATTCATTATGATTTGCTAAGACAAAAACTCTACTGTGAATGTAAATGTGAGACCTTTTCTCTGTTTTTGTTCTCCTTGGGAATAGATGCCAAGCAGTGAGATAAATGAGATCATTTTTACAGTTTATTTCTGTTGGTTGATCTGAGAAATTTGTTATTTTCAACCACTCTCAAATGTACTGATGTCATTTGGCATGACATTTCAGGCAGGATCATGAAAGTGTCAGCCTTAGGATTGGGACATGGGAAATAGAGCTAATAATTCAGCCTGTTTTTTTTTTCTCTATAAAATGAAAATATTGGACTAGGCAATAATAATTTAGCCTTAGTTTCTCTCTCCATAAAATGAAAATGTTGGCCTAGAGAATAATAGTAATAATGTTATCTACCACTTATATGGTGCTTTCAGGTTTACAATGTACTTCACACATAGGATCTTATTTAATCTCACAGACAATCTCTTAGTTTTTTACCTGTTTCTCATATGAGCTGTTCTTAAGATAACTGTTCTTAGTTGCTGACTCTGTCTTCTTAGCTCCTCTCTTTTTACCCAATCCTTCCACTTTACTGATTCTTATAGTACTGTGCATGAAGGGGATTAAAAGAGAACTGTGAACCAGGATTATAAACAGATCAAGAAAGCACCTTCTTTCTTCGCCCCCCACTACTAACAGTGCTTTCTTTGCTGCAAAGCCACTCAAGACAAAACTGTATCTGAGAAATCACAGCAGCATGCAATTAGAGGCCCTCAAAAAGAATAGAAACACAGGTTATTATTGGTCAGAAAGACTACTGTGGCACTACCCTGATATCCCTTTGAGCAAGAGTTCTTCATCTTTTTTGTGTCATAGACCCTTTGGCTAGTCGATGCACCTCTTCTCAAAATAATATTTCTAAATTCATAAAAATGACTTTGCAATGTATTACATTGGAAAACAGGAATTATGGAACATAGAGATGCAGTTTTTTCTTCTATGTAGATTCAGAGATCCCTTATGATCTACTGTGAATTTTAAAACTACTCCACCTTATTCAGACCATTCTTTAGAAGATCAGATTTAGCCATTTCCTGATCAATAACAATAGAGATACTTGAAATAACAGAATCAGGTCTTGGAAACTACATTTTCCACCCTACTCAGTGTAACAAGATTAGGAAGGGCTGCAGCAAACACAAGATTTAATTATTTGAGAATATGGCCTTCAACAGACATGTGCAAAAAAAGGACAGACCTCTGGGCAGTCCTAGGTCAAGCTAGAGACATCATTGGCACATGTGAGATGCAGGAAGTGAGGTAGAGAACACTCTGGAGTTCTAGGGACTTCCTGTGAGGAGGGTTAGAGGCAGTTGGAGGTTGGTGCTTGGTTTTGGAGGTGTCCAGAGGACTGCTTTCCTTCAGAATGGTCATGTGAGTGATAAGGACTGATCCCTTTCCTTGCCTTGGCTATCCAGGGCCTTAAAGCCCGCTTTGGCTCAGCCTGAGCCAGAGTGGGTATTTAAACTTCTTTCCTTCTCTCTCTCTCTCTCTCTCTCTCTCTCTCTCTCTCTCTCTCTCTCTCTCTCTCTCTCTCTCTCTCTCTCTCTCTCTCTCTCTAATACTTTCTTCTTCCTGTTTGTAATTAAAACACCATAAAAAATTTGGCAGCTGACTTGAGTGTTTCATTTAGGAATTACAAAAATGAATTCATTGGAGACCTTAAATTAATATATATCAGTCTTTTTAAAAGTGATTTCAATATCACACTACCAAAAGATCCCTTGGGGAAGAAGGGTTTGTAGACTCCAGGTTAAGGACTCCTGTCCTTAAGGCAATGTAGTGCAGTGGAAAAAAGTAAGGCACTTCCAATCAAAGATCTGAATTTGAAGTCAGGTGATTTGAGTCCTCAATTATTACAGTGTGATCTTAGGAAACACACCTAAATTTTATAGGTATCTGTTTTTTTCATATATAAAATGAAGGGGGTGAAATAGAGGATCTCTACAGTCCCAGCTCTAGAGCAATGATCTTGGGCATGAACATGACTGTGGTGTTCATTAAAATGCAAAATTAGCATAATCAGGGAAAATGCAAAAACTAGCTTTACATATTCACTATTTTTGACATATTTTATTATTGTTTTTGGTATTTTATTTTTCATGCATTTTTAGCATGACTTCACTTTTGGCTCTCAAAGGAACATGAGGAACAGAAAAAACTAATTACCACACTGCCAAAAGGTAAAATTATCTGAATCATTACTATTTAAATTAGGGGAGGGCTTTGCTCAGATTTAATATCTTGACTTTTAACCTATAAATTGTGGAATCAGGTTGATTACATTCATAAGCTTTGTGTCAGAGTTTATCTAATCACATATAAGAAATTCCAAGACATTTTGAGGTATTTCCCACATTTCTGGCTCACTGTTTTGTCTCTGGAGCAGGCATGGCTCAATGGTAGTAATAGGTCTCATAAGACACTAGTAAGCTAGTTAATGATGAACAGGAGATTTACTTATTCATAGCAGAAGAAAGATGTTGAACAAAGATATGCAGTGGAATCCCATCTGAAGGTAAATTATCTGCCTGAGTTGCCCATGGTGGTCTGGTAGCCAAGGATCAAAAAATGGCTAGAACTCATTATAGCCTTTTCTACTTAGCCAATGAAAAAGTCAAAGTTATGGGTTTTAGTCCCTTAACACCATTGAGATTTCTGACATAAGTGTAGTGAGGTTCCAGGATTACTTTCTTAGAGCAAGGCTGGCTACACATCTGCAGAAAAAGTCTTTCTCTAATAATATTAGCTTAAGCCATTGTTTTGGCACGTTACTATCACTGTTAGCTGCCAGTGAGTAGTGCTTCAGCTCTATTTAAATGATTTGCATCAGTTAGATTATACAAAGGATATAGTGTAATAGAGGGGGTTAAAAGGGGGAGAGATTTATGATGAAGGAAGAAACGGGAAAAGGGAATGGAATCTTCTCCCTATAAGGCAGGGGCAGAGTGGGAGTTGATGTTGATAAACCAAGGAAAGGAGGTTGGGTTTGTCTTCCCCCCCTCAGCACTCTCTGACACCCCCCCCCCACACTATGGCTGCCTACAACTCTTAATTGCTGGGTTCTCTAAAGGATCTCCTTGAAGAGGATTATGGTGATAAGCCTCTTTCTTTCTGGGGAGAGAAATGTCACTTCTCTCCCCCTCAATCTCAAGTTTCCCTCTAGTAAAGGTTTGAGTCAGTTCCTGGGTCTTATTAACTGAGTTTATTTGGGGGAAACAGAAAGGGAGGGAACAGGGAAGATGGAGAGTAGGAAATTTAAGGTTCAAGAAGGAAGGAGGAAGAAGCGGTCCCTGTCTGGCTACTACCCTTCCCCCCAAAGTCAGGCAGATCAGGTTTTGGTTCACCTGACTCCCTTGGGGTCCAAGCAAATAAACTCTGGTTTTCTTGTATGCACAGTGAGAGTCCCCAAGTTCAAAGTTCAAGGAGGTTGATGGAAATCTTTTTCTTTAATGGACAGCTTATGTTTCAAAGTTCTGTCCAGCTGGCTTGCCTTCTTGTGAGGAATCACAGGGAAAGAGATCACCGAGCTGGAGATTAGCTGGAGCTGGCTTCTCTGGTGTGTGTTTCCAGACAGAAGTCTCTCTTCCACTCCTGGATCAGCTCATTCTCCCCTCTCTCTCCAAAGGTCTGATGTCCTTTTTGCCCATCCCCTACTGCTGTAGAATCCTTCAGCTCTTCCAAGTTAATTTTCCTTCCAAGATCTCAAACCTTCTTTTACAATAGCAAGGACAAATGTTTAAAACACTCTTCTAACATCTGGGTGAACACAGTCTTTTATATCACTTAACTCAAATATAATGTGGTTTTTACATAACATTTATTTACCTATCCAATTTTTTTTCAAAGGATGGATGAATCCATATCTTTACTACTTCTAGACTTATTCCCAAAGAATTAGTTTGGCTGCTAGGCTAGGTTCTGAAGGTTGTTTCTTGTGGTTTTAATGTTGGACTGACTGACCACAAAACCAAGTGTGGATTCTGGCTCCCAGACCTCTGGTAGCTTCCATGATGACCTTTTGAAGCTCACAAGGTCATAGCTATTGTCAATACTCCACCTAATGAGCCAGAACACACCCAGAAGAGTCAATGAAGAGCAACATCTCTTCATGGGTCATATGTTGGTTTTAGGCAAGGAAGGTACAAAGCCTTCCTTCTTACAGTATTATCTCTGCCAAATCAACAGTAATTAGGCAGGCAAGACCCAGAACAAAGCAAAGACCTTGATTTTCCTGATTAATACTTTTTGAATGCAACTCAGTTCTGACTACGCAATCAACAGTTCATTTCTTTATCATATGGTTAATAGGCTGGATATGGCCATAGAATGTCTTCACATAATCCATGTCAGGCAACAAGGTACTTCCATTACTTGCCATGAGGCCATTCTAGCTGACTCCACAACAATTTACACATAGGGGATTGCTGTAGCTGAATGCCAGTCCCCATCACATTATGAAAAAAAAAAAATTCTAGCAAAACTCATGTAGTGGAGAACTGTGATAGACATTCCTCCCACTAAGGCTCTTATCCTTATCAAAATGTAAAGTTATTATAGCACACAAGAAATCAAGGAAGTTCACACAGGACACTAATTTGTGTTTAGACACTAAATCCTCTTTTAAGCACAGAGTTCATAAAACCTACAGGAAAATATTTAATTGACTGGTCATGGAATGCAAATTAGTTCTCACAACTGAGTTTGTAGAGAATAAAGACACCCAATCAGTGGGTAACATTCTCCCTAAAGATTTGTTCATAGTTTTAGTCATGTGTAATTAGAATTTTGTGCCCTTGGACTTCATTTTCCAGCATCCTACTTTTGCTTTCACGTTGTATCCTTATGTTTTGAAGATAAAATTTCTGTTACTCCACCCTCTTTCTCTCTCTTCTAGGTCTGGGAAACTGCTTTTTTCACAGGCTATCACTTTCCTCTACTTCAAGTGATTATTAATAAACCTTATAAAATAGAATACTTTGAATATTGAATATTAATTTTAATTTCACAGTCACATACTCATGTGCTAGGCAGGACTTATTTCAAGTGTTATTCATTCTACTTCTTTGATGGATAACTTCTCCTGGTAGTGTAAAATTTATAATTAAATATCAAATAATAAAAATATTATATTTTAGGAGGTTTATTAAATGATCATTAGAAATCAAGGAATAAAGAGGATACAAAATAAAACCACCTGCCCATGGCTGATTGGCCATTTTTAAAATCCCCACCTTACCACCATCATTGCTGATTGCTACATAATGCCCAAAGAGGAGGAGCAAGACTTCCTCCTGGATAGCTATTCCAAATACAGGAAGTATGTAATGACAGGAAATCAGTGGGCTCTTGGGAAATGTAGTTTTTTTTAGGGTTTTTCAGATTTTCAATTATATAGTAGTTGTGTATGGTCCCTAGAAGGCAATGCTTTGCTTCCATAGGAAGTCTTTTTCCAACCCCTCTTAATTCTAGTGTCTTGCCTCTGCTAATTGTTGTCTATTTTTTTCTGTAGAGAATTTGTATGTATATGTTTCTTGCCTCTGTCATTAGATGGTTAGTTTCTTGAGAGCTTTTGCTTCTTTTTGTTCCAACAATGCAATGCTTAGTACCTAGTAGGTGTTTAATTGACTGATTGATTAGACAATATCATATCCAACCAGATTCACATGGAAATCTAATAAAAAATTCTTCATCCACTTGGTCTTTTCTGTGTGGATAAATGGGCCATCTTCTTGAGCTCTTTCTGGGATCCCTGAAATGTTCTGGGACTTGATGGAATAATTACAATGCCATTCATAAATAGAGGCATTTGTGTAACCTTGCCATGCACAAGGAATTCATTTTCAAATTGAACTCTGTAATGTGTATACTCTGTTACAATGATACAAAGTTATGCTTCACCCATGTTTACTCTCATAGCTGTTTAATGGGGTTATTTCTATCTTTCAGGGAATCCTGAATGATTTTAATATATGGCCGAGAGGCACTTTGTAAAAGAATCTATAGGGCTGCTATGGTGTACTACTAAAATGTTTTTAATAATAAATAAAGAGCAGACATAATGGTTTTGGGTGAAAGTGAACACATACAATGTTTTATCATAGATTAAACCAGGTTCCTTTTTTTTAAATGCAATACTAATGGATGTTCCTTCAATAGGAATGACTGTAAACATGATATAGTGACCCTACTTTCAAAATTGTTTAAATATTCAAATACTTTGGTGTTTGTTCTTTTTTAATGATCTAAAGTCAGATTTTTATTTGGATCCAGCCTTTTTCTCTTAGAAAGGAATAGATCAGATACATCTTGGTTATTCATGTGCAAGAATGGTTTGCTCTGTTTTAAGACATTGAAATTCAATTTGATTTCTCTACTAGAGGTTTCCTTATAAAATTTAGAAAATGAGTTGCTTTTCCTGTGTGCTATCCCATAAAATCAAAGTAAGATTCATTTCTCCTGCTGTATATTTTCTGAAGTACTTTATGTTTCTGAGGAAAAGGTTTATAGATAAGCAACCCATCTTTATGATTGTTTTGGTTGTAATTGATGTTGGTTGCAGATTCCAGAGCCAAATTTCTTGTTCAGTGTCAGGTACTGTGTTCTGTGTGCCAGGTGGGTGATTATTCAGCAGGGACTATTCATCGGGAGCAAGTTCATTTATTTAGGATTTAATCTTGAAAACCTCTGAGGCAGTGGGAAACAAAGAAGGATTGATCAAACAAACAGATGGAACACTCAGTTTTTATTGATGAGGTCTGACTCAGAGAGGAACAGCTATCATTGTTTTAACAAGTTTTTTTATTGTCATTGCTATAACACAATTTTCCAATTTTTGTCATTTCATGACAAAGGTCTGATAAGTTATCTTGCCCTTGGAATGTTTTCTTAGATTTATATCTGAACCATATATATATATATATATATATATATATATATATATATATATATGATACAAACACACATATGTATTAATGCCATACTAGCATACTAGCTATGTTGCCCTGGGTATGTCACTTTACCCTGTTTGCCTCAGTGCCTCATCTATCAAATGAGCTAGAGAATCAAATGGCCAACCACTCCAGCATCTTTGCAAGAACAGTCCGAAATGGAGTCACAAAGAGTCTGACATAGGTGAAATAGCTGAATGACAAAAAATTTAGTATGTAAAAGTTTCAGAGCTCTTTTTATATATGTTATTTCACTTAATCTTCACAACAACCCTAGGAAGCTGGTACTATTATTATCTTCATTTTGCAGATGAAAACAGGGAGGGAGACAAAGGCTAAATGACTTTCCCAGGGTCATACTGCTAATTAATGTCTGAAGGATTAAAAAATCAACTCTCTTCCTGATTACAAGTCTAGTATTCAGCCTGCAATACTTAGTAGAGTCACCTAGATTTCTCAGTTATCTCATCTGTAAAATGATGATAATAATTGCATCTACTCAATAGTATTTGTGAAAATAAAAATCCGTATGGTTTCCCAAAAAGTCTGAGTGTAGTTTAAACTTTAATAGTTTATTTAAACTTTCATTATTTGTTTTAGAATCAATACTGTATATTGATTCCAAGGCAAGAAGAGTGATAAGACTGAGCAAATGGAGTTAAGTGACTTGCCTAGGGTCACACAGCTAGGAAATACTCGAGACTAGATTTGAACCCAACACTTCTGACTCTTTTTATTTTAGTTTTTTTTAAATAATATTTTATTTGATCATTTCCAAGCATTATTCATTAGAGACAAAGATCATTTTCTTTTCTTCCCCCCGTGTGATTCCACTGGGTATCACATGTGTTCTTGATTCGAACCCATTGCTATGTTGTTAGTATTTGCATTAGAGTGTTCATTTAGAGTCTCTCCTCTGACATGTCCCCTCAACAGCTGTAGTCAGGCAGTTGCTTTTCCTCGGTGTTTTACTCCCACAGTTTGTCCTCTGCTTATGGATAGTGTTTTTCTCCTAGATCCCTGCAGATTGTTCAGGGACATTACACCGACACTAATGGAGAAGTCCATTACGTTCGATTATACCACAGTGTATATATACACAGTCTCTGTGTACCATGTTCTCCCGGTTCTGCTCCTCTCGCTCTGCATCACTTCCTGGAGGTCGTTCCAGTCTCCATGGAATTCCTCCACTTTATTATTCCTTTTTGCACAATAGTATTCCATCACCAACATATACCACAATTTATTCAGCCATTCCCCAATTGAAGGGCAGCCCCTCATTTTCCAATTTTTGGCCACCACAAAGAGTGCAGCTATGAATATTCTTGTACAAGGCTTTTCCCCCATTATCTCTTTGGGGTACAAACCCAGCAGTGCTATGGCTTAATTAAAGGGTAGACATTCTATTATCACCCTTTGGGCATAGTTCCAAATTGCCCTCCAGAATGGTTGGATCAGTTCACAACTCCATCAGCAATGAATTAATGTCCCTACTTTGCCACATCCCCTCCAGCATTCACTGCTTTCCTCTGCTGTCATGTTGGCCAATCTGCTAGGTGTAAGGTGATACCTCAGAGTTGTTTTGATTTGTATCTCTCTGATTATAAGAGATTTAGAACACTTCTTCATGTGCTTATTAATAGTTTTGATTTCTTTATCTGAAAACTGCCTATCCATGTTCCTTGCCCATTTATCAATTGGAGAATGGCTTGATTTTTTGTACAATTGATTTAGCTCTTTATAAATTTGAGTAATTAAACCTTTGTCAGAGGTTTCTATGAAGATTTTTTCCCAATTTGTTGTTTCCCTTCTGATTTTAGTTACATTGGTTTTGTTTGTACAAAAGCTTTTTAATTTGATGTAGTCAAAATTACTTATTTTACATTTTGTGATTCTTTCTATGTCTTGCTTGGTTTTAAAGTCTTTCCCCTCCCAAAGGTCTGACATGTATACTATTCGGTATTTACCCAATTTACTTATGGTTTCCTTCTTTATGTTTAAGTCATTCACCCATTTTGAATTTATCTTGGTGTACGGTGTGAGGTGTTGATCTATTCCTAATCTCTCCCACACTGTCTTCCAATTTTCCCAGCAGTTTTTATCGAATAGTGGATTTTTGTCACAAAAGCTGGGATATTTGGGTTTATCGTATACTGTCTTGCTGAGGTCGCTTGCCCCCAGTCTATTCCACTGATACTCCTTTCTGTCTCTTAGCCAGTACCAAATTGTTTTGATGACTGCTGCTTTGTAATATAGTTTGAGGTCTGGGACTGCAAGACCCCCATCATATGTGTTTTTTTTTTCATTATTTCCCTGGATATCCTTGATCCTTTGTTATTCCAAATGAACTTTGTTATGTTTTTTTCTAAATCAGTAAAGAAATTTTTTGGGAGTTCCATGGGTATGGCACTAAAAAGATAGATAAGTTTGGGTAGGATAGTCATTTTTACTATATTGGCTCGTCCTACCCGTGAGCCGTTAATGTTTTTCCAATTGCTCAAGTCTAGTTTTAGTTGTGTGGAGAGTGTTTTGTAGTTGTGTTCATATAGTTCCTGTGTTTGTCTCGGGAGGTAGATTCCTAGGTATTTTATTTTGTCTAAGGTGATTTTGAATGGGATTTCTCTTTCTAGTTTTTGCTGCTGAGCTGTGTTGGAGATGTATAGAAATGCTGATGACTTATGCAGGTTTATTTTGTATCCTGCAACTTTGCTAAAGTTGTTGATTATTTCGATTAGCTTTTTGGTTGAATCTCTAGGATTCTTTAAGTAGACCATCATGCCATCTGCAAAGAGCCATAACTTGGTCTCCTCCTTGCCTATCTTGATGCCTTCAATTTCTTTTTCTTCTCTAATTGCTACTGCTAGTGTTTCTAGTACAATGTCAAATAGTAGAGGTGATAATGGGCATCCTTGTTTCACTCCTGATATTATTGGGAATGCATATAGTTTATCCCTATTGCAGATGATATTAGCTGATGGTTTTAGATATATACTGTTTATTATTTTTAGGAACGACCCTTCTATTTCTATGCTTTCTAGTGTTTTTAATAAGAATGGATGTTATATTTTATCAAAGGCTTTTTCTGCATCTATTGAAATAATCATGTGATTTTTGTTGGTTTGCTTGTTGATATGGTCGATAATGTGGATGGTTTTCCTAATATTGAACCAGCCCTGCATCCCTGGTATAAATCCTACTTGATCATGGTGGATGACCCTTCTGATCACTTGCTGGAGTCTTTTTGCTAGTATCCTCTTTAAGATTTTTGCATCTATATTCATTAGGGAGATTGGTCTATAATCTTCTTTCTCTGTTTTTGACCTGCCTGGTTTTGGAATCAGTACCATATTTGTGTCATTAAAGGAGTTTGGTAGAACTCTCTCTTTGCTTATTATGTCAAATAGTTTGTATAGTATTGGGATTAACTGTTCTCTGAATGTTTGATAGAATTCACTTGTGAATCCTTCAGGCCCTGGGGATTTTTTCTTAGGGAGTTCTTTGATGGCCTGTTGGATTTCATTTTCTGATATGGGATTATTTAAGAATTCTATTTCTTCTTCTGTTAGTCTAGGCAGTTTGTATTTTTGTATATATTCATCCATATCACCTAGGTTGGTGTATTTATTGCCATATAATTGGGCAAAGTAATTTTTAATGATTGCCTCAATTTCCTCTTCATTGGAGGTGATGTCCCCCTTTTCATCTTTGATGCTGTTAATTTGCTTTTCTTCTTTCCTTTTTGTAATTAGATTGACCAGCACTTTGTCTATTTTGTTTGTTTTTTCAAAGTAGTAGTTTCTAGTCTTATTTATTAAATCAATAGTTCTATTACTTTCTATTTTATTGATTTCTCCCTTAAGTTTTAGGATCTCTAGTTTGGTTTTCTTTTGGTGGTTTTTAATTTGTTTGCTTTCGAGTTTTTTTATTTGCATTTCCAATTGATTGATTTCTGCTCTCCCTAGTTTGTTAATATATGCACTCAGGGATATGAATTTACCTCTGATTACTGCTTTGGCTGCATCCCAAAAGGTTTGAAAGGATGTCTTGCCATTATCATTTTCCTCGATGAAATTATTAATTGTTTCTATGATTTCTTCTCTAACTAAACGATTTTGGAGTATCATATTGTTTAATTTCCAATTAGTTTTTGATTTGGTTTACCACATACCATTACTGATCATTATTTTTATTGCCTTGTGATCTGAAAAGGCTGCATTTATTATTTCTGCTTTTCTGCATTTGTATGCCATGTTTCTGTGACCTAGGGTATGGTCAGTCTTTGTGAATGTGCCACGTGGTGCTGAGAAGAAGGTGTCTTCCTTTTTGTGCCTATTTATTTTTCTCCATATGTCTATTAACTCTAATTTTTCTAAGATTTCATTCACTTCTTTTACCTCTTTCTTATTTATTTTTTGATTTGATTTATCTAAATTTGATAATGGTTGGTTCAAGTCTCCCACTGATATGGTTTTGCTGTCTATTTCTTCCTTCAATTCTCCTAGTTTCTACATTAGAAATTTTCGTGCTATATTATTTGGTGCTTATATGTTGATTAGTGATATTTCCTCATTATCTAAAGTCCCTTTTAACAAAATATAATTACCTCCCCTGTCCCTTTTAATCAGGTCTATTTTTGCTTTGGCTTTATCAGATATCATGATTGCAATTCCTGCCTTCTTTCTATCAGTTGAGGCCCAGAAGGTCTTACTCCATCCTTTAATTCTGACCTTGTGGGTGTCTACCCACCTCATGTGTGTTTCTTGAAGACAAAATATGGTAGGGTTTTGGATTCTAACCCATTCTGCTATTTATCTATGTTTGATGAGTGAGTACATCCCATTCACATTCAAAGTTATAATTGTCACTTGTGGATTCCCTGGCATTTTGATATCCTTCCCTAATTCTAACTTTTCTTCTGTAGCTCTAACCTTTTAATCCAGTGATTTACTTTAAATCAGTCCCCCTTGTCCCCTCCCTTGATATCTTTCCCTTTCTAGCCCCTCCCTTTTAGATTCCCTCCCCCTCCCCCCTCTCCTTCCTTCCCTTTTTGTGTTCCCTCCCCCCCTTGGTTTTCCCTTCTCCCTACCCTTATTGGGTAAGATAGACTTCAAGATCCCAATGGATCTGGATGTTTTTCCCTCTCAGAGTTGATTTCCCTGAGGGTAAGGTTTAAGTAAAAACTCTCTTCCTCTCCTTCTTATAGGAGTTTTCTTCCCCTCCCCGTCCCGTGTGAATCTTTGTTTGAGAATGGTATTCTATTTGATTTTTCTTTTCCCCCTATTTATACATTACATTTTCTATATATATTAATATATATATATATATATATATATATATATTGATATAAATGTAGCCCTTATAGAAGAGAGTTTGAATAAAAGAAAAGATAACAATTTTCTCCTTTTCCCTTTCCTTCATATTTACCTTTTTTGGTATTCTATGCTCTTTGTTTTTCGATATCGAACTTTCTACTGAGCTCTGGTCTTTTCTTTGCAAAAACTTGGAAATCTTCTATTTTGTTGAATGCCCATACTTTCCTTTGGAAGTATATAGTCAGTTTTGCTGGATAGCTGATTCTTTCTGAAGATCATGTTCCATGCCTTATGATCATTCAGAGTGGAACTTGCAAGGTCTTGTGTGACCCTGATTGGCATTCCTTTATATCTAAATTGTCTTCTTCTGGCCTCTTGTAGGATTTTTTCTTTTGTTTGAAAGCTTTGGAATTTGTCAATTACATTACTGGGAGTTGTCTTTTGGGGATTTCGTGTAGAGGGTGTTCTGTGAGCTCTGTCAGTGGCTGTATTGCCCCCTTGTTCTAGAATCTCTGGGCAATTTTCTTTGATTATATCTTGTATTACTATGTCGAGTTTGCTGTTTTTTTTTTTTCCTGGATTTTCTGGAAGTCCAATTATTCTTAAATTATCCCTTCTTCCTCTATTTTCCAAATCTGTCACCTTGTCAGTGAGATAGTTTATGTTCCTTTCTAATTTTTTTATCTTTTGGCTTTGTTTTATTGATTCTTGCTCTTTTTCCTGCTCGTTGTCTTCCAGTTGCCTAATTCTGACCTTTAAAGCCTGGTTTTCCTTTTCAGTTTGGTCAAACTGGTTTTGTAGTTGTGTGAAATTCTTTTGCATTAATTCCCACTTTTCCTGCCAGAAGGCTTCCATCTTTTTGATCATTCCCGATTCAAATTCTTCCTGATTTTGTGGAGAGTTTCCATTTCCTTTGGAAGGTTTCAGAGGATTTGCTTGTGTTTCCTCTTCTATCTCCTCTGTATTTTGTATTTTTGCTCCATAAAATGTGTCCAAAATTGCCCCCTTCTTCTTGTTTTTCTTTTTGTTTTGAGGATTTTCTGTGCTGTTTGCCATCTCTATCTGATTGAGGGGGGCTGGCTCTTCTTTGATCTGTCTGGTGTTCAGTGGCTTTAGCCCCAAGCAAATTGTCTGTCTTCCCCAGGAAGCCAGGAATTGCTGATGTTTTGGTGTTTCGGTGTTACTGCCCTCCTCAGTTCCCTCACAATGCTTCTCCTTTGCCTTACTTCTACACTCTGAGCCTGGCTTGGCACTCTCTGGTAGGCGTTTGTAGGTACTGCCTTTGTTGGTCAGCTGAGGCTGCACTCTGAGGCTGGTGATAGGATTAACATCAACTGGGTTGGATTGAGTGTGCCCTGTGGCAGGGACCTTCCTTGAGACTCAGATGGAAGGATCCAGCCAGGAGGGCTCCCTCCCGATGCTTCTTTGCTACCTTACTTCTACCCTTTGAGCCTGGCTTGGCACTCTCTGTGAGGTGTTTCACTGCCTTTGCTGGCCAGACAAGGCTGCACCCTGAGGGGGAGGGGCCATGGCTTCCTGGAGCTCCGAGGGCTGGTGATAGGATTAACTTCACCTGGGTTGGAGTGAGTCTGCCCTGAGGCAGGGACCTTCTGTGAGACTCAGATGAAAGGATCCAGCCAGGGGGCTACAGGCTCCCTCTAGTCTCTCTCCTTTTCCCTGCTGTCTGTGTTGTGTGCCCCCGCATCTGGGTCAGGTTGTTTTCAGGGTGTGGCCTTCAGAATAGCTGGCCCTGGGGCCCTTTTGCCGGCTTTGAGGTTCCCGCTGCTGCCTCAGATTCAGCACTCTGGGTTGGGGGGGATGGGTCCTGGGACCTTCCTTCTGCCTACCCCTTAGATATGAGTGATCTCAGGTTCTGGCTTTTGGGGGGCCGTACCTTTTGATCCAGGTCCAGGTCCAGGAGGAGGAGGGTTCCTGGGATCTATTCTGTTGTTTGTTTTGCATCGGTGCCCTAGGAACATTCAGTTTGAGATTGGTAAGGAAGGGTTTCTGGATTTCTGAACTTGAGCTTTCTCAAAGCCGCCATCTTGACCGGAAGTCATTTCTGACTCTTAATACACTGCCTCCCACACCCCCAATGTTAGTAATTTTAAAGAGACATTCTAAATTCTTGAGATTTTAAACTCCTAAGCTTAAAAGCACATTAAGACTTTTGGGACAACACGTAGATATCAAATTGAAGTATGCTATGCCCTAAAACAGAGCCAAATATGCTTGACTGTGTACAAACAAAATATATTTGATTTATCCTGCCTTTTAGTAGGTAAAGGATAAATGCATATAAAATAATTCTTTACTTCATTAAAAATAATGAAGCAAAAATCAAATGATATAACACATATACATATATATATATCAGAGGTCTAAAGCGAATATATATATATATATATATATATATATATGTATGTATATAGACATATGTGTGTGTGTGTGTGTGTGTGTGTGTGATTTTACCAATACCAGGAACTCTGAGTGTGGGAAATCCCATAGCCAATGCTGATCAATAATGTCCATGTAACCTATAGTTTCAGTGAATTGCCTGAGGCAGCAAGACATTATGGGACTTGTCCATCATCACACAGTGTGTGTTAGAGGTAGGACTTGACTCCAAGGTCAGTCTTTTATCCACTAAGCAATATTTCTGTCACATAGATATTAATCTACCTATTATTTGCTATTCCACTAAGATTTGATTGGCTGACTTTTTAAAAATTCATGAATAAAAAGTCAAATTTTCTACCAAGGAAGAGAGACTAGGTTAATTCTATATTAATTCTATATTTTATTCTATATATAATTCTATATTAAAAGAAGACTGACTTACAGGGAACATAGTAATAATTGATAACAAAACAATGGAGATATTCCAGCCTGGGACATGGCCACCTGGGGACACTTTTGTACTAATTTGGAACATTTGCATTTGTTCAATCTAATTAGGAACTCATTGGCTCTTCCAAGATTGAAGACTTACCAGGGAGGCTTTTGAACACTGGATTTTATACTGTTTCTTCTTTAATAGTAAGCAAAGGGAACAACCATTCTTTCAGTTCTTGTGGAGCCATTTCAGTCCTGTCCAACTCTGTGACCCCAGTTGGGGTTTTCTTAGATGAGATATTGGAATAGTTTATCATTTCCTTGACCAGCTTATTTTATAGATGAGGAAAGCGAGGTAAACAGGGTTAAGTGATTGGCCTGGTATCAGAGCTACTATATATCTGAGAATAGATTTGAGTTCACAGAGACGTCTTCCTTACTAGATCTAGGCTTGGCACTCTGTCCACTCTCTCACCTAACTGCCCTGTGCCATCTTTACATATACAACAAACACATTTGATATGCCAGTCAGAAGCAAGCCAAATAAGTATACACAAACATATTAACCCAATCCTTTTGATATGCATGGGTTGTAAATAATATTTAGTCACTCTTGCTATTTCTTTTTGCCTCCCCTCTCCTCTAGAAGAAGGGAGCCAGTCCAGCCAGAATGTCTCAAAATATGATTAAGAATTTATTTTAAGGGGGGCAGCTGGGTAGCTCAGTGGATTGAGAGCCAGGCCTAGAGACAGGAAGTCCTTGGTTCAAATCTGGCGTCAGATACTTCCCAGCTGTGTGACCCTGGGCAAGTCACTTAAACCATACTTCCTAGCCCTTACCACTCTTCTGCCTCGGAGCCAATACACAGCATTGACTCCAAGATGGAAGATAAGAGTTAAAAAACAAAACAAACCATTCATTTTAAGGTGGCAGCTAGGTGCTCAATGAATTGAGAACCAGGCATGGAGACAAGAAGTCCTGGGTTCAAATCTGGCCTCAGACACTTTCCAGCTGTGTGACCCTGGGCAAGTCACTTAATCCCCATTGCCTAGTCCTTAACACTCTTTTTATATTTAGTTGAAAAATTATATTTAATTAATTAATTTATAATATTTTTCCATGGTTACATGATTCCTGTTCTTTCCCTCCCCTCCTCCCACCCCCTTACCATATAGCCAACATGCAATTCCACTGGGTTTTGCATGTATCATTGATCAAGACCTATTTCTCTATGACTGATAACTGCACCAGGCTAACCACTCTTCTGCCTTGGAACCAATACACAGTATTGGGCCCAAGACAGAAGGTACAGATTAAAAAAAAAATCATTTTAATATACTAGTAGAGAGACAATTGTGTGTTGTATGAGGTGTTGAAATAATCCGTGGTATAGTGAAAGTGCTGGATTTGAGATGCTAAAGTTCTCTCTCACCTACAAACCTATGATCCTAACATTCGCCAAATTGAAGTTAGAGGAAGATTCTTGACTGTCTAATTTAATTGATTAGGTGAAGAGACGACCAGTTTGAGATATCTGTGTAAATAAGAGCTCTATAAAGAATTGACTGACCAACAGGTAAATGTTTAGGGGTAAGAAGGGAGATTTTTTTTTTATAAATCAATGATAGTTAAAAGGTTTGGAAACAAATTAATTTGCATAGGGCTCTGATGTAGAGAAAAAAGAAGAGAGAGGACAAAAT